>NW_025945320.1:0-681450 GCF_000764305.2 Hyalella azteca
TGTTTAGTTTATTTGGTTGTATTAAATGCATTTTTCTCGACATAAAACTTAATATATTTCATTTGCTTCCATTTCCTTTGAAAAGAGAGATGAATAAGAATTCTCTATCTAACTGGGGGTTCGAATAAATCGTACTATTATAAAGATTATTCGATTAAAGGGTTTGCATTGGGATTTTTCATAATGGATTAGTGTTTTCATATAACGCTTTTTTTAACTCAGGGATTTATTAATAACAGGCAACGCCGGATTGACTTACTCGTACATTATGAGAAAACTGCATGAAATAAAATATTTCGAATGCTGCATTACAAAAATAGATCCATTTTCATCATATCATATGACCAAAACTGTCGTTTCAAAATTTCCGCCGTACTCACCAGCTTCATTGTTTTGATCATGTAGAATGGAACTCGGCGAGCGTTGTTAAGTTTTAATAAAGAACGTATGAAGATCTGAGCAGGACTGCTCAGAGGGCTGCTTGAAATTTCTTTTATAGCACATCTGGCGACCTTGAAGATCCCATAACTGAACAGGTTTGATTATTATTACGAAGATGGGAAAATAATTTATTTGAAGGAGTTGCCTTCGTTGCAGAGGTACTACCTCGCCGGACGCTCGAGGCCCAATTCCCAATGCAACCCTCTTTTTGAGCGCATTATTTCGATGGATGACTAGGCAAGAATCTCAGGCAGGTTATAGGTGCCGCCTTCGCACGTGTGTCTTGTAGTCACTTCATATAATTAAATTGACTTTAAAGGTGATCTTTGGCACGCTCTATATATCATGGAAACTGTGAAAACAATTGTGTTGTGCAAGTAAGTCCATATACAACCCCTGGCAAAAATTATGGAATCACCGGCCTAGGAGGATGTTCATTCAGTTGTTTAACTTTGTAGAAAAAAAAAACGATCACAGCCATGACACAAAACTAAAGTCATTTCAAATGGCAACTTTCTCGCTTTAAGAAACACTATAAGATATCAAGAAAAAAATTGTGCAGTCAGTAACGGTTATTTTTTCAGACCAAGCAGAAGGAAAAAATATGGAATCACTCAATTCTGAGGAAAAAATTATGGAATCATGAAAAACCAAAGAACGCTCCAACACCTCACTAGTATTTTGTTGCACCACCTCTGGCTTTTATAACAGCTTGCAGTCTCTGAGGCATGGACTTAATGTGTGACAAACAGTACTCTTCATCAATCTGCCTCCAACTCTCTCTGATTGCTGTTGCCAGATCAGCTTTGCAGGTTGAAGCCTTGTCATATGGACCATTTTCTTCAACTTCCACCAAAGATTTTCAATTGGATTAAGATCCGGACTATTTGCAGGCCATGACATTGAGCTTATGTGTCTTTTTTCAAGGAATGTTTTCACAGTTTTTGCTCTATGGCCAGATGCATTATCATCTTGAAAAATGATTTCATCATCCCCAAACATTTTTTCAATTGATGGGATAAGAAAAGTGTCCAAAATATCAACGTAAACTTGTGCATTTATTGAAGATGTAGTGACAGCCATCTCCCCAGTGCCTTTACCTGACATGCAGCCCCATATCATCAATGATTGTGGAAATTTGCATGTTCTCTTAAGGCAGTCATCTTTATAAATCTCATTGGAACAGCACCAAACAAAAGTTCCAGCATCATCACCTTGCCCAATGCAGATTCGAGATTCATTACTGAATATGACTTTCATCCAGTCATCCACAGTCCACGATTGTTTTTCCTTAGCCCACTGTAACCTTGTTTTTTTTCCGTTTTGGTGTTAATGATGGCTTTCGTTTAGCTTTTCTGTATGTAAATCCCATTTTCTTAAGGCGGTTTCTTACAGTTCGGTCAAAGACGATAACTTAGTTTCCTCCCATTCGTTCCTCATTTGTTTTGTTGTGCATTTTCGGTTTTTTAGACATATTGCTTTAAATTTGCTTTAAATCCTCTCCTTTGTTTCAATTGACATCTCTCGTTTTGGAGCCACGATTCATGTCAGTCCACTTGGTGCAGCAGCTTACCAAGGTGTGATCACTCCTTTATAGATGCAGACTAACGAGCAGATCTGATATGATGCAGGTGTTAGTTTTGGGGATGAAAATTTACAGGGTGATTCCATAACTTTTTCCTCAGAATTGAGTGATTCCATATTTTTTCCCTCTGCTTGGTCTAAAAAAATAACCGTTACTGACTGCACAATTTTTTTTCTTGATTTCTTATAGTGTTTCTTAAAGCCAGAAAGTTGCCATTTGAAATTACTTTAGTTTTGTGTCATGTCTGTGATCTGCTTTTTTTTCTACTAAGTTAAACAGCTGAATGATCCTCCGAGGCCGGTGATTCCATAATTTTTGCCAGGGGTTGTAGATAGGTTGTTCGTTTAATGCTGCTTAAAAAATAATTCATTGATTACATGTATTATTTACATCCGTTCACTTCGAACACGCCTCGTCGGCGTTTCAGCGTTCCCAAAACGAGCTCTCTTGCCATTGCGAATCATTTGTTAATCCGATGAGAATTTACTCAATTTTTGATGTCTGATTTCGGGTAAAATCGATTCAGGCGTCTTCAATGCGTCGCTCAATACAACTCATTCATCTGCGATAAATTTCACTTTTTTATCTATATTTTTGTTCTTCAGTTCACACATCCCCAATTGTAGCAACTTGTTCACTGCTACTTAAAATAATTGCTTTTATTATTGTATTCATTATGGGCTGATGTATGGACATCAACCAAACTATGTCCTGTTTCATGGCAAGAAAAAAGACATGGGGCAACATGGGCCCCCCCTTTTTTTAAACTAAATTTTTGATGAAGTTTTAATTGATACGAGGTGGTTCTTTGTTTTGTTTAAAGGTACAGCTAATGAGGAATGTATGATGTGAATTAGACGCCTATAGAGTTATTCAATTTTTAATGAAACACTATTTTGTAAAAAGTGTCAAAATGGGCCCATTGCCCCACCCCTGAGGCAATGGGCCCATGGGCTTGGGGCAAGGCGCCCACCCTTGGTCCCTTTACCACAATAGCATATTTTTCGTTTAAATATGATAAAACAGCATTTTACAGTTATAAATAAGAAAAATGTAATAAAAAATATGGCATTCATTCATTTATTAACAACTCAAAAAAGCATATCCTTAACTTGAAAAAATATACCCTTGGCTTAAAAAATCTATCACTGACGTGAAGAAAATTAATTCATTGACATAAAAATATATATCCTTGACTTGAAAAATATATCCTTGCGATAAAAAATTCGTCCTTGACATGAAAAAATGTATCCTTGACAAGAAAAAATATATTTAGTTGATCAGAAAAAAACTTCGTTCCAGTTTCGTCCATAATCCAGATATTATGTGCAGAGAATTCATACCTAATCGTGATTTCAGCCAACACCATTAAAACTCATCAACTTTTGGCGCATTGGTGTTGACTGAAATCAACTTTTGGCAAGACAAGAGTCAATAACTCGATAAGGGGTCATAAACACGCATAACTAGAAACTATAAGCCTGCTGCCTTTAGGCGGCAAATAAAAAAATCATGCAATATGAAGTGTAATTTGTAATTCAAAAGCTAGTCATAGTTTTGAAAAGTTCATTGAGACAAATCTAATGATGTATAACACAAGACTTCACCATGGGCGCTTTGCTCCGTGACACGCATGGGCCCGTTGCCCCACTAAGTATCATTTCAATTTATATCGTGTCAACATTTTATTTTAAAAGCTAATAGTCTAAACTTGATCTCAAAATTATCCCTATAAATATTACTTTCAAAATATATTTCACAGTAACTACAAAAGCTTCACCTACAGTAATCGAAAACAGTTTTATTTAGCAGCAAAAAATTTTTCATATGGGCTAAAACAGTTATTCACAAATAACTTAATAACGCAAACACTTAGCAAAACGTAAATCCGTACACTTCATCCCAGTGAAACTGTTGACCGGCGGTAGAGAACACGGACTTAGCGAGAAACCCGCATGGGCCCATGACCCGCAGTGGGCTCGCTGCCCCATGTCACCCTACTTAAATGAATAGCCTACATAAAATTAATCTAACTTGCATGAGATGCGACTGGCGCCGTCCGTCCTCTTTTACGACTCGTCTCTTATGGATTTGTATTATAAAAATGAATGAGATTATCTAACTAGAAGAATAAAATAAAGCATTTGGTGCACTTTTCATCGCTCATTTTCCATAATGATTATTCATAATTCGACCGAATGATCACTTCACCATCTGACACAAATATCATTCATCATATCACTATTCATATCACTTTACAAAAATAACCTTCAGCAAATATAAGAATTATTTACATAGTAGGCCTACGTGACGAGGAGTTCGAGAACGAAATATCCTGGTCGCTCTTTTATAGCGCTACTGGTGACCTTCAAAATCCCACAATCGAACTGGTTTGACTTTCAAGACGATACTGGCAAATATAACTTATTATGGCGTTCCTTAAGGGTGCATCCGGGGTTTAGGCGTTAACCACGCCGTACGCTCGAAGCACAATTATACCGCCGACAATCTTCTTTTTGTACGCATATCTGATCGTCGGATGACTGCACAAGCAAGTTTCTAATACTGCCTACTCAGGGTGATGCACGTGTGGTGCTTCATTAGTTTATTTAATAGACTGAAGTGTCCCTCATGCAGAAGATCTTTGAAAAATCGATAATATTCACCGATGCAGGTTTGAAGAATGTGCAAGAATATTGGGATTTTTAACACTCATTTTGGCGTGAAATTCACATTTTCTTCTCGTCAACTTAATTGGAGCTTGTCCCAGAAAAGTTCTACTTTTTATTATCCACCCTGAACAGGTCGTTTTCAGTGTGCATATATGTTTTATCTAGTGGAAATATGAAGCCTGAATCAAATCGGCTTAAAATACAATGGATTTATAAAAAAATGCAGCATATAACAACAGACACAAACACATGAGGAATATCGGCGAAAATTCAACTATTATGACATATTGCAAAATAAATTCTAATAAGATAAATAGCAATATTATTACTATTAATTATGCGAGTACAATCATTTTGTTAATGCGGATCTAGAATCATTATCATATTCATCGTTCACCTCATATCTTCGCCCCATTGTTCAACTAACCGTGTCCGCAAAATCCACCGCCACCGTATCCGTATCCGCGTCCACCACCGAATCCCCTCAAATTCTGGTCCACCACCAAATCCTCTCCCAAATCCTCGTCCACCACCAAATCCTACCCCAAATCCTCTAAATTTTATACTCCCACTACTTTCCTATGTTCTTCAAGGCCACCGAACTTGAACATGTGGGTTATAACGCTAATTGACTAAATGTTTGATTCTAGGGAGTGAAAATTAATGAATAAGTTGGATCCTCAATTCGATATTCTTTAAAAATTAATCAGGAACGTTTTGCATAAAATAATACACATTGGACAATGATTGTTGCAGGCGTGAGAGGCATTCATTCTGTGGTTGCCTGTTTGTCGCACTCGGTTCGTGTTTTAAATAGTTATTCAGCTTCCGAATTTAATTTCTGTCATCTTCAAATAAACTTGTAAAAAAATGTTATCGTTGTAAAATTGTTATGAAACCTCAGGCAATACAAAACGTGCAACTTTTTTGCAATTTAAATCATTGTACTAAACATAAAGTGAAATAATGCGACCTAATTCAAAGCAAATTGTGATGATTATATTTAATTTTTGTTTGCTTTCTTTATTAGGCGCTGCAACTGCGCTACTGCATACAAATTTGAGAGCAGTGAAGACAGGAGGTAGTGAAGTGAATGTACATTTGGAAGGAATCTTCTTGAGGGCCAACAATCAACGATAAAATTCTACCAAACAAGGATATTTCCGCTAAGAAAGAACAATATGGGATGACCAAGACCTGAAGCGGTTTGTCTCAGATCAACTTTTAACTTTGACAGAAAATATCAACATAGTGGCTAATTTTTTGTAATTTTTCCTACTTCGGTAGCTCGTCTGAAACATAGTTGAAGAATTTCCAGTTAATTGAAGATCTAGTTGCTGCAATTTATCCGAGTATTAACTTGAATGTTTTGCTAGTGAATAATTTGATAATTAGTTTCTTCTTTAGATATAAAAAGGTTTCTGCCCGGTATACGAAATATTTATTTAACTAATAGTACATCTATTAAATCGATAGGAAAGAATACACTTATAGACAAATGATATTTAAGATATCATTTATCTAATGATAAAATAGAATCAAGCTCTATCAATTAATAAGTCTCGCAAATATCGATGTACGAGGGCTATTCAGAAACTGGGGAACGTTTTGTAATAAAACAAAAACTAGGCAAAGAAAAAAATTTTATTATATACATCTGAAAGAGTTACTATAATTCTACTTTTCTACATATATAGTCACCAAACAAATCAAAGCCCTTATCGTAGAGCGATGAACAAGCTTCGAAATTCCGAGTAGAAATCCGCCGGCTGTGATCTCAGCCACTCAGCAAGGTGTGCGTGCTGCTTATTGACTTTCTGGAGCTTGATGAAACGATCAATTTTGATCGGTACTGCCAAATATTGTGCTAACTCAGAAAAGCAGCGCAAAACAAGCGCCGAGGAATGTCACAATTTTTATTTTTTTACATCACATTTCCCGCCTTCACACGGCAAATCGAACTGCGAGGAATGTTATCGTCAAAATTTTTATTTTTTTACACCACATTTCACGACTTCACACGGCAAATCGAACTGCGAGGAATGTTATCGTCAAAATTTTTATTTTTTTACACCACATTTCACGACTTCACACGGCAAATCGAACTGCAGAACTTCTTGACTCATTCAAATGGTAGACTTTCACACATCCACCCTACAGTCCCGACCTAGTGGCTATCGACACAGCGTTTTGATGACGACGACGAGCTCTGGCCGGACGTACGTTACTAAGTGGCTGAGATCGCAGGCGGCGGATTTCTATGACGAAGGATCTTTGAAGCTTGTTCACCGCTACTATAAGTGCCTTAAATAGTTTCGTGACTATGTAGAAAAGAAGAATTTTATATAGTAAATCTTTCAGATGTATATAATAAAGTATTTTTTCCTGTACATATTTTTGTTTTATTACAAAACGTTCCTTAGTTTCTAAATAGCCCCCGTACTTATGAATTATCAATTCAAATTTTAGCTTTGACCAAAGCTCGTCTATCTCTAAAGAACATAGCAGACCAACATGCACTATATTTAAATTATATTCAAATATATCAATTTGATAGATCTAAACAAGTATTTAGTATGAGGAGCACCTTTATTTTATTTACGTCAAGAAGAAGAGTAAAGCTAGGTCAGCTTCCGAAACAGTCTGACACAGACCCGTGGTACCGCGGACTTATGTCTCGTGTGAAGCTGAAGCTGGAGCGTATGGCTTGAAGATGACGGGTGCTCCGACCGAGGCTCGGAAGATCATGCCAGGACGTGAATAGATTAGCTGCTCATAACAGAAGTAGACAGACGGAGAAGAATCAGTGATCAAAGTTTAGTAATGCCCTCCTGTAATATAGTAGGCTGAGGTAATGCGACTGCCGCAGAGTAGATGGTCACTGGAGAAGAAACTAGTGGCGACTGCTAATGGTTAGCCACGGGAATTTTAGTTAACATATCTTATTTATATAAACGTATGTAGTTTTAAGATTAATTATAGTAATAGATTAGGAAATCAGTGAAGGATTAAATTTAAATGATAAAGATTACCTGGAAACAATATTATTTTTGACAAAGCTTATAGTAACCGTATCCTGATACCCCTTGGTGACGCGGCCACTGACTTCCCTTCCGATATGTGTGGACTTTTTCGTGGACTGATGTACCTGAAATGAAGCCAGGTTTTGCAGTATGATTCCTTTGAGAATTGAACCCTCGTGTGAGGCGATATTCCCAAGGAGGCCTATGCCCTGCATCGAGGCAGAAGATTAGAAAAGCAAAATTATCAAATCAATTTGATATTAAATTTAAATCTACAAATTCACGCATTTGAATTAGTGTGCAAATTCAGTAAATTTTTACACATTAAATAATTTATTTTTTCTAATAATTTATAAAGTAGCTGAGTTCATTTGGTCCTAACGTTTAATATTTTCACTCTTTTCAATACATTTCTTTTAAACAAATTTACAGCTACTGAAAAAAGTTACGCGATCTACTAATCTCACATTTTTATTGCTACAATTGGAACTTTTGGGGAATATTTCCTCTCGCGCTTGTATACGTAGAGCAATAATTTTTGAACGCCCGTCATTAGGTCCGCCATTAAAGTCATTACATATTTTAGGCGAACGATAGGTGGCCTAATATATAGTAAGAATAACTGAAAATGTACATCTGAGCATAAAGTAAGAATATCTGAAAATTGCTTATATGAATGCCAAATTTGAATATTTGGCCCATACAGGACTACATTCCTGACATTTTCTATATTATTTAATTATGAGGTCTAAAATAAAATCAGCAATAGTCAAATATTTGTTTATTAACTTGAGCACAAAATAAAGCATCAACGAGAACGAAATCCCACACGAAAAATTCTAAATATGGCAAATTTCCCCAAGGTATCAATGTTTGCTGTGCTGGCTCCTATTGCGAGGAACCTCTTCTGTTCTCTTAGGCAGGCTAGAAATCAAATTTTGAATGATGGTTAAATCAATAGAGTTCCATTCAAGTAAATCAAGTCCTGTAAGCCCAATGCAGAAGTTGGCTTTTGTTTACCTCCTTGAGTTTACCCTCTGTTTAATAATGGCACATAAATTTTCTATAGGGTTCAAATCTGGAATATTTTCAAGCTATGGTGCCAATTCATCATCGCAAAAATCTTTAGGAAGCTTTTTGATATCACAGGCCCTATGACAAGGAGCTCCATCGTGTTGGAAAACGCAATTTTGGTTAGGAAAATGATTGTGAATTGGTGGAATCAACTCCTCGATCATAACATTTTTGTACCTAACCAAGTTCATTGCCGTGTTTGTGGGAAGGAAATGAAAAGCTCCTGTTCCTGAACTGAAAAGCAGCCCCTAACATGGACATGTGCCTGGGAGCCCTTGGAAGCAAGAAATTCAGCCATTGAAGCGCTCACCTGTTCTCCCCCGGAGAAGGACTTTACCAGACGTGCCAAACAACCTGAATGGCGGCGCTTCACCTGAAGCGCTTAATTTATTTATATATTACACCATTTCAGAACGCCACTCATGAAAAAAATACAACTCAGTAATCACTGCAGTGAGTGACAGAGAGCGCATTTTCTCACCGACGAAAACGTGAAGTCACGGACGGACAGACAGACGGACGGACATGGCGAGCACAATAGTGCATTTTTTCCGTCAATGAGAAAATGCGCTAAAAAGAGGCCCTGTCGAGTATGTTAACATATTCAACGGATCACATTTTAGCCTATAAGCAGGACGAGTACTTTTCACTGTACGACAATTCGTAGTAGAACAGTGTATAGAATATTTTATTTATGTCCCCCATTGAATTATTTTCTTAAAGACTAGTCTGGGCTTCATGTTGAAAACGAGTCATATATGAAAGTTGAAACTATTGTGTTTTGATGGATTCAGTAAATCATGTATTTTCAAATTATCTAGCTTAAAAAAATAATGATAAGCAGACATTTCTAGATTTCTATTGACGAAAAAATAAATTTTGCTAAGATTTATTTTAAGAATTTCCTTTTTGTATGCAACTGGCATTTAATAACAAATAAAAATATATGTCGCCTTTACATTGCAGTGATTCAACTTACTCAGCCGTAAGTTATCAGTTACTAATAAGCATTTCATAAATCCATACGTTGCCTCAATAATTTGTTGAACTCAATGTTGCGTCAATACTTGCTATAGTCTTTTGCATATTAACTGCATTCATGAGGTCTTTGATTTTCAAATTCCACGAATCGTTCCGTGATACATTCGAACAAAGATTAAAAAACAATATACGCGTAACAATTATATCCTTGCATGAAGCTTGTGACTGCTGAAAATCGTTTACAATGCATATGAAGAAATAAATATTGTCTGTGCAATTTATTGGAAAAAATGTACATAATATTTTAGTTGTGAATTATTTACTCGTTGATTCTAAATCTAAATTCAAATCTATAACACAGAGAATACCTTAAATTTTGCACAAATATCAACAAAAAATATCATACATGTTTCTATTCAATTAATTTTATTGGTATTTTTTGGCAAGGTTAATTTTGCACAGAACATGCATTCTTATGTATTAAAAAATGTCGCGCATAGACCGGCAGTTTGAGCAAAATTGCCAGTTAAATTTATTAAGCAGTTCCCAATTAGTCGCAGAAAATATAGAATACATAATTTGCACAAACAATTCATGATTTGTGCTCATTATTTTTGAGTTTGGTTGATAATTCATGAAGTACTTTGCAGAATCGTGCACTTCTTATACTATTAATGAGTGCATTACAAGTATAAGCCAAATAACAGTCGTAACTAAACCGTGTTCCTACTTCTGGGCTAGTGAGAGTTCTAACTTTAAAACTTCATGCAATAACATGTATAAATGCTGGCTGCTATTTACTTGAATTATTCTTGTCAGTTTGATCTCTGAAAATCAAATCAGTGCCTTACTGTGACTTCGAAGCGCATTCTCTGGGAAAATACAACCTAAAAAGTGTACTTGAGTATGGTGTCGATATTTACTATAAAAAGACTGATTTCAAGTCCCGTTCTATTCATTTATCTTATGATAAGTCATCTTGAGGGGCTCATGCAGAACGTTACTCAGATAAGGTAAATTTTTTTTCTGCACAGTAAAAACTGCAATCTCGACTACAGTATAGAGCCTATATTGAACAATTAAAAGTTTGTGTGAAGAGATGGCTAAGCACTAAAAAATCAGTTATGCAAAGCCGTCACCAATCATTGTAAAATATAACAAGGTTAAATTTTTTTTTCTCTCGAAGGACTAATGGTGCAGTTTGCACAGGAAAACGAGTCTACCTTGGATTCAGTGACCGTTAGATTCTTCTAACAAGATTCTCACCTCAAGCGTTATCAGCAATGTCAACTAGCGATGGTAGTTCATTAAAAGGAAAAGATTGGGGCAACCCTGCATTGAAGATTGAAAGGACGTTAAAAATTCCTTAGCAACGCAATTTTTTATATGTATGAATGACGCCACACGGCAAATCGAACGTTAACATGGATATCAGACTAATTAATGTGCTACTTAATTCTGAATAATATGCGTTAATTTGCCTCTCAAAAGAGCTCCTAAAGCATCGTTTATTCAAGATACTACATCCGTGTTCATTAAATATGACGCTGCAGGAAAAAATGTCCGGTTTTTGTACCGCGCGCGGTCTGAGTTCCTCGTTTCTCAGCATAGGTTGCGCTGCAATATTTAGAGCTTGGACGAATCACGAGGCCTAGCATGGCAACGGCAGCAAACTGGGAAGCGTATCTAAATAGCTTTAAATGTTACTTTGCTTTATTTTGTGTGTTGGAAGGATTTAATTTTTTATGTCGTAGAGCAACAACTCTTTAATTAGAATTCAAATCCTATACATATTTGTCAGAGTTTGTGTTCGTGTGTTTGAAGGCTAATCTCGCAAATACGCGTATATATAGGTGGTGGCCGTAGGGTCTGTTAGTGATAGACTATATAGTGGCTGTTTGTGGTAGAATTGCAAGGCACTTGAAAAATGGCTGGAGAGGGTTGGATCAAAATTAAAGATTCTATTTCAAAACTAGTAGGAATCAATTCAGTTTCGTAAAATAGGAATTGTTCTACATTTTGTAACGAGAGTCAAATGGGAGTTCAATATTCAATGCGACAAACGTAACGTGAATTGAAAATGTCATTCCTTAATAATCATACATAAGTTTCATTTCTATTTATTCCTTTTAGCGCATTTTCTCATTTATGGAAAAAATTCACTATTGTGCTCGCCATGTCCGTCTGTCCGTCCGTCCGTCCGTCCGTCCGTCCGTTCGTCCGTCCGTCCGTCCGTTCGTCCCTCTGTCTGTCCGTCCGTGACTTCACGTTTTCGTCGACGAGAAAATGCGCTCTCTGTCACTCATGCAGTGAGTACTGAGTTATATTTTTTCATTTTGTATACGAGACTAAAAAGTTTCATGTTATCGATCCCGCGCAACGCCGGGTTAACCGGCTAGTCGTTTATATTTACTGATCATTATAATAAAACTTGATGTTTGACAATTCTATGTCTACATTCCATACAATTATATTCACGAAACCGTATCCATTGCAACATTTTTAAATTCAGCGAAGAAAAAATATGTCATACTTTGTATTCATCGCAGCTATTTGAATAATCCATGAGAAATAATCGACGTCAAAAATATTTTATTCAGTCAGGTTTCAATCATATATACAGGGAAAACGAAACAAATCTATAAGGAGTGCTTTATTGGAAATTACATCCACGACATCGAGAACCACCTTACAATCCATTGAGACAAAGAGGGCTCGTGATCTCATCTTCTTCCATAGAAATCTAACTTGCGATCGCACTAACTTACACTTATTACGTATATATTGCCTCTATTATTTTCATTATAGAACGGAAACTGGCGCATTATTTGTTCAATATTGATAGTCTGGTTAAAATATTTTATTAAGGGATATAAAAAATATTTCCCAAATCTAAAATTTATATTGATGATTTTATTTAGATAAAATAGAGTCTACATATCACTTCATTGCTTATCAATTAAAATCTGAGAGACTCTCTGAAGGTCTTTAAACTGAAAATATTCCCGCGCTGGACGTAGATAGTTAACCCCTAAATCCGTAACCACCAAATCCTCGTCCAAAACCTCCTCTAAATCCACGACCAAATCCGCGTCCGAATCCACCACCAAATCCGCGTCCAAATCCACCACCAAATCCGCGTCCGAATCCACGACCGAAGCCAAACTGTGGCTCAGGCTCGGGCATGGCGGCGGCGAATGCCACAAAGGCCACTAGGAGGACGATCAGGAACTGTAAATGTGAAATTTCTTATGTACATTGTTGTACATTGTTCAATGTACATGTTATGCAGACGCCATGAATGTTATTCGAGGTTTGGATATCAATTTATTCAAAAAAATTCACGAACAAATATAGCTTCTTTTATTGAAACAGACTCAAATTCTATACAGTAGATGCCGCGGCTGTATACTTCACCCTAGCGAGAAGGAAGATCAGTAAACTCAATCCGCTAAATTTATTGCCTTTATATAATTGCGATATCGAGTTCACCAGTCATTCATTAACCGAATTTATTGAGTGATATCTTATTTATGCTGCTAAGAAAGATCAGATCAAACTTTTGCTATACAATTTGTTCTTTTAAGTTATTGGTGGGCTGTACCGAGAATGACAGGAAAAACATGTAGATGTAGTTCAGATATTTTGTTTTTCGCAACTTTCGCTAAACTTCTGGGTTGCTAAACAATTCAGCCAGGCGAGAAAAGCATATATAAAACAAATTCTCTAAATATACCATCAATGTTACGTTGCTTAAATTATATTCCATCTCCTGCTCATGAAAAATATTTTGGGTCATTCAATAAACATAGGTAACCAGTTGAAAAAAAATTACGCCACGGTCTATAAAATTTATAAACTTTCACTAACATAGGCACTGTGTGTCTACTTCTGATGAAAATGAGTTAACTCTCATTATTCTGACGATGCTATCTGATATCAATCAAATTCGCTTTCAAATTTCATGCAGGATGGCAATCAACTTGTTTGAACTTACGTATCATTGAAAACTTTATTTGTAAATCGCAATGTTCCGCAGCAGTCCTGAGCTAACAGACAGACGGACGGACATGACGAGCATAATAGCGCCTTTTTTCCATTAAATGAGGAAATGCGCTAAAAACAGCTTAAAGTAAATATTTCAGGTGCTGCATTCAAAAAACGATGTATTTTTATCATATCATAAGACCGAAACTGTAAATTAAAATTTTCACCGTACTCACCAGCTTCATTGTTTAGATAAAGATCGAGTGGAACTCGGCGAGCCTTGTTAAGTTTTAATGAAGAACGTATAAAGTTCTGAGCAGGACTGCTCACAGGGCTGCTTGAACGTTCTTTTATAGCACTTCTGGCGACCTTGATGATCCTCGAACTGAACTGGTATGCTTAACATTACAAGGATGGAATAAATAAGTTATTCTAAGGAATTGCCTTCGTTGCAGAGGTACTACCTCGTCGTACGCTCGAGGTCCAATTCCCAATGCAACCCTCTTTTTGAGCGCATTATTTCGATGGATGACTAGGCAAGAATCTCAGGCAGGTTATAGGTGCCGTCTGCCCACGTGTGTCTCGTAATCAATTCATATAATTAAATTGACTTTAAAGGTGATCTTTGGCACTGTAAATATATCATTAAAACTATGAAAACAATTGTGTTGTGTAAAAATTCATGCATAAGTATATTTAAGTTATCATTCATCTATAACTAAATTAGAATTTAGCTATTATTTGCATAAAAAAATACAAATATTTGCATCGTGCTTCCTAGTGGTGCCTTACTAAATAATTCAACCTAATTTTTTTACTGAAATCTCAGCAGAGGACCCAATAAATAAGTTACACACATTGGAAGCCAAACTTGAATTCATTGGTGTATGTTACACGACAATTCCCAATGCAACCCTCTTTTTGAGCGCATTATTTCGATGGATGACTAGGCAAGAATCTCAGGCAGGTTATAGGTGCCGTCTGCCCACGTGTGTCTTGTAATCAATTCATATAATTAAATTTACTTTAAAGGTGATCTTTGGCACTGTAAAGATATCATTAAAACTGTGAAAACAATTGTGTTGTGTAAGAATTCATGCATAAGTACAGTATATTTAAGTTATCATTCATCTATTACTAAATTAGAATCTAGCTATTATTTGCATAAAACAAATACAAATATTTGCATCGTGCTTCCTAGTGGTGCCTTACTAAATAATTCAACCTTATTTTTTTACTGAAATCTCAGTAGAGGACCCAATAAATAAGTTACACACATTGGAAGCCAAACTTGAATTCATTGGTGTATGTTACACGGGCACCTACTCTGCGCAGCACATACCTCGCCATCAAAATAATAAAAATAATTATACATCGATAATTATAGAAACCTAAAAATTGCTCTACATAATACATAATTTCTTTACAGAATATACTTCTCCTCTCTTCGATTCAACGACATGCTGAACAGACTCGATCCCTATTGGCATCGGTGGCGCTCCTAGAATAAATTCGTACCAGAACAGACTAAAATCACTAGATGAAGCTATACATGAACATATCTTTCGACTAGAAATGAATCCCACCTCACAAATTGGTGGTTGTTTAGTATGCAGCTACTTAGATTCAACGCTTGTTATGGGCAGAACTGGTCAAAAAGAATCGTAATCGACGCGCAACAGGCACTTTCTACGTAGAAACGCCGCCCTATTTCGCTCATTTGCTATAAGTTGGCTTCGGTCGTCTGCAATATTCTGTTTCTGCGTGAACGTGAACTACCGTTTGTCTTCTTGCATATATCACATAATTTTGTTCACTCCAAAATATATGCAAGAATAAACGTTTCGGTTCAAGCAAACACTTCATTATATCCATAGAACCCCATTTTGTATTATTCAAAGAAATATTTTGCTTTTTTGCTTTACGATGCGTGACAAGAGCCCGGTCACATCCACGGCAAGATGGACTCCGTACATCGCAGTGCCGAACATTTCCCACTTTCACCTGGTTCGTAGTATCAGACATTTCTTTTTTTTTGTGCTTCACACTGAGTCGGGGAGTAAAAATCCTTGCATACAGGATGCGCGATGCGACGTCGCGTACTCAGCATAGCAAGACGTCGTACTCAGCATAAGTTATACTGAACAAACAATAAAATGAAAGTAAGTTTGCGGTAGATATATATAAGGTATGTTAGATAATGATTATATATAATTTCTTTATTGATAAGTTGATTTTTCTAAATCCAGCTTGTAAACAAGATTGTTAATTATAGTACGCAGTTGGTTGTGAAACACCCTGTACAAATAAAACGTAATATTTCGAGATCAGGAAGGGAGATTTATAATTTTTTTTATTTCCACTTCATTGCTGTTCTGCTCGTCGTCGCCTTGACTTGTTGGGCACTCGTCGTGGTCAAGCCTCAGCCCGAACCTCAATACTTCGGTGGAAATGGTGTTGCAAATGGTGGTGGAAATGGTAGTGGAAATGGTGTTGGAAATGGAGGTCCGCCTCGTGGTAAATTTTTAGAATGTTTTGGAGGATTCGGTAGCGGATTTGGAGGTGGAGGATTTGACGTGAGACGAGGATTCGGCGGTGGATTTGGCGGGAGACGAGGATTCGGCGGTGGATTTAGTTACTAACATGACAGTAATGAATACTTCGGAAAATGATTTTCGACTTGCATCATAAGTATTTTTACGGTACTGGACCCTCGGAAAATGTCTGCAAAAATTCTAACTGAAACGCCAACAGATAAGGTTTTGTATGAGCGTGTAAGGTTTACAATAAACTTTACGACAAGCCGTACTGCTACGGATTTATTATTTAACAAAATTGTTTTTTAAACCTGAGTGAACATCTGGGTAAAACATAACAGTAAAATATTAAAATTATTGAATTTCAGCAGCATTGCGTTTATGAATTTCTTTAATGGTTAATTATTAAAATTATTGCGAAGTACTAGTGAGAACTGAGAACTGATACTCCACTCCCTGGAGTGTGGGTACTGAAGCATTTACCAAGAAATAATTTGACAGATAATTAAATTACCGTCTGTGGACATTCGGAAAGCAACATTTATAGACGAAATTATCCCCAATTGTGAGAGTGCGATTTGTATTGAAGATAGGCAATGATGTATTTAGTGGATATGAAAATTTGGTCACTCGGTAGTGCCAACAGGAATATCTAAATCAAATATTATTCATATTACAAACGGGTTTGCTATTAGAGATGAAAGAGAATTTTTGAAACGAATGTTATCGCCTCAGTGTCTTTTTGTTCAGCTACCTGAAAGTTAACTATTGAAAAATAGTCCACCCCAGTAAATTTAGGAATGCTGAAATTTTGTTACTGTTTTCTACGAATTTATCAATGAAGAATTAGCCTAAAACATGGTTTGGAGGAGGAGAAAAAAAATTAATCCATATTTTGTTTTTCTGACATTGTTAAGCTACTTGGAAACTTGCCAAAATAAAGATATTTTCTAAATTTTATTCTCCCACTACTTTCCTATGTTATTCAAGGTCACCGAACTTGAGCATGTGGTTTTTAACGCTAATTGACTATATAAATGTTCGATTCTAGGGAGTAGAATTTCATGAATAAGTTGAATCCTCAATTCGATGTTCTTTAAAAATTATTCAGGAAAATTTGGCATAAAATAATACACATTGGACGATGTTTGTTGCAGGCGTGAGAGGCAACATTCTGTGGTTGCCTGTTTGTCGCACTCGGTTCGTGTTTTAAATAGTTATTCAGCTTACGAATTTAATTTCTGTCATCTTCAAATAAACTAATTATACGTTTTATACATGAAATCGAGTTTTGATTATATTTCTGAAACCCAATATTGTTTTTTCTGGCACGTTTACGAAGACATCGGAGCGCGCTATTGAGAGTCCGTGGTGCATAATTAGTGACAGAACGTACACATGCATTCATTACGGCCTCTCGGCAAGTCGGCCCTGTTTGTTTGTTTCCAATTTATTTTTACGTCACCAATAAACAAGGACATTTACAAATAAATGTTTTTGTTCGAGAACAGTAAAAAATACACTCTAGAAAAGATTCGTAAATTTCACCAATCAAGGCGTAAGCAGCTAAGAAGTGAAACTATATTGTGAAATTGTTATGAAACCTCAGGCAATACAAAACATGCAACTTTTTTACAATTTACATCATTGATGCCAAACATAAAGTGAAATAATGCGACCTTATTCTAAGCAAATTGTCATGATTTTCTTTAATTTTTTGTTTGTTCTCTTTATTATGCGCTGCAACTGCACTACCTTCTAATTTTTACTTTGCTTTATTTTGTGTGTTATTTAATTTTTATTTTTTGTGTGGGATTTAATTTTTATAGTGGTAAAACAACTATTCTTTAATTTAGATTATATAATCCTATACGTATTTGTCAAAGTACGCAAATACACATATACAGTGGTTGTTGGGGCACGTATGCCGGATTAGGGATGGAATAAATAGAAAATAATTTGACAACTGGCAAGCAAGGTTGGATCAAAAATAACCATTCGAATTCCAAATTGGGAGAAATTAATTTAGTTTCGAAAAAAAGCCATTGATCTACATTTTGTTTCGAATGTCAAATGGAGTTCAATGTTCAATGCGAAAAACGTAACGTGAATTGCACATGTCATTCCTTAATAAGCATTAGTTTCAAACATTAGTATAGGAATGAAACATTAGTTCCATTTCTATTTATTCCTTTTTCATTTTGTAAACGAGACTAAAAAATTTCATGATATCGATCCCGCCTGGTCGATCCCGGGTTAACCCGCTAGTCGTTTATATTTACTAGTCGGGTAAATAAACTTGCTGTTTGACAATTCGATGTCTGCATTCTATACAATTATATTCAAGGTACATTATCCGTTATAAAATTTTTGAATTTAGCGAGAAAAAAATGTCTTACTTTACGTTCATCGCAGTTATTTGAATAATTAAGGAGTAATAAACGACTTCAAAATATTTACTTCAGTCAGGTTTCGATGAAATATACTGGGGAACCGAGACAAATTATTAAAAAATGATTTATAGGAAATCCCATCCTCGACATTGAGAATCGCTTTACAATCCATTGAGACAAAGAGGGCTCGTTATCTCATCTCCTTCCATAGAAATCTAACTTGCGATCGCACTAACTTACACTTATTACTATAATGCCTCTATTATTTTCATTTTAAAACGGAAACTGCCGCATTATTTGTTCAATATTGATAGTCTGAATGAAATATTTTATTAAGGGATACAAAAAAATAATTCCGAAAACTTAAATTTGTATTGATATTTTTCTTCAGAGAGAACAGAGTCTACATATCACGTCGTTGCTTATCAATTAGAATCTGTGAGACTTTTTGAAAAGCCTTTGAACTGAATATTTCCTAGCTGGATGTAGATAATTAACGCCCGTAGTATCCTCCTCCAAATCCTCGTCCGAAACCTCCTCCGAATCCACGTCCGAATCCACCACCAAATCCTCGTCCGAAACCTCCTCCAAATCCGCGTCCGAATCCACCGTAGCCAAATTGTGGGTCAGGCTCGGGCATGGCGGCGGCGAATGCCACAAAGGCCACCAGGAGGACGATCAGGAACTGAAAATATTACATTTATTATGTAGATTGTGGTACATTGTTCAATTTACATGTCATGAAGAACTTCATTTAAAAACATTCACAAAATATATAAAACTTCTTTAAAGAAAAAGACTCAAATTCTATTCAGATGCAGTTGCTGTATACTTCATCTTAGCTAGAAGGAAGTTAAGTGACATCTTAAAACTTATGCTGCACATAAAGATCAGCTCAAACTTAATGTTTTAAAATTTGTTTCTTCAATTTATTGGTGGGCAGTACCGAGACAGGCAAACCCATTTAATGTAATGTAGTTCAGATAATTTGTTGGCAATTAACGCTTAACTTATATGTTCATTTCAAGAAATTCGGCCAGGCAGGAAAAGCGTCTGTACAACAAGTTCCCTATATACCCTCAATGTTACGCGACTTAAATTTTCTTCCATCTCTTGCTCATAAAAAATATTTTTGATCATTCTATGAATATAGGTAACCAATTTTAGAAAAATTACGTCTTCGTCTATAAAATTTATAAATCTTCACTAACACACGCACTCCTTTTCTACTTTTGATGGAAATTAGTTAACCGAGTTTAGCAAATAAACTAATTGAGGAATCTAAATATACGTGAGGCTTTCTAGCTTCTATATCGCGTAACCTTCATTATTCTGACGGCGATATCTGATACCGAACAAATTCACTCACAAATTTCATGCAGGATGGCAATCAAACTTGCTTGAACATAAGGCTCATTGAAAACTTAATTTGTTAAATCGCAATGTTCCACACTACTTCTGAGCTGACAAAAGAAGTTACTCCTGATCTCCATGCATGTACGATTATAAGTTACAATTTGTCTGTCAACTGAGCTAATTATGAATTGATTTATTATTTATAGTCTCGTGGGTATGGTAACAACAAATTATTAATCGTCTGTTTAAAGCAGATTTGTTTGTGATATGAATAAAGTCATTATATAGTTTTTTAGATTTGTTTTTAAATTATTTTATTTATTCTGTCCAAAAAGTGGTTAATAAGCATCACAATACTGCGTGTTGTTTTTAAAGTCCATTACGAACCTAAAGGATCTCCAAAAAGATTCTTTACATTACTTGAATAAGCGCAATAAAGCCGGTACCTGTGTTACGATAGTATAATTTTTGCAATATATTAATGGATTCAAAACCAACTTTATCCATAACCAACTTTATCAAAACCAACTTTATCCATAACAACTTTATCCATAACCAACTTTATCCAAAACCAACTTTATCCAGAACCAACTTTATCCTTAACCAACTTTATCCTTAACAAACTTTATCTATAACCAACTTTATCCATAATCAACAAACTTTATCCACAACCTACTTTATCCATAACCAACTTTATCCACAACCAACTCTATCCATAACCAACTTTCCAAATTTGTCTGAGCGGAAATTGAAAAACAATTTTTAATTTGGTAGTTTTCATTTCAAAAACCTAAGTTCCTTCAAATTCCAAGCCGCAAAAAAGGTTTCTAATAACAGTTTTATTATTAGGTTTTTCAAATAACAATTTTAATATTATGTTATAAAATATTTCATGCTCCGAATTCAAAAAATCGATCCATTTTCATCATATCATACTATGTAAAATAAACTGTCGTTTCAAAATTTTCGCCGTACTCACCAGCTTCATTGTTTTGATGTAGAGTGGAACTCCGCGAACGTTAAGTTTTAATGAAGAACGTATGAAGATCTGCGCAGGACTGCTCACAGAGCTGCTTGAACGTTCTTTTATAGCACATCTGGCGACCTTGAATATCCCACAACTGAACTGGTTTGATTAATAAACAAGTAATTTTAAGGAACTGCCTTCGTTGCAGAGGTACTACCTCGTCGTACACTCGAGGTACAATTCCCAATGCAACCCTCTTTTTGAGCGCATTATTTCGATGGATGACTAGGCAAGAATCTCAGGCAGGTTATAGGTACCGTCTGCCCACGTGTGTCTTGTAGTCACTTCATATAATTAAATTGACTTTAAAGGTGATCTTCGGCACCGTGTATGTATCATGGAAACTGTGAAAACAATTGTGTTGCGCAAGTAAGTCCATCCATATAGGTTGTTCGTTTAATGCTGCTTAAATAATAATTTAGGAATTACACGTATTATTTACATCCGTCGCACATGTTTCTGTCTATATTTTTGTTTTTCAGTTCACGTAACATCCCCTATTGTAGCAACTTACTCACTGCTACTCAAAATAATTGTTTTTATTGTTGGTATTCATTATGGGCTGATGTATGGACATCAACCAATATGTCCTGTTTCATGGCAAGAAAAAAGACATACAGCAAATGAATAGCCCACATGAAATTAATCTAACCTGTAGGAGATGCGACTGGCGCCGACTTTCCATTTTTACGACTCACCTCTTATGGATATTCATTTAAGAAGTGAATGAGATTATCCAACTAGTAGGATAAAATACATGTATTATCAGAACTCAACTTGAAATGATTATAAGTCATTGGAATGCACATTGAACATTCAGCATTTGGTACACTAGCCATTGCTCATTTTTCATGATAATCATTCATAATTCGACAGAATAATCACTTCATCATGTGACATACAAATATCATTCATAATACCACCATTCATATCACATTACAAAAATAATCTTTAACATGTAAAAGAATTATTTACAAAATAGGTGACGGGGTGTTTGAGAACGAAATCCTAGAATGAACTTAATGCACCCCGGCATGAAATTATGTAGAAGTCTATTGTATATTTATAATACAAATGATCTTAGTGAGCGAGCTCAAGGCTCGGTCATTAGGCCGGTCCACACGCTCAGTTTTACACAACGATTTGTCTGCGCAATTTTAAACGTTGCAGTAAAAACGTTGCGTGTGGACGGGAAAACTGCGCAGTTTTAGGTCACCGGGAAAACTGCGCAGTTGCATGGAAATCTGAGCTACAGGGCATAGATTTCGATGAACTGCGCAGACAAGTCGGAACGTGTGGACTGTAGCACAGTTTTCCGATTCGATTTGCGCTCAGTTTCAATGATTCTGGCGACAATGGCGGACCTTATGTAAAACAAGTTGAGGAGCATTTACCGTAAATAATTGGGAATAAATCAAAAAATCAATTCCATCTGGACCTGGAGAAGAAGACATCTACAAGCCTGGCATCTCCCTTGTATTTTGATTCCTCGCATTCCCTAAATGATCCAATCTCTTTTTAACAAGTCACATTGTCAAAATTTATCAAAATACTGCCTTCTCCATGGCACGTCTCGGACAAATTTACGGCCGGACTCGCGGCCGGTTTCCCCAAATTCGATGAGCATGGAATATCTCCCAAAGTAATGAACGTAGCTCAATATAACTTGGTACACGTATTCATTAGGACTTAACGGTGATGTTTAGCACGTGACAATTTTTTCGATTTTGCCTTCGTTTGCGAGTTATACGGCTTTATCTAATCTAAAAAATTGTCACGAGCTAAATATCACCGTTAAGTCCTAATGAATTACGTGTATCAAGTTTTATCGAGCTACGTTCATTACCTTGGCAGATATTCCATGCTCACCGAATTTGAGAAGACCGGCCGCAAGCCCGGCTGTAAATTTGTCCGAGACGTCTCCATGGCGAGATCGCGCAAAACTGAGCAAACTACTCACTCACCACGCTCTTAAAAAATTGCAACGATTTCATTCCGACTTAAATTGCGCAGACAAATCGTTGCGAAAACTGAGCGTCTGGACCGGCCTTTACAAAAACAGTCACCAGCAAACGGCGCCGCTTGGAACAGCCGTTTACAGGTTATAGCGTGTAGCAGAAAAGTTCTTCCGATAACCAGGAAGCAGGAAAGTTGTGAAGAATAAAGCACTCAAGGACGGTTGTCGTCTGTAGTCGAGCAGGACGGTTATCGTCTGGAGTCGTGCAGGACGGTTATCGTCTGGAGTCAAGCAGGACGGTTGTCGTCTGGAGTCGAGCAGGACGGTTGTCGTCTGGAGTCGAGCAGGACGGTTGTCGTCTGGAGTCGAGCAGGACGGTTGTCGTCTGGAGTCGAGCAGGGCGAATAGCGTCTGGAGTCGAGCAGGACGGTTGTCGTCTGGAGTCGAGCAGGGCGAATAGCGTCTGGAGTCGAGCAGGACGGATTGCGTCGCTAGGAAATCTGGTTATGTCTTGCTGTGATGCGGCTCAAGGCGCGTAGTTACAGAGCGGCGCGAAGGCTGAGAGCGGGGTTTTTGGGATCACGTCTTGAAATGCGTGCTCACTCCTCACATCGGTAAGTTGCTAATCTCGAACTTGTAGACTTTGTAAGGTGATATCTGTCGCTGCATGGATTTTTGGACTAATGACAAGGAATGGCGAAGGGTCGGCTAGAGCTTATTGGATCTGGCTGAGCGCTGACCAGCTTTTTATAATTACCTCTCATTGCGTTCCACTTCAAGGTAAGCACAACCGTTCAATGACAGCTGAGTAATTTACGACTTCTGTTTCCCCTCCTTCCTTCCACAACGCTCTCATTATGACTATTAGTATTCGTGATTTTCGCTCCACATGTGCGCATGCTTGTTTGTAACTTGTTTCTGGTGACTAATATCACTATTAGGAGAGCTAATCAAAACGATGGGTATCCGGATCCTTGGAGAACAAATATTTAATTCAATTCACACCTCCAAGAATTATACACCTCACCAATACATAAACATTAACATGCATGAATTCCTGCATTATAACCATTCCATTACAAGGCTTGAATATTTTTGTTATTATCCACAAATTGGAAATTAATAAATAAATATGGCAGAATTTAAATTCTCATTTACGCGTGGAGGAAATGTGAACCTCCTAAGTAAAGAAATCTTAGAGGAACAAGCACTCTATCTATTTATTAAAAACTGGTATATGTGTAATTTAATTAGAATTTAATTGATGAATAATTTTTATTAATATTGTTTAGTGAATTTAGTGCTGCTTGCAAAGTTATTTTGGTACTATCGTAACAAAGTCGATTAGTATCATTCATAGAGAATTGAGAAATTATAAATAAAAAGATGCAGAATACATTAACAATGTATAAAATTAATAAGTAGTTAATAATCTTATCTACTGGAAAGCCTCAAAACATTACCTTCAGAAATAACAGAAAATTATCTTCCTAGTTTATATTTAAGAAAATTTTGCTAAACATTATATTCGCCGTTTGTTGTACGCATGAGCCCTTATTATTACTTTGGCTTATATGGAAAATAAATGAACTAATTTTATCCCTACGATGCAAACAAGTAATATAATCCTTGTAGCGTCACGTGCATCAGTACAGCACAAATTGCTTTGAAAATTGGTTTCAATTGCCCTCAAAGCGCCTCAGGCGAGCACGCAAAATGGCAACTTATTCAGGGGAAGCCGAGAAAATTGATTCCATTTTTTACAACCAAAAACCCGTCAGTAGGATAGCGCCTTGGGGGCTGTAGGTTTACTTGCTGACCTTGGTATGACTTTGCCTCAACTGCGACTTGAACATTCAAATGGACAACCACAGAGCAAATGAGCTTAACTTCGTCTTATTAAAGTAATAACAGGAGAACTGTTCATTAGAATTCTCGTCTCTTCCCTGAAATCACCATTGTATCCAAAGCCGCTCATTGTTCAGTAAGAAATACAATTCCATCCCTCCTTGCTCACGCCATACGCGTGTTCTGTGCGCACAAAGAACCAGACAAAGGCTGCTGACAACAACATTAACCCGCCACTGAATTTTTTTTAATATTAGTCTCGTCGAGGAGCAATAGTGGACCCGTGCACCTTCTTGATGTATGTTGTCATCCTAACGATTCCTCCGGCGATTTACCACAGGCCATTGTCTGTATCTATCAGCCGTAGCAAATTAGACTGTTAATAATGCGCAGATGAAATTTGGTGCTGGCATCAGCAAAGAGCAAGCGCGAAGAGTGAATGGACTTCCCGCAACTTCGCACTAAGATCTCTCAATATTTTCCTCGTCTGCGCTCTTACGTAACACCCAAACATCTTGCGGTTGCCGTAAATCTTCGGTGATCCTGTTTCAAAGTTTGTCCCGATTTTGTTAGATTATTATCCAAACAAGTTGTCTATTTGAATATTCAGTGTTAGCTGCAAGGGTTTCCAATCATTTTATTTCAAAATTTTTTGGACTTTTCGAATACCTATGTAATTATATTTTATATTTCATTTAAATTAGCTCGAGCTAAAATCCTACGTCTTTTAAATTCAGTGCATCTTTTTAAATAAATTACTCAGTCAGTGGAATCCTGAGCTTGCGAATAATAGGCCACTGATATCACCGTTGAAGGGCGAAGTTCATAACTCACCATTCTATTTACGGTGAATAGAATGCGTCAAATGTGTGTTAATGTTAAACACTTCCGTGTATTACCACATTAAAACTAACAGCAGTTACTAGACGACAGGAAAGAACAGGCAGGCTCCAATTTTAACAATTCCAAACGCTTGCGCTTGAATGACGTCTCATACGCAACATTGCCGTCTTCTAGAGGGAAAACGTTCTCTTCGCAAACGTACTCTTGCGGTTGTCCCGCAATTTATGGCATAAAATTGATGTCTCACGAATAAGTTTAGATTTCACGGCACGTCTGAAAAACGATTCTCGTGTGATATTCTGGCGGTGGGATTTTCTCTGATTTGCCGCGACGCAAATCGTCGTTCGATGGCACAAGCAATGCAAAATGCAAAACGTCGTGCTATTGCGGGAGAGATACTGCATAAATATAACATTTTAATAATGATTAAATAAAGCTCATAATTTGTCGGGTCATCTGACGCTGCTGCCGACCAGTGAAATTTAATAAGTTCTTTTTTATTAACATCTTGATTTATAAGGACGCACAGCGCATACAAATGATCGTCAAAGTTGCCATTAATAAATTTGGATAAAACGGAGCCTTGTAAAAATGAAGTATGAACATCTGCAGCGCAGGCTTGACTCAAGAAGATTGCCGAACCTACTGGAGGGCAATGGGTACACCAATTGAGTCATCGCCGCACGCATGGAACACGCTTCAGTTTTTGCGTCGCTACGGATATGAGCGCTGATTCAGAAACTATGAGCCCACTACTAAAAGGACTTACATATTTATCCCACCATTCATCATTGTGTAATAAATTAGGTTTGAATCGGGACTCAGAGTTTTTTTCACAACCGAACTAAAACCTTTTTTAGTTTTCTGGCATAAACAAGTTCTGCGTGGTTCTTAAATTGCTCGCGGATTTCAACATTTGGAGAGCGTGCATCGCATGTGATTGCAGGATCTTCATTAGAACTGTTCTGCAAATCTTCAATTGTTATTACAGAAATATACATCCTTTGGATAATGAAATCCAATACCTTTTCGAAGATATATTTCATGACTGAGAAGGAACATATTTTAAGCAGCGAACGCAGTAAAAAAAGCATTTCGTTATGAGTTTCTTAGCAACTTTGTCATTATTATTCAGCTATTTAGTCCACAAACGGTTACATGTTACATCGAATATAGAACTAATTGTGCCAATAACAAATTGTTTTATTTATATCTGCAATATTTTCCAGAAATTTATGTGATGCGAAGCTTGATTTTCTCATTTAAATATATAAAAAATACACTCATATATATTCCAAATTAAATATGTGGATAAATCAGTAGGCCCTACATGGAAAAGATATAACTCAGTACTCGATCACTGCAGTGAGTGACAGAGAGCGCATTTTCTCGTCGACGAAAACGTGAAGCATGGAAAGACGGACAGACAGACGGACGGAGAGACAGACGGACATGACGAGCACAATAGAACATTTTTTTATAAATGAGAAAATGCGCTAAAAAGAGGACAGGATGACCAACATGGTTTGTAAATTACCTTCAAACTTTATTAAAATATTGCGTCGGTTTGTTCATTAGTTTGTCTGAGCCGACAGCATTTTAAATTTTTTTCCACGACTTGAGATAATTCGTCTCAAAAACTCCACTCGTTGTTAAGTAGTGAATTTTGAAACTTACAAGACTTTGATTGTTTTCCATTTTCTCAACATTTTGTTAGGGGCGGGACTCCTCGGTACCAAGCCTTTATGTATGAATAGCATTGACCATGTATCCGTAGAAAAAGGGTTAACTGAGGTGAATTTGGGACTTATTCATCCAGTTTTGAAAGCGTTCTTTGAAGCTAAACTATCATCTCGAATTATATCACGAGTAACCAATAATTTCAATCCTCCATGGTAAGTTGACCAATTCCATAGGTTCTGGAGCAACGAGTATTTATGACTATGTAGTCATAACAACCCTTAAGGCTTCTCCTCGTACAGAAATGACTATAGGTTTCGAGAAAAACATCATTAATTGAAATTAGATTTATTTTAAATTCCTCACATCTCAGAACTTCTAAAACAGCCTAAGAAAGCGCTACAGAAAAGAAGTCTCCGAACACGATAGTTATCGTATACAGATTAGGTCAATGGGACATAGAAGTCAATAAAAACCTACTTGTGAAGCCTAATTAAATTGGCAGAAGGAGTTAGTTAAGTTAAAATATCAGCTGAATTTTTTTAAAGTAAATTTTGAATGCAGATATTAGACAGCTCTTCATGATTGAGTCTTATCTAAAACATTATTCAACTATTGTAATGATTTTTGAGTCACACTTGTGCTGGAGGGATTTTACGCTCTAATTTCGATGATCTCAACACAATATACTAATTATTTCGACAGTCAAAAACAATATTTCATAATTAAAGACAGTGTACACTGACGGCAATTAGGTGTAGAAATCCCTGCAATACTTCTCGGATGCAACCCAACAGCCTTTATAATATATGAAGAAATTTATATTCAAACAATCAATCCGTGTCCAAATTTTCCACGTCCAAATCCAAAACCTCCGAATCATCATCCCCAATATCCGTATCCTCGTCCCCAACCTCCGTATCCACGTCCCCAGCCACCGAAACCTCGTCCCCAACCACCGTATCCACG
The DNA here is from genome assembly GCF_000764305.2 of Hyalella azteca. NCBI lineage: Eukaryota > Metazoa > Arthropoda > Malacostraca > Amphipoda > Hyalellidae > Hyalella > Hyalella azteca. The sequence goes on from NW_025945320.1 coordinate 28,374, forward strand.
TCCCCAACCTCCGAATCCACGTCCCCACCCGAACTGAGGCTCAGGCTCGGGCATGGCTACGGCAAATGCCACTAAAACCACAAGGAGAGCGATCAGGAACTGCAAAAAGAAAGAAAAAATATTTAAAGCAACAACAAATAGAAGTTGGCTTCAAAGCAAAATGCGAATTTAACATTTGCAAGACTTTGCAAGTATTTCAATATTCGTTTCAATGCGAGATCGATCTTAAACTCAGCCATCAATGCAATCACTTATATGAGGAGGACAACTCTTGTACCGTTCTTGGCGACGATTTTAGCCATAATATAACGCTACATCACCGATTGAACAATTTTTTTGCTATCGCTAATTAATTGAAAATTTTAGTTGAAATTTATAAGGATGCACAATCAATAATCATATGCAAAGTATTTAAATGCAGATAAATTATTTATATGATAAATGGTCGCCAACTAGTTGGCTCATACTAAAATTACGAGTCTAAATGCACAGTCACGCGATCAGCAGCTTAATCAGCGAGAACTTTTCTTGATCAATTCCTTTCTCTCATCAGAAAAATGTCTTGCATTATCAAATATAAATGAAATTATTATTACGTCATTCATAATCATAGAAATTGGGAATGAAAATTAAAAATTTACAAAAAATAACAAACTTTCTTTGACTTGCACACGCTCCCGTAGACTTTTACTATTCGTAATGAAGAAACGCAAATGAATGGGACGGAAGATATTGATCGATGCACTGCTCATGCACCATCCTTATATAAATTACCGCTAATAGAAGCCTATGGGGAATATTGGAAAAAAATCAAGAGATTGCGCAGGGTGACCAGTAAGGGAAACGGAAACAAGAACAGGAGGTGGAATGGCACTTGGAGTATTTACAGCGAAGATGATTTGAGAAGAACACTGCAATTTTTTATCATGCCACAACATTGTTTTTCAAATTATTTAATTGGTAAATTTTCATTAGGAACAAATTCTACTGGCGGTACTTCCACTATATAGCCTCTTATTTACCATCTACCCCTAAAAGTTCAATTTCAATAATGATGCCAACTAATGAAAGTTTCACAAAGTTTTAGGGTGTGTAACAAAATCTACAAATAAACAATACGCAGTGTTCCACTTAATACACTGTGAATCTTCCAGTAGAATAAGCTGGAAAGCTCACAAGTAAATCGTACTCACCAGCTTCATTGTTTTGGTTGCTGAAGAAAGCAACTCGGCTAAAGAAGTTTAGTTTTAAGTTCAAAGAACGTACGTTGTTTTGCAAAGAACTGCACACTGGCAAGCCTGGTCGCTCTTTTATAGCACTACTGGTGACCTTCAAAATCCCACAATCGAACTGGTTTGACTTTCAGGACGATACTGGAAAATATAACTTATTATGACGTTCCTTAAGGGTGCATCCGGGGCTTCGGCGTTAGCCCCGCCGTACGCTCGAAGCTCAATTATACCGCCGACAATCCTCTTTTTCTACGCAATTCTGATCGTCGGATGACTGCACATGAATTTCAAGCAAGTTTCGAATATTGCCTAAACAGGGTGATGCACGTGTGGTGCTTCATAAGTTTATTTAATCGACTGAAGTTTGACTTTCAAGACGATACTGGCAAATATAACTTATTATGGCGTTCCTTAAGGGTGCATCCGGGGTTTAGGCGTTAACCCCGCCGTACGCTCGAAGCACAATTATACCGCCGACAATCCTCTTTTTCTACGCAATTCTGATCGTCGGATGACTGCACATGAATTTCAAGCAAGTTTCTAATATTGCCTACTCAGGGTGATGCACGCGTGGTGCTTCATAAGTTTATTTAATCGACTGAAGTGTCCCTCGGAAGACCTTTGAAAAATAGATGATATGCACCGATGCAAGTTTGAAGAATGGGCACGAATATTGTGATTTTTTACGCCAGTGTTGGCGTGAAATTCACGTTTTCTCCTCAGCAACTAGTAGCTAGCTTCCCGAAACAGTTTTACTTTTTATTATCCATCCCGAACAGGTCATTTTTAGTGTGCATACATGTTTTTATCTTGTGGAAATATGAAGCCTGGAGTTACAATTAATAAATACAATTAATTAATTGTTATAAAAAAAATAAAATACAATAAATTTATAAAAAAATTCATCACATAACATCAGATGCAAACACTGATGAGAAATATCGGCGAAAATTCAACTAGTATGATAAGTTGCAAAATAAATTATCATAAAATAAGTTACAATTATATTACTAGTCTACAATAGAATAGGAAGTTTGACAGATAAATTAATACTTTTCGTTCAACTCGCTTGCCTATTAATTATGCGAGTACAATAATTTTGTTAATGCGGATCTAGAATCATTACCATAATCATCGTTCACCTCTTAGTCTTCGCCCCATTGTTCAACTATAACCTTGTCCGCAAAATCCACCGCCACAGTATCCGTATCCTCCTCCATCACCAAATCCTCGTCCACCACCGAATCTCTCCCCAAAATCCTCGTCCACCACCGAATCTCTCCCCCAAATCCTCGCCCACCACCGAATCTCTCCCCAAATCCTCGTCCACCGCCGAATCTCTCCCCAAATCCTCGTCCACCACCGAATCCTCCCCCAAATCCTCGTCCACCACCAAATGCTTTCGATGATTGATAACTAAATATTGTGGAATATGAAGAAATTTGTAGGAATATTGGTAAATTGATAGCAACTGCGTGAATAGGCTTCAGTCCGCTGCATGAAATATGGATAGTGTGAGCTTAACGTAAACAAATTGAATTAGATGAGGCTTGATAAATAATACTTTGAAGTCAAACTAATATAAATGATAATGATTTAAATAATAATAAAAACCTTTGAAAATAAAACCCCTCATATATGTTCTTTGTCGAGAACAAAATTGAGTAATAATTTTGGTTCTAGACTGAGATCCGACATTATTGAAAAGAAATAAAACATTTAAAATGCAGGATTTACTCACCAGCTTCCATGTGCTGAGGGAGGTTGAGAAGACCCGAAGCCTGAGCGGAACTGTGATATCTGGAAGCACAGCTGACCGACCAATGACCATAATAGGAGTATATCCAATTATCCACTGGCGAGCGAAATTCTACGGAGGTAAATTTTATAGAACCGACAACACAACGTGCAATATATCTTTTCCTGCCAATTCTATGATATTATAACACTTGGCATGTCGGGTTCCGGCATGAACATGTCCAGTGTTCCGGCACCCTCACAAAAAGGTGCCGGAACCCTGGACAGGTGTAAAAAGCCGAAGTATTGAAAAAAGGTGTGAAAAGATTGAATGACCGTTTTAATCACAAGTTTGGCGTATTTATGATGATAAAAATGGCATCTGATTAAACCGCGGAGGAATAAATCATTTGTCTCTTCTCATCGTCTCAGTTCTGGAAGCTGCGGAAGCAGCTGGAATGTTTTGATAAATTGATCTTTCATAATCAAAATACTAAGAATTTCGTCGGTTTACGTGCTATGAATGTCTACTTGACATTCATAACGCCGTTCTGCAGCCAGATTAAAAATTGTAAAAAGTTTCCCGTTAGTTTTCATGTGAAATCGATCGAAGTCGTCAAAATTGTCAATTTTAATTGAAATTAAATTACTATTAATAATATTATTTTCAAAGTGCTTATTTTTTCATCGATCGATGATTTTATCCATTACTGTTATTCCCATTACTGTTATTAGATAGTACCAAATTTTTGTGGGAAATTTTTCCCACAATTAATAATTTTTGTAATCGTTTGTAAATTTGTCTATACGTCGTTTTCTGTTCATGTTGCGTTCGCAGTTTTGTTGTATTCAGTTTAGTTACGTAGTTTAAGTAGGTAGCAGTATCCGTAGGTTAGGGACTTCTTCATAAGCACTCATACCATTCAGACGTTCAATCTGGCTACGTGCCTTAACTCAAACTCTGCTAGTTCTCATTTATTCATTTCTGCACCTATACCATCACTTCAGCCAGCACAGCAACAGGACCTTCAGTTTCTAAATTTCTTCCTGGTTACTTTTTCACTATCTTTTTGTTGGTGTGAATGTTGCTTTTTTTCATATTAATTATTTACGCTCTATGTACAATATTTTTTCTATGGTACTCTAGACAAATCAATATTCAATTCAATTATAAATATCTCAAGTTTCTAATTGGCTACGTGGTCTCTGATATTGGCAGAGGAACTAGCTTCCTTTGCTGTGACCCACGATTTAATAACTTTATCTTCAAATTTCCAAAGTCAAAATCTCAAACTGTCCTTTCTATTTTTCCGTCTAGAGTACCTTCCTTTAACTGATTTCGTCTGTATTTCTAATTTGCCTCTTACTGAATGCATTAAGCACTGAGATGCACCAAAATCTTAGGTTTGTCAATTTAGTTATTTGTTGGTTATTGATACATAATTTGGAATTGTTTGCTACATAGCTAGTTTCTGATCAATTAATAGTTTAGTAAGTGGTTTAATTTTCATTTCAGTATCTGGGACCCGTCTGGGCAACACCATTGGGGAACTTGAGATTCTACATTCAACATACCTTCATTGAACCGCCCGTTCTTCAAAGATTTCTATACAACAGCATATGAATTATTGAATTCGGCTTCCTCATTCAACTGGCCCGAGCAACGTCAGTTGCACGTTGTATCAATCTGAATAAATATCAGCTGACTTTATTCTCTTTATTTTGTCCGATGGTGTGAGGCAATCTTTATTACTCACATTTTCACAATGTAAAATCCCAGGTATCTTATAAAATTAATTTTTTAACACATTTAAATGCTGAGTGACATTTAATTCCATTTGATTGAGCGGGCTATTTAATTATATATTTCGAAAATTCTAATGTAATCTTTGGCTTTTATGTTCTATAAATAATCAGGGAGTGTCGTTCAGCAACATTTTCTCGTGGCTTTTCTTTTTATCACTGACTACATTCCATCGATAAATAATGAGATTCTGAAATTTTCCAGCTGTGTAAAGAGACAATCATTCCAGTTCGGCTAAGTGTGATCCTGTAGCATCGTGTGTAATAGGCCTATGGCCTGTTGCCGACTCATGTACTTTCCGCGACTTGATTCACAAAGGATCCGGCATTTTGAACCCGATCTTTCCATAACTGCCGATTATTTGAGATAGCTGCTTGGCTTATTGCAAGGTCCGTAAGATGCCAGGCATTTCAAGACTGGGCATATGCTCCTGCATAGCTTCGTCTAGTCTGTTCTTGAAGGCGTTCATACTCGGAGCGTCAACGATGCCGTCAGGGAGACTGTTCCACATGTCGGTGACTCGAAGCGAAAAGAAATGTTGTCGTATGGATGTGTTACAACGCAGTTTTTTTAGTTTATAGCCGTGGCCCCTGGTGTTGGATCTTGTTTCAAATTCTAGTGATCCCTCTGGGGCCTTGAATAAACCTTGGGTATACTTGTTTACATCAATGAGGTCAACACGCAGATGTCGATAACAAAGGCTTGGAAGCTTCATAATCTTTAACCTTTCTTCATAATGCTTGCATTTTAATCCAGAAATTATCCATGTTGCACGTCTTTGAACACTCTCGATTAAATTTTTTTACTTTTCTAGTTTTCTAGCTTAATCGTGATTATTATTACTATAACCTTACCTGTGTGAAGACCTCCTGCTCAAACCATATTACTACTTGTATTAAATTTTGCTTTTCTGTTACTTAATTTGAATTTGTGCGAGTGTGTTTTCATTTTATTTTGTATCATTTAAATGCATGTTAGCACTTAGCGTTCGCTCGTTTAAGATCTTACTTAACTGGCTTTACTCCAGTGGTTGACACCCGTAGGGTTATTGGCTCCTTGGGGCTTTGGAGTTTAACTGATTTTGTCACTTGCCTTAATGCTGTGAATTTACTTGCATGCTGACATGCGCTTAACTATCTTTAAGTACGAGCGAACAATCCTTATACTGTTTTCCCTATTTTATTATTATTACCACGTTTTTCTTAGCTCGCTTTCGTGATGTTGTCTGGCACCAAACCTTAGTCACCCGCCACGCTTCGTACGGAGAGGTGCACTGCAAGTCGCTGCCGCCATCCTTGAGTGGAATTAAGCTACAGAAGCCTTGGTATCCTTGCTACATTGAGTGCCTATTGCGATGCGCGCGGGACTTTGTCGTGCTCTCCTGAACATTCACACTTATTGTCACGGAAAACCTATCTCCTCCTAGATTTTTTAAGCTACAGCAATGAGACATATACCATTCGATTTTTAAAGACCATACCTATCGAGTAACGAAGCCTTTTTTTAGATTTGTTCATAGTTTGGATTCAAAATGGGGAGAAGGGGGGGAGGAATCAGAAAAAAAATTTAAATGCGTGTAAAAAACTAAGGCAAAAATCAAAAATCAGGCTTCGTTACTCTATTGGTATGGTCTTTACAAATCTAATGGTATATGTCTCATCACTGTAGCTTCAACACTCTAGGAGGAGATAGATTTTTAAAGTAACTCCTTTTTTGGCCGTTTTCTATGAATTTCACGTTTGCTATGCATTTTTTCGAAAAAATCATACACACAAAATGTGATTCTTTTTTGGTTTTACATATATGTGTTAAATTTCAGGGAGATCCGTTCATAATTGTGAAAGTTTGGAGGGTATACTCCCTCCATAAAATATCGATGATATGCACCAATGAAGATTTGAACATTGGGCAAGAATATCGTGATTTTTTACACCTATTTTGGCGTGAAATTCACATTTACTGCTTATCAACTTGAGCAGAAATATTTTCCACTTTATATTTTCCACTCTGAACAGGTCGTTTTTAGTGTGCACTCAATTTTCATCTTGTGGAAATATAGATTAAAGTCCGCTTAAAATATAATTGATTAATAAAAAAATGAATTATTTAACAACAGACACAAAAACTGATGAGGAAAATCGGCGAAAATTCCACTAGTACGATAAGTTGCACAGTAAATTCTAATAAAATGAGTAACAATGATATTATTAGTACAATAGAGTAGGAAGTTTGGCAAATAAATGAATACTTTCCATTGAGCCCGCTTACCCATTGAAGTCACTTTGCGAGTACAACTTCTAAGTCTGAAAGGTCATCATATGTTAGCTTGTATACATATAAAGTTTAACGTCTGTTAATCATTTTGTTAATGTAGATCTAGAATCATTATCATAATCATCGTTCACCTCTTAGTCTTTGTCCTCCGAATCCACCGCCAAATACCAGTTTACCTAAACCGTGTCCGCAAAATCCACCGCCACCGTATCCGTCACAGCGTCCACCTCCGAATCCACCTCCAAATCCTCGTCCACCACCAAATCCTCGTCCACCACCAAATCCTCCCTATTCCTGTTCTGGCTCAGGCATCGCCGAAGCGAACTCTACACCCGCACAAGAACAAGAAACTTGAAAAAAATGAGATCCGCCTTCCTTAGGACAACGTTTTCTGCTGTCCGGAATTTGCATTACTGCTTCAGGATATTTCATTATAACGTAGGACTCCAAAATGTATTTGAAAATCAAATTTGCTTCTACGTATGTTTGGAGAATATAAGTACATTCAGGCTTGGTTGAACTAATCATTGTTCAAGTCTTAGATCAATAATGCATGGTATTCTAGAATTAGTACTGTGATCGTCATCTTGTGCCGGACTTTGTACAGGACTTTAGTTTTTGCTGTTAATACTTTGATAATAATACTCACATTTGTTACAAATATTAGCTCATATAAAGTGCTTACATTTTACTTGTAAAGCGAAGAAATGTATAAATTTTTTAGTATTTTTGTATTTTGTAGGATGTCATTTGTAGGATGTCTAACAACTCCGCTATTTTCTCGCAACTTCCACGAACATTTTGTCCCAAAAAGTATAATAAATTTTTCGTAGAGTATAAGTATAACCAAATTTTCATACAGTGTTCAATTATCCAAGTTCAATTACTTCCGTAGCTTCTTTGGCTTAGAAATTCTCAATATATGAAATAAAGTATTAGTACTACTTAAACTTTGTAGTAGTGGGAAATTTGCAGCAACACTTCATTACAATGCATAAATTATATGAGATATAATTTAAAAGGAAGCGAGAAGAAGTTTTACTTCAGACTGTAACGTTTGGCCAAATCCTTCGAAAAGCAACTAGGATAGAGCGATGTTCACAAAATTAATTTTTTAAATGCTTTCGATGATTGATAACTAAATATTGTGGAATATGAAGAAATTTGTAGGAATATTGGTAAATTGATAGCAACTGCACTAGAGTACCTTCCTTTAACTGATTTCGTCTGTATTTCTAATTTGCCTCTTACTGAATGCATTAAGCACTGAGATGCACCAAAATCTTAGGTTTGTCAATTTAGTTATTTGTTGGTTATTGATACATAATTTGGAATTGTTTGCTACATAGCTAGTTTCTGATCAATTAATAGTTTAGTAAGTGGTTTAATTTTCATTTCAGTATCTGGGACCCGTCTGGGCAACACCATTGGGGAACTTGAGATTCTACATTCAACATACCTTCATTGAACCGCCCGTTCTTCAAAGATTTCTATACAACAGCATATGAATTATTGAATTCGGCTTCCTCATTCAACTGGCCCGAGCAACGTCAGTTGCACGTTGTATCAATCTGAATAAATATCAGCTGACTTTATTCTCTTTATTTTGTCCGATGGTGTGAGGCAATCTTTATTACTCACATTTTCACAATGTAAAATCCCAGGTATCTTATAAAATTAATTTTTTAACACATTTAAATGCTGAGTGACATTTAATTCCATTTGATTGAGCGGGCTATTTAATTTCTTTTTCAATCCAATTTTAAGCTAAGTTTTATCTAAGCTTTTCTAAGCTTATCAATTTTTAACCAATCTCAATGCTTAGAAGTTTTTAATTTCGAAAATTAAGCAAGTCATCTGACGACTTTTTAACACATTCAAATACAAAGTTATTTTCATCTTTGTAAGTACTTACTTTGAATTAAGTAGCCTTTTTAAACCCATTCAGGGCTGCCTGATTTTTAATTTCGAAAATTATATTTCACGTAACGACTTCTTGAGTCATAACAGTCATAACATAACATATATATAGTGATGTCGGCGCTGAGGAGTAGGCCTGATGTGGCCTGTGGCCGATTCTTGCACTGTTCGTGACTTGTTCACAGAAGATCTAAAATCGTGTCGTAGCTTTTTACTGCATCTTTCTAAGACTGCATGACGATAGTTTGAAATAGCTACTAGACTCCCACCGGGTTCGATATGGTGCTAGGCATTTCAAGTCTGCTTAATCTAATCTGTTCTTAAACGCGTTCATACTTGGAGCGCCAACGATGTAATCAGGGAGGCTGTTCCACATGTCGGTGATTCGAAGCTAGAAGAAATCTTGTCGCGTGGATAAGTTGCAGCGCAGTTTTTTTAGTTTTTAGTCGTGGCCCCTGCATGGCTATGTCATTCGAAACATAATAATATCGAATAAATTGTAAATACAATGTAACTTAAAAGCATATTTTTTTAAAGAGTCTTGGGCAAAGTAATCTTCAAATTTCTGCTTTATTTCGAATTGAGGCATCACAAAATTTAACAATTTAAAATTTATTGCATTCCCTATTATAGGGAATATTTAATATTTTTTAATTATTTAATATTTTTTTTAATTTTGCCTAATTCACTACAGCGTGGGGGGCTCTAACGCAGCAGTATACTCCACTCGTTTCCTACATTCTCATTTCATCAATAATTTAAACTTACGGATACAAAATGTAGATTTAGGTGACTAATAGGCTGTAAAATCAATATAATTTGCTTTATTCACCATCAGAAAACAAAACACGTAGGAAATCGATAAACAATAAACCAGTTCTCGCTGTTGCACGCCGCCTCTTATAGTTTTATCATCACAGGAGTCAATTGCATTGCTGAACGGCTAATATTTATCTTAATCCTTAAATTTATTAATCATTCCTTAACTACCAGCTTTTGCTTAGCGTTTTCTGAAGTGTAAAATATCATGAAAATTTTCAAATATTCTGTCCCGTAGCGTTCTTTGACTTTGATATTTATGAACTTTATCTTGGAATTAGAACTTACTTTTGCATACAAAGAAATCCAAAATATGAGCAAAAATAAGAAATTAGAATTAATGGTCCTCCAGATATTAGTTAGTTCGAATCGGAAAATTATTTGCCGAATCCAAATCCACGTCCTCCGAATCCGCGTCCGCCAAATCCACGCCCACCAAATCCACGTCCGCCAAATCCTCGTCCACCACCAAATCCTCGTCCACCACCAAATCCACGTCCACCACCAAATCCGAATTGCGGTTCTGGCTCAGGCGTCGAAGAGACCAACGCCACAAAAGCCATGGCGACCAGGAGAACAGCAAGGAACTGGGAATAAAAATTAAACAATAACATGCCAGTCTTCCTGCCCAGCCTTCTGTCTGAAGTCATAACCAGAATCAGTGATGGAATCCTTTTTAGCGCATTTTCTTATTTATGGAAAAAATGCGCTATTGTGCTCGCCATGTCCGTCCGTCCGTCTGTCTGTCTGTCCGTCCGTGACTTCACGTTTTCGTCGGCGAGAAAATGCGCTCTCTGCCACTCACTGCAGTGAGTACTGAGTTATATTTTTTCCTTTCGCTGCGTTATGAAATTGGCACAGCACCTTTTTTCTACTTCTAAAATCAACAGAGTTAACATGGCACTGGAGTAGAACTTTTGAATTTCGTCCCATAGTGTATATTATTTTATTCACTGTAGAATAATGCCGATTCCCGCTTAAACAACCCAGATGGAATGGACAACCGAGTTGCCTAAATTTAACCATGTAATGAAGAACAAACGTAACAACTGCTTCAAACACACGCATTGTTATTATTGAGTACTGCGCATTTCGTTAGAGTGAGTTAACCTTACACATCTAGAAGATAAAATAATGTCATCACTGCAAATTTATTTAAACTTGAATATATTTCTTTAAATTTAGCAAGGACTTGGTGGTCAACCTTGAACCTGAAAGGTCCTCCTTAATTTCCTACATGAGGTTAAACTTGTTGTATGTCCAACGTTAAATTCGGTCTACATTTTACTAGCGTGAAAGTTTACCAACGAAAAATTCACGCGACTGCGTTAAAATTATATCAGTAGCCATGAATAACACATATCTAATACTGTTCTAAATCCTGCACCTAGCCATGTCATGAAATAAAATTTTTCATCGCCAGTTCAGCTGATTAATAAAGATATATTATCATTCGTGTTAGGTTGAATTTAATTTACTCGTATAAAGGAAAAGCACATAATATTTACAGCGGCTAAGTCAATGATTTTACTAAGCGAGAGAGTTTAATAAGTTAGCCTCATGCTATTGTAAAGTGCATGTTGTTCGCTAAAATTTATAAAAAATAAGATTGTACATTACAGTAGGCCATTATTATCATAAATGTGCCATTATTTCATGCATTGAAACTGATGCCTCATATTATAAATCTCTTCATATTCATGGACACATATAAAACTAAACTGGAAATAATTATTTTAATGGAAATAATTATTAATAACATAGAAAAATGACTGGAAATAATTATTAATAACATAGTGACCTGACTGAGTAGTGAATACTGCTACACTAAAGTAAAATTTGCATTAACATGCTAGATGCACTCACCAGCTTCATGGTGCTTTAATATGTTGAGAAGAAGTCAAGTTGAGAACTCGTGCTGGTGACAACGTAGGTTGTTGTTCTAGGCGGAACTGTGATATCTTGACACAGCGTTGACTATATATAGCATATCCATGGCCTTCAGAACTCTCCGCCGCCAGCTTTAATGAGAACATCTCAGTGGCAATAAATCTCTGTTTTTCTCAAGGCGAGGAAACCTAGACCTTCCCTTCAAGGTTATGAAAATGAAATAAAGATTATACTTTAATTTCTTCCGTAGTTTTTCGGTGGTACTCTATATATACTCGAAGAGCCATATACTGCATCTAATACAAGAAGTGTTTTTTCAAGGGCAGTGATTCTTAAACTGTTGTACGAGTACCGCTAGTTGCAGGAGCTATCTAGGTGAACACATAAAGTTTCTTGAATGATTTTGTATATTGTTCAAATCTTATTCAAAATATTCTTATTCTTCTTATTGCGTAAATTAATTATGGAATGATGCAAATAAAAGTGCATATTACAGGCTAATTTGTGGCATTAGTGTTACGCAGCAGGTACTAGGAAGCTATAGATATAATATAAAATTCGGTACCATCAAGTGATACTCCATCATAAGAAGATGGTTAGGAAAAACTGGTCTAAAGAAAACAATTGTGTCATTCGAGACAAAAAGATGTAATCAATTGTTATCAGATGCTCTTTTCACCAGAAAACGATATACAAAATTTGAATAATTGAATATGCATGAATATATCGGCAGATTTAATCGTAATTTTGTTGGCTTCAAGCTGATTTGTTGCTGTGAGGTGAAGCTTCCGCAATTTTTATTCTCCGCAATTGCTATTTATGATACATGCATTCTCCATTCTCCATGAGTCATATTTTGAAGTTCTGGCATAATTTTAAAAATATAACGGCTTTTCATTGGTAAAAAATTAACTTTTGATAAGTTATAAACACGAGTATATTCCCGATTAATGTTCAAACACACGTCGAATGTTCTTCATAGGGTTGTGAAAATTCCGTGTGCATCGGTTGATAATCGTGTGAATCCTTTTTCAGATTACGTCCATACATAAATAATATTCCATCAAGAAACAACAGTCGGCGTAACTCTAATTTCGTGACGTGACAATACATTTTCAGGCATCCCACAGCCTACAAATTTCTATTCAAGTCACACAAATGTACGCCATACAACATTATTCCTTCCATTGAAATTCCTTCCCCTTCCTCATTCTGGCGCAAGATCTCAGTTTTGACGCCTCGTGTTGACTTCGTGACACAAAAATCGTAAAAATTTGCAATATTCTTAGCCAGGAAACTCGGCAGTGAATTTGTGAGGACTGAGATAGTTAATTGCGGTCATTTCTCATTTGCGGCACCGACCCTTCACGCTCGAAGAATATTTCAATGATGTTAGAACTATATTTTAAAATTCGATTAAATTAATTCCAGATGAAAAACACTTTTCAGTAATGCAAATTTATAGTAGCAATTAGCCAAATATTTATAAAAACTGCCTAAAAATACCGTAGCCGCAGCCATTACGCATACCGCATAGCTTTTGTTACTTGGTTAATTAGTTCCTTTGCGCTGCTTCTACCTACGCGATATTCCTGGCCTCAACTGCGGCCAGTGTGGTGTGGAGTGAAGTTGCTGGTCAGTGAGTTCGTCGTTTAAAGTAGTTTGTACTGTTGAATGTCACACTGTAATTGTGTACTGTTATCTCTTCCAGACTAATGTAAAATTGTTTCAACCATCATAGCCCGCAATACCTTGTGTTTGTTTCAGCAATACGGATTGATAATAAAAATTTTCACTGTTCCATTCACCGTCTCATTGGCTACCTGTATGAAGTACACGCAGCAGTCAGTTCAACTTGAAGACCATTGTTTGATTGGTATGTAGCCACAATAAATTGTTATTCAGCGGTTACATATATAGTAACGCATTTATTGTGTTGGATTATATTTCTTCTATGCCCAAGCCAATAAATTCCGTCTTAAGTCCATTTCGAATTTTTATTTTTGCTCTTAGCCATTAAGAAAAATTTTGAATATTCTGAAGCAGGAGTCGCGCCAATAGATTGCTGGAAAGTAGTCTACAATTCTAGAAAACCGGAACTTGCAAAGTTGGAAGTAGGCAATGGGAACGGTCAATGTTAAGGTCATGAAAACAACCATGTAGGGCGAAGAATCATTTAATATAGAATGAACTAGGTAATTAACTAACATGGCATCAATCTGCCATAGGAAACGACGACAGAATTTGTCAGACATCAAATGCTGAAGTGTCATCTTAAATCTGCATTACCTTCAGTTAGGTTAGAAAATCTTTATTTTTGTGGCGTGATTTTTGTTCACTATTAGTTTTCATTTCAAGCATTTTATTTCAACTTTATATTTCCTCGCCGTATAAATTTCCAGTTTATGTATTCGCACTTTAATTTTCATCTTGTGAAAGAATCAATTCGTATATCATGTTTTGTGCATGTCAATTGTAAATGTCAGTTGTAGATACTAACATATTTACTCGCACGAATATCATTTTAAATTGATCACGTTCTACTAAATATTACGTATATGAATCTAGCTGAAATCAAATTTTCAATTATTAATTGGGGAAAGCACCATAAATGATTCTTCCTAATTACGTACCTATTTCATTTACCAACATAAAAAATTCAATTTTCAAAAATAAAACTTCCACAATAACCTCCTGCTTTTTTAATCCATCTATTATAATCAATGCAGCTTCTTTGCTAAATTTTTGCCTCGTCACTCTTCAGTCAAATGAATTGTTCACACCTCCGTCGTCCTGTGTTGGCAACTCCATCCCTGTTCTCCACGACCCATGCAGTAGCGTACTTACTAGTCGCCATATACCTTACTTACCACACCACTTCTATATGCATAATAGCTCACTTCCATAATGGTCACCATTAAAATCTTACATTGCTGAAAATTATGTTCACTTTCATGGTTGTTGAACAACATGATGGATTTCATTATGGCTATTGGACTTACTTGTTAGTTTTATTCTATGCCTTATAGCGTAACCAAATGTTACTTTCCCTGGAAGTATTAAAAAATGAAATGCAAGAAGCAATACGTCTACCAATTATTTTTTTTAGAGTTACAAGAACCGAATATAAAAAATCCGAGTACGTCCTTCTTGATTAATAAAATTGTGCGTGAATATACCGCTCCTGGTAATCCTTATACCGGAAGCGCAGCCGTGCACCACCACTTCTGTGCACCAATAAGCCCTGAATCGAACGCCTTGGATCTCTCCGGACATCCACCAATCAGCCGTGAACCACTCGGCTTTGTCCTATTCGGGCCTTGCATAAAACCTGCCGTGCACCTCCAGGCCGCGGATCGAATATATAACTCCCGGGCATCGTTAAGTTACGCATTTTACGCTCACCGCATTTGAGGTCAGATTTCAGATAGCATAGTTCTGTTTCAAAATTAATCGTCCTTCGACGAGTGGCCGTTCGGCCGAGGGCTGGTTCGACACACGGCCAAGATACGATTGTCCAGAAGTGTTGAAGGCTACGTTCCGGAAGGCAGGAATCATGATAGTCCATTACATCCAGGGCAGTGGTGGTCTTCGGCAGGCGACCTCTTTTACCTGCATGAGGTGGTCGCCTAACAAAGAACAAGGTTCATGGAGAAAACCCAATTTTACTAATGAAACGATAGTAATTAATGACTAAAATGAATGGAAGCAAATTCTTACAGTCCTCTAAACGTTTAAGTTGATTGTTGTAAGTAATATTCAATGAGATTCTAAACGAATTTTTGAAAGTAATTATTTCTAAAGTCATGGATACCACGACAGGATCTTCTCTGACGAGAATTCCTCCTGTACGTAGTGCAGCGTGGCGCCAGAGATGGGAAAGCTGAGGCACAATCCAAGCAATATTTTAATTAAACGACTACTTCAATGAACATATACAATCTGATATAGAAATGGTTATTTCAAGCACATTATAAATTGCATTCCACGTGACAAAAGGCACAATGTTGATCTGCCGAGTCTGATATGTTGATCCGTTACAAATTTTTCGAAGTAAATCTGCAATAATTAGGTTGGAACACGAGTTTTATTTTAAAATATTGGCCGTAGAAACGAAATCTGCAAAACATGTAAACATTCTCCTCTTCATACCCCAGGCAGCAAGGAGCTATGCCTGCTCAGCGCCCTGGTTCAAGCGAAATTTGATCAGATGCAATCTAAAAAAAAATCAGGTTAAAAAGCGGGCAACAATTTTTACTTTTGTAAATAAACCCATGTTTTATTGATAATTCTGTTTGACATGCATATTATTAAGATGCTTAAAATGTGAGACACAAATTTGAAATAAAAATTATCGAGATTTTCGTCTTTTTACTCAATATATGCTGGCAAAGGTTAATGTAGCGCTAGTCCCTGAGTCTTCATTCTGCATTATTTCTTCCCTCATCATTCCTCACTCTTCCTCATACCGGCAACAGAACATCTTGTAATTACGGTAATTTCGGGCACGCAAACAAATGGAAAAAAATCCAGAAGCCATTCCGGCTGCGAAATCGTGAAGACGATAAAATAATGCGATCTCTTATTCTGCTCATGCCGTTCTAAAAACGCTAATTACGTTGAACTCGACGATTTTGATGAATGCACTTCGGCTTCATTCGGACTGTACACCATCGTCCATCAATGCACGCACGGAAGAAATGTGGCCAATGTACAATTGTACATTACCGAAGCTCACAAAACTGGGCACAGACTCCTGGAAACATTTGCAATGGAAACGTTGCACCCTGATGCATATTTTCTTTCTGTTGGTCTGTTTTCTTAGATCCCGTTCAAAAAAAAAAAACAACCCCACAGATCCCGTTCAAAAGTCTTTCCTCTTAATTTTTTTAATTACACTGGTGCTCTGATGTATTTATATATCGCCGCGCCATCTTTCTTTTACATATGTTACTCCTCTAATTACGGAGAAGAATTATTCCCATTATATATTTCGAAAATTCTAATGTAATCTTTGGCTTTTATGTTCTATAAATAATCAGGGAGTGTCGTTCAGCGACATTTTCTCGTGGCTTTTCTTTTTATCAATGACTACATGCCATCGATAAATAATGAGATTCTGAAATTTTCCAGCTGTGTAAAGAGACACTAATTCCAGTTCGGCTAAGTGTGATCCTGTAGCAGCTTTTGATGGGCGCAGCTGTAGGCCACAAAATTTTCTCTTATATTAAGGAGCCCTGTAGCCAACGCCCAGCCTCACCATGTAATAGAATAGAATTGAAGTGTCGGCACAGAAGAAAGAGGCCCATGGCCTGTTGCCGATTCTTGTACTTTCCGTGACTTGATTCACAAAGTATCCGGCCTTTTGAACCCGATCTTTCCATAACTGACGATTATTTGAGATAGCTGCTTGACTTATTGCAAAGTCCGTTAGATGCTAGGCATTTCAAGCCTGGACATATGGTCCTGCAACGCTTTGTCATAGCTTTGTCTTGAAGACGTTCATACTAGGAGCGTCAACGATGCCATCAGGGCGACTGTTCCACATGTCGCCGATGATGTCGGTGACTCGAAGCGCAAGGAAATGTTGTCGTATGGATGTGTTACAACGCAGTTTTTTTCGTTTATAGCCGTGGTCCCTGGTGTTGGTTCTTGTTTCAAATTCTAGTAATCCTTTTGGGACCTTGAATAAACGATGGGTATACTTGTTTACTTCAATGAGGTCATCACGCAGACGTCGATAACTGAGGCTTGGAAGCACCATAATCTTTAACCTTTCTCCATAATGCTTGAATTTTAATCCCGAAATTATCCATGTTGCACGTCTTTGAACACTCGACTAAATTTTTGTCCTTTTCTAGTTTAGATGACCACGCGGCTTTTCCAAACTCTAGGTTCGGACGCACGACAGCGAAAAAATCTGCTTCATCGCTTCTGCATCTAGGTTCTCGTAAAAGCGTCTGATCAGTCAAAGTCGTTTATTGGCTTTATTAACTTGAGCTTCAATATGCTTAGAAAATTTCAACTCATTGTCGACATAAACTCTTAAATCTTTTTCCATTGTCGACTTCGACATCTGTTAAAACTTAAATTTAATTACGTCATTATTGTTTGTGCGCTTATCGTTTGTCTCGTGTCCAGAGTCCAGAGACATAGTCGACGCTCTTTAGCTCAATCGTGATTATTATTACCTTAGCCTTACTTGTGTGAAGACCTCCTGCTCAAATCGTAATACTACTTGTGTTAAATTTTGCTTTTCTGTTACTTAATTTGAGTTTGTACGAATGTTTTCATTTTATTTTGTGTCATTTAAACGCATGTTAGCACTTCAGTGTTCGCTCGTTTAAGATCTTACTTAACTGGCTTTACCCCAGTGGTTGAAACCCGTATGGCCGTATGGTTATTGGCTCCTTGGAGCTTCGGAGTTTAACCGATTTTGTCACTTGCCTTAGTGCTGTGAATTAACTTGCATGCTTGCATGCGTTTAAATCTCTTTAAGTACGAGCGAAAACTCCTTATACTGTTTTCACTATTTTCTTTCTTATAGTTCTCTACATGAGAACTCTTGTCTAGGATTCCTCAACGAAAACAAATAGGTTAGTTATTTTGATTATCTTAAAGTGTTATCATTATTTTTTATTTTACTTGAACCACACTGAAATCCTTTACGTTAAAACCTTGAATCCGTTAATGTTAGGCTTAAGCTGTTTATCTGTCTCATTCGGATAAGAATCCACCCAACCGCCTCTACTTGGTCATCCACCCTGTCATTTCTGTTTATTTGAACTGATCTGCTCGTTAATCATAGCGCTCGGTTGCCACCGGCAATATATCATTATATAGTGAGAATTGGAGTGAGAGAGACATTCGCCTGAAACAGTGACTCATTCATTTAAATTTGAATGTTGTTCTCCAGAATCCTAATATTCGAAACCCAAACTTATATCTACGTATTCTACCACAGTGAGTTCCACATAAAAGCTTATTGTTTCCTCTTGGCTTTGTTCAGCGAACTTCTTCATTTTGCGGAAACACTTCAGTAAAAGTTTCAACGGTTTCATTGTACTTTAATTTCCATTTGAACAAAAATTCAATATATCTTCACTCTCTCGTTGCAACCATACTGTAATCTTGCTGTTCATTGTTCTCGCCACGTTGGATTACTTTCACTTGTCAGCATTTAAAACGCAGCTGCCACGTATCAGCCGGTCAACTAACCTGCCAAGATCACCTTGCAACTGTACTTTTTGCGGCGTATTCTTCACTGTATTATAAACTTTTGTGTCCACCATACATCGAGCACAAGCTAGACACAGCTTTTCGCAGATCGTTTATAAACGCAACGAAAAAAACAGGCCCGAGAACGCTTCCTTGTGGCACGCCGCTGCACACTGAAGTCCAGTCTGATACGTCCCATTACTACTGACACGTTGTCAACCTGCTAGAAAATCTCTGATCCATTTGAGTACATTACTCAAATTACATTCATTTTAGTACATTACATTTCCAGTTGGCCGGCAAGATCCCTTCGTTCAAAGTTTTTTCGAAAAAATGCCTTACAAGGGCCGGCTAGGACGGTTGCTAACTCTTTGAGTAATCTGGGGTGGAAGCCGTCAGGTCCACATGACTGGTCAGGATTTAGAGCGACCAGGCGCTAGAGAACATCGTCTTCTTGTACTTCAAAACTTGTAATTTAGTGCCGACTGGGCGCTCCTCAATAGCTGGAATACTGTTCAAGCCCTCGTCTGTGAATACGCTACTAAAAAAACTGATTATAAGAACGTAAGCCTTGCCCTCATCAGTGGATATCATTCGTTGATCTACTTTCAAATCAGAAATACCGTCCTCTGTCTTACACTTCGAGCTAGCGTACAAAAAGAATGCTTTCGGGATCTTTTTTGCATTTTTGATAATATTTTTTTCGGATATCTTTACTGCGGTGCGACAGCTTTCTTTAGCTTGTTTTCGAGCTCTTGCGTATGAGTTATAATCAGCATCGCTACCTATCTGTCAAAAACGCTGGTAGGCTTCCATCTTGGTTTTCAGCTTAGCTAGAACTCTACTATTCATCCACAGAGTTTTTTTTTATTATTCACCGAGCTAAATTTTAGGTACACATTCATCAACTGCAGACGTACTGTACATAACCGTGTCCGTGAGAAATTACCATGACTCAGCCACATTCATGTACTTAATACAGTTAGAAATATTCACTGCATTCACTGCTTCACGGAGTTTATCATAGTCGCTTTTCGCTAAATTCAAACGCCCTCGCTTCCGTTGTGTCTTTCCCCTACAGCACCTAATACTGGAAAACAATGAGTGGTGATGGCTTTTGCCCAATAAAGCCTCGTGACGAAGCTCATCTAACATTGATTCATCACTAGTAAACACCAGGTCCAGAATATGAGGAGTCTGTTTACTGCTACAATGGTTTGGCTTGGTAACGTGCCGGACTAAGGAGTCTCTCACTGACTCCATGTGAGAGGATGCTTGGTAATTCCCGTTCCTCGGAAAGGATCCTTCTGTCCAATCTAGTTCTGGATCATTAATTTCACCAACGTGTGTGACCTACGGAAAGTCATGCTCGGTAAACGACTGTTTAGTACTTTATCGTTATCAGAGGAACTGTTTGGTTATCTATACAAGACGCCTATGAGGAGGCTATCTTTGCCTTTGAGAGCAAGTTCGCATGCACCACACTGATTCTCTAGCTGATTGGTGCTCTTTAGACAACTGCACTTTTTGGGCCCTATAAGGGGTTTTGACCCACAACGCTACACCTCTGCTGCACCGCTCTTCGCCTATGTTGTGAAAATCTTCGCCTATCAAAACTGAAAGTCAACTGGTACAATATTCCCACCGTGATTTTTAGGCCGTGTTTCTTTAATACAAATAATGTCTGGACACTCGCTCTCCATACCATGCTTATCTTTAGCAAGCTGTGGACATCCGGTGCTATGGCTTTGAGCACTGGATTTCATAGTATGTTATGTGCTCTAGAGTTCTTACCTACGAAGAGAAATATGAACTAAGTGTGAAGTTTGGCAAAGCTGGCCTCCGGCATGCGCCCCAGCGTTTCAACCTGAACGTCTCGTTCCCAAATCAACAGTAGCTTTTTTTTTCTTCGCTAGTCATTAAAATTTTGAGGATTTTAAGCAAAGCAACTGAATATTCGCTTATTGGAAAGCTGATCAATTTTAGTATTTCAACTTTTGACAAGCTTTAATTCAATCTCACTATTAATAATTTTATGTGTGCCCAATCGTCAGTCACTTATTTTCATAAATGTCCAATAATTGCACCAGAGATGCTATCTTTATCTTTTTAATGGTTGAATCGAGACAAACTTCATGTGTATTCCATATTTTATTCGAATGAAAAATAACATAGGAAGCGGTACAAATCAGAGGAGGACCCCTAACAGAAGGAAGGGTTCGAACGAATTATTCGTTCCAATAACTAATGTAAACAGTCACATTCTGTTGAACACTTTCGCTTACACTAAAAGTGAATTGCTTCATATTATTGTGAATTATCAAATTGTATTACTTGGCCTCATGGTAAAAATTTATTATCTCAAATTATAGTGAATAATACTGAACATTTTTTTAGCGGTTCTTTTTACTCGAATATATTAAGGACGGCTCAGAGTAAAGTGAGTGCAATGCAACGTCCAAGTTTTTCATCTAATTAACGAATGAAAAAACAAAAATCTATAATGCCATTGTATATCACATCGATCATTCATGATTGAGTTCCATTCATTTATCCATAATAACCGTAGCCGCCACCTCCGAAGCCGCCGCCTCCGAAACCTCCAAATCCTCCTCCGTATCCTCCATATCCTCCGTAGCCACCGTATCCTCCATATCCATAACTCGGCTCAGCTTCAGGCATGGGGAAGGCAGCGGCGTATGCCATGCATGCCACGGCGATCAGGAAGGCGGTGAGAAACTGTACGAAAAAATTCGTTCAACAAATATTCTGTGGTTGTAAAAAAAGAGGAGATATTTAACTTGTCTTTGTAGCATGAACTAAAATATTTATAGCAATGAGAAACTATACATTTTTGAAAGATAAGGTGTTGATTATTTTTTACCGGAAAATATTTAGCAACATTTTGGTGTTTGCTAGAGCTTGTATATGATTTACATGTGCACATTAGTTGCTAGCAAAGTTAATATTTGCACACGTTCCGACAAATATTTGTAAGAAATTAAAACAGAAAAAAAAATTATTACACAAGCACATAAAAATATAGTGACAAACTGGAATTTTCTACTGAAAATGGGCGGTGAATTTGTCATCATCTTCACATTTACGCAACAAATAAAACAAGGGACAAGTGTCATTCTTTGAAAATATTAAACTAATTAGACAACTGATTCTCAGTTTGAAAGTATATCATTGCCTGAGGAAAATGTTTGCGTTCAGCAAACATGACAAAAACTCATTCATAACAGCAGACACGAAAGTCATCAAACAAGACATTAAAGACCACGTTTAATTGATTAAATCCTGGTAATAAAACCAAAGTTAATGCAGTGATACTGAATAATTGGACAATCAAAGTACCTCATTAGACAGGAAAGTAAATGAAAAATATTTAATTACATATTCAGTAAGTTCTTTGCCAAATAAATATTGAAGTCAGGTAAACTTGTGACGGGTAATGTTACGTGGTAAGTTTCCTGGCATTATTTACACAATCACATGGCTAAAACCCATCGAAATGCTCCTTTTGATGTTTTGAAAATAATGTATAAGCACACGGATCATTAGGCTAAAGCAGCAAACCGTATAAGAGTATCTTTAAATATTAATACTCTATTTTTCTTGTTATGTGCCCAAGTCTATGTAAGGACCCACCAGCTTCATGTTTTCGGCTTGCAGAGTAGACCCTTGGTGCGGTAGACCGAGCAGGCTGCAGGAGAAGATTGTTGCAGGGGCTTGCAGTGCCGCCTCTTATAAGCGAGCGGTGGGACCGTCCGGGCCGTGTAACTGGTTTACAGCGGTCAGGACTAAAGCATCTAAAATTCGGGTCTGCCTCAGGCGTTACTCAAAATGACCAGTGACGGAACTGATATGGAAATGTCTAAAAGTTTGGTAGCTATTCAGTTTATTTAATATAGATCAGTTTAAGTAATTCTTGAAATTTCAATAGTTGTAATGTTTGTGTTTCAATGCTCGTCAGCGATGTAAAGAACGCAATTTAAGTATGAGAACTTTAGTCTAAGACATTACCTGTTTATTTCTTAATGTATAGTAAATTAAGAAATATTTTCTGGCACCAAATGCTAGTTAATTAAAGATATGTAGAAAATCATTGATAGAAGTTACAAATTTATATGAAACTGTTTAATTCACGAAAAAAATCGAGAAATTTAATGTATTCAACTAACGAGAAATTGAGACAATTCTGAGTATGGAGAAATGTAATTAAAGCTTTCTTGCTTTAATTAAATATGTAAAATTTTTAATTAATAATTAAATAATAATAATATTTAACTAATAAATTTAATAATTAAATTATTTAAATAAAAGCTTTAATTAAATCGTTGTCATAACACTTTGCACAGGAAGTTTAGATTATCCGAAGGAAATTAGTAAACATTAAAATTTAATTTCGAGTATCTAAAAATTCATTTAGTAATTTGTTGTGGGGCAGTAAATTGCAAGTAAAGATTAGAAAACAAACGATGTAGATAGTCAACGTATCTCGAAATTTAGCATTACTGTGCAATTTCATTACTGGGCAACTACTGTGCAATTGCATCTCAAGATTAGGAAATACATACTGTATTTCCTAATTGCAATACTTAATTAAAAATTCAACGTAAATTCAACGTATATTGCACTTTAGCAACACTTTGCAAGGTCGAGAGGATGTAAAGCATGGAACTCATTACCATCTCGAGCACGCAGCCAAACGAACGTTCAGCGCAGGGCGAGATCCCAGGTAAGCCCGCATGCAGCAGCGCTATTATGGGCGCACAAAATAATAGCTTTTCCAATAGCTTCGGGGAACCCCAACAAATACTGAACGTTTTACTATAAGTAATTAACTAGCTGGTTTACAGGAATTTTACTAAAAAAATAATAGTGAAGAGTGTTGATAGTTGTTGAAGTTGTTGATAGTAACTATGGCATGATGTGTGTTGATAGTAACTATGGCATGAAGTGTGTTGATGTAACTATGGCATGCAGTGTGTTGATAGTAACTATGGCATGCAGTGTGTTGATAGTAACTATGGCATGAAGTGTGTTGATAGTAACTATGGCATGAAGTGTGTTGATGTAACTATGGCATGCAGTGTGTTGATAGTAACTATGGCATGAAGTGTGTTGATAGTAACTATGGCATGAAGTGTGTTGATAGTAACTAAGGCATGAAGTGTGTTGATAGTAACTATGGCATGAAGTGTGTTGATTGTAACTATGGCATGAATTGTGTTGATAGTAACTATGGCATGAAGTGTGTTGATAGTAACTAAGGCATGAAGTGTGTTATAGTAACTATGGCATGAATTGTGTTGATAGTAACTATGGCATGAATTGTGTTGATAGTAACTATGGCATGAAGTGTGTTGATTGTAACTATGGCATGAATTGTGTTGATAGTAACTATGGCATTAATTGTGTTGATAGTAACTATGGCATGAAGTGTGTTGATAGTAACTATGGCATGAATTGTGTTGATNTGTGTTGATAGTAACTAAGGCATTTGCCTCCAAGACAGACGGCAATTACTCTTCCGCCATAATGTGATACGCGTCAGGCATGAGGAAGCAGCGCCCACGCAGCGTTCTAAAGTATACTGTGAACCATGAATGAATTTCAACGACATACATCATGAACCACATTTCACTTGTATAAAAGCTTAATTCATATAACTAATTAACAATGGGTTCATCTGAAGATCCTGAAATGTGGCTTCCCTTTATACGGTAAAAAATTGTTTAATTGAGCTTATATTAATTAGATTAAAATACGATTTTTATTAAGAAATATACACCCTAAAACTGCCGAAGCCAAACATACTGTACTTGGATTCATTTTATGTCGCCCCAGAACCCAACAAAATGTGATCGCCTATATAACGCACAGTTCGAACGAATTTTTTCTGTTGCATTCTCAGACAAGCAAATCGGGTTAAAATTCTGAAAAAAATGAAATTTCTGTAATTAAATACAAGTTTTGATTAATCATTTGTTTTACATTCATAATAGTTTTGCGTTCAAAATTCAAAACACAAATATAAATCTACCCAACTATTGCTTTGAGCCTTTTTTTCCTAACAATGGTTACTGTTTTAACACGTTAAGTGCCGCACGACCCACGTAAGGGTTGCAGTGTCTTTTTCCGGACAAATTCCGCGATTTATTTTTTTTTTAATTCAGTCTGTCGGCAAAAAATACTGATGGCAGTACCACCTCATTCAATTTTAAAAAGTACAGAAAAAAATTAATTTTTGCAATGAAAACTACAAATTTACTAGTATATTTTTAATTACAGGCCTTTTTATTCGCGGATTTGGCCATTTTTAGGCCATCTGGCATCCAATGTAGTCTGTTTACCCGTAGTTCTCGCCACTGATCGAGCCTTTATCTTTCAATATTCCATTCTTCGCCCTTTCTCATGCCGGTTTCAGGACATTTTTCTAATGCGCCGCGGAAATTTCATACGCAAACAAATGTATAAATCTCCGGAAGCCATTCCAGCAGTGAAATCAATAAGTTCGCAATGCTTTTTATTTGTTATTTCTGGCTGGAACACGGCAAACTAAAGAATGTATTGTCGGATATATGTATAAATTGTGTCTCATTTCTGATTCCATATTCGAGACAGTAAATAAAGCTTTTAATAACACATATTGCTACTAAAAATTAATTTTTGGAGAAATCCTTATTAACATTTTGTTTTGATTTGTTAACTAATGGGATTTTAATGTGTGACAGATAACATTTAATGCGCGTCTTCAGCCCATAGTCTCTTATATTTGTAAGACTGCAAGCCGATTGAAAAATTACTGCATAAAATAACGGTTAGTACACAGAGAGAAAACTTTGGGGCCTTGGGTGTCTCAACCGAGAATATCGGTGCCTCGACTGAATTACTTGCTATGCATCGTCTTGTTATTAGTAAATTAGTACAAGAGAACAGCTTAGAATACTATTTAACTACATAATGTGGATCTTGTTAAGAATAAGCACCCCAGACGTTACTGGGGTGCGTATTCTTAACAAGAACATTACTGGGGTGCGTATTCTTAACAAAGTTAATTGAATGAATAAAACAAACAAATTTGGTTCATTTAAACATTTTTTTTAAGAATTACAATTCAATGTAAAAATTACATTGCTTTTCATTAACAAGAAATATTTCTTAACAAGGTCATACGGTGTGTTATGTTTAACAAGATCCCCTAATTCAACATAAATTGTCCAAAAAAGAGGAAACAGAGTGTATAATGTATTGCTGCGAGGTAAAAAGATGGACATGATTAGAACAAATGCCAGGCCGCGGGGTGCTTCCACAGAAGTTGTATTGTGCAGCGCCACCGCTCATGGATGACTAGCTCGAATCTCCACTGCATACGGTAATTTGCCCAGCTACTCTGTAGGCCAGCATGCTGTAAAATTTGTCTATGAATTGCATTGCGTAAAAAGTATTTATTCATAAAATTATGAACAGCCACGTTTCCCAAGCCTCCAATAGAGAAATATTTTTTAAGATTCTGGCAAAATGCGATTACGTCAATGTTAGTACTTTGGCGGCCCATTCTAACATTTGCTCACGAGGTAGAAAACTTAATCAAATCAGTTTCTGACGAGGAGATACGAGGTGAAGTGAGTAATAAATATATATCTATTTAATCAGGGTAGAAGATAAATTTCTAATTTCCGTGTTTCTTATATAGTTTGTTAACGTTTATATATGCTATCAAATACGATTTGTTTCGTGTATCAATGCACTGCTTTTCCATTGTGAATAGTAATGTAAACGAGCGACGCCTACTAAATGTCTCAATACAGGAGTCAATTTCTCTAAGTAAACTCATCGTTTTCGAAGAGACACTAGCGGCGCATCTCGCTAGTCATTTTCTCTCGAGGACCCGTTTGTGAGGTCAGGACTTTTCAGTGTTCACTAGTCATTGATGATCAGTCAGCGGGCTATTTTCTCCTGTATTTATTTCTTATCACTGAGAATTTTCGTCCTACATAACTTGTTAGTATGTGTTCTAAGTCTATATTGTGGCGGGTGTGTTCAATGGATACAAACCACGTTGATTGGAAAATTTAATACTGCATTGGATACAATTACTTTTGCGTGCAAGTTCCATTTTTTTGTGTGTCTAGCGTTTAACTTAGGCATCCTGGCCTCTGACCAAATTTTATATTTTTAGTATTCAAAAGTATTATATTTTTGTATTCCCGTCGTTATAGTTGGGTGCGGTCAAATTTTTGACTTTTTGCGTATACAAAACTTCTCGCAGCTGACTTCAATAAAGAACGTTCTGATTGATGTAACCTCAACGTTTGAATGAACTTAATGTTCGCTACAGGAACACGATTGTGGAGCATAAGCAAGTTGAACGTATCCAATATTCAACTGTCGCCACCATCGATAATTGGCAATTCCCGGCGAATGTTGGAAGTCCTACCACAACAACACAAATATTCGCAATGCAGAACATGTGGCGATGTTCATGACCGAAGCTCCCATAATGGGACGCCAGCTCCAATAGAAGCGGTTTCCATGGCGACGTTGCACCCTGACTAAACTTCTTCCGCTGCTGCATGTCTTTTGTTTTGAAGCTTGTTTATTAAAGAGCGCTGACTTTACCTTCATAATTTGGTATCATTGACATTGTTTCGCTTCAACGAGGTTGCAGACTTCGTTTGTTGATAATTATTATTTTCCTCCCTGTCTTCCATGAGAAGAAACTAAACAAGTATAAAGATCCCTTCTGAATTAATTAATTACAGATCCCTTCTGAATTAAAATTTTTTATCACACTGTGCCATCTTTCTGTTAAATAGTTTCTTCTTTCTAGTTACAACCATGAAATATTCCAGTTTTATTTCGAAAATTCTTTCATATACTTTGGCTTAATAATCAATAAAGAATCGGATAGGGAGGTTCAGCACATTTTTTTCAGGAGCTATCATTCTCTTATAGATAAATAATCAGTCATTTAACTCCTAAATTCCCCGCAAATATTCCAACTATTTTACAAAGCTATAATTCTTTGTAATATCGTTGCCATAAGCTATTGTAATTCAAAGCTATAAGCTATTATAATAAGCAGCAGAGTATCACGCAGGTGTTTTTTTTCTTTGCAGGGTCATTAACTTTAAGAGAAGTTGGCGAGTTTCAAAATTCAATTGCTGGAGAGCAAATTTATTTTGTGGCTTTCATTTTGAAAAAGTTACATTTACTTTCATTGGTTTACATTTCACCCATACACATTTGTACATGCTATCCTGATATTTGTTATGGATAGGTCAATACAAATAAGGCATTGTATTCCAAGGTTTATTCGAATGAAAAGAAACATTACAAGCGGGTACAACTAAATGGAGGACTCTTACTGAAGGGAACTTTAGCTCGAATAATTCAGTTACAATGATAAATTGAAACCTTCGCATTCTGTCGAACACTTGGGCTCATGCTAAAAATTTATTATCTCAAATTATGGTGAATAAAACTGAGAAGTTTCTAATGGTTTTTTAAGCCAGAGAATTAAGGACGGCTCAGAGTCAAGTGAGTACAATGCAACATACACTTATTTCATCTAATTCAGGAATGAAAATCCTAAATCTAAAATGCCATTGAATATCACATCGATCATTCATGTATGAGTTCCGCGCATTTATCCGTAGTAACCGTAGCGGCCGCCTCCGAAGCCTCCAAAACCTCCTCCGAAACCTCCAAATCCTCCTCCGTATCCTCCATATCCTCCGTAGCCACCGTATCCACCGTATCCTCCAAAACGATGTGGCTCAGCCTCAGGCATGGGGAAGGCAGCGGCGTATGCCATGCATGCCACGGCGATCAGGAGGGCGGTGAGAAACTGTACAAAAATATTCGCTTAACAAAAATAGTACAGCAAAAAATGAAAGAACTAGTTCATGTACGGGTAGTGGAAAGGTTCGATGACATACTCAAATTTAAAATTTAAAATGAAAAATAGATGGGTAGATGGGGGATTGTCAATCAAATTCTCATTTACACTACAAACTGATATCGGGCAAGGTGTTGCGTTTCGAAAAAATCTGAACTTCTTAACTCTTAACAACTTGAAAGTTCGTTGTTGGTAAAAGAAAACTTCCGCGTTTAGCAAACATGATTCATAAAATCAGATATTAAACAACAAGACTACGTCTAATTGATTTAATATTGTCAACGATACCCTCAATTATATGCAAATTTTAATAATAGAACAATCAAAATAACCAATAGAAATGGTGAGAAGACGGATAATATTCATTTACATGGTCTGTAAGCTCTTCACGGAATAAATATTATGAACAATATTATAAAATGGCCTTTTAAGTTTACCGGGAATATTTGTACTATCAAATAAGAATAATCCATGTAAATGCATTACTTTAAATGTGAAGATAATGTATGTATAAACACACGGATCATTAGGCTAAAGCAGCAAACCGTATATGAGTATCTTTAAATAATAATACTCTATTTTTCTTGTCATGTGCCCAAATCAATGCAAGGACCCACCAGCTTCATGTTTTCGGCTTGCAGAGTAGACCTTTGGTGTGGTAGACCGAGCAGGCTGCAGGAGAAGATTGTTGCAAGGGCTTGCAGTGTCGCCTCTTATAAGCGCGCGGTGTGACCGTCCGGGTCGTGTAACTGGTTTACAGCGGTCAGGACCTCAAGCATCTAATATTCGGGCTCAACGAACGTTCAACGCTGGGCTTCTTACCAGGTAAGCCCGCAACAGTGCAATTATGGACGCCTAAAATACTATCTTTTCCAATTACCTCGGAAACCCCCACCGGATTACTGAACGTTTTCTTAGAATAGTTAACTATATAGCAGCCTAGCAGGTTTACAAGAATTGCAGCCTTGATCGTTAGTGATGACTCATATTTGGATATGCTCTTTGTAGAACCTATTTTAGATTATGATTTGTTGCTTAATTAATGTTTCAACTTTTTCTATGTTTCATCATAGCCGCAGAGTTGACGTTGAAATATTCTAGAAAATACATATTTAATATAAAAAATTACGCATGCAAATTTTCACATCATCGAATAAATGATAACCAAACCAGGAAATAATGATCACAAGAGTAAGAACCAATGATCATAATGCAAAGAACCACAGTGATCACTCGACAAAGAACTATTAATCACATGACAGAAAATAGAAAGTCATTACAAAACAAAGAACCAATAATCGCCCTACAAAAAAAAAACACTAATCACATAACATGAAAAAGAACCAGTGACCACTCGACACAGAACCAATGATAACCGGATTAAGAACCAATGATCATAATGCAAAGAACCGCAGTGATCACTCGACAAAGAACTATTAATCACATGACAGAAAATAGAAAGTCATCACAAAACAAAGAACCAATGATCGCTCGATAAAAAAACACTAATAACATGACATGAAAAAGAACCAGTGACCACTCGACGCAGAACCAATGATAACCGGATTAAGAACCAATGATAAACAGATTAAGAACCAATGATATTCAGACGAAGAACCATTAATCGCACGGTATAGAACCAATGATCACAAGGCATTCATCAAACTAACGATCGCACGGCAAAGAACCGGTAACACAAGTCATAGAACCAATGATCACAGGACATACAACCATTTCGAGTTGCCACTCCACAGAGAATAGAAACAAAAGCGAGTAAATTTTCTCAGCGTCTAGAATAATACAGGATACTCAAGGACATGTGAAGGGCAAGGTCATTTACTCGTTCCTTGAATGAGCCGCACGCACAGCGCAGTCTGTGGGTGTCCCTACCGGAGTGAATGAACCTTCGCTATATGAAGCTTCAAAATAAGATGCCAAATAATTTCCAAATTTAGCTATTTATTTTTGCTGCATCAGGATTAGTTCTTAGTGCATCGAGAACATCCTGACACAACGCTAAGGATTGTGTCAGTAGGTAGCAGCCCCTGCAAAGAATTGAAATAAAATCCCTATTCTTATTCTCTGCGACAGATAGTTCGTGTATTTCAAACTATACTGCCTAGGTTCTCCCCTTTTTATTTTTATATGCTGAATTATTATTCAGCATATATTTTAGCATATTTCTATTATTTTTATATGCTTAGCTAAGCTGAATGGATTTTGCTGGATGAACTTTAGCAGAAACGCTAGGGCGAAATTAACCGCCTCAGGCTCACGCATGTCGCGGCTGACGCGCGGTCTGGAAAATCCAAATTGTACTTCAAGCCGGGGTCGGGGGGTCAGGTCGTTGACTTCTGAACTTTAAATGGTGTCTTCTTTAAAATACAATGAAATAAAACATAAAAAAAATTGGAATTATCATATTCTAGCCTAGTATCCAATAGTTCTATTCGGTTCCTATAGCCATTTTAATGACTCGACTTCGTGAAACTTACTTTTTTGGCCGAGCTAATGATCACCGTATTAAAACTTGCAATATGCTTTTGTAATTGGTTAGTTTTCATCGTTGCATTGAGTCAAATTCTTCACAAAAAATCTACGGAAACAAGCGAATAATATTGCTACAGTTATGTACTGCACACTCAGCTCTGGAAACTTGTATGAATTATGTTTGGTAGTTATTTGAGTGCTCAAGACCAAGAGTTGTTTTGAAAGAACTTTACTCAAGAAGCTAATTTTGTATAATACGGCATATTATGAACTGAAGACGAACGGCAAAGTTCAAGCTGACGATGAATTGAATTGTATGAGCTGTAAATGAACTGCATAGTTTGAGCTGGAAGTAAACAGCATAGTTTAAGCTATAAATGAACTGCATATAGTTTGAGATGAAAATGAACAGCATAGTTTAAGCTGGAAAATAACTGAGAGTTTGAGATGGAAATGAGCTGCATAGTTTAAGCTGGACATGAACTGCATGGTTTGAGCTGCATATGAACTGCATAGTTTGCGCTGGAAAAGAGCTGCATAGTTTGCGCTGGAAAAGAACTGCATAGTTTGAGCTGGAAAAGAACTGCATAGTTTGAGCTGGAAATGAACATCATAGTTTGAGCTGGAAAAGAACTGCATAGTTTGAGCTGGAAATGAACTGCATAGTTTGAGCTGGAAATGAACTGCATAGTTTGAGCTGGAAATGAACTGCATAGTTTGGCTGGAAAAGAACTGCATAGTTTGAGCTTTAAAAGAACTGCATAGTTCGAGCTGGAAATGAACTGCATAGTTTGAGCTGGAAAATAACTGCATATATTTCGAGCTCGAAATGAACTGCATAGTTTGAGCTGGAAAAGAACTGCATAGTTTGAGCTGACGATGAACCGCATGCATCGTTTGTGCTCAACAAGAACTGAGTAATTTAAGCTGAAGATGACTTGCATTGTGTGAGCCGAAATGAACTGCATGCCACTGCAGCCGAGGATAATGGAACGTGTTCAGTCTTATCAGATCCTAATGAGTTCAGCCAACCCTGAATGGCTTCACCGTTAATTTGATGTGGCCCGCATGATTCAGCCTTTCTTTATCAGGGAACCCTGGTTCCATTAAAATTCTTGAATAAATAATGGTAGGCTGCTTTTTGAGTACTATGAAGTTCTGGCATGATAAAAAATGCACACTCATGCGAGTTAAAATCTGCTTTATAAATCCCATATGATATCAGCCAATACTTAAAAAAGAACAGGGTTTATTAATTTTAAAACTCTCTTAATATTAATTTAGTTTACAAGTATTTCTTCAAAACAACATTCAACTTGTATATTGTGATTAGAGCTCAAAATATACTGGATTATGTCTCATTCATTCTCCGAAGTACGTAAGCTTTTCCGTTCACGAGTCGTCATGATATCCAAATGAGAGGCGCACGGCAGAAAAAAAATAGTTATTTGCCATCACGGAGACAATATACTAAACTTTTTTCTGAAGCCGTTGACATGGGATGGGATAGCATATATATATGAACATTTTTCTCGACCATGTAACTTGGAAAGGGACAGTATGAACATTTTCCTAGAACATATGACTTGGAAAGACACAGTATTTACATTTTTCTATTAACATGACTTGGAAAGGGATAGCATGAACATTTTTCTCGACCCTGCATGCGGAATGGACATCCGGCCTGTGAGTGGCACTCTTTAATTGTGGAATACTATATACTTAGGTTCGGCCTGGGTAATTGCGTTCATAAAAGCTATCGAAATTCAGCGACAAAAAATATCATTCTAGTGTGATAGCCTGTTTATTTGCTTGCATTTCAGCTTTCAAAAATTCTGCCTTAGTGTATAACCTTATTCAGTGCATGCAGGTGTTTCAGTCTAGAATACTGATTAATTGTTTTAAATTTTATGATGAAAATTTATGTAAGGTAGACTTCAAAAAGCGATGAAATATCCTTTAGACGGTACAAGACTTTACCGCGCAAGCCAGTTATTACGAAAATATTTGTAATGAATAAAGAAATCTAAATAAACATTAATTACCACGTCAACCCTTCATCTCTCTTTGAAATGCATCGTATATCACTCAAGCTTCATCTCATTTGACTTCAAATGCAACGCATCATCGTTTTGGAGAAAAGGGCCTTAGAATTGCGAGAAGAATGTATGCTGGCTGGATAAGATATCAATGCCTGGGAAACCATACTATTATTTTGACATCCATGCACAAAAGCGCTATCATAAAATGTTAATGAAATTCCCATGTCGAATCATCAAATGTGAATAATAACTTATTATATTTACTAATATATGTAATGCCCTGCATTTCCCTTCTAGCTTGCTAATGCATTGTAGATCGCATTTTTAACAGGTCATTATACAGAGCGAACGTTCGTATAGTATCCTTGATAGAATATTTTTATCTCATTTTGTAGACTCAAGTAATTTCAACGAATAAAGTTGGATCTTCAACCAGCTAAAGAGTGTCTTACCTTCATAAACATAAATAACGAAGTTATGGCTCTGGAAACTACGTCGCCGTACGTTCTTCCACCTCACGTCCTCAGTGAATTTGCATACAGCAAATTCACTACACTTTGAATATTAAATATGTTCAGGTTTTCCGACTTGTAAACAATTAAGGCAATAAGCATCTCTAATGCGTTATGCGTTCATAGATAAATATAATTCGTGGCATATAATCTGTGCAGTTATATATAAAATATGTAAGACAAGCGTTTGGCATGCAACCCACATAATACGCGAAATTAATCTGAAAAAAAATTAATACAAGAGCGTTCCTGGCTTCATTCACAGATTAGGCAATTAAATGTCTGACGCATCATAGGACTGCAAGGCACGCTACAGGATGGTCATAGGACTGCAAGGCACGCTACAGGATGGTCAATGGAACAAAAAACTCACTTCCCGACCCTCTGCGCATCACAGCAACGATGCCCTGTCAAACAGGCTGCGAATAATACGACCTAAGAGAGAATTTTAAACAGGTTTCAAAAGATCGTATCAGAAATGAGTAATTCAAGTAATGTGGATGTGACAATCATGTTTTCTATTCTTTTTACTATCACCGATTTGTTTCAGGCCTGATCTGTCTGGAAAAAAATTCCCATACATTGACATTTTTAAATCGTCTATGATGTAAGTTTAACCAATGGTAATAATGTTGGTAAAATATTTTTGATACTTCAACGAACTGCCAATATTTTTACATTTAAATTTCTTCAATACTATGAAAAAATAATTCGCTGACTAAATACATGAAGCTACAATTGGTCATAGAACCTGCTTGACTTGAGGAATCGATTCTTTGGTCCTTTAAATCCTTAAATTAAAGGCAAAAAAAACGCTTCAGTCACATTTAATTAAGAATTATACTCACTTACCAATATCTTTATAGGACCAGAGGATCATATTTATATCTTAATAACTATGTTAATTTCATAGAATTTCAGTAATAATGAAAAAAACTTGAAAACTTATCATGGACACAATAGTTATCAAAAAATTTTCAACGCAAATTAAGCCTAGAAAATTTAACCTATCTATAATTATTTGATAGATAAAATTTAAAAGCAAAGAAAACACCAAGCAAATTCACCATATCGATATTGAAAACGTTTCGGAGTCTAGCTCCATCATCAGTTCGAAAAACTAAAAATTAATAAACATATGGACCCTCAACACCTTCTTATAATGAATACCTGACCACTCTGCTGGCCGAAGGGTATAATTAAGAGACATGCCACTCCTCCGCACCCTGATTTTATTAATTTTTAGTTTTTCGAATTGATGATGGAGCTGGACTCCGAAACGTTTTCAATATCAATATAGTGAATTTGCTTGGTGTTTTCTTTGCTTTTAAATTCCTTGTGAACTTGCGATATAAGCAGACTGATAATATAAGTATTTGATAGATAGGCGCAAGTTAGGTTGCTAAATTTATCATTAATTTAATGACGACGCAACCATCGACCAGCCGCGGGCTAATGACCGGAAAGAAGCCCGACAAGCTACCGCTTCGCGGACCAGAACAGCCGTGTTGCCACCCGAGCTAACGAGCTGCAGGCCATGACAAAGCAAATCTTAACGCGCAATGGCGATCAAAAATGACAAGCTTTACGGCCTTTTTATTTTATGACGCGCCCTCAAACAACCAGTCATGTGCGTCGTAAGTCATGTGCCTGCGCGACATCGAACAAGTTTTTGAAGTTGTTTGCAGCGCCTGATTTAAAAATATTGTCACATACTCTGCGATGACTTGAAGCGAATTGCGCAGGTTTTAATGCAATATCGTGTGTCATAGACGCGTGAAATTGACATCTTTTCATTGCAGTCGCAGCGTGGTGGCCTTGGGAGCTTTTGTCATGGCAGAAAATTATGTTCATTTTACTTGTCGTTCATGTGAACGAAATAATTTGCCTTCCAGAGATCTCACGATAGTTTACATGTTCAAGATCATATAGGACAACCATTTGAAAGTAATTTACAAATTGCATCGATAAAATAAAAATAAAATATGATAGTGGTATCAATACACGAGACATAGGATAATGAAGGATAATATGGACACTATTCAACTATATCTTTTAAAAGTAAATCATAATACTTTCCGCCAATTTTATTTCTTTCGTGTCCTACTATCACATCCTTTACGTCTGGTGACATCCAAAATCCGATTTTGATTCATCGCTTGTCGTGATTATTTTCATTTAAAATAATATATTCTTGCTTTTTAACAGATTCCAGTGCAACTACGCTCGAGGAACTGAGCCATAAATCTCAGAGAAATTCTTAAAACTTATACTAGAAACATATACTAGATTCGTTGTGTCTTTAATGATCCCTGAAAATAAGTAGCCTCATTATCCAGTACCGGAAAAATACAAAGTCACCATTCGAGGTGCGACCAATTTAATGAAGCGCATCGCTGTATTCGGGAGAAAATATCAAATTGGAGGTCTTTGGTTGTTATATTTGAGTATATATTGCGTTTATGACGTACATTACACGCGACTACATCCAGCACAAAATATCAAATTGGAGCTTTTTGAGACTACATCAAGCACAAAATATCAAATTGGAGGTCTTTGTTAGTTATATTTGAGTATAGATTACGTTTATGTCGTACATTACACGCGACTTCATCACGCACAAAATATCAAATTGGAGGTCTTTGTTAGTTATATTTGAGTATAGATTACGTTTATGTCGTACATTACACGTGACTTCATCAAGCACAATAAGATCGTCTTCTGAACGCAACCATAAAGCCTATGTATGATATATTTTGTGTTCCGTAAGATATAATCCATCAGATATGAGGAATGGTTACAAAGTTACGAAATATTCGCAGGTAACTATGAAATGATAAAATCGCTGCAAAAATATTAATAACATACCATTTTAAGAAAAACATTGATTTCGCATATTTTGCAAACAATATTTCAGTATCGATAATCCATTTGAACTCATTGGAAGAGCCTGTAATTTGATACGTATGGACCTTCATTTCATGTAAATATCAGCTGACTTCTTGAATAATCCTATATTTTGAAAACAATTATTGATATACAAGAAATTGTTTCCTTCTCAAATGAATAACTTCATCGTTAAATTGAAATAATGAAGATTATTGAAGGTGATTGAGACGGTGAAGGATGCAAGAAAATTAAATCTAAAATAATACTAATCGAGCTAACACAAGTTACTCAAGGTACAAATTACTCCAAAATTGGCAAATCACGCACAAATGTGACAAAAAAATAAATGTTCGGTAACCGGATTTTGAGGTGCTGAAGGTTGAATCAAAGGCGTAGACGACCATGGAGCGGAACAGCTTCTTATAATGAATACCTGACCACTCTGCTGGCCGAAGGGTCTAAGAGACTTGCGACTCCTCCGCACTCTGACGACGTAACGAAAAGCAAGATTCTCAAAATAAATTAATTACAATGTTTTTAAATTAAATCATTATCATAATTCTTGAATATTCCCATCAAGACCAGATTTTTTTCAAATTTTATTTCCGAACTTCTATGTTGCAAGAATTAAACTATTGAGCCAAAATGAACTTCAACGACTGCAAGCTTCATGAACCTACAGCAGCTTGTGTTATTTTCTTCAAAGCATCAAATTGGCTAACAGCTTCTACTTCGTCTTCTTAAAATAAGGATAAGAGCACGTACTTCGTCGTCGGAAAATCAGGAAAAAATCACGTATTTCATCTTCTTAAAATTAAGATAACACCACGTAATACCCTAATACGTCATTATATAATCAGGATAACACCACGTAATTCGTCGTTATATAATCAGGATAAGGTACGTACTATATGTCGTCTTAGAATCAGGATAAGAGCAAGCACTACGTTGTTATAGAATCAGGATAAGAACAAGTTGTACGTTGCTATAGAATCTAGATAAGGGCACGTACTACGTCATAAGAATCAGCTCGTATTATGTCGTTGTAGAATCAGGATAAGAGCACGTACTCCGTCTTCATAAAATGAAGATAAAAAGCACGTACTACGTCTTTCTGAAATCATGATTAAAATATTATTTGCACCGACCGATGCTCAGTTCGTTCGCAACATTCTGGGGAACTTACCGATGTCCGGAGAACCTTCCAGCTGGGATAAATCCCTCCAATTTGTACTGCAATTTACTAGCTGATGTGCAACTTGTTTGGCGACTAGCATGTCATGTTAATGCTCGGTTCGTTAGGAACATGTCGGGAAACGTGTCTCGTTGGGTATTATCCCATCCTTTTTTAACATTGATTTGAAAATGAACAATTTTTTTCTGATAGGGACACCTCATCCATGCCTGGGTCGTTCGGAACCTGTTGCGAAACTTAGCGTGCCAACGTAAGATCGCTCGGCGGAGCTCTAGTTTAGCTCGAGTCTGGCTCGAACCAGTAAACTGAAACTCGTTTAAAAGACTCGGTACAGAGGATCAGACAAACTTCCAGCTCTTCACGCGAGAACCACGACCCTTTCTATGCATCTTTGAAGTCTCGCAACCCTCAGAATGAAGGTGAGATCCACGCCATTTGAATGGATACAAGATTCACGCTCTTTACTTTCGACTCTCAGCTGAGACTCAGAACTTTCATAGGTACATCATTAGCTCTTTAACTTTTTAAGCGATATTCATCAAACTACATCATGCACTGCTTCAACATACGCAATAAATTTTTCAAAGAGCTATATATTCCGCCCACAATTTGTTCAATTCTTGGGGGTAGGTAATTTTGACTTTGAAATATCACAAACTATTGATGAAGTACAATTATTCCATATACATATATATCAGTTTCAAGTCGCCCGCCACGTAATTATAACTGATAATCTAACTTAACTAATAACTTAATCAGCACGCCACTTAATTTTCTCATAGTTTTGTAAGTATTCAGAAAATAAAAATGACCCAGCCTGTTGTACCGATAAATTTTGTTAGCGTTTTTAAATTAATTTGTGGTCTTTTTGCTGGCCAGACGTTTTTGAATTGGACCGATCAAGTTCCGCAACTATTAATTAATTGTTGTAAATTTTCCGCCAAAAAGTGATTTGGGGGCATCTGGATTTTGAAATTTTTCGATTTATTTGTTTTATAAATCCTATTTTTGATAACTTCTCAAATCATTTTTGCTCAGAACGCTGCATGATTTTCCACATTTTACGATTATATAATAATCAAAATTGTTCATGTATTCCAGTGAATTCCTTAATTGGAGCTAAATTTGATTTCAAAATATGAAAATATTGCATTATTTCCAAATGGTTAATCTGGACATTCTTCATAACAGTACGTTGAGAGACGAGCACGTTTGAGCATAATAACACAACCATATCTTCAATTCAATGAGAAGTAAATTCGAAATATTGCGTTGTTTCCCACAGTTTTTCGTGGCCATTCTCATCGTAATGGCATGCGTGGCATATGCCTCGGCCTTCCCCATGCCTGATGCCGAGCCACATTGACGCTATCATGGCTTCGGTGGCTTCGGTGGCTACGGTGGCTACGGTGGGTACGGAGGATATGGTGGATATGGTGGAGGCTTCTTTGGTTAACTGTATACGACCAAATTAAATCGCTGGATGACTTCAATTGATCAAACTGCACCTCGACATCCAACTCTCCTATGACGAGAAGTCGAATTTGATCGCCATATTCAACTAGGTATAGACAAATGATAATGAAGCTCATTTCAAATTGATGTCATAATTAGGATATACAGAGTGCAACATCACAAGACATTTCAAATATCTTTTAGAACGTCACATAATGCCGTTAACGCTACAATAAATAATTAGCGTCAGTACGAGAAAATAACCTACCTATATATTTCAGGAACTTTACCTTTTGCTGAATTGTGCTTGATAACCTGATCGACCTGATTGATTCACTTTGACAATGATTATCGTTAGGAAGTGAAGCATAAGTTTATATGTACATATATGTATTATGTCAGTAATTGCTTATACCGATTTTAGATTTCAAAGAGAATGATGAATATTAAACATTTTTTGTTCGATATCAATAAAACTTCTTATGAGAGCCTTAGTGCCTTCATTCAAGGCCAGTCAGCCTGGCTAAAAAAGTTCCATTGGATGATGTTTTCTTTTTTTGTACAGAAGAGCCTGCAGGTTTTACTAAGGTACTCTCAATTCTAGACCCATAATAAAATAATATGGAATGCGCGCAGTAAAAATAAACTTGGACAGAGGCACTTAGACAAAGCCACATTCCTGGAACTGATCTCAAACGTGAGATTTGCTCTTGTAGCGGAAGTTAATTTATTAAATGGAATGACAAAATAGTTAAAAATAACTTTGTTTATCTCGCCATCTTCGCTGCCACTGCTCAACTTATCATAACCCTTTCGTGACTGACGGGACTTCTCAGTCCCAAACCACTATGGGAGCGAATAGCATTAATGCCGGTAAATGTATCCTTGACGAAAGAGTTAAAACTTCATCTTTGAACTTGATGTTGCAAACGTATCAGTTGATCAATTTGAAAGTATCATCAGTTATCTTCAGTTACAGTACCATTACACTGATACAATTAAAGATTAAACTATAAAAGAGTCAGAAGAAATTGTTTCGAAACATCGTGGCCATTTAGTCTACGCAGAATTATCATAATATCCGGCCAAGTGGCAACTCTGCCTGTCTAACGTTACAATAATAATACGATTCAATTATGTTGCAACTCAATAATGTTACGTCACAAAAACAAAACGTCTTAGTGATATAATACTTCTCATGGATAGTGCATCTTAATAACAAAAGATCTCAATAGTAATATGACGCAATAAAAATACTTCACATTGATAATTACGTTTCAATAATAATAATAATATTAATAATAATAATACGTTAAACCAGCATCTTAGAATCCAGAAACGAAATGACTGCAATTAAATTGAGTACGCTCAAGGAGTTCAACGTAAGAAGCGCACCAACAATATTTTCAGGAATAAGAAGCTATACTATTGAAAATTTATAACAGTGGTTTTGACGCATTCATGCTGTGAGGGTTCTAAACCTCAACCTATGCTATAAAATACCCTATATTTATATAATATTCTATAAACATCACTGGGGAAAAGTCGTTAGCCTTAAAAAAACAACATTGTTGCATTCTCATTTGTATTCGTAAACAAATAATTCAATGCAAAGAACGACGACATTTAATATCTTCCTATATACTTCTGCTGCCAAATTTAGTTTCCTATCACGCTCTGGTAACAGGAAATTATGCTTACCCATTGAAACGGACGACATTCAAAATGGATGGACAAACAGCTCAGATATCATTTCTCACTAATTGTGAAACCCGATTAATCAATTAAAAAAATATTAAGCATAAAATACCGCCTTCTTTTCCATTTTCTCTTGTCGAGCTAAGATTCCTTGATCATAATATTTCTAAAAACATGAGTTCTCCCTTAATATCGTTCAATCGAAGTGCACTAAGTGTAAACCATAACATCGCGGTACTGATTTTATCCCAAATACTGCTCGAAAAATCGTCTGTATGCAAAGGCTTCATCGCATAAATTAATAATTAAGCATTTAGCTTGAACAGCTCATTATTTGGGACGATGGTTTTACCGCATACCTGCCTTATTGTTCATGCGTGCTTAAAATTTCACGGCTTCACCCTGAAATTGAAATTGAAATGCGTGGTGACCTCCGGTCACGACCTTTATATCGGTCATACACGCTACCTAAATACTTTTATTAACATCCAAAAATTAAAAGTTCACACTCGCAGCATTACAAAAAAGTTCAATTAAAACGTATTCACAGCAGTCCTCAGAAAAAAGCTTAACAATTTCGTTTCGTTTCGTTTTGCAACAACCTAAAAAAAATAAAACAACGTACCAAAACAATTCGGCCCTGTCATTTTTATTTGTGCATGATCTAACAATGTTTGTACACAAAGACAACTTATTTTCTAATAAATTTAAGCCGCATTGACTCGACGAGTGAACAAAAACGGAGCTTCATGGTATAAAAAAATGTATTAACTTCAAGTGAACCATTTGCACAACATGATTTTTCTTTCCCAGTTTGTAATAAAATGCAAAGAAAATTGGCTGTCGAATCTCGTTAAAATATCTACGGATTTTAGATTGATCTTTTCGTTTATTCCCATATTGAACTAGGTTCGAAAGAATTTCGATGGTTTTATTTGTAACGATTTCGGTATATGTGAGCAATTATTGAATTATTATCATGATGAAATATATTTGAAATTTATTGACATGAATTCAAGTTACATGGACCAGAAGAGTCAAAACTCGAAATAGATGGAAAATATTGAAACAATTTTTATCTGTAAATCAATCAAACAACTTTCACCATTCATATTTTCTTGATCAATTTTCTGCATTTTAATTATAAAAGCTTACGTTCGGCCATGATACTCAGTTCCAATTTTCAATTTATTTTTTAAACTAGGTGAAAAAAAATTGGTTAATGCTATATAACCAAAAGCACATTTTATTTTTCTCGTGCTCTACTTTCGAGGCTATAGTCTGGATCGCGATAAAATTTGGCTTGTCCACGATAAGCTTTCAACCTTACTTTCTTGTTTTACATAAATTCTTTTAGATTTTCTTTTCCAGGCAGAAAATGTAAGGATTTTATTTCCATTATTTGCTCAAAATTGAATAGTGTTAAATTCTAATTGTTAATTAACCCAAGAAAAAATTTCAAACGCACATTATTAAATTTTCAGAAACTAATTTGATTTATGATAACTTTTCTTACGTCGATAATTGATCGTTTATAAACTCTGCTCAAGATTATGTTTAGGATGAGTAGAGTTTGCCAACGCCACTTTTTATTAAAGATTCAAGATTCTTGATAATTACCCATCCACCTCATAAAACTGCGGTTGAGCATCGCTGTACATTCAGCCTACAGAAAAGCTCACTACAATTAATGTTAGGTATTAGATGAATCTATTATGATTGACGTCATTGATTGAGCACATCTTCTGATTCCGCAGCAAGCGTTCAATACTAGTCAATTTAAATTATCATCGCACAATATACTCAGCTTAATTTCCGTAGAGCCGTAATTGTGACCATAGAGCACACCGTTGCTCGTTCGTTCTGGGTGTGCTAATGAACAAATCCACAACAATTCTAACAAAATGTCTGCAAAGGCTAATAAACTTCATCACATTTTTAGACTGGAAATTATACGTACATTCTTCCTCTTAATACTGAGG
Source organism: Hyalella azteca (assembly GCF_000764305.2). Lineage (NCBI taxonomy): Eukaryota > Metazoa > Arthropoda > Malacostraca > Amphipoda > Hyalellidae > Hyalella > Hyalella azteca. Next base: position 71,444 of record NW_025945320.1, read on the forward strand.
CCTCGAACTCATACTAAAGCGAGCTGAGATGTTGTTTGTAACGCCATTATATACTTGCCGAAATTCAAGGAACTCGAGCGCCTACACATCAATTCCTTCCAGTGTCATTTCACTGCAACTTCAGAGGCAATATAGAAGAGCACCCGTTTACCTAAAACAAGATTTCATTAGTCATTTTTCCATTTAATATAATGTTTATCTTACTCTCTTCAATCTAATCCAAATAAATATATATAAATTTTATAAATAAAGTTCAAAATATATGCAGGTAATCAACGCTTTTCATTATTTATAGCGGATTTTCTCATTTACGGAAAAAAATGCACAATTGTGCTCGCCATGTCCGTCTGTCCGTCCATCTGTCTGTCTGTCCGTCTGTCTATCCGTCCGCGACTTCATGTTTTCGTGGACGAGAAAATGCGCTCTCTGTCACTCACTACAGTGAGTAATAAGTTATATTTTTTAATGTTTTGGTGTACTGATCGAGTGAACTTCCCACTGCGCATCCTCTATTGGTGTCAGCTACTGATGTCCAACTTGAACTGAAGAAATTTAGAACAAAAATCTTCTGCATTTTAGCATTTTATAAAGCAGAAATCTTTAGTTTCAAGCCTAATCTGTTGTGTCTTTGCTGCTAATTTTCAAAGTGGGAACTCATGAAAACCTTGCTTCTTATTCAGTATATATTTGAATTACGACTGCGTTTAGAGGTAGACATGAAAGAGGCGCCCGTAGGCGACATGAAAAAGGCATGTAATGTAATTACTGTAATGTAATTACTATTGAAATATGCATGTATCTGCTTGCTATTAATTAACTATAACCCTAACTTCACACATTACACAATTGCTCGAAAATGAAAGTTGATATACGCACTAATAGATAAAAACATTTGCTCACAGCTTCGTTACCACGCAGCTTCGCGTTGCGGCCTGTGAGGAAAGTAAGAATTGTGTCTCTTTTTCTAGCCGAAAAAAACCAATCGCCCCTCTGAGTCCGCTTGCTCTTAAGACAGAATAAATGAGCATAGCGGTCATCTGCACCCCACCTGAAGATGCGTCAGGTAACTACAGTTTTTCTGCACTTTCGACTACAGAAGAAGGCGTACCAGGTTAACTCATCAATAGGCTAGACAAGTGAAAGCGCTAGATATGTTATTTAAAGAGCAAATCACGAGCACGAAACCTGATGCAGAGTTGCTAAAAATTTGAATTTCTGCTTCTGGTTTTTAATTATCACGTGAATTGTCATGGATTCCTACATTATACGATAAATACGTTGGTTATGATATGTATAGCAAAAAAAACCATGTGTATAAAATAATTGGTGTCAGTCAATAACCTAGCTGGACAGTAAAAAAACATCTAGAGAAAAATTTTCATGCATTCCAGATTACAAACCCAGGCCGATGAAGTAGATGCGATCAGTTTCTACAAGATGAGGGACTTATACTGCAACGAGAAGAAGCACAGTAAATATATCGGCCCATTCCACAAACTTTTTAGCAGTTTGGCCATCTTTTCAAGCGATTGGCACATCGCTAAATTGGATTTTGTAAGCAATAACATGTTAGATCATTGTCATACAACTTATAATCCTATAAAATCTGTGATGTAAAACATACACATTTTAATAGGATTCATTTGAAATCGATTTGCGAAAAATGACGTCAAACATGCGACAGGGAGCAAAGTGTACAAAAGCAGCAAATGTTGATTCAAGAGAGAAAGAAAGTGACATTTACATACCAGCTATATAGGATTACAAAATGTACAATGATGTCGCATTTGAGCTAATGTCAAAGATTGCGAAATTTTGTAGAAAATGTGATGGATTTTTGCTGCAGGATTAAACTTAAATTAACAATGGGTAACGCAACAATGAGTTACTGCTTCAAGTTGCTCATTTCCACACTCCTGACAATGAAAGTTGTTAATCCAGTTTCCTGAGCGACATAACTCTCGTCAACTCTCTATCTCTGGCTTAGTGACTGCCGTTATTGGATTCTGGGCGTCTCTAGCCAATGACTCGTATTGAATTTCCCGTCTATCATTGAAAATATAATAGGTTTGAATATATTTTTCAGCAAAACTTCATTTCTTATCAAAATTTGATTTTGGTGCATTTATGCCTATGCTCTCTATGTCGTAGCAGCAACTCATTTATTAGGGCTACCACGTATTCGTTTATTATATTTTATTTGAAATTTGTCTTTTTTTCTCATTGAAACTCTCTTCGGCCTTTTTTAGTTTTACGGACATTTATGTTCGTAAAACTACCAGCACCTTCCAGGTTTCTATTGCTTCTCCACCCCGCGCAAAACTTCGATTATCATGAAGCTCCTAAAAAGTTGTCAGGTAATCCACATGCAACATTGATGCGCCCATTCCAGTTTTTGTTCGGCTTCTACACGTGGTCAGCGAAAGTTAAGCCGTTGGTCAAAAATCATCTGCCGAGGCAGGAGTATCGCAGTAGTCAACTTAGTTTCCGTCAGCTCTTCGTTACGTACGAAAGTCGCCCGATCGGTGCTAGCAGGCTACAGCCATGCTTGTTGTAAGTGATGCTTAGTTTCATACCTGAAAAATGTGAATTTCTTGAAAAGTATCGTTAATTTTCACAGAGTTTGGAGTGTTCGAATCAACCGTTTTTGGGTCGTGTAATGAACATGATTTCATGAAATGCTCAATGAATTTATTAAGCGATAGATAATATCAACGCAGGCTTCAAATGTCCTGAAAGTGTCCCGATTTTTTTCCAAAAAGGCATCTTTAAATAACTAACTGGAACCAGTGGTTCATAACAACTTAAAAGGTTGATAGTTTAATTCTTTTCAGAGCAATTGATGAAGGAATAGAGTAATTTAATATAAAGTACTCCGCTTTAAGATAAATCACAATCCAAATTTTGTGTCTTTCCTTTGTGTTTTTTTATTAGCGAAATTTTATTTTAAAAGCAAACTGGATTTTTCCATGACCATTAAAATGTCTTAGAAGTACCCAAAACTTGTCATGCAATTATTTTATTTCGAAACTGTTTTTTCACGTTTTTTGCGATAATTAATTGAAAAATCAGCGTTTTTTCATACAAATATATGTTTAAACTTTATTTAATTTTATTTATCTCGCATTAATTTCATGGTAGATTGACTATCTATCACAAAACGCAGTAGCGATAAATACCATAATTAATTGAAAAATCAGCGTTTTTTCATACAAATGTATGTTTAAACTTTATTTAATTTTATTTATCTCGCATTAATTTCATGGTAGATTGACTATCTATCACAAAACGCAGTAGCGTAGCGATAAATAACCTAAGTCATGTTTCATCAAATCAAGCTGTATGACTTTAGACGCTTTCGAACACTTCTTCAGCCCTGCCGCGATGTCAGCCACATCCACACCAACGTCTATGAATAGCCTCGGCTCAGGGACCTGTCGGTAGCACTGATGGCGATTTACGTCCAGCTTAGCGTTTCCAATCTTGCGATGTCCACAAACAAAACGATTAATAATTGCTGAAAAAATTTTATTTTATTTTTTTAGAATTTATATTTACAAATTTATAGTTTATAAAATTTTTTTTTAAATGACACCCTTGCCACCAGCTATAATGTTTTAGTTCTTAGTTAAATTTTCTGACACTGTTTCCCTCAATTCTTCAAAATTAACACCAATTTTCTCTCGCATTCCAGAGATGGAGACACCTAGTGGTGTTGTGCATCGTACACCTAGCATCCCTTGACGCTTACTACGTGGACAGTACAAAAGATGTGCCAGCGTGGAACATAGAGTCATTAACTCCTGAACTGGACAAAATCACATTTCCTGACAACACATTAGACGATCACCGGCCTTACGTAGTGGCGCCAGTCATGGTCTATCCAAGTCCGACGTGGACATGGGAGCCCCAACAAGTCGAGTCAGAGAGCGTGCAACGGCCCATAACACGTAGCAACCACCCGCCTATGCAACAACTGAGGCATGGTTCACCTGCAAGTCAAAATCTTCGACATCATTCATTACCAAATTCAGATTTGAAGCCAAATAACAATCATTTGATTGAGCACCAACGGCTACAAAAAACCTTGGCTGGTCATCATAGATTGAGACGATCAAATCCAATTCATCGCAATTCAGCTTCGTCCCCGGTGCAATCCAGACAACGATCTTCTCTAAGAGAAGATACTGCCATCACCAAAATGAGACAAAATCGGAAGATCCCTCTGGGGAATTTCGGCGACCATCATTCTTTCCAAGACACGTATCCTTCTGGAATTGTGGAACAAAGTTCGTTTGCTCGATTCATGCTTGAGAACCAGCGAAGAATCAAGCAGGAACAATTGGCATATCCGCTCATCCAAAAGAAACCCATATTAGACGAAACTATTCACGAAGGTGTCGATGAAAAATCTCCAATGTCCAAGCATGATACTGGCAAATTTCAGCCTCAGATTACAAATATTCGAGAAGGTGCAAGGAAGAGCCATTTGCAGAGACCTGCTCCTGAGTACATGACGCAAACTCATGTGCAGAACAAAAATATTCCTGGAAGACAAGTTGGGATCAAACAGGATATTTCGCAACATCGGAATAATTTGAAACGCACACACTACCATCACCCTGATCGATCTCATGGCCTACTTCCCGGTTCATATCACGACAATTTGCCAAAGAGAATACAGAAAACTCATGTCAGTTCCGGCTTGCCAGCAGGATGGGACAATAACGGTGAAATTTTTGCAGCTGAGGATTACGCTGGAGGCAACTCTGGCGTTTCTTACCGTGATCACGAAAACCTTTTCCGCCGTCCAGGGGGCGGCAGCCTTCGTCTCCCTCATGGCTCTCATTCCTTTGTTAGGGACGACTCTTACTTTCCTCAAGGTCATCTATCTCCACATGGTGGAAGCAGCCCAGCTCACGTCACTTCCGATTCCTATAATGAACATCTCGACTATGACCACACCTCGAGTAACAAAGGACAAATTGAATTTGATGAAGATTATCCACTGGCTTATCATGCAACTCAAGTTTTCGGAGAAACCTCGGATCATCATCCACAGGAGTCAGGAAAGGAAACTTATAGCCCCGTAAGAGTGAAAAGTTCCAACATTGGCCATTTTGATTCGGATACAACTTATAGCCCCGTAGGAGTGAAAAGTTCCAACATTGGGCATTTTGATTCGGATACAACTTATAGCCCCGTAGGAGTGAAAAGTTCCAACATTGGGCATTTCGATTCGGATACTTTGGATCTCGATTATAACGTCCAGTATGATTTTGGCATCCCTGAAACGCAACGACTGAAAGGTGATGCTGAAATAGTGGAACCTGGCTTTAGTTTTGATGTGAATCACCGAGAATCGTTCTCTCATTTTGGAGGTCATGGTGCTGGTGTGAGTGATGGATTTTCAAAGCCTCAAACCCAAAGTATCGGGTCAGATGACACCATAATTCAATCGGGATACAATTTCGGTTCTGGACAGCGTGTAATACAATCAGGAGGGTTAGGTTCGTATCATTCAACTTCAGCCGGAAATCACGGGTTTGAAGGTGATCACGTTGTTACATCAGGAGGTCATGAGAGCGACCACCCTGGAGATCATGTCAACCAATATGGCAGTCCAAATTTCAAAGATGTGCGCCACAGCTCAAATTCAGGAGGCCATGATTTCAATTCTGGAAAACAAAATTTCAACAGGGGAAATCACGTTCGGCATTTAAAAGGCGATGCTTTCAATTTAGAAGATGTTCAGTCAGAAAGCTACTCTTTCGATGGTGAGGAGCCATATTCGCAACACAATTCTGGCTCCAACAATAAGGGTCACGCTCACACCGTTGATTCCAGCGATATTTTATACCAGTCTGCTAGCCTTGAAGACCGCGGTAATAAATTTCATCAACCTCATAATACTAAAATCTCAGACTTCGTTGGTCCCTCAAATTTTGGGCATGCCGGAAGTCAAGACTCTTCAAACTTTAAGCCCATAGGACACGAATTCGGTCACGAATTCAGTCATTCCCGAAAAGATTTTTACGATTTTAGCAAAAGTCATTCAACAGTTTCAAAAAGATCCAATTTTAACGACGAAGTTTTTTACACTCCCATCAAACTGGACAATGGAATTACTGTTGCACAGCCCTTAACGTACGGCTCCGTTGATTTTAGTTCTGGAGTACAACCTGAGCCAAGAAATCCGACGATGGCCAGCCTTGATGACCAAGCATTTTACGTAAGATCTTCCCTGGGAGAAAACCACGCAACAAACCTTTATGAAACGCAACAAAATTATAGAAAGAAAAAGCCGCCAAGTATGTTCAAAAAACTGGAGACGACGAGTGACGGTCACCTCACCCAGGGCAAGAGAAACGTAGTTTACATCGAAGGAAGTGAGAGTGCGGAACATGAGCCCGGCCATCATGTCGTGTCTGATCTCGAGGAACATAAAATCAAGTTCGAAGATGCAGGACGCAATCCTACAAGCCATGCAGAAATATCGAACCTTCCAGCTAAAAGAGCCACGTTTACACACGAGCCTACGCAACCCGAACCAAGAACTGAAGGCCAAAAGGATGATCAAGAACACGTCCCTTACGTTGAACCAACACCCCGACTACTTACTGATCGCCCAGAAGAGAAGGAATACAGAGACGTTAATTTATCTGTGGTTACTAATTCTGAACCGCCTGCACATCACTTGGACCATGAAGACATTACTCCCAAGTACGAGATGTCTCAAGAAAATGAACAGAATATTGCTACTATTAATCTCGATGGCAAAGATCAAGAGACAGATTATGAAGACGTGTCTCATGATCAATTTTCTAAAGGAATCGTGTACATTACAGAGGACGAACGAGAGTTACGTGGGCAATACGGACATCCAGGCGAAGCGGAGGACGAGCGCCATGTTGATGACGAATATGATTATCAGCAGCCAGCGTCAGGCGAAAAACCCGAAAACCAGGAAAACGTCGATGAATAAAAACCTGCTATAGAGAATAGGTCTCACGTTTGGTGTGATGATATGCGAGTATAATACACGACCAACTAATTGCTCCCAAAAAGTGTGTAAATAGCGAAACTAATTCCGAAAAACGACCCATCAGCGTGCTGAATCGCAAATCCTCATCGCAAGGATTCAAGGGAGCAATCGCAGGCATGCGATACAGGACAGTAACAAATTATATATCAAGCTATCAATTTCGTAAAAAAATTAAGTGAATGTTATTCAGTGAGTGAGCTATCGATAGTAAAAATGAGGTTCTATGTCGCGAATTGTTCCGAGCAGTTGAGCAGTTACTTACCATATGAATTTGATGCCGGTGTCATTATGGCTGGCCTTTGGTGGTGTAATGCCGTCAGTATTAGGATTTTTGCCTTATGATATCAGCGGTCAGCCAATGATATCGGTCTTATGGTGTCTGACACGTGATCTGCTCTCATATGTGGAAGGCCAGCGTAGTTAGTGCGTGCCTGTGACGCGCGTCCGACGCATTGCCATTACTTGAAAAAATCTTTTGATCTGAATAAATTTGCCGGGAACGCGTGAAACGTGTACCATATTTTGAATAAAATTTATAAACGGTGTAAATTCATAGAGACAAAAAATGAAACACTTCGAAATTACTTGGATAAACTGTGCTTATGCCACTCCAGACATTTCAAGTGATATTCGCTGTTCAAGAGAGTTCATCAATGAGGTTTAATTCAGTTGAATAAGTGTATGTAATAGTATAAGAATTTGTATTATTATTTGGGACTATTATTCACATAAATGCGATCTGACATCAAAATATTTTAATCTACTCGAATTAAATTCTCTAGTTTGCATAACAACAACTCACGGACTTATGTGAATAGGTACATGAACAACCGTGAAAAACGTAGCATGTGTATGATTTCTGACCTGCCAACATATACAGCAGCCGAAATCAATAAGGGAATAGTCTAATGGTTTGTAATGTGTCGTTTGTAATGCTCACCAAATTGTCAAGCAGCTAGGGCAAAATTCTTAATTTATTATTATGTAATCTTAGTGTTCACATACACCATAAAATGGTCCGTAAATTGTTGTATTTGAATATGGGAATCCTTGATGCGGAATCGGAATCGGAGCTTCAACGATGAAGAAATTCACTCGTATGGATATTATTGAAATTATCAGAGACATTTTTTCGGTCAGTTTAATGGAAAAATTCCAGAATCACATTATGAAAAACCTAATTGCTTTAGTCCTTTTTTCGCGAGATAGGCGAATATCTGAAACCCGGTATTTTCCTAATTGTTATTATTGCATAATTGCCAAACTTTAATGTAACGTTTGGTACAGTTTATTACTAACATCGTTATAAACAAGTTATAAACAATAAGGATGCAGAGATCATTGAACATTTTTTCATATCTGTCTTGCATTTTTAATTTGTTTATGTATGGAGCCAAGGACGTACGTTCCTCTGTTTTGCGTATAACGTTTACGATTATATGCAACGTTACAGGTTTCGAACTTCGTGTATTTTGTGATGCCAAATTCTTTATTGAATATATATTGTAAATTTCATAAAATATTTTTGATACCCTCTTGGTAAAAAAATATATCGCAAGGAAATTGCTGCATGAAAATATATAAAGAAACTTTGCTACGACCAGCATAAATGATAAACTAAAAAATCGCCCATGCAATTCAACGAAAATATCTCGGCGCCATGTTAGCGATCGAAATATATACTTTTGTTTTCTTGGAAAGCGAGAAAAACAACCAAGTTACTGGAAAATTGTTTCAAATTACGCGGTTGTTTTGATATGAATATACGTAAATTTGAGCTATCTAAGTGGGGATTGAAAAATCGAGCGCAATGTCAGAGATGTAACGCAAAAATCTTAGTTTTTGTATAATTTTCTGCAACCACAAACTGTTTTTTATTCCGCTTGCCCAAAGGCAGTCGTACAAAACAAGGAAGTTTCCAATACTTTACCAGCAAAGGATTCAATCGGCGTAATAATCTGAGCGTATAAAGTCTGAACATTTTGTCGTAAACACGCGAATTATACGTCGTTCGCAGCAAAAAACCATGACTGTCCAGAACTTAGGAAGGCGGCATACGTGTGATTGGTTACTTCCTATAATGACCACAACGAGACTGTTTAAAAACTTGCTAACCTTTTATTCTCTGAAGCCGCGAGCGCACCATCGTCTCAGGGTCGTTACCCGACCGTGAAATTATGTTCACATATAGATTATAATATTATGTTCACATATAGATTATAATATTATGTTCACATATAGATTATAATATTATGTTCACATATAGATTATAATTGCATCGGTGTGCTGATCTCATCGCACGATTTAAACCATGAATATAAAACAATATCAACTTCAGTCAATACCATTTCCGGCTAAAAACGATAAGTTTTCTGGACTTACTATATTTTTTCACATATTCATTTCAAATTTGTGTTGTTTCTTAAACCATTCATGAGAAAATAGATCGCAGCATTGTTCCAGATCGCGAATTTCTCATTTCTCAGCCCTCTTGCAGGCTATTAACACTTTATACAAAATTGTAATTGTTCAAATTTTAAATATTTGAATATAATTTAATATTTTTAATTTGTTCACAACATTAAAAATATGTGTTTGCTTATGACATCAGTTCATTTTTTCTGATCTGCGGAGGTCCATCAATTAAGGAAACCATTTACGGGATTCTTTGCTGGGTCTTAAATTGTATGCTTTTATAAAAATCATTGAAGGTCCTGACATAATGATACAGATGAAGGTACTTAATAATAATAAAGTAGTTTGAATCTATCTCTGATCCTCGATTTGATGATTATAAATGGGTTTAAACCGACCATTCTCGACGCAGTAATCGCGCTGTAGATTCTAAGACCTTCTTCGACGTAATAATTGATAGTCGAAATCGGTCATCCCGCCATAATGATAACACAGTAATCGATCATCCTCGGCGTATTAGAAATACATTAATTTGTTTGAATCGATCATCTTTCAGGTAATTATAATACATAAGTAGGAATCCATCATGCATCGTGATGATGATGATAAAAGTTCGCATCATTTTTAGGTCCAAACCAAAATTAAAATTTTGAATTCGTTGGGATCGAGAAATGCAGTTGCTATATGAACAAATATTTTGTCAACGTCAGCGATAAACCCGAAATTATTAGCAGAAAAATTCACCTACTACGATTGAACGTGAAAAATATTTACAGACCGACTTGAAAAGTACGAAATTATTGTAGGAACTGTGAACAATGTAACCTTAGGTGACAGCTTTCATTCCATGTAATTCGTCAACCCTTAGTATGGTGGCAACTCAAACGCATGATTTGCATCTTACGCGTGATACGCATGATCATCATGATACGAACGATACGCATGATGTGCATAATACACGTGCCTGAATGTCAGTTGTCTACCAAGAGTAAAAAGATGGCAAGGAACCGCCACAATTAAGGAAAGATGCCCACTGAACCTATGTAAGATATACTACCATTTCTACCGCTGGAATCTAATGTAAATTCAGAATTTTATATAAGCTAAGTGATGTAGCTTAATTGTTGAGTGAGTCTATATGATTTGCAGACACTTTAAATATATGTAACTGTATTTGCACTGATGTTGTTTTAACGACTTGCTGTGTACTTCCAATAAAATTGTTTTAAAAGCAAAAGCATTTCCCAATATTCTCATTTCAATTTATATAATTGAGTATTAGAGTCAATAAGCTTTTTAAATTATGAGAAGTACCAAATGAGATGCAAATTGCGCTCATTTTGTACTTTTCGAAAATGATTAAGACTATTATACCATCTTAATTTGGAACGGTTGAACTCTGAATTCACTGTGAATTTGGCAACAAATTAGTACACCATTCAATAAAAATTCCTATGACCATGGATCCCTCAACGGTACTGCTACAATGTTACCATAATTCCTGACGGTGAGACAAGAGAGTGACGCCATTGCGGCTTGCTTGTGAGCTGTAAAAACTGTATTATGCGAGCGGGCACTCTGAAAAAGGAGGGAGAAATTGTCCAAAATGTAACGCACTTTTCATCCGGACCCATATTAGCCAGGAAAAATGGCGTGTCAGTGCTATACTTTCCTAAAATGTTTCCAAATTTGAACAGTATTGTATCGGAAAGTTAAATAATATGCGTTTAAAAATTACTTTTTAAAGAACTTCTAGTTAACGCGATCAAACGATAGGAGACTTAAATATATTATTCACTAGAATAAATTAAAACTTACCGGGCATATTACTATAGTCTTAAACTGAACACAAGCAATTTCTGCTTGTGAACACGATCAAACGTTAATAGACCTATATATATTATACCATATAATATAAAAAGTTACTGAGCTTAATACTATAATCATAAACTGAACACAAGCGATATTTTCTAGTTAACGCGATCAAGCGATAGGAGACTTATATATATTATACCCTAGAATAAATAAAAAAAATCCTTTGCATATTACTATAGTCTTGAACTGAACATAAACAATTTCTGCTTGTCAACACGAGCAAACGTTAGGAGACTTAAATATATCATACCTTAGAATACAAAAAAAGTTACTGGGCTTATTACCATAATCTTAAACTGATCACAAGCGATGTCTTCTAGTTAACGCGATCAAACAATTAATAGGAGACTTAAATATATTATTCCCTAGAATATATTAAAAAATATGCGTTAAAAATTACTTTTTAAAGACAACACTTCTAAAGAATCCAGTTTTTCCAATGTTAAAGATATACAATGAATTTCTCATTTTATTTTCAAATGTTAAAAAATTATTTTTTTCAATTTTTAAATAAATAAAATTTTTTAAAAATTATTTATTCTGTCAATTGATTCATTCATTGCGTCCGACTTCACACGAGGGTGCAAAATTTCAGATCAATTGGACAGGCAAAAGTGTGTCAAATATCAGTTATATGATTTGTAGCTGACAAAATTAATTTTTCAATTTTTTTAATATTGAAAAAAAAATTACTTTTTAAAATCATTTATTTTGTTATTGGATTCTTGCATTGTCTCCAACTTTACGCAAGTGTGCAAAATTTCAGATCGATAGGATGAGTAGAATTGTGTTAAATTTCGATTACAAGATTTGTAGCAGACAGACAGACAGACAGACAAACAAGAAGTGAAGTTAAAGAGAAGTGTTGTAATTACCGGGCATATTACTATAGTCTCGAACTGAACACAAGCAATCAAATAATGGGAGACCTAAATATTTTATGCCTTAGAATATAAAAAAGTTACTGAGCTTATTACTATAGTATTAAACTGAACACAAGCGATATCTTCTAGTTAACGCGATCAAACGATAGGAGACTTAAATATATTATACCCAAGAATAAATAAAAAAATTACCGGACATATTACTATAGTCTTGAACTGAACACAAGCAATTTCTGCTTGTGAACACGATCAAACGCTAAGAGACAAATATATTATACCTTAGAATATAAAATAATATGCGTTTGAAAATTACTTTTTAAAGACAACACTTCTGAACAATCCAGTGTCTTGAATGTTGCACATGTACAATGAATTTCTAATTTTATTTTCAAATGTTGAAAAAAAAATTATTTTTCAAAATTTTTTTAATATATCCAAATTTTGAAATTTTCAAAATTATTTATTCTGTCAATAGATTCATGCATTGTCGCTGACTTTATGCAATTGTGCAAAATTTCAAATCAATTGGACAGGTCAAATTGTGTCATATATGGATTATAAGATTTGTAGCAGACGAAATTATTTTTTTTATAATAAAAATAAAATTTTTAATTTATAAAATTATTTATTCTGTAAATTGATTCATGCATTGTCTCCAACTTTACGCAAATGTGCAAATTTTCAGATCGATTGGACAGGTAGAAGTGTGTTAAATATCGATTATAAGACTTGTAGCAGACAGACAGACGAACAAACAAGAAGTGAAGTTAAAGAGAAGTCTTGTAATAAAATAGGCATGGGACACATTCATAAAATATTTTGGAGTTGAATATGACCAATTCATTTTTCTGAGTGTCTCTCACTTCAGCAGGTGTCACGCGTCGCTGCTACAAATACGAAGGTGAAATTTCCAGGCCATACAAGGCGGCAAGTACAGTTTAGATTCAAGGTTACATGAACCTTTTTGTACTAATTTTACGCTTAAACATTTTTTTGCACTTATTTTACGCTTAAACCTTTTTTTTGCACTAATTTTACGCTTAAACATTTATTCACCTATGGTGAGATTCAGGCACGAACTGCATTTTATTATATTAATTAATGATAGCAAGGGTTTGATTTGTAGAAAATTTATGTTCCCCTGACATTATGCCACGGAAAAGGTGAAGGAAGAATTAAATAACAGCAACTTGAATGCAATGTATATGAAAACAATGCTTCGCTATCATCGGTATAACGGGTATTTCTTGGTCAATGTAACAATATCTATAGATACTGTAGCTTCAGGCTTCATGCACAGAGCGTAGCTTTTGTGTGTAGTTGATAAGTTCCTTATGGGGACACATGAATGTCTTATTCTTAGTCTTGACGCCGGCTGTTGTGGTTGACGTGAGAGGCATGACTTTTGGCTAGTTCTCTGATGTAGTTTTACTGTTGAATTCCATGTAATAATGTTCCTTTAATTTTCAGACCTATGCAAAATAAATTTAAACCACTGTAATCAGACACCGTGTTCAGTTTAGCATCCGATATCCTGTTAATTGTGTTTTTCATGTTATTGAAATTTATTCCGTCTACAAAGTTTGATTACTTGTATGAACTACACTCCTGGTCAGTTCAAACATGAAGACCATTGCTGGAATGGTATGTAACCACCTTAGGCTGCAAATGTTAAACAGATGCAATGCTTCTGCATCAGTTTAACTGATATATTTTATTATGTAACAATGTCTTAACGTTAGTGCAACTGGTCATTGTAACAGCGTTTCGGTATAAGTTAAACTGTTATATTTTATTACGTAACAATATCTTATTATTATTATTATTATTCCACGAAGAGATTGTCGTGGCGTCTCGTTCGGATCGAACTTCGAGGGCACGTTACAAGTAGCTAAAAAAGACACGAGAGGATAAAAACAGATGACGTCTATGCTAAAACAAAGGACATATGCCAAGACTGACGACGTCTATGCTAAAACAAAGGACATATGCCAAGACTGACGACGTCTATGCTAGAACAAACAACACCTATGCTAAACCAGTAATATACACAATAGATTAGATGACAGCTAGGTCTAAGATTCAAAGGCTCTACGGAAAAGTTCTGTTTTTAGGCGTCGACGAAACAACGGCAGCGAAGAAGCAGATGTAGCAGATCTTAACGTTAATGTAACTGGTCATTGTAACAATGTTTCGGCATAAGTGCAAATGATATTATGATATATTTTATTACGTAACAATGTCTTAACGTTATTGCAACTGGTCATTGTAACAACGTTTCGGCATAAGTTCAACTGATATATTTTATTACGCAACAATGTCTTAACGATTATTATATTAATTAATGATAGCAAGGGTTTGATTTGTAGAAAATTTATGTTCCCCTGACATTATGCCACGGAAAAGGTGAAGGAAGAATTAAATCACTGCAACTTGGATGCAATGGATATGAAAACAATGCTTCGCTAGCATCGGTATAACTGGTATTTCTTGGTTAATGTAATAATATCTCGGCATCGTTACTGTAGCCGCAGCTTTTACGCATAGCCGTAGCTTTTGTTTGTAGTTGATAAGCAGAGCTGGACAGCGCTACTTTGAAATGTAACGCCTCTACCGCTACCGCTACATGCTCTAAATGTAGCGGGCGCTTTCGCTACAACCACTAGATTGTAACGAGCGCTACCGCTACCGCTACAGCAAAATGTAGCGCCGCTACATTCGCCGCTACAATGGCCAAAATTATTGGAAATCTCTAAACATTTCTTGTTCTGCTATTGGGATTTACTCATACACATTTAATGATAATAAAACATTTCAAAACATATCAATGCAACTTTATTGCAATTAACCTAACCGAACTAGTACGGGTTAGATACGATAAATAAAAGTTACAGTTGTTTTTATGTTTTACCTTCAGTACATGGGTGTCTACTTTAATCTTACAATCTCAAAAATTATCCACATATACATATAAAAAATCAGTCTTTTGTTTGTATATATATATGTGGATTATTTTTGAGATTGGTAGATTAAAGTAGACATCCATCTAGGGAAGATGAAACATAAAAATAACTGTGTAAAAATAACTGAAAGCAAACTGAAACATGAAAAAATACCTGTAAGTGGTAACTGGTAACAACTTAACAAGTAACAACTAACAAGTTGACACTACATAGGAACAGGCTGAGGTTTACAACATTACACCGAAATCTTTCGTACAGTTTTATTCTGTAATTTAGATTATGTATGTATCATGCTGGTTTTTAAATATTTAATACTATTAAGTAAAATCTAAAGGCTTTATCTATAAATGTTGCGGTAGCGCTGTAGCGGCAAAAACACGTATTGCTACTTAAATCTGTAGCGGGCGCTACCGCTACCGCTACATTGCCTTAAATGTAGCGCCGCTATACCGCTACCGCTACTGAAAATGTAGCGGCCGCTGCATGTCGCGCGCTACTGCCCACCTCTGTATGATAAGATCCTAATTGGGATTGACTAAGATCCTCCTAATTCATAGTCGTGACGGTTGTGGTTGACGTGAGTTGCAGGACTTTTGGCTAGTTCTCTGATGTAGTTATACTGTTGAATTTCATGTAATAGTGTTCCGTCAAATTTCAGACCTATGCAAAATAATTTTAACCACTGCAATCAGACACCGTGTTCAGTTAGCATCCGATATCCTGTTTATTGTGTTTTTCATATTATTTAAAATTATTCCAACTACAAACTTTGATTACTTGTATATATTACTCTCCTAGTCAGTTCAAACGTGAAGACCATTGCTGGAATGGTTCGTAACCACCCGAGGCTGCAAATCAGCGGTAACAGGCACAACTGGTATATCTTGGCCATGGTAACAATGCTTCTGCATTAATTTAACTGATAAATTTTATTACGTAACAATATCTTAACGTTAATGCAACTGGTCATTGTAACAACGTTTCGGCATAAGTTAAACTGATATATTTTATTACGTAACAATATCTTAACGTTAGTGCAACTGGTCATTGTAACAATGTTTCGGCATCAGTGCAACTAGTATGTCTTGGTAATGGTAACGAGATTTTTGAGTCACACTGACTTCGAACCGCAAAAAATCAACCCGTTAACGCTATACGAAGAGCATCGAGATCTATTATAATAAAATCAACATTTACTGATTTCCGCATCCTGTCTCTCGAACTTAACTACGGAGAAAGTTTATTACAAATCTTAATTATTCGCCTAATCTTTTTAGAAGGCTATTTTTATGACATTAAATTTGCGCAAAAACTTGCTTGTTCGGAGTGGAAACTGAAAGTAGATCAACAATCTAAGAGTGAATGTTCTTGCTCGCTTCCAGGTATAGAGACCCAAATTTTACGAGAATTTGTTTATTTGGTTTATATCGTAATTATAGGTATATGAATACACAAATTCCTACAAAAACCACAAATTAATCAGAAGAGCGATGTCAAATCAGCCAAGAATTTACAGTCGAATTTGCTTTGGTCCTGTAGTTGAAGATGCTCCTCGTGCAGACCTTTGGATTCCATCCTGTTGGCAAGAGAAGATCCGCGAGGTTAAGACCCACAAAAACTGGCTGGACTTCTTCACTTTCGACCTCACATGCATCGTCTTTGGAAAGGAGCAAATATTTTCTACGCATATGGAGCTCAGTTTAATTGTTTTAACAAAATTCTTTGTGTATTTTTTTGGTTTTAACGCACAATTATTGTTCACACTCATGAGTTTTCTTCACATCGGTGTAGACACTAATTTGTTTTTTTATTCACCGGAGTGGAGTAACGTATCGAATTGGAAGTGGTAGAAATTTCGTTATTGAAAAAAAAATCGAATCTTCAATTGATGCATATGATAACCTGAGTGTCCGCATCCCTGGGAGCAATCTCTATAGAAGAGTTTTAGAAATTTTTATTCACGTTAATTTTATAAAACCGCACAAGCGCAAAAAACCGCATCATCAAAAGCGTTACAATAGCAATGCCCTTCAATTTTTTCTCTTCTAATATAATACTGTTCACGCAAATTCGTTTTTAAAATGACTGATTTCGAACGTCTTCAATGCAGTAGTGTATGATAAATTTTATATTTATCGCTCAAGTTGATCGCTCCTGAAAATTTCAACTCTACACGGTTTTAATTAAGGAGAGCATAACAGATTTTTTGATTCCGGTTGATCAGCCCTGGCTTCAGAAACCAGTAGCTCGACACTTACCAAAAAAAACGCATAATATGCTAATTAACTTTCCATGTTATCAATGATACTACGTACTGCCCAAAATTCACCCCACGCTCCGGTGATTAAGACTAACCATTTGTTTCAAATTAAAAATGATCAATCAATGGCTACTCAAATAAAATATTTTCCATTCTATATGTTCCGCTACTAAAGTAAGTCAACTTAGTTCGGGAGCTTGGTGACGCGTAATTTAAAAGGAAGAATGAAGTTCAAGACTTGATCATTGTTTCCTTATATTTCGGCGTCGAAACCTGCACAGGATTCTTTAAGAGTATGAACATACAAGACACTGAGATCATGGAATGATAATTAGTTTAATGAACACAGTTCCAAAAGGGAGCTGCTTAAATCGAACATACAAGACAGCATGACCATATAGAATTATAATTAGTTTAATGAACGCAGTTCCAGAAGGGAGCTGCTTAATTTCAAGCGAGTGCAACATTCAAGACACGAGATCAATCGTACTATACTTAATCTAGTTAATCTCATCGGTCTGTATCATGATCCTAGTGGATTTCATAATTCATAGCATCAATATGAGGCACATACAATGAAACGGGCAATCATGAACCGTCGAGGGATTACATCTAGCTGACCACAACTGATTCTAACGGATTCATGTATTCAACATTAGCAATAATAAGGTGACTTCTTGAGGATCTGACAGAGGCAGGCTACTGCTAGAGTGCTACAGCTGGTCTACTTACCCAGCTGGCTGACTGCACGGTAATCAGCGTGAGGACCTCATTGAAGTATACATGTATACTCATTGTTTATACAAGGTCCCCGAAGGATTACTAGAATTTGAAACAAGAACCAACACCAGGGGCCACGGCTATTAACTAAAAAAACTACATTGCAACTTCTCCGCGCGCCAACATTTCTTCACGCTTCGAATCACCGACATGTGGAAAAGCCTCCCCGATTACATCGTTTGCGCACCAAGTATGAACGCGTTCAAGAACAGACTAGATAAAGCTATGGAAAAATATATGTTCAGATTTGAAATGCCCAGCACCATATCGAACCCGGTGGAAGTCTAGTAGCTACTTCAAACTATCGTCGGTCATGAAAAGATCCGGTCAAATGACACGATTTTAGATTTTCTGTGAACAAGGCACGAAAAGGAAAAGAATCGGCGACAGGCCAATCAGGCCTACACTTTAGCGCCGAGATCACTATGTAATAATATATGCAGTATATTATAATTGATTGTATTTTCAAATATTTTTGAACGTCATAATGATTATACTTTAAGCACAGAGCTGGGCAGCACTACTTTGAAATGTAGCGCCGCTACCGCTACATGCTCTAAATGTTGCGGGCGCTACCGCTACAGTAAAATGTAGCGCCGCTACATTAGCCGCTACAATGGCCAAAATTATTGGAAATCTCTAAATATTTATTGTTCTGCTATTGGGATTTACTCATAACCATTTAATGATAATAAAACATTTTCAAAACATATCAATGCAACTTTATTGCAATTAACCTAACCGAACTAGTACGAGTTAGATACATCATACAGTAAATAAAAGTTACAGGTATTTTTATATTTTACCTTCCCTACATGGATGTCTACTTCAATCTTCTAATCTGGAAAATTATCCACATATACATGTAAAAAATCACTCTTTTATTTGTATATATGTGTGGATTATTTTTGAGATTGGTAGATTAAAGTAGACACCAATGTAGGGAAGGTGGAACGTACAAATAACTGTAAGCAAACTGAAACGTGAAAAAATACCTGTAAGTGGTAACTGGTAACAACCTACCAAGTAACAACTAACTTGTTGACTGACACTAGTAACAGGCTGAGGTTGACAACATTACACCGAAATCTTTCGTATAGTTTTATTCTGTAATTTATATTATGTTTGAAATTCATGCTGGTTTTTAAAAAATATTTAAAACTATTAAGTAAAATCTAGAGGCTTTATCTATAAATGTAGCGGTAGCGCTGTAGCGGCAAAACCTCGTATCGCTACTTAAATATGGAGCGGGCGCTACCGCTACCGCTACAATTGCTTAAATGTAGCGCCGCTACCGCTAGTAGCGGCCGCTACATGTAGCGCGATACTGCCCACCTCTGTTCATCACAGTCATGCATAAAAGCAACAGAGCAATGGCATTTAATACCACTTAAAGTCTTCAAACAGAAACTATATTGCAGTACACCTTCTGAACGTTTTTTATTTTCCACAAGTTTTCTTTGAAGTGGGGGCGTAACATTTGTGTTATGTGTACAAACGACAGCTGATCCACTTCAACTGAAGTAAGGCAGAATACGGTTGTAAACAAGGAACTGGATTCCGGTATCGTTACCGGCGCCTATCTTGGAAATAAGATTATAGTAAGTAAGGGAGTTTGTCCATATGAATTTTACTGTATTTCAATTGGTAATTACATATCTTTTTTTTTAGTTTCAAATCTGTATTATGCTACAAAACTTATGTGAGCAACGACTGAACGGTCTGAACGACTGAACCCTGAGCCTGAAGCCGCTGAAGGTCTGTAGTAGTTTCTCTGGACTTGCACTAGGTTACAGGTAGTCTGTAGTGACGGCACTATCCACTACGAAGTCTCTATAGTCTGTACTCAGTACTCACTAGTGACTAGTCACTACTGAAACTGAAGCTGCACCAAGTGCAGTGAACTGAAGCAGAAATTTGAAGTAGGAAATTACTTTATTCACAAGAATTAAAAAGCATTATAACATTCTGCACTCGGCAGTTATTACAAGTATAATGAGTTATAGAGCGTCAGTTTACATTCCTAAGTAGGTTAGTTTAGTAGTAGGACTAAGAAACGATGGATTTTAGAAAATTTATATTATATTATGAATTATACACTAATATTTAAAAATAATAATTAAGTAACTTCTCATTTTTTATCATTTTATGTAGGTATATCCGTGAAAAACCATGATAATGATAATCATATTGTAATACTAGCTACCTATTAGTTATTACTACCCATATGGCATAACCCATGTGTATAAAGTAGGAAATTAGGTAAAAAAGTAGGAAATGGATAAATTAGGATAAAGTAGGAAATTAGGAATAGACTAACATTAATAAATGAGAATTGGACATTTTTCATTGCAATACAGGCCACTATACCTACATTTTTGAAAGTCTGAAAGAATTCTTTTGAAATTTACATGAAAATTAATTATGTAATCAAGCAAGTATGCATCAACAAATAACAATCAAGTCTATCTTGCTTTCATGTAGCTACTATGAAAATATCAAATTATTGGATTTGGATCTAGTGTATAAGGATTTCAGGTGTCAAACTAAATCAGTAAAATTATTAATAGCCTCTTCATCCTTCATGTATTTATGTGATTTTTTTAATGCTATTGTCAACTTTTGCAGGTGTGAGTGGCTACTGTGCAGTGTGTGTCAGCCTGCCATACTGCCTAGTCAATAGCTGTCATTGTATTATCATTTAGGGCAATGCAAATTCATATAGTAAAATATTTCTCTGCTTATTTGATATAAAATTCAAAGTTAAATTTTTCAAAATGATGCAAGATATACATGAAGGTGCCAAGCCTTTAAATTCAAACATTTTAGCACCACTAGCTTCAGAAAACAATTGCCAGTCACCATTAACCACCACCATAGCAGAGGCAATGCAGGGCAATGGACCAGAGAAACCCATCTGTGATGTGGTTGCTGCTGACAATGACAGCGGCAGCAGCAGTCCTGAGCCGCCTGAGCCGTGGTCTCCTCGCTACACAGTCTCCTTCAGCAACAAAGTTACCAAAGATGGCTCAGCTGTCACTTTCACTATTATTGTTGGACAAGGAGGACTAACAGTGAGTCAAACTTCTCTTCACACTGCTTGCAAGAAGACAGCTTTGATTGTGAATTTTTTAGGTTTTTAAATAATTTTACCTACCATTCTATCTAATTTCTCCCTAAATAATATATATACATACAAAAGAGTAATGAAGCCTTTTGTTATGTACTGATGTTATTTTGATGAATATATCCATGGATAACTAATTTTGCCAAAGGTGTAATAGCTACAGCAAAATATTATGGTTTAACATCCTTTAATGTGAACTAAAATTAATTTCTATTCCCTTCATTATTATCTGTATTAGGAATATCTGTATCTGTATGATTATCTGTATTATGTGATTGCAGATACAAGTTTTGGAGCGTGTATATGAAGACTTTGTATACCTGGAACACTGTGTCACCACAGACCAGCCTTGTGAGGGCATCATTGTACCTCCCTTGCCTCCTCCTCCCACTACTGATGCAGCTCTTGCTGAGACTGCCAGTAAGAAACAGATGGGCAAGGGTAAGAACTGTGAATAAAATTAATTACATATTTTCTTATCTGTAGTAATTAATGATAATAATAAATGCTCAAATGCTAATTAATGCCAATAGGTGGAGAGAGTTGAAGCTCAATTTTTCTCAGAATTATTTTAATTATATTGTTTAAATGATTAGAAAAAGATGTAATCTTTCTGTAAAGATGTACCAGTAATTAGCTACAAGTAAAAAGATGTAATCTTTGTGTATATTTGGTAGCTAATTGATGCTCTTTGTGGAGTGGGTCATATGATAGGTACCTATTGATAGTTATAGGGTGGTCATTGTTACATGGGTTATTATTTCACTGGGTTATTATTATGCATCCAAGGCCTATTCACAATATTTTGAGGGATTGTTTGGATAAATAATGTACTTGTTGAATGCAAAGTGCTGATTCAGAATTTTAATGGGTCCTAAAGGTTCAGCATCAAGCTGTAAAAGGTAAAGCATTGAGTAAAGATAAAAGTATGTATGGTTTTATAGCTTAGGGGCAAGAGTTGGTGAGACTAGGAAGTTACCGGTATGCTTTAGCGATCTCTTTGGCACTGTATTTTGTGTTATTGTACATTGCTTTTGTATCACAAATAACCTGTACAGTACTCAGCCACAAACCTTGATTGAATGTTACTAATCGAGTTCACAGTGTCATCAGAACACATACCGGTATACTTTAGGAATCTTAGTTTAAACCTTAACCCTTAGGAAAAAATATCACTAAGTTGTTAAACCATATAGTTGCCACAGAACTTCCACTAGTGGCTGGCTGTGAATAGTCAGACTTTATACGAATTTAATTTCTTCAATTTTGGGATTCTTGTTAGTTTTATTATGAGATTACTGAATGCTGAATGGTTATATGAACATTCATAATCTTTATATTTGCACTTTAAACTTATATAATCGGACTGTTGACATTCAGGTTGCTTGGTAAATCGTTGGAAGTACATACATGGAACTATCCACTTTTAACCAGCTTCTCCAAATCCTGTCAGTTACATTATCTTCAGTGTTACATTGACGATTATTCTATGTGAACCATTAAGTGCATTGTTATGCTCTTATCATTATATCATCTGCTGTGTTTTACTGAGTACCGTATTACTGATAAAATGCATGTTGCTTGCTCGGTATGCAGGCATAGAGGATGTTTCTCAATTGTCATGTAGTAGATATAGTATACCATGTTAAAGATTTTTTCAGATTTTTCTACAGCATTATCAATACTAATAAATATATATAATATCTGTATTTCTACTGCTGCACTCCCTATCCAATTTCTAAAATTTATTAATTTAGTCATGTTTTACCTTCTATACAACATACTCATCCTCCATCACTTGAACTAAGTTTCATCTGTTCTATTAACCTTATTTTATCTTAAGTATCATTGTTTTGGTGAAAAAGAATTCAAATTTAACCCTTACTCTGAAATTTAACCCTTACTCTGTCACTAATTTCTTGTTCACTGTAGAAAAATTCATTCCAGAAATGCTCAGTTTGTCCTAATATTAAATTTCTGGGTTGCGTCAGGCTCGCGGACGTTGTTGGGTGACAACTTCCACAAGGACAGACTGCAGCTGCAGAAATATCTTGAGCTGCTTCTTGCCCACCCCATCCTGGGCCGCAGTAACAGACTTGAGAGCTTCCTCACTGTCAAGGAGGCACCACCGAGAGCAAAGGTCTGTAGACTTCTTTCAAGGAATATAAATGCAAAAAATGACGCATATTCAGCATATCTTAATAAAAGAAAACGATTTGAAATCCAGCTACATTAGCAGTTCGATTGAGGTTGACACCAAAAAGAGCTCTGAAATTAGCCTTGAAATGTTTCAAGTTTCTGTAATTTTTGTTCATTATTATCATTATGGTTGAGTTGCTACTGCTAACGATATTTAGCGATATTTCACAGTTCGCCCTTCAGAAAACTTAACTCATTAATAGCAGTTATAACAATCAGTTCACTCACAACAACTTTAATTGAGCATCCTTACAGTGTCCCGTCCAGTCTTAACTCCCGACTTAAACTCAAATAATTTTCCCTGATCCGTTCCAGCTGCAGTTTCTTAGTGAAGTCTTGTCTAGTCTGGACGCCCGACTTTCCTCATATAATTTTATCTGTTCCATGTCTACTGCAGTTATCCTAACGAAGTTCTGTCTAGTTTGGTCGCCCGACTTTCTCGTATAATTTTATCTGTTTCATGTCTGCTGCAGTAATCCTAGCGAAGTCTAATCCTGATTCCTGACTCAGGACTCTCTCATACAATCTATAACTCCTATAACATTCCCCGTTTTCAGCTGCGTAAAGGTTTGCTGTCACGCCTCACGGAATCCATGGAGGGCCGGCGCCCTGTGGTGCCGGACTGCGAGGAGTTCTTCCAACGCGAGCGCGCCTGGCTCACGCGCAGCCTGCCCGCCATGGAGCAGTTTGATGCCGCCTTCCACGCTTACCTCCACGCCAACCAGAGTGCGTCAGTACCTTCACGCTAGAGTGAGCCGTAGTTAGCAATTCCTACTCTCCACGCCAGAGTGAGCCGTAGTTAGCCATTCCTACTCTCCAGTCTCCACGCTAGAGTGAGGCGTAGTTAGCCATTCCTAGACCCCAAAAGTGTGATGGCAATACAGCGTTGCTGGATAGGTCAGAAGAAACTATTGCAGGTTTTTAGCGCATTTTCTCATTTATGGAAAAAATGCACTATTGTGCTCGTCATGTCCGTCCGTCTGTCTGTCTGTCCGTCCGTCTGTCCGTGACCTCAAGTTTTCGTCTACGAGAAAATGTGCTCTCTTTCACTCACTGCAGTGAGTACTGAGTTGCATTTTTTTATTTGATCGGCAACTGTACACAGCGTATTCCAATCTTACTCAATGCGCTTACTGTCACTAACTTCAACCAATTATTAAACGCGAGCAGAACTACTTATTTATTCAACTTTATTGATGTTAATCTTGTTAAAAATCAAGTTTGAAGGTAGATACTAGTTAATTCTAATTAAGCTCTCAAGGTTCCAGCCTAAATATATTAACACATCATAGAGATTGACATCATCGTCCATTAATTTCAAGCTTCTTATTCTCTTCTCTAACACTCGCACCGCCTTAAGTCCTGGTAACTTTATGCGCTGGCTGAACGAAAACAGAGTCTGATCTATGGCTTGAAATTAGCATATAGGTTAATTTCAATGAAAAAATAAATCTTGGTGAGGAAAGCTTTTTGGCTGACGGGAAGAAACATTGACCCATACCGACCAGCTCCGCCATATCGGATAAGGTGTTGAATGTTACTTCACCGATCGAATTTTCCCGCACTGAATCTTACATTTGGCGCCGTTTTGTTATCTTGCCAGGACTGCTGCTGTCACTTGTCACTCTGTGTTGCCAGGACTGCTGCTGTCACTTGTGTTGTGCTGTGTTGCCAGGACTGCTGCTGTCACTGGACCAGGTTAGCACAGCCCTGCGTTTGTGTGCTGGTGCCAGCAATGCTAAGCAGCGCTCGCCGGACGCCGCCCTGCTCACCCACCTCACCTCCATCTTCGTACACACCATCGACAACTGCAGGGTGAGAGCTAGCACTTCAAAAAACGTCTCAGAAGAAGTTATCACAATTATTCTATCATATTCTGTTATTCTACATATTCTATATTGATATTCTTTCCTCCATCTTCGTACACACCATCGACAACTGCAGGGTGAGAGCTAGCACTTCGAAAATGCTTGAGAAGAAGTTCTTATATTATCAGTCTGTTTATATCGCAAGTTCACCTGGAATTTAAAAGCAAAGAAAACGCCAAGCAAATTCACCATATCGATATTGAAAACCTTTCGGAGTCTAGCTCCATCATCAGTTCGACAGTCTAAAAATGAATACAATCATTTTAAAAGTCAAAATTCTAAGTCAGACATAACCTAAAAAATACATAACATTAAATCGAAAAAAGGGGCTCGCGGAACACTGAGTCATAGTAGACACGGAAAGAATAAAACTTGAGAAAGTTTTGTTCTTTATTATTCTCCTTAGTTTTATTCTTTTCGTGTCTCCTATGACTCTGTGTTCCGCGAGCCCTGTTTTTCAAATTAATGTTATGTATTTTTTAGGTTATGTCTGACTTAGAATTTTGACTTTTAAAATGATTGCTTTCATTTTTAGATTGTCGAACTGATGATGGAGCTGGACTCCGAAAGATTTTCAATATCGTTATGGTAAATTTGCTTGGTGTTTTCTTTGCTTTTAAAATCCTTCAAAAGAAGTTATCACAGTATTCTATCATGTTCTATTATCCTATATATTCTAAATTAACATTCTTTCATAATATCATTCTATCAAACTGTTATCATTGTAGATTTGGTCCGACACTCTTATTATGGTAATGTTGTATCAGATATAATTAGTTACATCTCAGGAAGACATAATAATTCAAAAAAATGAACAGCAATACAAAATAAGGAAAATCACTAGTATAGATACATACTGTACAAAATAACCAAGTTTAATCTAATGTTGAGGTAGGTAATTGTCTCCAAATAGATGACGATACAATAAACTTCCTGAATTTTACATACATGCTAATTATTTTAGATCCTTATGCTTCCTTCCCAAGCTCAAATATAATTCATAAGTACCAGCACTGCAACCGCGCGCTTGATAAGGCCAAGCCTAACAGGAAGGACGCTGTGAGTACCAGCACTGCAACCGTGCGCTTGATAAGGGCTAACCAAAATGATCCTTCAAGTTCCTGTTATTATTACTTATTGAGTATTGAAGCTCTGCATGATTCCCGCTGTCAGTCTCAACCGCTGCCTTGGGAAGCCAGCCCCGACAAAAAATGTAAGTATTGTGTTGGTCGGAATTTCACAAGAAGAATTTTTCTTAATATAATTTTTATCTTCGAATTTCCTAATTACTAATGAATACGTATCTCAATAATAATTGTTAATATAATTGTTTTTTCGTTATTGTAATTGTTTTTTCGTTATTTCATTATAGAATTTTGAAAATAATATCACGCGCAGAGTTCGCCACATGAACCTCCAAGACCGATACGCTTTCAATTCATTAAATGTTTCTCAAAATAACGAATGACGGCATAGNCACGAGTTCTATTCTGCCACTCCACTTTTGGCTTCCAATTTACTTGCATACGCCTCAAAATTATCTTGATAAACTAGTGGCTGCAGAGCAAGAGTATATAATACTTACAGCTGCTGAAACGTGTTCAATTATCGCTCGAGCACTGCTCGAAATATCTTCGTCTAAAGTGATAAACTGTCCGACTGGCGTCTTGTTGGCCGAATACTGTATGTTGTTCGGCGAACTGTTTTTTGAGGTGCTGCAACTGCTGCTTGCATGTGAATTGAAAACTACTCCCGCAGAAAAAATGAGCTCATAGTGGCTCCAAGGAAAAAAAATCGTCCGCGATTATATAAAAACCTATGATCTGGATTTTTCATCACTGAGATATCGAGAACATGAACCAGTTCTAATGCGTAGAATATTATCGCAAAACTTCTTCGATCGCTTGAACATGTTAGTGGTTGAGGTTGTGTTATTCACTTGAAATGTGAGGCGCCTTTAACAACTGATTCTTGTTTTTTATTAACCGATTAATGTTGCGATTTACCGAGGAGTCGTAAATGTAAATAAAAATAACCCTATTTACAACGATTATATTTTGTCCGTATTTTAAAGATAGACTGTTAGACGAAGAACCGAATAGTTGTTTGTCTAATTTGTGATCGCAATATTGTTTAAATTATTTAAGATGCTAATCTCGACACGTTTCATCATCTGTTAAGTCAAATTATTGAGCTTAACATCGCTACATTAACTTTCTGGAAATTTGTAAAAGTGAACTATATTCGTTTATTTGAGAAAACGTGACAAGCATACATTAAAATTTGCTTGCTCTAGGCGCGGATAATAAATAAAAACTTGATGTTTAAAGTTCGTTCATTCTTAGGTCAAAAAACCGTATTCGCTCTCATCAAAAAGCTATTAGCTCTTCTTCAGTCGTCTGAGAAAAAACGATAAATGGTAATGATATATTCATGTTTATGAACATGCAACGAATATTTACCGTTTAACTCTCTTTCATCGAACAATGTAGCAATCACATACATGAGAATCTTTCGATATGTTCTAACCTATTCCATCCCATCCCATCCCTTCCATCCTGGACAAAATATTGCGAATAAATATGAATGGTCTTTCCGCTGAGCATATGTTCTTAATAAAAAATTAAAACTCGAAAAATTGCTAGTTAATGCCTGAGATATGAATATTTTTGGATATAAAAAGCTGTGAGCTTTCTCCGGGCATAAGGCTTGCTTTCTTGTGACCCGCGCCCGGCATCGCGTACGCCTGACGGCAGGAATTAATGCCCTGTGCTCTGCTGACCCACTGCCCTGTAATGCCCGCTCCAGCCACAGCCTTCAGCTGCTGCTACTACCTTATAGAAGACACTGCAGGCTCCAGCTGCTGCTGCTACCCCTTAGGACACTGCAGGCTCCATCTGTGCTGCTGCTGCTACTGCTGCTGCTACTACTACTACTCCTTAAGACACTGCAGCCTTCAGGTGCTGCTACTGCTGCTGCTACTCCTTATGACTCTGCAGGCTCCATCTGTGTTGCTGCTGCTGTTACCTCTTAAGACACTGCAGCCTTCAGCTGCTGCTACTCCTTATGACTCTGCAGGCTCCATCTGTGCTGCTGCTGCTGTTACCTCTTAAGACACTGCAGCCTTCAGCTGCTGCTACTCCTTATGACACTGCAGGCCCCATCTGTGTTGCTACTGCTGTTACCACTTGGGACACTGCAGCAGCAGCTGTGCTGCTGCTTCTGTTACCTCGTAGGACACTACAGCCTTCAGCTGTGCTGCTGCTGTGATTACCCCTGAAGACACAGCCGCCTTCTGCTGTACTGCTGCTGTTACCACTTATGACAAAGCAGGCTTCATGCTTGTGCCTGTTTATTCCGGTTCCGTAATTGTGACCTGATGGTAGTGGCGCAGTATTGTATATGCTGGCGATATCGCGGCAACCTTCAGCCCAAGCAACCGCTCTTGTTCTTGTTTCCGTTCCTGTTAATATTGTGGTCGTTGTTTCCTTTGAGATGATTGCTGTAGTATCTTGACGCTAAGGTTAACATTTTACCTGTGATTGTCTTTGTACCGGTAGCTTAAAAATTCTGAAGTTTCGCAGATTGTTTTTGCCTTGCTGTATTTATTTTGATTTTCAATGTTGCTACTGATGCGACTACTGTTCATATTATAAAATTGAGTTTTTTGGTAATGTGAAGGAAGTAACTCGCTGTTCTTGACCATATATTGCCCATTACTGTCACCAGTCACGCAAACGATAATGCACTGGCGTTGGCGTTTTCTTTTGCTTCCGCAGAAATTGTTTCTTTGCTGCGTCGGTATCATGATTGTCTTTTTATTGTAGTTGATTTTTTATTGATATTTTTCGATTCATGTTGCTGCTGCACGCGTTGGAAAACATTAGATGCTGCTGTAGTCCTGTTCATTCTAGTGGTCTTCTCATGAACGAGTGTGACGCACGACTGAAATTGTCGTGCGGACCCATTTCCCTGCCCGTGCCCAACTTTCTAGGGTAAATTGACTCTTCAATTTTTCTTATTGCTTTGCAATCTGCGTTCTCGCGGGCTTTGCGATACTTGCTTTGTTCCAGTTGCGGATTTGTTAAAATTTGCTTCCAGTTAGAGAATCAAATGTTGTTGGAGATGATGCATTTTTCCCCGCTTCTCCCTTGAATGTCATCAAACGTCCGTGGGTTTTTCGTAATATGTATTCATTTTGTGCTAATTTCCCAGAAAAATACTTTAATTCGAGGAAATACTTGAGCTAGATAGGATAACTATTTGAGGCGTTCGTATATAGGGCGTGAAATTTTCAATGGTTTCAGTGGTCACTAACTCAGCAGCTGTTGATGATGCCGGCGTGGGCCATTATTTCCAGTAAGGTTATTGCGCTGCTGCGTCAGCCTTTCAACGCTGCGTCATGCCATATGCTTTTTATGGGATTTTATTTAGCTGCTTGTGATGCCTTTCATTGTGGTACGCGATACTGACATACATTCCTTTGTATGCCTCTGCCTCCGACTTCGACTTTCACGAACACAGGAAAAATATTACCGTCATTCTGCTGAAAGCTGTTCTTCCAATTTGTTCAAATTACACTAGGGCTTTGATTTAATTTGTGAAAAATTATGCTAAGTTAAGATATATTCTACCATATGGGATCATGGGAAATTTTTTGTATATCTGAACCTGGCGATAAGTGACCAATGGAATCTTGAAGCGTCCTTTCAGATCTTCAATGGATCAAGCGGCAATTTGTCCGATTGTTTCGATAAATTTTCGGAAAATTTCTTTGGCGTTTCTTAGTTGCGTTTATGTTTGCCATTTTTCAGTTTTTTCATTTATTTTTTTATACATGAATTTTACCTTAATATCGACCATCGTGATGTCTTGAAAACTCCTAGGGTGTGCAAATATTGTCGCAAATTACTTCGA
Organism: Hyalella azteca; assembly: GCF_000764305.2. NCBI lineage: Eukaryota > Metazoa > Arthropoda > Malacostraca > Amphipoda > Hyalellidae > Hyalella > Hyalella azteca. Next base: position 101,777 of record NW_025945320.1, read on the forward strand.
GAGCGTATTTTAGGATGGTTTCCATGCCGGCCATTATATATTGCAAGACGGTGGTTGAGATTGAGCATGATATTTTTATTTCAATTCATACAATTGAAATTACGTCAAGTTTTAAGCAGAAAAATATTTCTGAAATTTCGAATCAGGGTTTGATTTCGGGTTCTTTTTCTAAATGTTGGTTTAAGGAATTTTTCCTTTACTTAGTAATATTTTTCAACCATTATAATAACGTCCATTATATATAGCAATTACTTTTTAAGCAGCAGTCTAGCTCGAAGATCCTCTTACTGGACCGGTAAAATTCCTTACCTTCCGGGCATAGGCAACTTCTTCATTATGAGCATATTTGGTAATTGCGTTATTTGATTACGGAATTTTGTGATTGATTAGAATATCAACAATTTTTTTACTATTGATTATATTATCCGAAATCTTGAAAAATTTATAAGATTCTCACTAATTTCTTTCGTTCTGTGGAGAAGGAATTTTCTGCACTGTTTAACGGTAATTAGGAACTGAAATAAAACTTATTGTTACATATAAAGTAACACTTGTTTTATGCATAAGGATAGAAGAAAAATGGTAGCGGTATACTCGTATCACACACACGCTGGTTTACAGAACGTGACGTTTGCGTTGCTTTAGTTGCTTCTCCGTTGCTCCGTTTGCGTTCTTCAATTAAACATGGCTTCTTTAAAATGGGATTTTTCATAAAGTTAAATTTATTTCAAATCTTCTCGCTTATGCAAGCTGACGTCTTCTCCAAGAAATTATTCGAACTATTTATTATTCGTGAAATGTGCTATTTATAAAGTCGGAAGAGTCGACATTTATAACATCGCCTACGTGTTTGGTGATCATTTTTAGATTTCTATTAAAATATTATAATTCTCCAGCCGTTTCATTATTTTTGAAATTGCCTTTTCGTATATTTCAGTAATATTGTTTCAACAATATTGTTAAATCTCAATGTCACTTAGAAAAATATTTATTCATCATAATCATGTACCGGCTGCAGGTAATTCTTGTATTACAATATGTCACTTAGAAGGATAGTTATTCATCATAAACATTTACCGGCAGGAGTTTATGCTTGTATTACAGTATCTCTATTACAATATCTCTGAGAAGGCCCAGCGAGGAAAAGAAGCTGTGGTCATGAGGGCGCGTACGTGGTTAGTAGAGCGCGCGGCCGGGTGAGATGAAACAGAGCGAGCTCCCCGATGTGGCCGGCGGTATGTCGGTCTATCGCTCTCATCGTGACATGGACACGCATGTTAATGACACGTTTGGACAGTAGCTAGAGGCGCGTCTGAACCTAACACTCAGTTATACGTCCCGTTCTCTTTGCGGATTAAATCATAATTTCAAGGAGCCGAAGAGACGAATAATTTTTTTTTTTTGCAAGTGCGCCTGAAAATACGGGACAGTTGACGGTTTTCACTAAGGTGTTGCTTATTTGCGTAGTAGATGCGTCTTGCATCTCCACTGTTCATCTTTGAGAATTGTTCTAATTCATGTCCATGTCCTCAATTACGTTTGTTAGATTAAATTGAGCTTTAGGTGACTTTCGTCTGGTTGCTTGAATTAAACCGCGCCTCATTTTCCTCAAAATCTAATTTTTTAAACCTACGAAAAATTATTGTGTGAAAGTACATACGTTGTTTAACGTACGCCCTAAAATAACTTCGAAGCCAATCGTAAATCAAGGAGTTAAGAGTGCGTGTCGTACAGCGGCCGCTTGGTCACCTCAATGTAGGCTGAGAATGTATTTGAGGTGTCGCATGCCAAGACGTGGAATTTCACGCTATCCCTGCTATGTTGGTCGCTTATTTACCGGCATTTGGACTGATAAGTTGAGCTTCAGAAGTGTTACGTGATCAGATGCGTTGCCGGACCCGCAATGCGGTCACCCAATGATGTTGGAGCATCCCATTATTGACAGCTCTCCATGAACTTCGACTACCTAATATATACTAACGGGAGGATATACATGCGAAAATAAAGTGACATCTTGTAAGTAGAAATGTCTTGCATTTTAAATCCTCCATTGCCGCGCAGCGACTTGTTAATTGCTGTGTGAATGAGTAGTACGTAATGTAGAAAATGCTCAATTTGCTAAAACACGATGATTTAAAAACTTCCTCTGTACGTTGATAATCAATAGCAACGTAAAATCTTATCAACCTTCGTGCATTGCAAGACTCTTGTGTTGGTAATACACAATGCCGAAGCAATATAAGGTAACACTGCATCCATTAATGCCTCCGTTACTTATGACGCTAGGCACTTCGCCTGGCCGACCAAATGCCTCGCTCCAGCCTCGCCATATGCCGCGGTGTTCTCGTTGCTGTTGTGACACAAACGCGCACCCTGTAGCCTGGTTGCTCCCGGTACTGTTACCTTCGCCTTCATTGTGCTGGGTCAATCTAACCCAACATTCGAGGGCTCTACATTAACTTTGTGAAGAAGTAGCGACTTGCATCCATAATTTTGCTCATACATAGAAACTAACAAACGTTGGCCGATCGTAATTTTTGGCTATAACAAAAATTAATAACTACTGTGCATTTAATCTGAATGCTTCAACTTTCTAAACATGATTTAAAAAGGAGCTCCGTACTGTATGTGGTGTTTAACGGTACTTCATTTTAATTTCAGCACTTCATGGGACGTTGGGCGTATCCTGATAGTTACAATATTGGTTGTTGATTTCAACTATAGGGTTCAAAGATGCAAGCTAATATTTCTAACCAATATTTTGTTGTCAACAAATGTTATATGTTTCTCATTTTCTTCATAATCACGACTAATTTTTTTTTTTCAGAACATTCCTTGGAATGTTATTTAACAATAACTTGTACCTTTTAACAGACGGTATAGTTAAACAGTAACAGTAACTACCTTTGGTAGTTTCTGTTCCTGCCCGTTGGCAATGTGCTACTGTAATGAAGGTGTGAGATCATTATTGAATATTCATTGAAGTCACCATTATCCGTCCCGACACTAGTACCTGCACCTATGGCGACAAAATGAGCATCCCTCTAATTAGTTGTAAATTTACTTGATGAAATTGTCCTTCCTAAAAACTTAACATGTGATCGTAAAAAACCAAAAATAACATCGTGCTGAAATTTTCCATTCAGTCGCCATATCCATGGCAGCATCCTTCTTCTCACTCGCATCCGTACGACGTCAACCGCCTCCGTTTCCATCATCATTTTGCAATTATTGGGCAATCAAGTACATAACGTGTGATGTTTCAATCACTTCTCACTCTCACTAGCTATATCGATTGCGTCTTAATTCTCCTGCCACAGAACCGCATTCCTACTAAGTGACACCTCGCGGAATTATGACATTGTGAAAGAAATAATTAGGAATTGTGACATTGGGAAGTGTTAAATACACATTTGAGAATGAGCTGTCTGTGAAACATGTATGCTTCTCACATTTGTATCCTTACATTCGAACAACGTCCATGTAATGCCTCGATATCTTCTGTGAAACTATTGCTCGATTTTCAAGTGCATTGCAATACTTACGCTGTCGATATTTGAACGACAACGACATACATAGCTCATGCAGTTTGACGCATGTGTCTTGTCTCCATCTATATATCTAACGGATACATGCACTGTCGTGTGTCGGGCTTCCAGTTTTATCTAATCGTAACATATCCTAGTCAATGTTGGTTGGGTCATCATATGATACGCGGATTCTTGCACGATGACATGAATTGTCGTCAGTTCCGTGTCCTGAAAGATATACTGTCATGAAAGTATCCTCTCTCGAGGGACATCCCTTTTCACAACTCCTGTTTTTTACCCAAGACCTATTATTAAAATGATACTTTGTATATACTCTTGCCTCGCCATGCGTATTTTTCCAAGCGAGAGGAGAAAAAACTTTGAAAGTGCATAACAAATCAAACTTGAATGACCGTATCACTTCGGCCCTGCATACGATTTTTTCAATTTTCCTCCATATTTCTTCTTGCATTATTTTCATTGATATTCTCTAAGTTTACTGTGTGAAAAATAATCTACTCAAAGTGAATTTTCAAAATTCGTTTTCCTTGAAAGCAGCTTACCTTGACCGCAAAGACACAAATTGTTCAAATTAATTGTGACGCATGACAATTAATGGATGCGTTTTCTGAACGGGGATCGGACTTGCAATGTCTGGAACGTTTGGCCGTGGCTGCTCGCGCTCCGTTTACGTGTTTTGTGCCTGTAACATGACTGGCTGTCAACTGATAGTTGATCAGCTGCTCGCCGCCAGCAGCTCACAGTTATGACGTCTTCTTACTATCTCATGGGACAGAATGTCGCTCTGCGACACCGTTCCACATGGTGCCTTCCTGTTTGTAATCTTTCCAGTTGCTGCTTGAAAATGAAGAATTGTCGCATGATTTTTAATCCGTGGCTTGATTTAATGAAACTAAGTATTCTTTAGGTTTATTTACGCATGATATTTGATGTAAGATATTTACGGACTACTGCAAGATTTTTTAATTTCTTCCCTATGGAATTTTTTCTAACAGAATTTTTTTATTTTTTTCTTTCTGAGTTGATATCGGTTAAATTATTAAGTATATTAAACATCGTCAGTGATATTCGTACCTTAAGGCTTGGTAAGGAAAGTTTTCGTTAAAAATCAAAGGTCTTAATACCTCTTTGTAACAGAAACGAATACAAAGATTTAATATCTCTTTGTAAAAGAAACAAAGATTTGATGTCTCTCTAAGAATTGGCGACAGTGTCATGATGGATGTATTACCATGCAATGGGTATGCTTATAAATGCGCGATTTTCTTAATTCTGAAAGCGTATCTAGAAAAAGCTCGCTATTTACACGAATTTTCATTAGTATTCGCTGCCAGTAATTACATTAGCTGGGCCTTCCACGCTTCTACTTAGTTACACCTGGACATCACAATGTTTTAGTAACAGATGATTAGGATCTTCTTTCAGTTATATTGGTAAGTACGTAAATTCTCGAAGGAAGATCATGGATCACCTTATAGAAGGGGCAAAGAAGAAGAAGACCACATTATCTAAGACCACATTATCTAAGACTACATTATCTAAGACCACATTATCTAAGACCACATTATCTAAGACCACATTATCTATAGGGCATTGTATAGCTCCGTCAGTGCTTCCTAATATTCCTTCACTCAAAGTATTACTGAACACTGCGCGCTCTACATGCACCTCCACTCTGCAAAAGTTACGCAGCCGCGGCGCGACGGAGTACAGTTATCGCGTCATCTGGCGCGCTCTTTAACGCATCTTTTTCTTTCCGTGGTCGCCGTGCAAACTAGGCATGCACGTCGTGCGAACACCGCAGCCATCGCGTCTATGCATAGCCGAGCCTGCGCAGAGTCTTTCGAAAACCTGCTCAGTATCACAAGATTTTATGTTGCCTTTTTCATACCATCATTCTTTGCACGATGACATAAGGTAATTTTACATTCATGATGCGTATTGCAATCAGATTTGGTCGTACGTAATAAATGTGATATAGATTTTAACTTATAGGTGTGAATTTCGATGCAAAAAGTTTTTATTCCCATAATCATTCACTCATTTTGTTACACAGTAAAAGTAATATTCACATGAGCTTGGTTTAGTTTCGTTTCCAACATTGTAATAACCCGCTTTCCTGGAGGTGCCATCACTGCAGGAATTGAGGTCCTTTGATTTATTTCCGTATCGCCCATCGCGTGGCAGCTGCTGCAGCTCAGAGCCAGTCTATGCCGAGACCTCGTTCGCTTACGTAGTCTCTGGGACTGCTCCCGCCAAGCCCGCTAAGCATCACCCGGCTTCTCTCATTGCAAGGGAATGTCAAAAAACGTATTTTATTCCTTTGGCACAGCAGTGAACTGTAACAAACTTGAGCTCAGAGTTTACGGTCGAGAACCGTAGATATTTTTTGAACTTCAGTAATCCGCACTAAATTCTTGCATTTGTAATACCGCAATGCAATTTATTATATTTCCATGAACAACAGTGACAGTGAAAATTATAAGCGATGATTTTTAGAATCTAGAGTTTAACACCAAGCAGAACTTACTCGAACCAGATGGAGCTAATTGGTAAAGTATGGCTAGTGCTGATTCTAATTTCAGCTCTGCCTCTCGCTCTAATCTGCAGTTCTTTTGAACAACCATTGAATGATGAAGAAGCGCTCTCAGTTTCTCATGATGGAAGTGGCGATGCCGCTGATAGATCAACAAGAGTTCAACTTGCGTTGGAATCCGATAATATGGGCCCATTCAATCAAGATAACCATGACGAGATGAGTGCCACTGTGTTCACGTTCACAAATTCATCTGATGTCAATGAAAATAAAACTATAATTTCCAACAGAAGCGTTGGTGCTGCAAAAAATGTAAAAATGATGCACAGAACTGGTGACGCAACTGCCCTCAATGACGTATCTACCGAAAAAGAAAAGTTTCTCGTGGAGTTGGCTCGGCGTATTCTTGATGTTCGTAAACAGGGATTCTCGAAGACATCTTTTATAATTCATCCTAACAATTCCCCGTTACCGACGTATCGCCCTCTACCTGATAATATAAAGCGTAGCACGAGCTACCGTAAAATTGATGAAATCAACCGAAAGAAATATCTTCAGCAATCTCAAGAAAAAAATTACATGGATCACGTAACCGACGCGTCAGAAAATGTGACTTTTGATCCGGAAATTTATCCCACTAAAAATTTATCCGTAATTTCGTCTGCCGATAGTGTCTATTCTACTGAAGTTCCATCCACTCAGCAGTACTCATCTTCTTCTCATATCATAACGCCTCACACTTCGTTGTTTGAAAAACTCCAACCCAGTCCTGAGGATGAACCCTTGGTTACATCATTAGTTTCCCAGCTTAAAGAAATATTACATTCAACGGACTCTGACGACGTTACCGAAACTACTCAGCATATTCCATCTATTTCAGAGTCGCAATTTACCTCTGATTTAGAGACTACGGTTAACCCAGAATCAAACATTTCAGATGATGCAGAAGATTCTGTGGAAGTAATTTCTGTTCAGCCTTCTGAATCACCTACCGATGGCGACACTGTTATGGAAGGAGAGGTCACTAACTTTCTTCAGTCTTTTGCATCAGGCAACGGGTTTCATGGTGCTTTCGTCGGAGAACTCCTACAAAATTTCAGCAGCCTGAACCATAATGCCATGAAATTGTTGTACAATTTACTTATCGGGCCTTTGAAGATGGCCCAATCGACGGTTAATTCCCATGAAATTCACGACGATGCTAATGTGAAAGTGGTGAAAAATGATTCTCTAGGAATTTTCGAGCCAAGTGATCGTGTGTCAAACTCTGTTGATCCTTATGACTCGCCAGATGATGATTGGCTTCCGTACAAAAGTGTGGCTAGGAAGTCGAGGAACGGCGCTGACGTTGAGGTTATTACTGCTCCTTCAAGAGACGGCTTCGAATTAGTTGTTAGCTCCAGTCTCACTTCGGAGCCACGTGACGGGTCGATGTTCCAGCGCAGATCTGGTCTTCCCGATATCAGCCAGCTCAGGATGGGTATAGGGATGCCGCCACCTGAAGCCTTGAGCGCCCTTCCACCTGGAGCTCAAATTATCCTTCCCTCACAGATGCGCCATAAGCCTGTGCTTCCGAGGATTGCAATTGGAGAAGACAATATCCCCGTTCCCGTTATAGATTCACGACCAGCTAAGAAAAAAGAAACGCAAACTTCACCTCTTAGTGTCTTTTCATCTCTTCCTAATTTTTTCTCGTCTCTATTCTCGTCTCCCACTGAAGAACCTGAACGGTCTAACAAAAAACCTGGGCCGCCTCGGAGGCGTAGACTGCCAGTATCTTCTCAAAATGGTCAGAGGGCTCAGTTAATTTCAAATAATCAGAATCTCCAAAATATCCCATTAAATAATGACAGGATTGACGGCCCTGTCAATATTCGCCCACCGAGCATCCCTCTTGTCCACAAAATGGCACAACATCGACCACCGGCACTATATTCTAACTACGAATATCCTTTAAAACATCCTGATTATCATGAACCACATCATCATAATAGTAATTTTGAACATTCTGTGTCCAATCATCCTGAGCAGAGTAACTTAGCGACACCTACAAGCTCTTCGCATTTCAGAAATAATCCCCAGTTCACTGATCAATTCCAGTTCAGTACCGACTCTGTTCACAATACTGCTTCCCAGTTCATCGGTGCCTCCCAGGTCAACGCCGACTCCCATTTCAACGCCGACCCCCAGTTCAACACCTACTCACAGTTCAGCGCCGACTCCTCCCAGTTCAACACCGACTCCCAGTTAAACGCCGACTCCCAGTTCAACGCTGATTCTCAATTTAAGGCTGAGAACACGATTGGATACTTCCCAAAACCGAAAACTGAAGGGGGCTTCGTTCCCCTTGTAAAATCCGCCGAAACTTTACTACGCCGAAGTGATGATAATGCATTCGGAGAATCTTCTCACTTTGCTGTACGTCATGAGGAGGATATTGAAAACGATGATGGAACTGAGGAAATAAAAAATATTCAGCACATTCCCGAACGAGTGGAAAAGCATTTTCATTTTGATCATACTCCTGTTTCGGGATTAGAAAGCCCCCTCCGTATATCACACGTTCCTACCATCGATCGTATCCAAATAATTCCTCAAAAAGTTAACTCTGCAATAGTTCACGAATACAGAGGTTCTTCAGATTATGATCAACCTTCAGTTAACTTGACTGATGCATTTTACGAGAACTACGACGGTGTCGCTTCTGACGAGAAGAAACACTCGTTTGATCATGAAGCGCCGATACGAAAACAAGCGACAAACTCAAAAGAATCAAGACCTGCTCCTGCTTTGCAAGATGACGAACAGTATTCTCTGCGAAATCCTCAGAATCAAGTTTATGATAGCTATTACACATCGGATGAAGATCCTGGTAGTCCCGATGTTCTCGGAAATTCACAGTATTCGCCCACAACGACTTCAAAAGAAAATAATCGGCTTGAGTATTATGAGAAAGTGCACCATCCTGAACTAAATTACAGTGTCATTTCATTCGCTGAAAGTAATACAGCTAAGAAAAAAGATTCACTATCTTATGATGTCCCTCATGAAGACAGTATTGTCTACGAATATGGCGGCGCACCTGACGAATCTTTCTATGAAGATATAAGCAGTAAAAGACATGAAAAAATAAATTCGAATGTTGAAAGTGAATCATATACTGTTACTGATGAGGACTATCTTGGCTCTGATAACATAAAGGATGAGAGTATTTCTCAAGCGTCATATTCTCCTCCTGAAATTGCTGATGCAAATCCTACTAGAAAATCTGGAACAGTCGAGAATGTTAACTCGCACGAGTCATATGATTATGTGTATTACGACTACGAAACTTCGGAAAAGCAGGTTATTAATCCAAATCAAGATGATAGAAAACCTGAACAAAAAATTACATTTGGATCTTTCAACTCATCTTTGGGCGATTACGATACTGACGGCTTTGTAGTTCAAGACGTCGTACCGATGGTTGGGACTGTTAGACCTGTCAACCAATCTCTCATGTTTAACCACAACTTGGCGAAGTCTCAGGAACTAGATATTGCTCATGACTCTATGTCATCAAATGACCACGTCAAGCCCGTTGAACTTCTTAACGACGTTCAGCTTAATCAAATGTTTGATGATGATGTTAATTCCCTACAGATACCAGTGTCTGACATAGACCTCTCCAAAAATGTAGAACCAAAAGTCTATCATCGTCCAATAGATGATGATACCGATTCGTCTGCAGCTTACTTATTTAATACTATCAACCTAGTACCCCAAAGTGCAGATTTATTTAATACCAGACACACTGTCGATGAAAAGCTTGAAGTAAATCCTACTCTGCATAACCAGTTTCCTCGACTAAACTATACTCTGTCAGAGAAGGTCAACATTGTTGAAGAGATGGTACCTACTGAGGCTTACATGGCTTACGTTTTAATAGGCTCCTGCATTGGTTTAGCAGTGATCTCTATTTCTGGAGTGTTGTTAATAGTAAAATTCAAAAAATCGTGCGGGTCTCGCCAAATTCGTTCTCGACAACGATTGAAACAAAGTTCTCTTCCTAACGTATCACATGTTCAAGAAACGTTCCTGGAGTCCGACTCCGGAGGCCACAAGCTCGGTTCGTGGTTTACTGGTAAAGGAGGAACATTTGGGTCAGGTAAATTGAGATCAAACATGGCCCTGCCAACCGTCGAAGATCTCCGTCGGGATCAACCAGAAAGGTCATCCAGTCGACGAGATTTATTATCTTCTGCATCAGATACATCTGGCACATCCGACCGAGAAAGATCCAAGGGAGAACAATGCATGGAGAAACCCCTATCCCGCAAAACTACCTCAAAACAAGGAAATGAAAAAGATTCGTCTAAGGATGAAATTGATGGAGATTTTTCTCGTGAGTTGAACGGTGATTCATCCAAGCGACTGGGGAACGAAAGGGGTTTTCGAGAGAGTCCTAAAAACGATCGAGATTCTAAGAATAAGCGACCTCATTCGTCTCAAAGTTCAGAATTTGAAAAGAAATCTCGAAGAGAACCGTACACCACTGATTCGGAATTTTACGACCCGACAAGTGCTGACGAAGGGCGGTCTAGTCGTTTCATGGAAACCTCGCAAGATTTCGATACCATCGATGATTTGCGGGGGCGGAAATCAGTAACTACTTCTCAGGAGCTCGGCGAAAAACTGAGCCACGATATCCGAAATTTCAACAATCATGGTAGTCCAGTCACTTCCCGAGATTCAACTGTTGACCGAGGAGGACACGGGCGAGATGAGGGAAACGGAAACCTCAGACGTACAGCTAGTGAAGTGTCTTTCACGCGAGACAACATCCAAAATGAAGTCTTCCTTGAATTTGATAACATATTCAAGCAACATGGACAGTATTTAACAGCTTCCGATGGTGGTCAACATTCTAGTTTAGAGCGCACTTCAGACCAAGGAATCGCAGATAGGCGATCCAACTCACCGGATTCGATTGAAAATCCCAAGGTTCCATCTGACCAACGCTTTGGCGGAGGTGGTGCAGTCCCCAAACATGCCAGAGGATCTCTCAACCACAAGCACCAAAGGAGCATGAGTTCATCCATGACTGGAAACAAACCTCTCTCCAAATCTCCTCCAACTCCACCTCGATTCTCCCCTCCTCCGCCTCCTCCACGACCGCCCAAACCTGATCGACTAAGCAAATCTTTCGGTGTTGAAAACGAGATTGGTAAAGTTCCACCCAGAAATGATCGGCTCGTATGACGCCAGGCGCCTGTTGTGATCAACACCACGAGATTTTAATTTGTCACACATTAAATTTGGCTTCCGGTAACCTTTCAATGGAATTAGAGAATTTCAAGCATATAATCTCGTGATCACAACTGGCTCGCTTTATGAAACGTTTCCATTTTTATATTAATGATTATAGCGACATGACATTGATGAAACGATACTTTTAAATGTAGATTACCTCATAATTAGACTTATCACTTTTTCTTTCTGTCAGCCCGAAGTCAGCGATAAACCGTTCCTTGCTATCCTTTGTAAATTAATCCAAATGACTTTCATGCAATTAAATTTTATTATTTTACATTAAAATTCATTTTTGATGTAATTCGACGGTCGAATCATGCATGTTAAAAGTTTTTGTATATTTCTCATGTTGTGTCACACTGCGATTGGCATTCTGGAAATTCACCTGCCGTTAATGAATGTTGTTAGAGGGAGAGGCCTGGATGTTATTTAAATGTTTTGTATTTATTTTTAATATGTTTTTTTCTCTGTGTTCATTACAAACGAATAGATTATTGCGGGCGTTTGTAAAGAACTTTTTCGTTATCGTTAAAATTTTGTAACCAGTATAGTTGCTGTATCATTTTTTTACGCTGTACGATATTTGTTACACATTTGTTCGAGAATGGTTTGAAGAATGTGTTAAATTTAAATTAGGATGCATTATAATGAATTAATTCTGTAGTCATCTATCCTTCTGGATCTAATTATCGGACATGTATCTTTCTATGCACCTTATCGATAATTTTGCAGTCCTATCGGTGGCCGTAATTTAATGAAGTCCTTCACGACTAATCGACCTGCTCTCTAGTATTGAATATGAACGATAGGTATATCAGCTGGAGTTCCCGAGGCCGTGTGAGAAATCCTTCTAGCTAGAAAATAACCTGAATGAGCTCACAACAAGATGGCGAGTGGGTCAGTACATGCCACGCTCGCGGCAAAATCCAAACAAAAGTTGCAGCAAAATCAAAAAATAAAAATAAAATCTGAAGAATTCAACCCTTTGAATGTGCATACATTACCCGTGGTCACTGATATGCGTATGCAAAGGCCTAGTACGCGCAGAAATCTTTGTAGAGATAGGGCTTGAATTAAATGACATCAGGGAGCGATTTTCTCCTTAGGTTTGGATTGTTATGATGTAAATTCTATCATCCCGTGTAAGTCTATGTCCCTTTTTGTAAATTATTTCTGCACGTTTCCTCGAACTATGATATTTTTCGTTCGTGTTGGCATCCAAATGGAAAGTATGTCTAATTTGTTTTGTATTAAATTGTGTCTCGGATGCTTTCTTTTTACAAGTTATGGCACTATTATTGTCGAACCCTAGCTGCATCATACATGAAGTTAAGCAGCTTAACATGTGTATAATATTATAAGGTTAGTTATTTCTTGCCTTGTTCTCAATTTGCTCGCATCCGCGTTTGGGCAACTCGAGTCACTTTTCCCCCAAGTTTTTAAGGATCTCTTAAGGTCCGGTAAGCCGGTTGAGATCGTGCAGTCTCGCACTCTCTCGTAACGCGTCTAAATTGTTTTGGCATATGAAGAAAAAATTTCCGACGGGTAGTAGTTTGAGCACAGAAGGCTGTTTTCCATGCACAAGTTTATGTTGCATCTGATGCACTTTAGAATAAATTTGAATTATACCAGCAAATAATAGTGTAGGCTTTGTAATTCTTAGAGAGCTAAAATGCTTCCTGTCAATAATGTAATGTATTTAAATTTATTATATCAGACTAAGGAGATTAAATACTTCTTTTTAATCAACGTAGGTACAAGATAGTCATTGAAATCAATGATTATAACAGAATTGAAACTAATTTGTCATGACACCTATATATATCCAGTTAATAAATTTTTAGATTTCTTCAACTGTCTTGGATTCGTAAGCATATATTTTGCGCTCTACTGCTTTACAAGTTTTATTTCAGTTGACTATCTTTTTGTGGTTTAGTTTCCATGTTATCGCCTTGAGAACTGATCGCTTTTTCTCCGGCCTGATATTTTCTGGAACACGTTGTGCCCGGCGCGTCATAACTGATCGCCGTGTCACCGATAGAAGTGCGCTGCTTTCTCCCGCATGAAGGTGCGAGCAACTTGTCGCGCTTCCCGTACTTCCGTTAGCGCCGGCGTCTGGTTATTATTAGCAAAAAATATAACTCAGTACTCACTGCAGTGAGTGACAGAGTGCGCATTTTCTCGTCGACGAAAACGTGAAGTGACGGACAGACAGACAGACAGACGGACATGGCGAGCACAATAGTGCATTTTTTCCATAAATGAGAAAATGCGCTAAAAATCGCCGTTAGTGTTGGTCCCCATTCTGGTACATTCATTCTTTCGACGTTTTTTGATAATGTTGTTACCCATGCTGAAAGAAATTATCTGTCTAAATGAGGATTGATCCTAAATTATCACATAGATACAGAGTTTCAATTAATATTAATACATCGTCGTGTATATGTAGTCAATATCAATGTAAGGGTTATTGCGAGGAATTCATTGTCCGCTGTCTGGGAAGTCATGCTATATTTCATTTCGTAACACACGACAAAATAGTCAATACTACTCTCCTATGACCTCTAAGTTATTAACTTTACGACAAAGCGTTCGCTTCATCTCAAACTGACCAAAACTTTAGTAATCGTTTCTTATATTGCATCCAAAAGCGCGTTGCTGGTATTTATTATTTTTCTGGTCGACTCTCCGTTAGCCTGATGAGCCGCAACCACGAAGCCGACGCGCTCGGTTCTCGCCGCTACCAGCGCCCGTTGCCGTTACTCTTTTTATTGTTGCATGTATTTCGTCCTTTCGCGTACGTCATTTATTTTTGGTTTTCATCATAATATGCGCGGATTTCAAGTCTTCCTTGAGACAAAGAGCATCGTGTGATTTTCGCACTATAATATTTTTGATGGAAAGTTGTTTTTTTTTTGTGCTGCGCGTTAATGTGTGTGTGTGACAGTATTTTTTCCGGATACTATAGGATACCGTTGTTATTTTAACATAGATTTTATTTTTAACGTTCATTTTTATTTTTTTTTTCTTCTGTAAAATTTAATTTAAAATTTTTTCTTTCATATCTAATTTTATTACTTTGTAAATACGCAACTCGGTCTACTAATTCTTGTTAAATCCTGTATTTTGTGCCCGTTATCCTTTAAATTATATTGTTTTATGTATGAGCATGGCATTATATAGCTGTAACATGATCCCTTGATTATATACTTCGATTTCGGAGTATGATGAATAAATCCACAATTTATGAATCAGCATTTTTTATCCTTGTTATTTACGTTTTACACCGTAATTAATATAATAGCCTCATCGTGTCCTACGTTCTGCGCTTATCAGCACTCATTGCCATCTTCAATATTTTTTTCCGCGGTGCTTTGAATAATAATTTTTCTCTAAATTTTATAAACGGTTTGATCTCGAGGTTCGAAAATCAATTTGTACGCGTTGAAAACTGGATATCTCTTTCAATTTACCGTTAACAAAACTTTATTAACTTGATTTGAAAGCACATTTGTCGCAAAGAAGCATCCTCCAGTGACCTTTTTGGTCGTGTTTACATCTTTTTTTACCAAACTCTACATCACTATGAAAAGTTTAGCAACAAATTCTTCACAAGGAAGTGAGTATACTTATTATGATCTGTATCAGATTCCTAATTTCAGTGTAATTATTATCAAGTATTTATTTAACTTATTGTTTGTTTGTATTTCATTTTATATTTCGGGTTCAGTGCACGTTGGCTAGTAAAGTTAACATTGAAATGTAAACAATGTTGTTCGAGAAAATATTTACTAAAGAAACCTAATTTGAAGCTTTACTAGGCGAACATCTTGATCTTCTTTAAATGCTGTACGCCTACCTAACCTGCCAATAATGGAGCTCAATTATTTGCGGGTCATATTAAAACACTATTCAGAAGCCACGATATAGATTTTTCTAAGTAATTATTAATGCTTTTCTAATACAAGGACTGTATTCAATTTTTTTAATTGTTTCTTCAGTTGATGTATCAGATATTAATTGCATCACTATTTAGATACTTCCGCTCGTGATTGAGTTACTTTCATTCATTATTTTTGTGAATTTAAAATTAAGTTACTTCATTGTAAATTAATGGTAATTTTTTCGCAGGCAATGAAAGCGAAGAAGGAAGCCGAGGAGGCATTCGAGGCGTGCAGCGACGTCGCTCGACACGAGGTCCGACTTTAGGATTACTTTTATAATTATTTTATTTACATCATTAGTTTGCTTAAATCGCAAGTTGGCAGAAAATTTTAAGGTCACGTAAGCGCCACTGACGGAAACCCTGCCTTTTGTGTGTACAGAAGAACCTCGGTTAACGACAATAATCCATTAAAGAATGGTTGACGTTAACTGAAACGTTCGTTAACCGAAATAATTTCCCCCATAAGAAACAGTGGAAATAGAAATAATTGGTTCCCAATGGTTCCCAGAAATAATTGGTTCACACCAATGACTTTCGAGTCATTCCGCGTTTATTTTTTTATATTATACGTATAATGAAATAACCCTGTCCGCGACGAAGTTTTGTTAAATTATTTTTCCTGTAATGACATCACCCGCAATTTTCAATTTTTAACTACAAATTCAAGCATCTCTACTGTTACAGATCAAGCGTCTGCACCGAGTGAGATGTGCCGAGATGACGGACATCATAACGAGCTTCGGCAAGTTACAGCTCGACTCAGCCGTGCGTCAACACGCTTTACTATCTGCCGCACTTAATAGCCTTAATGCTGTCATCAAAGTTTAGCTGTGGCATCACAAGGATGGTCGCCTCATTTGCAATCATAGCTAAAAAAAATTCTTTGAAACATTTCTTGAGCGATGAAAATCGTGTTGTGCAGCATTTGCTTTAGAAAATGTACGTGACATGAACTTTTTGCTATCAACACTAAATGTAAAAGACTTTGCCATAGAAAGAATAAAGTTTAAACGTACGACTAGGAGATCATGAAGCATCACAATTGGTATCCCTTTTTTATGGACGTAGAAATTTTNGGAGATTTTGAATTTCATATTAAAACGTTGTATTTCACCAACTTTTTGTATGAGAATTTTTAGGCAGCTGTATTAGATTTAATGTGAGATTATCAGTTGTTCAGAATTTGAATGCAGTGTACAATAATGTTAAATGTTCCGTTGTATTGAAGTTGTGAAGTTATTCAGCGCCTGAACTGTGCTGTGTGTGAAGCAAGTCTACTTGTCATGGTTTTGATTCATCCAATATCAAAAATTTTGTCAAGTTAACTCGTATTATTTTATTAAGTATTATATGCATGTTGATTATCACTCGTTTTGTAATTGCTACAGAATTACTCAACATATGTAAACTTAGCGAGCTGAATAAGTTGAGAGTTAATGCTAGGAATGCTATTCAGCTTTTCAAAGTTAAGCTATTATTGTTTCTTTTCATTTTTTCGCTTCCATAATATTTGTTCCAGTAGGAACCAAGATATTCTTTCAGCTCGTACATTTATGTAGATTTATGCTCGTATATACGGTGCATTATATTGAATATTTAGCCTAATTAATGCTGCTCCGCTGCTAATTGTTGACCAACATCAGGAATATGTGCTTGTCCTCTGGCACAACCTGCGCTCCATATCGCATCTGTTGTCCGCTGCAACGTAAACTGAAATATAGTAACAATCAAGTGGTCGCGGACCTCCCTGGTCTCTAATTCCTTAGTTAAAAATTATTTCTTTGATCTCGCTTGTACTAATTCCTCCCCATTACACTTCAGCACACCGGAACAATACATCTTGGAACTGTAGCTTCGCGTTGGTTTCTGTTTATTCTTAACGAGCTATCAAATATCGAGAGTCGTTTTAGATCCTTTATTCTTATTTTCTCTATTTCGCTTGTGTCATACAGAGCAGATTCAGAAAAAAATTGCGATCTTAGTTGTGAAATTTTGACTGTAACTACAGTTGCCTTATTTTATTCAAGAATCCTGTGATTTTTTGCCTATTATATGTACTTCAAATGTGATGAACTCGAAACCCGTCGAATTAATTTGCGTCATAGTTGCGCGCCGGCAGCTTTATTTGTATGTATAACTCAGTGATCGTGCAGGCTAGAAATAATATAATCATGCAGTAATTTGTTTGTCTGGTTTATGGCTAATTTCAAACGGTACTGTTAAAAAGCTCTCTTCTTCCCTCCATTTCGAAGCATTCTATGAGAATTTCTAAGTTTATCCCAAACCATTTGATAGGTTTATTCGTACGAGTGCCTCTTTGAATTAAGAGTATCTTCCTGATAATTGCCTCGAGTGTACCTGTGTTTTTGCTACTCTCTTCTACGACGGAAATGTTTGTTTTTTTAGCAAATTTCCGCTGACCAGAATACGGAAAAGTGTAACGATAGGAAATAGTGTTTGTATTTTTCTAGATATATGTTAGGTCTTAGAATTTCTGTGATTGATTTTTCGCCATTATACTTGCTTTCCAAAGAACTCTAATCATAGTGGTACGGCTTGATCGATCTGATTGAAGATCTATTTACTTCTCGTTTGTATTCTAATCATAGTGGTAGTACTGTTTGATCGATCTGACTGTAGATCTATTTATTTCTCGTTTGTATTTTGTTAATAATTATTTCTTAACTTTATCCCATACTGTATTTCTTGTTGAGTTTTGATTTAATATTTAGTCTTCATATCTATTAGTCGCATTTGGAACTAAACGCACTCTTAAATAAAACAATGTCTGCTGATGGCAACTCATCTGTGATACGCTGGCATTCCAAAGTCGATATTCATGATCGTAGCATTCAACGCCAGTAATGTCATGACTAAGTGTGCATCTTTGCTCATGCTTCCTCACGTTCTCATTGTTTATTCTGATGCTCACCTCGGGAAAATGTTAAATTAATCTAACACCAGATCTTCATTAATATGCTGTTGATATATCATTGATAATTATAATTAATTTTTTCCGATAGTTTTCAGTTTGTGGAATAATCCTGGAATTTTTTGCAGGAAATTTTATCATTTGTACTGGAAAACTGGAATTTCTTCGTTTGTGTATAATTATTTCTTAAAATTATCGCTCTAAATTCCAGGTAGTGCTTAAAATTTATTGATTTGCCATATGCTTTCGTAGCATCGACACAAATCACGTTCTTGCTACCACCTAAAGGCAAGATCGTTCCACGTTACTTCGTCGCATTGTTGCCCTACAGTTGAGCTTTCCTAGTCGCCTCGCAGTCATTAGAATTTACGTTCGAATATTTTTTCGTGCCATGAAAAAAATAAGATCTTATTGATACCTGCTTGCACCTTACATGAGGTAATATATGCAAGAGAACTCCACTGTACGTCAGATGTCCCGGGAGAGATACTATCACTGTGGGATGATAAGCCAACCGCAACACCTTCAGGTCTATTTTCTTTGAGAGAGTAATTTCTTTACTCAATTTGAGAGGACTTAAATCCAGTTTCTCATTGAAATTTATATACAAATAATAGGAATCGTGTGGCGTTGGTTTAACCCAAAGCTAGGACATCTGAATCGCGTTGGAGCACCAGAATGAAAGCCATTGTAAACCGTTGATTTTGATAACTTATATCCAGTGACCTTGGTATCAGTCCAAATCAATTAAAACCTGAGTTTAATTTCGTATCATGACTCTTCACCAAGCCTTTTGTTCTTTTGTCATTGAAACTAAATTCTCTCCTTCACAAATTCTCGGACTCGCGAATTGATTTGCGTAGCAGTGTAACATACACAGTTCGCGTATGCTTAAATTTGCAAGTAGCCACACATTGGAAGTGTTCACATATGAAAAGTAGACTCAACAGGCAAGAAGTATTTTCAAACGATTCGCGAAACCTGAATATTTCCGCATGGAAAGCTATCAACAATCGCTTCAATGGACGCTGGGATAAGATAACCTTTAAACCTCGATCTCGCACAATTTGAAATGGCGACGCTTCTGTGGAGCGAATCTACTATCTTCATGAATCGGTCGCGGTAATACCCAAAAATTGTACATTTTCTACCCTAAATCATCGTCAACCATAGTCTCCTTCATGTCTGCAAAACAATAAAAGAAAAAAAAATTTACAAGTTTACTTAAATCAGGCGTATTATGCATCCATTCTAATAAAACAAGTGCAAATCAGCTCGATTCAAAATACATAGAACCTTGTTCACAATGAGTCGTCAATACAGGTAGATATATTTCCAAAATAGATGAATCCATTTCCTTCAGGACTAACATAAGTTTAATGCTAATATTTCCATAACAATTGTGAACATCTATGTACAATAAATGCTAACCAAAGAACGACAATGATAATAGGGCAATTCAGCCGATAAAACAATCGAAACGTTGGCGTGCGGTACTAACTCCTTAATATCATAAACGACGAAATAAATTTATTCGCGAATTGACCATTTATAAAAAAATTTTATCGGAAATGAAGCCATTCGCTCGTATTTTTCCAGTCCTTCACTGCAGCGCATAGCGCATCCTTGAATGATCGTTGTGCGGACTTTGTCCGTGATGTTTTATATACATCCATTAGGTGAAGAATAGAATAATACTTTAGTTACTAAATCTATATTCATATTAACTTGAACGCATACTGTAAGAACCATACGACGTACATGGATCCGCTCGGGCGTTCAGTACACCGTCGAGTATCAGATTTTGCATGCAAATTGCCTTAACAAACAAGAAATGAGCACATTGGTAAACCGACGTATCGGAGCAGATTATTACATTGCAGTTAAAATTCAAATAACTACAAATATCCAGTCCTGAAAATTAAGGCTAATTCTAGTCCTTCCTGCAGGACTAGAAAATCCTAAAACCCGGCGGAATCCTGTTCACATTGAAACATCCAGAATTTATCGCATTCAATACTTT
Source organism: Hyalella azteca (assembly GCF_000764305.2). Classification (NCBI taxonomy): domain Eukaryota; kingdom Metazoa; phylum Arthropoda; class Malacostraca; order Amphipoda; family Hyalellidae; genus Hyalella; species Hyalella azteca. The sequence goes on from NW_025945320.1 coordinate 122,057, forward strand.
GGCCGTTCATCGCGCTACCCCACCAGTTCAGTTGCTAGCTGAAGTATGAATGATGGCGATCGAAATAAAAAGATTATTGATACTTATACAAGAGCATCTTTCTTTGGATAGAACACAAATGTCTCCAGCGTTCCGGTCAAAAACTACTTAAGAATTCAAGTTTGACATTTGTCTTTCGATAGGAAGTTCGTACACTGCATAACTGTAGAACAATAGTTATTTTCACACGCAAAAATTGGTATAACTAACCAAATTTAGTACGAAATAGCAACACCAGAGAAAGTCAATTTTTTTTTTGTAATTATAGAACTCATTAAAAAAATTCATTTTAACAGGCAAAAATTCGTATAACTAACCGACATTGGTACTAAATAGCAACACCAGAGAAAGTCAATTTTTTTGTAATCATGTAACTCATTAAAAAAAATTCATTTTCACACGCAAAAATTCATATAACTAACCAACATTGGTACTAAATAGCATCACCAGAGAAGGTCATTTTTTTTAATAACTTAACTCAGTAAAAAAATTTCATGTGTTGACACCAGGACAAAATATCTAGATGGTATTTTTCTTAATTCTAACCAGGACAAAATATCATGATGGTATTTTACTTAACTCTAGTAGAAAATATACGATCAACTTCAAGGTGAGTATGGGGGCGGCTGATCAGAAGGGGACGCTGCAGAAGGGGCCGAAGCTTGGGCAGGTGGGGAAGGAGTGTACGGCGGCGGCGGGGAACGAACATGCCGATGAGTGTTAGGGGCAGACCTCTGGTGACGCAGGCCTTCCCGGGACGATGTGTGCGGAGGCCGGGAACCGCAAGACGAATTTGTCTCTTGCTGTTGCTGGGATGAATTTGTCCGCTGTTGTTGTGGTATTGAGTGTGCAGCCACTGGTTGCTGCTGCTGAGACGTCGCTTGCTGCTGTTGCTGCTGCCTATATTGCCGTTCAAACTGTTGCTGCTGTTGCAGATGATAGTGCTGGTAGTGGCTGAGAGCCTCAGGATGCTGAGGACCTATTGAAGGTTTGGTGAGTTGTATGGTGAAGACCTGCTCGCCGGGACGCGACTCCAAGTGGCTGGGTGGATTGACCTGAGCGAAGCAACACGCCAGCGCAGAAACTATGATGCCGGCGCCTGCATAACATTTGCAGTGTCAATTCACATAGCAAACAATCGTGGCATCAAAATAGCAATGTTTTCTACCACCAATCAATCGCATAAAGCCAATCCCATTCCCTCATCACACTAAAATATCTAAATGAATCCAACAGCAGGTCTCAGTATCATCATACTTGTTAAACTAACTAACATCACCATTAGCCTCATCACACTCGTACATCTACACTACATCACCTGCCAGTCCCATAAGCCTCATCACACTCGTACATCTACACAACCTCACCTGCAAGTCCCATTAATATCATCATAAACAAGTCGCCGCCTCCAAATCTCCAGTGTTCATCGAAATCATCATCGTCGTATCGCTCGTAGCTGCCATCATCATCGTCGTCATCGTCGGCGTCGAAGGCGTGCGTCTCGAGCATGAGTGTGCCGAACGCCAACACCACTACGCAGAAGGCGATGATGAACAGCAGCACCTTACGGGTCACCTTCCACGGGCCCACCTGCAGGTAAGTATCGTCCTTGTAAGGTAATTATCGATAATTATCGTAAGGTAATTAACGATTATTATCATCGTTTCATCAAAGTCTGTTCTGGCAATTATTTTAGTCTAGCAGGTTCTCAAGTCTATCCCGTTCTAGCAGGTTAGCATCAACAGTTGCTTCATTATTCCAACTCATGCTTAGAATTGATCATTAAGTTTGTTCAGGTAAAAAAATCGATAGGATACATAACCCCTGACCCCGCGAACTTACCTGCCTAGATAACGATTATAATTAACCTAAGTCGACATCAGATAAAAGGCAAAAGAATTTAATTTCAAACTGAATTTTGATTGAGGACGATTGAGATAATTGAACGATTGAATGGATTGTGTTCAATAATATTGATGGAATTAAACGAACGGCAGAGATTTAGTGGACCTCAATTTTCACACAACCTGCATTACCGTTTTATTTAGATTAAATCGCTATATGGCTACATTTTTGCATTAGCGGATTGATAACCGGTGTGGAATTGACACTGGTATATAATCGCCAATATATAATCACGACAATGTACGTACCTGCAGCCCTTGTTTCAGGAAGTGTTTGGCGAACAGCATTTTGTATCTGCAATCTGTTCTAATCTGTGCTAATTATTATATATTGGCTAAATCTAATGGACCGAAGTTTGCATCCGGGTGATTGTCAACATTCCATTGTTCTGAAAATAATAAATCAATAATTAGCTCTGAAGTCCTGATACTGCTACACTAGATGCCACATTTATACAAAACACATACAAAAACCATTCATTAGCTGTGTGGAAAAAAAACTGGAAACAATAGAAGCAGAAATTGGTCTCATGAATAATTTTTAGGAAAATAACATGGTCACAAGTAAGCACTGAGACTATGTGGCACGATAGAGCAACACAGGCAGGTTATCCCTAATTGAACACGGCAGCCTGAGGACTTGTACGGGACGACAAAGGCCCGCTCAAGGACGCCGCGTGACGTCACTAGACGAACGAGACGAACGAAGCAACGCACTCGTCGTGATCAAATACACGTCGCCTAAGAGAGATACATGAATAAACTGCTTCTCGGAGACCCATTGTTAATTATCATAGAGCATCAATAATAGTGATACCAAGAGCATGAGTGAGGTTATGAGGTAATTCAGTGTAGAAAATATATCAAGTATACTGTGAATTAAATACTTTGGAGCTGCAATCAATTTACTATATACATGGCTATCGCAAAAAAAAACATAAAAATTCGTCACTAAATTGGTTTTCTTCGGAGAGCCAAGGCACTAGACACCACATAGGTAATCACTATCAATGTCAAATATTTTGAGCAATTTTCAAGTGGCGAAATCGAGAAGAGCAAATTAAAGCGACAAACCTTGTTATCTTATCAGCAATGAAAAATTTTGACAAGTCAAAAAGTAAGAATACTTACATTTATGCTCAAATAACTCTCAATTCCAATTGATGCCTTTTAAATAGAAACGTTCCTTACTCATACGGCACGAAATGAATTCAATCGGTAGAGAAAATATCCCTTCCATTTTGCAATTTTCTAAGCTTTCTTTGCAAAATAATAGACCAGAACCAAATCGGGTTTGATTAAAATTTTTTTTAAATAGGTAATACTACTGTGCAATGAAAAAAATGTATTGGCAGTTCGCCATAATTCAGGTTCGACTGCAGATCATCTTATTACTCATACAAGCCGGGGTTCCCCGAATATGCACGTACACGCTGGGGAAAATTTCCAGGATGTCAATAGGAGGCCAGTCGCAGCTGCGTTCTCTTTCGAGGTATTTGATAGTTGATTGGTGAGCCGGCGAGATTATCACAAATACAATCCAATCTTTTTAAATACCATTTCATTATTTAATACACGATTTACCAAAAGAGCAGACCTCTATTTTTTTTAAACCACTATTTTTGAAAAACATCTTGCTGGGAAAGCTAAAAGAGAGGTTTAATTTTGGGCAGACAATTTTTTCGCCTTGTCAACTGTCAGAGTGAAAACCCAGAAGAATCTATCTTCATTTCACGACATGACAGTAAGAAATGCATCTTCATACAAAGCTAAAATCAAGAGTGATATTGCATTCCAATGATCCCACAAATCCGAGATGTTCGAATAACATAGTAATACAAGTGCCAGCGGAGATTAGGCCTAATGCGGCCTGTTGCCGCTTCTCGACATCGTAGATTTTTTCACAGCTTGTATGGGCCATTGAATAAGCAACTCGTTACTCCTATTTCGCTATTCTTAACCAACCAAGTACTTCGCCGATTCCGACCATAATTTTTACAGCAGAATTTTGACAGAAAGTTGAGATCGAACCCGCAACGCACTGCTGCAATTTTTAGGGACTCCTAACTTTCAACCATACAAAGCTGATCCGTGTTCTCGGGCGACGACGTTACTTCGTTACTTTAATTTATTTTTAATACTAATCAGATATGTGATTTGCAACCAACGTATTCATTCACAGTGGCCCGGCACGTATAGACATACATCAATGAGACTAATAATACTTGTCGTCAAGCTAGAGTCCGGACTTGTCGACCTTGTGAAGCTGTAAAAGGCTGGAGCGAGAACCAGCAAAAAAGCAACCAATTGCACAAGACCACGCAACTAAGGCTCGTCCATCTCGCAGAAAATGAAACTGTGTCGGTGACACGTAACTCAAAGCGCAACGTCTGATAAGTGAATATTTTTTATAGAGGAGATGAAAACAAACGCTCATATGAAACTCGCAACAATCTAAAAATTATAGCCTAATTTCTACTTGACTTCCTCGACATTTCTTGACTCACTCACTGGCATACATTACTCAATTCAATTGAAGTGCGGTGGCATACCTGATATTGTTCAAAACAAAAGTCTACGATGGAAGAACAAACAGAAATACTATACGATACATTATTATAGTTGTAAAATTAGTTTTAGATTCCAGTACGCTGACGTATATTAAACACGAGCGTGGGATGCAAGGTCGGTTTATGCAAATCGCAACAGTACCCCCACAGCAACGCCCTAATGTATTGCTTAACGTTCAACTCTTCACATTCGTGCCCGTATAGGAGTGGTGAAGTTCCAGGCACCTCTATTGCCTCTACAACATATTATTTTTTTTTCTTTGGGCATAAAATACCAATGTATCATAATTACTTTGTCAGAAATACCAAAGTTTCGATAAAGAAAATTCCGAGTTCCGATTCAACAGCGCACTCGAGTTCAGATCTTTCGAACAGCGGCAACACTAAACCACAATGGCGAAAAATATGGTAGTAATATAAAAATAAAAAACCTTCTCTCGTTCAGCCACAATAACTTTCAGCACACTCAAAATATCAAAGACTCTATCAGCTTTAAGTTCGTTCTTACCAAAAGAAATAGATGGGACGAAACCGTCTGTCACTAAATAGTTGAACCGATGTTAAATAAAAGCCAAGTGCAAGTCGGCGCTTGAAATGTTCACTGCAAGTTTTTTTTTTTTTTCATTCATCAAGATCTTGGAAGCTGAGCGTTAAATCGTGAAGTTACCAAGGCGACATTGAAGGCACGCTGCCAGGGAGACGTTGAAGGCACCAGTCGCACGACGGACGATCCATGTAGCTCAAGGCCAAATGTGAAGCGAAGGGCAGCTCTTTCACAAATCTCACCTCTGTTTGAAAAGATGGTATTCCTACAGCTTTATGCTTCTTTCTTCACATTACGACGCATGAAATTAACCGAGACAAATTAGATAACTTGACGTGCATGTACACCATCCACCTCTCGTGGGAGAGGGTGTCACACCGCGGAGCGACAACTCGAGGACTTCGTACAAGTTCAATGAAGCGTAAATCCGTCATGAATGTATTTACGTCGCCAAAATGTAAGGTAAAACCTTGACTGTGTTAAGCTGTTCAGTAGATGGAGAATTAGTCGAGAATTGAAGTAATCAACAGAAGAGTTACGGTAGCATTGAACTGTGTTCAGGAGCATCCACATGAAAGATGATCAACATCAGGACAAAAAGGGTGCAGAAAATAATCAAGTTTTGATCAACAAGCTAACGAGCGCTATCTTTGAATATTTGAATCCCAAAAATTACGATGCTTGGCTTCTATAATGATGCATCGAAAGAGTTACACAAAAAGAAAATATAAAATCTAATTTTCTCAAATCTATCCGATGTGCAATCAGATTAAATACTTTCGCTTAAGCTAAAGAACATAATTTTATTGCGCTAAAAAATATAGGCACTTATTTTCTTTGACAGCTTATTCCACAGTAAAAATTTTTGTAGACAATGAGGAGCTTCGTCAAAGTGTGTACTGCGCAAATGTTGAGACATGTCTAACATTCAAAATACGTAAATCAGAAACCCTAACTGTCATTAGTTTTTACATAGTAATGACGCTGAGGCTACCAAGAAATTGGGAAATGCACCACACCCGAACGTAAAATTTTTGCGTTTTCCTGGTTGCGCATGACGATGGTCGATCAGTGCTGCCCTTCACGCGTCGGCACTCGATACGAGCTACACGCTTCCGCACCTTGCGCGTATCGTGTGTGCGCAGGCACACATTGTGTTGCGTACGCTATACCCAGTTATTAGTCAAGTGTTTCGATAATCCTATTATTGATAATCCTATTCAGGTGTCAGAAATAATGGTTATATTTATGGAAATAGTCCAAAATGGACGAATAAAAATCAAAGAACCATTTTAAAAATAGCATGCCAAGTGCGAGCTGAAGATACGTAAGTGCAGCTATTTGCAGTTATTTCGGCTGTTATTTATTGCTAAGCAAAATGCTACCCTCGCAAATAAGTCGTTGAATTTCTATCTCTGTACTAACCAAATTCATAGAACAGTTAACTTCGAGAAATAAAACGCGAAGTGATAAATTGTACTTCATTAAAGCTAGTTTAAAGACATCATGAACAGTTAGATCTGTACTTTGCATTATAATAGCATATGTAAGGAAGATATTCTAAACAACACATTTTCATATCCACAATATATCACCTAACATCGCGAACTGGAAACAATACCGACTAATGCTGAGAGCAGCTTTGATTGTGTAGACCTAAGTCTCACATTTGATATTACGGTTTCACTCACGTCCCACAATCAAACATCGGATCGATATTACTTGGCCAGAATTGCACTCCATTGAACTGTTTAGTTGCAGCATTTGCCTCAGGATCGTCTTATACTACCCGCGCAAGAACACACGCATACCTAAAAACTGAGCAGCATAGGTCACAATTTTTTGTTTTCTCTCAAACTGAACAACAAAATACAGGTATTGAATTGCGGCAGACCATTAGTTACCAGCAAAGCAAAATTACCATAATTTTTGAACCGGCCAAATATTTACCATGTCGCTAGAATCTTACCGATTTCGAAATTTTAGGTTTTACTGCTACAATTTTTCTTGCTATTCCATTATTATTCGTCATGTGACATTGTCAATGTTTGCAAAGTTCAAGAACGAGCCAGGAATGACCGTGACGTTTTATGATAACTTTATGCCGCATTATATGCCAGCAGATCTACAATAATAACGAAACCGTTTCCCCCGCCATCATTTCCTCGTATTTCCACACCGTTGTACAAAAACCCACAAAATGACGAACTGTCGCAATACTTTTTTACTCATTCTAAAATGTTATCCCTGGGGTTTAGGCTTAACAAAAAAAAAACAAGGTACCACTTTTAGTAAAATAAGTCTTAACTATAAACGTAGCTAAGATTCCAACGCTTGTTAAATTCGTTAACCGAAAATAATCATTGGATCCTATGTAACTACTATTCCTAGATTAATTGACTTGAAATCAAAAATATTGTCTTATAATGTGTGCCCAGGAAATTAAAATTCGCTCATTACTCCATATAATGATATAAGTAAGGTTCAAGTGAGCCGAGGTCATGGTCTTTTTCGAGCAGTTGTTATCTGCAACGAGCACAAAGAAGGCAATACTCCTTTTTTGGAGTAACAGAATCCTAATGAAGCATCCAGCTGACTCGATGGCATCACATTAATATGCAAGGTATCTAATTTGGCTCAGATAAAATCTCGGGCCAGAACGCATATGATAAATTATCTAATGATAATCTTAAAACCAGACTAAAAAATATAAATTCCAATGATAACAAACTTTTAACGCTTGGTATCAATGATAGTCATCATCTACAATTAGTATTTGATCAAAAAATCGATGAATGCATTATGTATTGAACGTCTAGCAGTTGCAAGCGCCGCCATCAATGAATTAATTCAAGCGTCAAAGATTATATAAACAATATGTACGATTCAAGCCACAAACACACTAGCGAGTGACACGAATTTCATTTTCATCAAGTAAACGCTCAAGAATCAAGTAAGACCAGGGGAATCGATAGCTCCAAGTCTGTTGGTTGTGTCAATGCATACGAGATGCATAGATCATTACGGGCCAATAAAACTATGAAGCATCCATGGCCAACACAATATTCAACAAAAGTGATGGTACTTCTGTAATATTCTTAATCAAAACGTAAACTTCAACAATTATCACCTAGCAATTTTTTTAAATCGTTCATTTGTATTAACAATGAACTACGACAAAGCTAAATTTACTGATAGACATGGAAAAGTTCATCATGGAAAAGTTCGTCAACAAAACATATGCAACATTTTAAAACTCGCTTAACATACAGAAAACATCGACGATCGTTATTGAGTAATCGGAAACCAACGCATGAAAAAAATTAATAACGATATTTATTTTACATTCCAACGCTGGTTGCTTCGTTTTCGCACTTGCAACATCAATTACATGGGAAATTTTGATGAAAAAGTAAACATTACCATTTCCAGTAATTCGTCCTGAACTACATAATTTTACAGGTTCGCTTTACACTCGGCAAAAAAAATAACGCATAATAAGATTCCTGCGTCCACTTTCAAGTGCCGTCTACGTTTGAACTAAGATATAAATGTCTTTTTCCTTCATCTCTGATTGAGCACGAGAAGATTAAAAAGTTATTGTGTAAAATAATGGCATACTAAAATTTAGGTTTTTATTTACACTTGCAAATATATCAATTGCGAATAAAGATAAATAGAATAAGAATGCTCAAAAAACACACACAAATTCAGCGGTTCCGGCTACCAAGTATTTAGTTTGTTCTCTTGTTCAATGAAAGAATCCGTCCTTGGAATTTGAAGCGATCGCGACTACGCAAGACGCTGGATATGAGCAAAAACTATAAACGATCAACTCCATCATCAAGGATACGAAAATGCCAATAGATAATGTTAAGAATGGGAGAAATTGTAAATCGCATATTTTTAGACCACATGGACGATATGAATATAATTACCTATTAATTATTTATAGTTATAATAATTTTGATGTCAGAACATTAATTATTATTATAAATATTAATATAGGTATGATCGTCCATGAACCAGCTAACTAGATTATTCGGAAAAAGTTTTATGGAGTCCAATTGCCTCTCAGAAAAAGAAATCATAAACATTTTTAATGTCTTAGCAGGCTGAATAGTCAGACGTCAAGCGGTCTGAAGGTTACATAGACCGTTGCTGCTGTCACACGATGCAGTCTGTTAGTTTCCTGCTGTTCTACGTCAGTGCACGGAAATGTAGGAAGGAAATGCGGCTCTGACAAGAAGATAAGCTTCTGAGCAGACGCTAAGAAGTCAGCTGTATGACGTTCTTTAAGAAACTAATTAGCCCTATATATACATGGTCCTAAACATCGTAATCCAGATGTAACACAGTTAATAACATAGACTACATTCGGATGGTATCATTTCTTTAATTGCGATGAAATTTCATTCTAGAGGGCGCAAAGCACACAACTGTTTTAAACAGATTCAACACAGCACCTTTTCGCTGTCGAGATGATACGCGGCAAACGAGTTCAGTCACGGTACGCAGAGCACCACCGCATTTCGGGTTGACTGACAGGGCGTTACTGTTACAATCTTTTTGTCCGCATTTCGTGGTGCCGCACAACGAACGAGTAATTAGCTGCAACTGTAAATAGCAGAGCTCACGTCTCTTTGATGATTGCAGGATATAACAGTCCAGGAGGCATTACTTAACCGATTGAGATAACGAAGATTTATTACTCGAACAAGTGCGATAACATCGATTTGTACGTTGAAGGTTTTATGGCGTTGTATTACTTATATACTCCTGCATTAATTTGAAACAAATTTAACAACCCATTAGTCAACATGTTTACTTGAACCAACAACCCATCCGTGAAATGATGGTTGAAAATGGCCCAATTAAGGTTATTTCCTTAAGGCCCGTCGAAGATGTCATCTTGGGTCATCAACTGCAAAGTTGATGCTCAGACCTGATCAGATCTGAACTGCACGACCGCGGGAAGTCGAGTCAAAGATTTCCATCTCCAGTTCAGGTCGTCGCTCGATTCATCGCCTAACTTCTCTGCTGCGCGGCCGTTATGCCTTGAACTCTTATCGATAATATAGCGACTCGCGTCATTTTTGCAATTCATCATCAGTCAACTAGGGTTGAGATTCATTTCATTCGAGTCCCCCCCTCCCAAATTTCTCGGTGTTCTTTTAGATAAATATCTCTAATAACTATCCGGCGACCTGATATGTAATCAACAAAAATTCAATTTTATTTTCTAACGATTTTCTGATGAAAGAACGCATCCTATATCAAGGCATCAGAGAGATTAGACACTTATAATTAATTTTATGGGGAGGATGCGTAAATTTCATCACACCAACCAGTTGGTTTAACCGTTAGCAGCAACGTAATCATTAAAATGTATGCCATTAACTGCAGTGCATTCTTGTTGATACTACGCAGCTACACAAAGACCTAACGAAACTCAAGTATTCAATGACTCCAAATTCCATTAATCCTTATACTTAAGGCATGGAAATTCTGCAGCAAACGCTATGTGAGATAACAGTAAATAATCGGAAGCAAGTCAACAATTGAATCATTTCCTGAGTAATTCTTCTGCACAAGACAAACGTCGCTTCGAAAGTCACCGGGAGCCTTATAAAAAATAGCAGACCATGTGCGCGCTCAAGTTCCGTACATTCAATGCAGTTCTTTCGGCAGCTACTTATTGCTAAGCCAACTGAGACGGTCGCAAAAGAATTTTCTAACAAATATCTGGAATCAATTACCAGTCTCCCAAGAACATGAATATAATTACATTCAAACACTCCAGAGAAAAAAAAACAATATTACGGGAAAATTATCCGACGACGGTTCAACTTTCCAACGCGAGTAAGTTATTTGAATTACATTTTGCTACAAATTAACGGGGGCCATGTCGATCATATGGAGGTAAATTTAAATATATGAGCGTCCTTTCTTATATAAGCGGTCTCATTGTAAAAGTTAAATCGGCAACCAAAACTCCGCTTGCTAATGAAGTTTCACCTTGAATTATAAACCAAAATCTGTCTCCATCGAAATGTATTCAGAAAAGTTAACAAGCAAGCGTGGCTATGAAATCCGACAGGCTTCAGTCAATCGAAGAAGGAAATGATATAAAAAAAAAGAGGAGGTCGGCGCAAACCATTGATCCCGCCCGGTCAGGGGCGCCGTGTCTGTTCCTAATATTCAACTCTCGTTCAGTCACGCATATTCAACACAAGCACCGTCATGACTAGTATTAAATTTAGGCACCGCAATCGAGGTAGGAGACTCACTAATTCGTGGTATCTCAGAGCAAATTGGATGCATTAAAAGTACCTATTTTGTATAGGTACTTAATAATAATTTCAAAATTCAAGTAGGTTAAAAGATGGCAGGGGGACATGGATGTGGTGCATTCATTAGTAGATAATTTTTTCATAATCTGCACATTTTTTGGCGTAAAAATAAAAACATTATGAAAAAAATTGTCACGAAACGTCTACCCATCGGATTTGATTGAAAAGAAAAAGGAATGCAGCAAATGTACAAGTTACATGATGCAGCAAGAAACGCAAGTTTGTCTATTTTCTAATATTTGCAATAATTGACATCCAAAAAGCTGTATCGCTAGTTCGAGATCGCCAGGTTATTTAGAAACAGATATGCAAAAGTAATACAAGACTAAAGTTTTAATAAATCTGCAAGAGAAAATGCAGCACGTGATATATACCTATTGGAAAAGATTTCCAGTGCAACGCATTAAGGCGACGCAAACCCCAAGAGAACACAACTGTGATCACTGACAATATCTTCCTTAACATCTCCTCACGACATTTTCCGCTCAATGAATGAAATTTACTATTGTTGTTTTCACTAAATTGGTTGTAGGACTGCTTCCAAATGCTTCAATGTTCGTCCCGTCCTGCCGTAAAATGCTTTAGAATCAATTCTCATTTTTCTCATTGAGTCCCTAAGTAACCTAACTACCTATAAGCTATAATAATAAGGGAACCTGTCGTTGCACAAATGAAAGAACCTGCCGTTGCACAAACTTAACTTCAGGTAACAGGTTAGTAAATAAAAGTGTGTTCATTTAATTTGCAGCCGTTCATTTCATTCATTTGACTGCAACCGCTTCCTTGAATGAAAAGTGGATAGTTCGCATCAACTTCGCAACCTTAGTTAATTTAGCTTACTCTGACTAATGCCAAATTGCCAAGGTCAATGATATATGCCAATGTTATCTTCAACAATCGAAATTACCTATTCGAACAATCGAAAGAGTCACAAAACAAATAATATAGATTCCAGACACATAATTGAAATCTACCACCAATACCTAATTGAGGAAAACCTCCGTTCGTCATATTGAAAAAGCCCATTCTGACGTCTTATGTTGGGTAAAGCAGCCTAGGTAAATGAGATTATTAGGTACCTAAACTCAACTTAGTCAACTATAGTCGCCCGATGCCCGCCCAAGGCTGTTCTAAGACATGCTTCAATTTGCTCCACAACAGCGACAGTTACCGGAAAAATAAACACATCCAGGGATATTTAAAGAAGGCAGTAATTGCGTTGCAAAGGTTATAGAAGAAAAAATGCATGTTCAACAAAATAAAACTAGCTAAATTGATGATTCACATTCGATTCAGAGCGAATTAGGGTTGCATCAAGAAGTCACCTAAAAATCCTATCTCGAAGTTAGGAAGTAGGCTAAACCTTTCTTTCACTTCTCGCCATCCTGATCATCAACACCAAATTTTCAGTTTCAACTAAAATTAAACTCACAACACAATGGTAGCGTATACTAAACACCTCTTTTAAATTCAAAAACACTAACAGAACACCATCAAGATCCGGAGGCTCTCAAGCACCACACCGCCTCGTCCTGCAGCTCCGGCCGCTATGACAGGGCTCATGCTTCACACCTCGGCAAGGAACGTAGCTAGTAAGCAGCGCTACCTGGGGGCTGTGGAGAGTGGAGTTCGATCCCAGGTAAACGACCGTCATTAACATCTTGATTATAGTTTAAATTAATACTGTCAAAAAACTTGGCAAGAAAGCCATTTTATTAAAGAAATATCTCGATTGATTTTAATGAACCATTGATGTAAACCCGCTGTTTGAGTGAATATATTCGTTGGAGGAGGATAAATTTACGTATAGCAAACGTTGAACGCAATTATAATATTTCCAATGTAAATCAAAATTTATTATTAAGACTTGGAATACATTCCAAGTTATGACTAAGGCATCAAGTGAGAAATGTGGAATTGAATACTGATGCAATAAGGAGAAATATATTTCAAGGCCATAGTCAATTAGAAGGAATTTCTACTCAATACGGAAGTGGTCTTCCCTTACCTTCATCATTTGTTCAGGGTTAATTGCTCTTCGTTTTGAGCGTCCAACGCGTACGGATCGCTGCAAACTGAGCTATCAGCGCTCCTTTTGTACACTGATTTCCTCGCGTCCAATAACTTTAGCAATATTTTGTTACAAAATCATTTTACCTTTCGGCTAGTCCTTTAGCGTCTCGCTGTACATATAATATTTCGTTTTCAAAAATCTCATATTAAACTTCTTATAAATGTGGCAGAGCTACAGCGGTGTCATGTCAGATACGTCAATATAGATGGAGAACAGAACTTTTTTGGTTGAAATTTGGCAATTCTGCCAATTCAGTGGTCATGTATCAAGTATTCAATATTCAGCGGTCAGTTGTGGTCAAGTCCTCCGAATGTGAAATTTGTTAACACGAACCCACTAAAAAGTTTCCATAACGATGTACTAAAAAATAAGCTAAAATCTTGTTCGATAAAAGTCAAATGCCATGCACATGGCAGGTCGTGTGCAATAGTTATTCACTGGACAAGGTCGTACGTAACAGTCCTATACATGATGGACGGTTGTGCCAAACAGTCCTACACATCACGGGAGGTCGTACGAAACATTCCAACTCTGCAGGGAAAGTCGTGCCCAACAGTCCTACTATGCATGCCCGAGCGTGCATGTAGTCCTACACCACATAAAGGTGGTGCACGCAGTCCTATAGTACTGCATACGCCGGGGCGTCCGTAGCAGTCCTTCACGGGCGGCCGGGGCGAGTACAAAGTCCTTCACTGCATGCCGGGGCACGCATGCAGAAGTTGTCCAATCGGAATATATGATAAGGAGAAAAACGCAACAAATGCTCTCCCTGAAGCAACTATTTGACAAGAAGAGTGCGAGGCACTTCCCATAACATGATGTTGACTAATGGCTAGAATGAATTTTATCGAATGAGCTCGAATAATATGATTGAGACGAAGGATATCTGGATATGTTCAGTGGAGCAATTGAGCATATTATTTTCATTCAAATGTAAATTATAATATATGCTACCAGCTTTTTATTATCAGATATTTAACGTATTTTGTTCGTGAGTGAAGCTCATTCGTCCAATTGTCCAGATATGTCGTCTATATATAGTTTCAGTCTGCGCTACGACCATGCATCATGATGCATGTAGACATTCCATGCATGTAGACATTCACCGTCTTTCAAATTTTTTATAATTAATAAATTTTACCAACGAAGAATAATTCTTCGATGCAATTGGAAATATGTCATACAAAAAAATTGCACTCAAAATGTTTTTTTTTTTTTGTACTTGTGAGCAACTCGGGCGCTAAAGGTCTAGTGGCAGCATAAGTGACTCCAAAAATGATTCTTGGAATAAACGCCTCATTTACGATAAAGTTAAAATGTTTTGGAAAATATTTCCTCGACTTATTAAAAAATTGTGGTAGAGAGCTGCGTGAAACATGTGCTCACGATTTCCCTCCGGAAGTAAGGGTATGAGTATTCAAAAACTATTTAAACAAAGAGCTCACATTACTGAGCTATTTCCGTACCATATATTCACGGTGACTATTTTGTAGGTAGTTGTACCTAAAATGTCAGGTCTTTCCTGTAGGGTCTCTCCAAGGTTCGACATAGCCCTGTACGAATTCTGGCCTAACTCTCCTGAAAAACGTGCCCATAATCTCTTCGGTCGCAATTCCTTTGCTTAAGCACTTAAAGCATCAAACGTTAAAAAAATAAAAATTAATAATTTGTAATCAACTGAAAATTTGCTGTCTCCAATCATGAAGTTTATCAATTACTGTTTGTTCGAAGCCTCTCACTAAACAATAATAGCTTAGTTCTGCAGCAACAAGGTGTATTTCAGGGTTGCTGTGTAGCGAGCTGAAGACCCTGAACTGCTGACATTTTGGTCGGAGCCTCTCCCAACGCCGTAAGCGGAACCGTTCCATGGCTCCCAATAAATGATTCCAAGTTTGTCTGAACCTCGATATTTCTTGTCTGGTCCTCGATATATAGAACTCGGGCTATATGAGATTTCAACATTATATAAACCAACATTCTAACTGGTCTATTTACATTTTCTGGGGGGCACAGACAAATAAGATGGCTAATCTGATATGAATGAAACCTGACCCTTTCGGATACATTTACCGCCGTCAATTATTTGTAAAATTGTACCTAGTGGCTCGGGAACGAGAAGTCCCGTTAATCACAAAAGGGTAATTAATTAACCCCATCATATTATCATTGTTAGGTTGAGTTGGCGCAGTTGAGCGTTTTTCGATTACTCTGAATTAAAATGCAACCTGTCCCACAGGCGAATGTGGATTACAGAAAAAATAACTTCGTTACTGATCTCTAAATAAATTGATTCCTCCCCAATTCCATAGGATCGATTGATTTATATTCTCATTTGATGATGAACATTTAAAATTTAAACTATGGGGAATATATCCTTCCTTTCACAAGCGTCTAATTGACTCTCATAAGTGAAATGATAGAGGGACCACACACGGCGAAATTTTGTGGCTCAGCATTAGACAGGAAATAAACCCTAATTTTAGGAAATTCAACCACAGTTTTAGGTTACGAAGGCTTCAAATTCTTCCGAACATTTGAGTGATTAAAGTCAACTAACATTCTTCAATCGATTACGTCTTTTGTTTATGCTCGACGATTTGCTCACAACTTCTATAAGCGACGTACAGGCTATTTTCATCGTAGCGTTCATAATCCAAGAAATCAATCCTTATATATTCGTTGTTTAAATTTAAGATAAAAAACTCATTTAGATTAGTAATAACTCATCGGATAAATATGCATTGTAACGGCTTGCCAGGAAGGTAAATTGAGTTACCAAATGAAAAAATGTCCATGTGTAAAATCACGGGTTTATTCTATTTTTGTAACCGAAGTTAAGATGCCTTATAGCTAGACCTTGAGCGAAAAAACGTCATCAGATGCGGCTTGGTAAATTAAGAGATTTTTCATGTGCAAATCAGGAACACGAGATCTAAATTGTACCTCTGAGTGTTATTCACAGATCGCAATTGGAATCGAACGGTCGTGCATATGCGGTCAGAGCTCCTTTGGGGACGAGGTTGTCAAATAAGACAGAAATTTCCCCTGAAAAGTGGACAAATTTCAAATGAGAGCCAACTGGTGGTCGTACGAAAACATCTATCATAGGAATACCAGGCTCAGAATGTTTATGCAATAATAAGATATCTGGAAAAACGGATTCCCTGTCCAGTTGCATCGAAAAGATAATGTCACTAGATTGCTTGAATCGCAGATTCACTAGAAATTTAAAAGCGAAGAAAACTCCACAAAAATTCAGCATTTCTCTATTGAAAACGTTTCGAACTGACGATGGAGCAAAAGCGAAGAAAACTACACAAAAATTCAGCATTTCTCTATTGAAAACGTTTCGAACTGACGATGGAGCTGGTCTCCGAAACGTTTTCAATAGAGAAATGCTGAATTTTTGTGGAGTTTTCTTCGCTTTTAAATTTCCATCGAAAAGATGTTTTAATGTAACTTTCTCGAGCTTATGAACGAAAATGGAGGGTAAAACGAAATTAAATCCTGTTGATTTTTATTATAATAGCCAAATGAAACCGTAGCAATAATTTTGTTTCACCATAATTTGGCATGGACTGTTGAAATTTTTCTTTTCTTTCAATTTTGAAGTGACGGTACTCGCAGAGGTTTTCTTGAAGCAAAAATACTTTCGCACGGCAGCAAGCATGAAGGCGAGTAATTTCAAATTCAGCTCATCACGTAACTGAATACTTCAATAAACTCGCTCAAAATCTAGTAAAGGAAAAGGCGTTTGTAGACGCTCATTTCTCCTGATAAAACCGAGCTAGATTGCTCCCTAATACTTCTTCATTAAGCCCTAGTCTTGGGATATGATGGTCCGTAATCTGCCGTCCGCTGAACGTAGCCGCCCTTGTCTAACTAATAATCTGGGTAAACTACACACTAGCGTCTTTGCGGAGCCGTACTTTCCTTGCCGATCTTGAAAGTTTGTTTCACTATGCGGACAAACGTCCTCAAGTTTCTACACTCAATAGTTTACGTATAATTGAAGTTTAAAGTTATGTTCCCGGAGAGGGACATACGGCGGTAGAGGGTTAGTCTCGTCTACCTGACGACTCTTGCCCCAACTGAGACATGCAGTCGAGCATCACGAAATCAGTGGTAGAACGTTCATGAACAATGAATAGAAATCATTCTAGGGCTTCCTGGTGTGCTTAGACGCGTGTTTTGGCCTGGCATGTCTGTGGGTGATAGGCCGAAAGGTTAATCAACAATAGTGGTCGAAGGTCTCAAATGGTACGCGCGGTGAGGCTGGCAAGATAGAACGAGCTTGGAGATATCGTGGATAAAACCGCCAGACTGAAGGAAATGAAACGCGCCATGTTTCCATGTATATCATTGTATTGTAATATATAACTGAATTGGTATTACCCACTCAATATTGTTCATCAACTACACGGAACCAATAATAAACTCACTCGAAGAATAAAAACAAAGATACCGTAGTACACAATTTCATGCTACGTACATTTCTGAACTTTCTAACGTCGGAAATTCAAAGAAAGGACTCCCTAAACAAAATTAAATTTACGGAAGTCGAAATTCCAAGTTCAATCATGCCTTAATCCTCATCAAATATTTCAATTCAGCAGTAAAAGTAGAAAAAATTAAACATTAAATCCTTAAGCATAGGCTTAGCGATCCATCTTTTTTTATTCACTACGGCTTATAAGAAATTCTAAACTGGACCTTGAATGAGCACACGGAATGCACCTTACGGCATAACAGGTGGTCAAAATAAGTACGAAGACGCAACACTGAGCATCACTGATAATTTTTGAAGGTTTTATTCTTACTACGTTGCATTCAAGCACAAATTTGTTCCGTTTATAAAGATGGAAAAATTATGCACCTGAATGTTGTTAATGGCTATGTTCATTGAAGGATTCTTAGTTATGGAGAGAAAATTCGAATAAAATGTAAAACAATGATAGATTTTAGTCAAGAATTCAAATTAATAAAAAACAAAAAAGGGAGGTCGGAAACAGAAAAGTTTATATAGGAACGTTGAACATTCAAAAATTCTCTAAATCTTTTACAAAGTTAAGCAAGCTAAATGGTTACGGTCCCATAGCAGACGTAATTACAACAATTTTTTATGTACCTAATTAGATGATTATTACTCAGCATAAATAGCATACGTATTCTTGATCTCTTGATGAATAACAAAATTCTCAATGGCAGCTAGAGACATGATGAAACAAACAATTTTTGGAAGTTAAAAAAAAAAAACGGTCAGATGATCATCGACGTTAAATAAATGACAAATATCTGATTTGGACGATATTCAACCATTATTTTCACTTAACAAGTGGAAGCAAAAAGCAGAGTATGCGGCACCATGAGTTCACTATAGGTGAGTTAGTGGCACCAAGTGCCTCGGTTGAAGGAGTTCCTATCACACAAGGTTCGCGTCTCATGGAGGAGAAATTGCATCAGTGGATGTCATTAATTGCACAAGAAGCACGATAAACATGACAATTAAAGATTCCTCTGAAGCTTTCGTTTAACATATTTTGGAGCTTCTAATTCCATTCAATGGGTTCACCAATACGAAAAAGGCGGAAACAAAGAATCCAATCACAATAAACAACAGGTGGGATGTAAGATGAATCCGGATTACATACTAAGGCACTGGCAGACACATGACGTAGCAGGCGGAACTGAGGCACTCATCATACACTAACTGATACAAAAGTCTAACTATATCATTATTCCTCAAAAGACACAATTGCCACCCATCTTAATGAGGAAAAAAAAAACAACCAATACAAGTAGAATCCAAGAGGAATGTGTTTTTTCGAAGTACGAGAAGAAAATTCTTTCCCAAAGCAAATAAATGAGACGGAAAAAAATGACATCTCAAATTTATCCCATGAAAGTCATCGAAAGAATAATCCGGATACAAATCATCCAGGTTAATCCTCTTCTGGCCTAAAATTTTTCAAATGCAGATTAGAAAATACCATCATGAATCTTGTTATCTAATAAATAGATACTACTTTTGCAACCACATCAATAGCAAATATTAGCGTTGCTTGAAAAGAGAGGGCACAATTTCATGTATTCAGAACACTGCAATAATTTCAGCTAATGACGCAAGAGAAAAAATATATTCTTTACTGTAATGAGAAATACAATTTGAACTTCACCCTCACCAGACAACGAAAAACTTGAAACCAATGACACCAGACAACGAAATTATGAAAAACCAATGAGAGTAAAACTAAAAATAACATTTTAGGTCAATCACTTTCCATCCGAAACTTAAGTAACAAGGGAGACAACGATTAATTTCAATAAGATGTTGTGACGAAGAAACTGTATAAATTCCAAAAACAAGAGTGATTATCAACCAAATTTGATCCTTTTATCATTGGCAGCCCACAAGCAGTAAATTTGCGGAAAAATCACTTGATTTCAATAGCCAATTATTGTAACGACCTAATGTATACAATTAATACAGAAAAATAACTCTTGAAACCCTATAAGGTCGATGATATGAGCGACATCCGGGTTACATTACAAAGCCATATTGAGACCGAGGTTAAAATAAGAATGAAGATCCTGTAGTTTATAAGGCAATCTCGGACCGAGACCAAAATATGAATGAAAATCCTGTAATTTATAAGGCAATCTTGGACCGAGGCCAAAATAAGAATGAAGATCATGTAATTTATAAGGCAATCATGGTCCGAGACCAAAATAAGAATGAGGATCCTATAATTTATAAGGCAATATTGGACCGAGACCAAAATAGAAGTCCAAGATGCTAGACGTAGCGCCTGCCCCAACGTCTACGCGAGCTCGGCCGGTATGGAGGTGGTGAACGTGGGCGTCTCCAGCTCTTCATGCTTCTGCATGCGTCCTCCCTGTGGTGTGGACACAAGCAAACGTCAGCATCGCACAGCTAGAATGTATCTATTTAGAAATAAATTACAAATGATATTCTCAAAGCAATTTGGTATTCAGACCGAAAGATCAAGACAAGATTTCACCGTATCATTACGAATTGGAACATTGTAAAAAATTGACTAAATTCAACCAATAGTGAGGCAGTTAGAGTTGCAATCAAGATGGAAACCAGTTCATAATAGTTGAAAACTGGGATATTACCGATACTCTGAACGACGATTACATTGCTGAAAATAAAATCGAAGAGCCAAATGAAACAACGACATAAGCATCACGTTCATCTCTCTTTTTTCAGAAGAAATAAAAATGTCTTTCACGAGATTTAGGCTCGTGATCGGATCAATGATAAATTATTTTGGAAATATCCCGATGGAAATAAATCCGATGAAGGGTCCACATTAAAGAGTTCGCTCTGTGAGCTCACTAACGCTCAACTATTAACTATTTGCTTCGCGTCGAGTGCCACGATGGGCACTGAGATCTAGCAATCAGAGTCGTCAAAAGCTGTCAATGTTCTTAATAAATTAGACGAAGTGCTGCAGGTAAGATTTTATGATACGAGTAACGTTAATACAGAATAGATAAAACGAATAGCATCTAATATATCAATAAAGTAATGACTAGGAAACTTAGGATCACTTGTCATTCAATTTAAAAATAGTTACGAGTTCGTAACTCCGTTAACCTATCACTGAGTGCTTCTCAAGCTAAACCCACCAGTTACAGAGTTCGGCCGCTACATGTTCTTAGGCAGCAATACGCAATTAGGCCGCTACGGGTACTTATTTCGCCACGTGTACATATGCCGTTACATGTACTCAAGTGAGTTTCGATAATACGGCCGTAGATTAAAGAGCTGGAGAAGAAACCGCACCTGCTGTTGCTTGTAGTGGTTGATGATGTCCTGATCAGCAGGGCAGCTCTGGTTGAACGCGTCCAGCTGGTACTGGTTGCGCAGGTATTTCCACAAGTGGGTGAGCTCGGGGCTGATCTCGAAATCCGCGAAGTACTTGCCTATAAACGAGGATTAAAAAAGTTAAACAAAGAGTTATGTTTAGCGTGAGTAGCAAGCAATTGAGTTTTCTTATGTGTACGTATAATACAAAAAACAAAACAAAACGGATAAACAAAACTGATAGAAAATATGGACAAGAGGATTATTCTCAGAATTATTTAAACTTCACGACAAGTTTGACCCGATAAATTATACAGCCGAGATGAAATTTTTTTTTTGAACCCACAACTCAGATATTAGGTACGTAAAGTCACTGTCGTGCCGTTGACATAAGGCCCATAAGATACCAATCAGCAACGTTTAGGCTCGCAAGAGTGGCCTCACCAGTGACTCAGATGTTACTCTGGCTGTGCATTACAGTCAATAGCCAGATGTACACTACAACATACAGATCAACAAAGTTCAGTACGAAAAGAGTGGCCGCACCTGTGACGCGGATGTCACTCTGACTGTACATTACAGTTTATAGCCAGGCTGTATATTGCAGTCAACACAACAGCGCAGTATAGATCAACATCACATGAGTAGCCGCAACGCAATTACAGTCTATAGCCAGGCTGTATATTACAGTCTATAGCCAGGCAGTACATTACAGTCTATAGCCAGGCTGTACATTACAGTCTATAGCCAGGCTGTATGTTACAGTCTATAGCCAGGCCGTACATTACAGTCTACAGCCAGGCTGTACATTACAGTCTATAGCCAGGCTGTACATTACAGTCTTTAGCCAGGCCGTACATTACAGTCTATAGCCAGGCTGTACATTACAGTCTATAGCCAGGCTGTATATTACAGTCTATAGCCAGGCTGTATATTACAGTCTATAGCCAGGCTGTACATTACAGTCTATAGCCAGGCTGTACATTACATTCAGCACAACAAGGTACAGGTCAACATCACACGAGTGTCCGCACCTGCGACGCGGATGTGCTGCAGTTTAGGCATGAGCTCGCAGTCGAAGCAGCACATGGTGTCGCCCGTAAGGAAACGCGTGTCGCGCTGAGCGAGGTGGTCGTTGATGGCGCGCAGGTGACGCTGCAGTACGTTGCGGGACGCGTCGTCGCGCTTCACCAACATCAGCTTGAATTTCTGTGTATTAATGTTATTACATAAGTTACAAAATCATAGAGAATTATGCACAAGTGTTAGAAATCAGAAATTAACCAGGATTTAAGTGCTTTCGATTAAATCCAGGAACGTGAATATCAGGAGAATAGTGGACAGTCAATTAAGAGCAATAGGTACAGAGAATGGGCGAAATTGAGCTTTGTTTTATTTCCTGAATGACAGCTCATATGTGTTTCAATGATCACTTGAGCTTTGAAATTTATTTCTGGAACAAATCAAAGAACGAAATCAAATCATAAAACTAAGATGGAAAATAAAAAATTTTCATCAGGCAACGAAAAGGAACACAGTCTACAATTTTTAACCTAGTTTATTGCTTTGTTTGAACCAAAAGGGCTAATATAATTCGTTGCAGAAGGCAAAACTGCGATAGCAGCGCCAGCAACTCACACTGTAGACGTTCTCTATTTTGCTAGCGACTTCCTTATCCTGCACGAAGAGGTTGTGGCCTCCAGAAGATATTAATCAGGATTTCAGCGTTTTCGCGTAAATCCTGGAACGAAAATATCAGGAGAATAGTGGAGTCAATTAAGAGCCATACAGAGAATGGGCGAAATTGAGGACAAGCCTTTTTTTATTTCCTGAATAATAGCTCATAGATGTTTCAATGATCACCTGAGCTTTGAAATTTATTTCGGGAACAAATCAAAAAACAAAATCAAGTAAATCAGAAAACTAAGAAGGAAAAGAAAAATTTTTTCTTAGGTAACGGAAACAGTCTAAAATTTAGAACAGTCTAAAATTTTTAACTTGAGTTTAACCTAGTTTATTGCTAATTTGTTTCAACCAAAATAACTAATATATTTCGATGCAGAAGGGAAAACTGCGATAGCAGCGCCAGCAACTCACACTGTAGACGTTCTCTATTTTGCTAGCGACTTCCTTATCCTGCACGAAGAGGTTGTGGCCACCAGGGATATTCTTCATGATGTGCCGCTCGATCTTGTCATTTTCCAGCACAGCGAGGCCGCTGTCGATCAGAATCGGGGGCGGTGTCGCCTCAAAGTTTGACCTAATCAAGGAATATAAAGTTCAAAACTCGAGTAAAATATTAATTGAAATCAAATATCGAATCAAATTAATCTACCACTACAAATGGAAGGCTGCTGCATCACAATGTAAACACATAGACCACAAGGTTTGACTTATTTAATTAAAGAAGTGTAAATTAGCATGATGTTTGAATGGTGATTAATTTCCAATTTAACTTAATTTAATTTAAGTCAATTATTTCTAATGTACCAGCGGCATCAGGAACTCTCAAAAATAACATTTCATACAAGACACTTGAGTTTTGATAAACTAGTATCGAAGTAAACAATAGACCATCAAATAAATCGAAGTAATAACGGTTCAAGGTAAGTGGTCGTGTATGATCTAGAGTTACGAAACAAAGTGTTTTGATGCGATACCTGAAGTCAGGCGGTGGTTTGAGCATGTCGACGGTGGTGACCTTAAGGCTTATCGTCTTCAGCTCCGCCAGCAGGTAGAGATCCATGAAGTATTCCTGGCAGAACAGACACGCCCCCTTGCGCCGACCGTCGATGGTTGACGCCTGAAAATAAAATCCAAAGTTATAATAACACAATATTTATACAAGGGGTCTGCAGGCCCTAAAGCAAATAAAATAAAATAATATTAAGAAACCTTATTTTAATACAAATATTTCTTCGAAGATTGATAAAAACAGCACTTGGGGCGGATTCAGAGTCGTAAGAACTATTACACTAGATTGGAAGATTGTTTTTCATATAACTATTTGATCCATCAAAACTATAAGAAATAATCTGCATAACAAAGCAATTTATTAACACAAAAAACATGAGGCACGAAGTCAGCGCAACGTCTTCCGGTGCAGAAATAACGTGCGCATCTCGTGCAACCTGAGTACGTTTATTAGCTGTCAAGAGTCGTCCTTGCTACGTGAGTGCTGTTCAGTATTTTATCACGAACATTTCAGCTAGTGGCATGTTCTATACTTTCCACACGTGCCTGATAAACTAACACTTGTACAAGACATTTTCAACAGGCAAATGCAACAGTAATATGAAACTTTGCCAAACTGCATGTCAAGATTATATCCTGATGACGATAGTAAAAATGGTAATAGTTGCAAAGTGAAAATAGAGTAACAGGAATAACCATAACAGAAAGTGCACTGCCAGAACATTAAAGGTTTCTTTAGCGACATGTAATTTTAGAAATTCGTCAAAATCATGAATAACCTAGTAAGAAATTTGTTATACTCATACCTTATTGAAAGATGGTACTAGAGCCATAATGCAAGATAGCTTTTACTGATACCTTATGAAAGGAAACACCGATCGTCTGCTATTGACAAGTCGCGCTCTAATTGAACTTAAAAACCGGGAACCGACTTAAATCCATTAAAAGCCTTTTTAATAATAAAACTATTGAATAACACGAAATGAAACCATTAACAAATTTGAATTAAGCTGCCCCTGTGGTCTTGTACCAACATCCGTTACAATGTGTGATTCCAATAGAGACACTTGACGCATACACTAGAGATTTCTTCAATAAATATACAGGTATTAGATTCATCAATTATTTGAGCTAATATTATGCCGGCTCTGAAGCGATGCGATTGTGTTGATTGGAGGTACGTTATCAGAAACGGTCACCTCGCTATCGTCGCTGATATGCGCTATCTCCAGATATGGTGACAGACGCAGGCCCAGGTTCAAATAAATCCAACAAACATACCACGTTTATTGAGGAAACCTTTCATTCAAACAGTAATTTCAGTATGATGATAAAGATGTCAGGATATTATTTATGAACTGTATGTCAAAATTCTTTAGCTGGTGAGCGGACAAGTGAATCTCTGTGACTGGTTTATCATGATAAATATGTGATCGGGAAAACTATGTACCTATATCAGTGGCGTGACGAACGTAAAATCAAACATTTCACAATACTGTAATACCATTTCCGCTTCGATTGGAGGTCACGTGCTAAAATTAGTCTAAATAATTTCCCGGAATCAAGATCCTGTGATGTGATAAGTGATATTACCTGCTCTACAACATATTAGAACGATGACCTCTACCGCACTGAATTTTCAGGCGGGACTTTTCGATGAAGAACTCTTTCATCGATTAGATATATCGTTACACGCAAAAATTGCATTTTTACGGCCGGTCCAGGTTTAATGCAGGAGCCCGAAACCTAACAACGTAATGCGCATGAGAATCTGTAAATAATTTCCCGGAATCAAGATCCTGTGATGTGATAAGTGATATTACCTGCTCTACCGCATATTAGAACGATGACCCCTACCGCACTGAATTTTCAGGCGGGACATTTCGATGAAGAACTCTTTCATCGATTAGATATATCGTTACACGCAAAAATTGCATTTTTACGGCCGGTCCAGGTTTAATGCAGGAGCCCGAAACCTAACAACGTAATGCGCATGAGAATCTGTAGCGTGATTACCGGGAACAGATGTTATTCAAGGTCTAAAGAGCAAGAAAATTACGTGAACCCGAGTAAGAACCAAGTTCATTTAGCGCTAATCCTTAGGGTCACCGTGATACGGGGAATTAAGCAAGAATTACATTGCCGATAAAAATAATCCGAGACACTGACAAATGAAAGATGTCAATCATTTATTCAATCATAACATGTAATAAACTCTTGTTCATCAATCCTGATAATCTAAACTGTGAGGTACGTACTGAATGCGAAACAAAAGTTAAATTAGCTCAGAAGCATGGATACGAGGCGAGAGATGGCCTTGCATGTAACATATAAGCAACACAAGCGTTATTTTTCACGAGTAAGTTAATTTTGCAGTAAACCCATACCTACATCATTCGTAACAGTGCGGAAGAAGCAGCATCTATAGGAGTGTGAAAATACCTCAGAGGATCATCCATCACGAAGTTCTCGCCTAACATACCAGCACTTCTGCAGCATTAAAACAGTTCACTTATGTGAGCACAAAGATGTACGGGCACGCGAAGCAGCTGATTAAGAGGAGGCAAATGCACCACCACGCACAGTAATCATTCCCGACTTCATAGATAGAAAGACTGTACGGGTTTAGTGAACCGCTATTGAATATTGTTGTGGGGATCATAAATAATGGCCTGTGTAGGCGATGGTTGACCTAGGATGCGGCAATTATTTCAAATAGAGAAGCTTCGGTCGCCAGTAAATGAGAGAACAGAGGGCAAAAATCAACATTTTGTGCAATTTCACTTCCGGTCTGAGGAGTACCTTTTTATAGAAATCTTACTATCGTTAGCTATTATTTTGTGAAAATTGCCTAAGAAACTCTTATTACACTATAGTCGCAGTGCAAAAATATAATTATTTCTCACAAATCATGTATGCCGCAATTTATAGTTTCGGACTGAAGCAGCACGGGCAATTTGTTAATGACGAGTCTTCTTATGCCGTGACTCACAGGCAATGGTCAACCCTTTCAGTCTTGCCACAATTACAAATTCTATATAAATAAATAATGATAGAGTTAGTATTCAAAGACCATAGAATGGACAGCCACATGAGATTTTTCGTTTTCAATGAGGCGACAAAGCGGAGGCACCCGCTGTAGGAACGTGCGCCGCATCCTGATGACGTACGCAACCAACACGCGGGTGGCCACGTCAAGCCCCGAGCCCCGTTTTAGGTGCGGCTCGGCAACTCACATGTAAGAGCTTCCAAACATCAATTGGACATAGAGTTATGTTTACAGAAAAGAAACTTATTTGAAGGCGCTACTTTATTTCTCGAACTAGCAATTAAAAGTAAGAGTGAATGGAAACACGAAATAAGTGTTTCCATTCCATTCTTCAGATTCTATTTGTTTCCGGGAAATTTTCCCAGTGCCATAAGTAAAGGTCAACCGTTCGTCAAGAATATGTAATGAAAAAGAATACATTTGCCTCTTAACACAGAAAATGAAAGATACTGAAGAGCTGAGCATCAGCAAAAACGTAATGCAAGTTATGTAAAAAAAATCGACTAATAAAAAGTGATGAAAAGAGGTGGGAACTACGAGCTGGACATTGCAGTAGAGTTCATGCAATCAAGAGATCTACTTTACGTTGAGTGCCATCTAGGTTTAGGCGAGTACAGGCGACCTATGAGCCATAACGAGCGATGACAACACGCATGCAGTCCGCTGTGCAGGCGCAACATTACTTGCTGCGTTTGCGTGAAGCGCGGCAAGAATATCGTTTGTTTTACTTTGAACAGTTAATTGAACACAGTAGGGCCGGCCCAAGAATTGAAATAAGATTGTCGCACATAACGTACAACATTGGCAATTTTATTTTCGACACGTAGCCATTGCTTGTAAGTAACAAATTCATTGCATTATTTTCAATTCTGAACAAAATCTCAACTGTGAGTCGAGTCGAAGAGGGTAGAACGGGATATGTTACGGAGCAGTCAATTTCATCACACAACATTCAGAGAAATTACGAAACAATGTAGAATTTTCAAAATCAATCTTTTATCTGTCTGTTTTACATTCATAATCTCACTGATGACTTTACAAAAGGTTTAAACAAAAACTCAATTAACAAATCTGCCCCGCGAACAATCAGTGAATTCAAAATCATAATTTTTTTAAATCATGGGAAGTAGCAACATCCAAGAACATGGATATGGAACTTGAATGATCATGTGTCCTCGCGCATGGACCTAAGTGAGAAATTCACTACTGTTGTTCAGCAACATGACAGCAATTTCTATTGACTGAAAAGGTAAAATGTAAGCAGGATTGTCAGCACAGGAGACCAGGCAGGAAACGAGCAGGTCAAGGCGAAGGACAGGCCAGTACAACGCAGCACTGACAGCAAGATGCGCTCAGGCGCTGCACGTCACGATAACGTCTGCTCGTCTCCCACGCACTGCACCACGCCACGGCAAGGCAGCTGCAGCGCACGGTCATGTGATGAGAACGACCAATACGCACGATACTGTGGCGAGCTAGCCACGTACGGTACTGTGGCGAGCTAGCCACGCACGGTACCGTGGCGAGCTAGTCACGCACGGTACTGTTGCGAGCTAGTCACGCACGATACTGTGGCGAGCTAGTCACGCACGATACTGTGGCGAGCTAGTCACGCACGGTACTGTGGGCAGTCAAGTTACGCACGATACTGTGGCGAGCTAGCCACGCACGGTAGGTACTGTGGCAAGATAGCCACGCACGGTACTTTGGAGAGTCAAGTCACGCCCGATACTGTGGCACGCTAGCCACGCACGGTACTGTGGCAAGATAGCCACACCGGCAAATAACATTGCAGATTTCATCTCCAGCTAAGCAAGCCGGCCTGAACTGCCACGTCACCGAACTCTCGGAGACGTGATGTGGACACAAGGCGGCGGCTCGGTGAAGTCACCCGAAAAAAACGAAAACAGACAGAAGAATCATGTATAAACGTGTTTTTAGAAATGCTTCATGAGCTAAATTCCTAGGATAAAATAAGCATTGGGTTGTTGTAACACTGCACGTTCGAATGTGATCAAAGAACGTGATGACAACGAAATTTATTAACAATGGCAGAAATTTATCTGGTCTTCCACACCACCAAATTTAACGATTCATGGTGAGCCCATGGCCAGACGATTAACTTGCTTTAATGTTGAAGTGTTTTAACAAACAACAAAACCTTCGTTGTGCACGCATCAAGAAGTTGGTGTTGCCGACAACAAATCATAACGAGAAAACCACACCACAATGCCGAGACTTGTTTTCGAGTGTATCGTTATAGCAGTTGGCATGCACACATCTTGAATATTTCAAGAGAGGCTATCAGAAGGATTTGCCGTATAGGAGGAACGATAGTGTGGCTCCTCAAACAAACGGAGCGGGTGCAGCTGTTGCGACGGACGACAGCTGTGCTAGAGCAGCAACAAATAAGTAACCAAGTAACGTAACTGTGCACCGTAACTGCCGTTGCCAGCTTTCACAATGAAAAACTATACGTGGTACAGTTAATAAACTTTATACAATCGTAAGAGTGGGAAATAGTGGAAGCGCGTTGAAAGCTGTGCACTAGTTAGCGTTCCTTAGTTGTGTTCCAGTCAACTTATTCACAACATAACGAAAATCAAAATCCGGTCAGCAATTAGTACAGTATTCGTATTTCTTTTTTATATTAGTATTTCAGTATGATTCAAATTAATCTAAAGTCTAAAACTATTCCAAAAAGGCAAATTGTTTTAGAAAAATAAAATACTTTAGAGTACAACTAAAGCAATGAATTCTTCGAATTTGCATGCAGCATACGAATAACAATGAGAAGAATAATACCAAGAAAGATGAAATAATCATAGTAAATACGCATGCAGATAAGTACAGCATTACAAGCGAGAGAGAAAGCTGAGCATGGCGCGGTAGATGGATGAAGGAACTTGGGGGTGTGGAAGGAGGGGGCGGAGAGGATAATGCGGGTCAGGGTTCTGTAGGTCAGGGTTAGGATGGGTCTCGTGCTTGCATACAACATTTGCAATAAAATTACCATTTCCTCAGTGCAATTGAATTGCAGATTCTGTTAAAAATTAACTTTTACAAGTAATCAAACTTACCGGGTAATTTAGAATTACCGAATTGCAAAAGTTTGTTTTCATCATACGTAAATTATTGGAAAGAATGTCACACTAACATCATAGGAAGATTGTGGAAACTTGCACAGAAGGAGACAGTTAAAAAGTACTCAATCTGTAATGTATGGCTACCATTTTACTAACCACCCGGCCTTCATGTTCGAACAAGTTAGGACACAACATGTACAAATTAATGTTTTATTCTGACATATTACCTACACCCGTTTACTTATTCCCCACCTATAATTCCACACTGAATTGGTAGAAGGTGGAACTGACAGTTTTATGTGTATTTAGGAAGGAAGTATTCGTTGTGAGGAGTTAAAGTGAAGAGTTGAAGAGTTACTTGCAATATACATGGGTTTGTTGGAAGAAGCTACTGTGGTGGAGAATGCAAAAAGATATTTGGTCTGCATGTTGAGCCTAAGTGAGGGAAAGGATATCAAAAATAATTTTTATGATTGGTGGAGGAAACAAGAAATTAATACTAAAAAAAGCATACCTACATATTTTGCTTCAACTTGCCCTTTAGGTCAGATGACCATTTCATTAAATTGAATTCATCGTAGTCTTTTGCAGTTTTTACAAT
The DNA here is from genome assembly GCF_000764305.2 of Hyalella azteca. Classification (NCBI taxonomy): domain Eukaryota; kingdom Metazoa; phylum Arthropoda; class Malacostraca; order Amphipoda; family Hyalellidae; genus Hyalella; species Hyalella azteca. The sequence goes on from NW_025945320.1 coordinate 152,805, forward strand.
GACAGTGTTAGGCTCTAGGTTGCCTTATAAAATTTATACCTTTTTTAAAATTGGACATAAATACATAATTTAGCCTTCTTGATGGTAAACTGACAACTGTGTTTTTTGAGTATCATTATGTGATTATGACCTGCATGGCTGAGTAATGCAATGGTCTAATATGATGCCTCTACACCCACATGCTGGAATACAATCAGGCCTCACCTATCACAGTTATTCGATTGCAGACCTGGTTCCCCAGGGAAGCTCATTGACTGATGGTACTTATTCAAGTACCGTATAATTGTAATTGTATGTTATGCTTCCAATGTTTCAAGCAGTTATAAACCCTTCCCACGGGTTTATAACTGCTTGAAACATGAAAAATACTTCAAGAACAGTACAAATAGTAATACTGAATAATATTACCATTTCATTGATTTTATTTTGATTTTATAACTAAATTGCATAAATCACATCAATGTCAATCTCTTTGGCCATTTGCAGAAGTTGTTTAGCTATTGGTTGCATTAATGTCAAAGCATTCACCTGTCAAGCCAAAGCCTTCTTTGAGAGCATGAACTCTGTCAGTGTCATCTTTCTCTTCTCTCCAGCCAGACTTAGTCAACACCAGCATGTCATCATCAGATAATAAATGGGCCTGCATGTCCAAACAATTTATATACATCTTTGGAAGTGATATAAGTTAAGACCTCTTTATTATTTATAACAATACTTTATTGTTGGTTAATGCTTGCAGTAAATTCTTGAATATTCATATAATTTCAGATGAAGATTTTTTTTGAAAACCTGCCAATTAACTTCATCAGAAACCTGCAAACCAGTAAAAAATCCACAAATGATCTTTCTCATTAATTTTGAATGAAAAGCGGCAATGAAAAAAAGCCATAGCAGGTGAGGTGCATGATAGCTGGAGACTTCTGTACAGCCATTAAACCAGTTCTGATGAAGTTTTAATTTTATAATATGTGAACCATGATATGAATGGCAAACACATTCAATAATACAAATATCTTTTACAATTGGTTTTTCATGATGCTAATGTCATTTATATATTATTTAGGATTAATCCACAGCACCTGTATTGATGCTTCCAAAATATAGGCTTGGGCACTGTAATCATCAAATTCATCATCTCTTCAATTTTAATATTGTATTATCAGGCATAACTATTTATTGGCAACCTCCATATCATTGGACTTCAAACCTTACTAAAAATAAAATCTATGCACTTGTTTTATTTAATTAACAGTAAATCATAATCTCAAAGCATTTTGATTCAATTCACTCTATGATGTTAATAAAATGTGACATAAAAATTGTTTATCTTCTATAGCAGGGAATAATGATATAATAGTAGAGGTAGTATATTATTTACAATCAGAATTTCATTTTTTGAGTGAAGACTGAGAAGCTTAATTTTCACTGGTTTTTACTGGGACATGTTCAAAAGCATTCAAACATTCATTATTTTATCTTGCTTTTTATGTGCCACTTATTTTACTCAACTTTATCAAATATCACAATATTTGAAACGTGTTGTATGTAGAGGGATCCAATAATTTTTTTTTATAAAGGCCTCCCACACTCACCATTCCAACAAAAAGGGAATTAATTTTATTAAATAAAAACAGGGAATGGTTTCATGTCAATGATCAGGGCCCGAACCTTAACGCCTCTGATGGTGGCCTACACCGACTCCGAGGGTCACTGAGCTGTGACGTGAGCGAGGAGCAGGCCCACGTCAAACTTTTCTCTGACTGTTGTTAGGATGCTAGCTGCATTGCCTCGCTGCACAGCCAAACCCAACCTTTGCTCCAACCATAGAGTCTCTCTACGTTCGCCGGACAATTCCGTAATGCGACGGCCAATCTGTGATATTAAAGGACCAGTTGTTTCACCATATGTGCCCGTCATTTCTAATGCGACTGGCTGAAAATGATACTGAGCTGCCAATGCAATAAATTAATAAATTAAATTAAAAATAAAAAAATCCAATAAATTGCCACGTTATCAAATACATTATCATTAAGGACCAAATTCATGATACATTAGATCTACCCCAACACCTATTTGACCATGGAATTTTTTCCCCCCAATGGTCCACGACTCTAATAAAATTCAAATAAAAGAAAAGCCAGGGTTTGACAGCAACAACAGCACCCTGGCTGCAGTTGGGGAATCAGTTTTTGCTGATGGAAGGATGGATCTGGATCCTAATGTTGCAGAGATGCTACTAAAGCTACAGAGAGCAGGAGCCTGCGTCCGTGACAACCTCGTGATGTTCAAATGTGATGCCTCCTCTAATTGATGTTCCCCAGCCTCTACCACTGCTATTGTTCAATGCCTTCACTTGTACATTTACATCAGTTCTTCCGTTTTCGTTAAATTTTTTCTTTGTGATGTGCTCTGCGATCATAAAATATGAACTCCATTGGAAGTGGACAGATGTCTCATGAATCCATAATCCAAACCTGCACCAGCTGCCCCAGGATAGTGGAACTTTCTTAAAAAACACTCCACTGGATTGAATTTACCATAGAGGCCAAGTCTTCATTCAGTACAATGTAAGTCCGGCAAAGACAGGGAGTGATTCTTTGTCAAGGATAGTGTTGGGTTGAAGATCTAATAGCCGCTTCACAGCCTCATTTATAATAAAGATTTAGGGCCAAATTACATAATTTTTGGGGCAATAGAACAAATGAGCCAAATTGATTTTTCAGATTAAGCCAAATGATGTATATAGTCAAATGGGGTAAGACAGGATCGCAGCCTTCATGGGGTAAGAAAGGACCAGCCCATGGCGTGCATTCTAATTGCACTGAATTCAATTTGACAAAAGAATATGTTAGAACAATCATTGCCTGTCATTTCAATGTTTGTGGCAACCCTCTTCTGTAAATTATGAATTTCTGGCTAATTTTTAATGAAAACCTATGTAAAGAAGGGTCACAAAATAGTTATATAACCCTGTTTGGAAAATAAGCTCAGTCTAATGACAAAAAATTTTTTGGCCAGGTTTGTGGATGTAGGCAGGTAACCTCAAGTAATAGGCAACATTTTAGACATACTAGGCATTCCTACCTGCTACCATCACTGCCTGACATGTATTCTAAAATGGGGTAAAAAAGGACTGGACATGGGGTAAGACGGGACCACTAAATGATCCTGTTTAACCATACAAGTGGTCCTATCTTAGCCCACAAATGGTCCTCTATTACCCTACAGTTTATCAGAAATAGTTTTTAAATGAATATATTATTGTGTAGTACATGGAGTATTTTGGTCAAAATTTTCATCTTTTGCTCAAACTTTGTTATAACTTGTTAGCTTTTTCAATTAGAGAAATTTAGTGCACTATTTTAAATTGCATCAAAGGGATATAGAAAATAGGGATGTCTATTCCCATTAGTGAGCTGCAGAACTATGTGCAAGATTGGCTGGGGAAAAATCATTATGTGAAACATGAAAAATAATTATGATCACAACTCTGTGAGAGGGCTTGAGCTATGTTTGAAGAAGTGCACCACAAATGCAGTTAGCAAGAAAACACATGACGTCTGACACTTAAGTTATTATCCATTGGTTAGGCGCGGGGTAAAACCGGGGGGCTTTGCGCCCCCCAAATCAGGGGTTTTCCGTCATTGGCAACTAGCAGCCTTAAAAATTCAATAGCAGCTCAAAAAGTGAATATTGCTCACAGCTGAATCCTAGATGCATTTGCAGAACATATATATACATGATAATCATTGGCCACAAGATCATCAAAATATACTTCAGTAGGTTGAAACTTGAACCAACAGAGGACTTTTCCAATCATTCAGGTAAATACTAAAATAGCCATCAGGATTCACAGAAAGATTTTTACAGATCAAAAATGGTAGTTTTAGCAGCTTTATCTAATTTTTTGGCAAACGCCTAATTTCTGGTGGTGGTAAATCATGTGTTATTGAAAGTAACCGAATTCGCCACGCCGTCTTGGGAATGGGGGGCAGTTCGGAAAGCGCGAACGGTTGCAGCTCATGGCGCGGTTCACGAAAAACTTAAGATAGTAACAACTCCTTCGAAATTTATTACAAAATGTAAGTTTAACGTTGCATTTATCAAAAAATAAATGAACTGTACTCACTTTAATGATTAGTTCAATCTCAGGAACCGAACCATTCTCTTCCCCGTTGGTTTCGTCCAAATTATCAGCCATGGTTCAAGTGTCAAACTGGGAGCACAATACACCCAACCTTCCAGCACGCGCACTACTCAACACTACTGACTCATAATCAAAACAGCCGGAATTACCCTAAAGTGATGAACTGAAATTTTTTCCCCTAACATTTAATGGTTTCATGTCAAAAGATTATGCTGAAATTTTCGACATTCCTTGTTTAATTTTTGATTCCATGTAAACTCTGGCATCTCTCTCAAATGTAGAGTTATAACGTATATAAAAATTGGCGTACCAAATAAATAACACCAGTCTGCTAAAAAATTATTTAGCAAGTTCCTTCATGTCCAAAACTAACAATATTTTACAAATAGTCCATACTCGAAGAACCATATACTAAGCACATGCAGCGCATATAAATACTTCCGTAAGATATCCAGCTTCGAAAATTCACCTCCCGGACGCTTCTACAAAAATTGTACAAAATTCTACAAAAGGAAAAAATTTAGTAGAGAGTGTTCAAAGACGCGCAACAAGGATAGTTCCGGGCTTGAAAGGCAAGTCCTATGAGGAAAGACAAGGCCATGCATGAGCATATGTTCAGTCTTAAAATGCCTCGTACCCTACGGAACAACTGATATCTAGAAGCGATTTTAAATCTACCGTCTGAAAGGCCAGTCTAGTCAAGAAAAGTACAAGAATCGGCGACAGGCCTATCCAGGCCTATTTAGTTAATGCCGAGCATACTATACTACTATACTATACTAATAGTACCTAATGGTAATGTTTAGGTCGTGACAATTTTCTCGATGTCGCCTACGGTTTTCAGTTTTACGTCCATAAGGGCCAAAATTCGAACTGAGCCCAATATATCCTCTAACCTAAAGTACAGATTTTAACGAACCTTTCAATGTGCATTCCTAGCCACCTAACAGTGATGTTTAAGTCGTTATTTTTTCGATTTCGCCTTTGTTAGCGAATTCTACGTTTAAACGTTCCAAAATTCGTAGTGAGCCTAATATCTAGAATACAACTGTACAGATTCGAAAAAAAAACTTTTATTATAAATTCCCAGCCAAATATCAGTGATGTTTAGGCCGGGAGCGCAGCCGTGCACCACCAATTCTGTGTACCAATAAGCCCTGGATCGAACATCTTGGATCTCTCCGGACATCCACCAATCAGCCGTGAAAAATTTATCGTCCTTCGACAATTGGCCGTTCTACAGAGGGCTGGTTCGACCCACGGCCTAGATACGGACGGCTTGAAGTGTTGAAGGCTACGTTCTGGAAGGCAGGAATCATGATGGTCCATTACATCAGGGCAGTGGTGTTCTTCGGCAGGTGACCCGGATTTTTCCGTTGTCAGTTTCCAGAAGCAGGAACTGAAACAAACGGACAAACGGAACTACACCATGCGGGTTGTCCGCACACGCGGCCCTCCGCTCTCATTAATTAGGTATTAACTGAATGGCTCCAGCGTGCTTCTCCTTTGCAAGGACATCCCTGTTGGAAACACAGGTATAATGTTTACATTCTACATTTAACTTTGTAAACTCCAAAGGAAATTGAATTGCGTAAATTATTCATTGTGATGATTCCTTAAATATGTTCACACTACTAAGTTATAGGAATCTGAACTTGGGAACTAAAATTCTATCAAATTAATTACGATTAGTTAAACATCCGTATTGCCTGAAGGATTTAAAATTAATATTTCAAATTCCTTCGAGTATTTTTTTTTCACGAAATACGAGAATATTTCACATTCTTATCGTTTTAATTCTTTCATTAGTAAAAATTTTTCACGGTATATTTTTTCATGCATTGATAAGCATAATTTTATTCCCGCTGCCACGTGGGCGGCAGACGCAAGACTCAAAATTCGTTCGGGTTCCCTGATTGTCAGATGCATCGTTCCAGATATCTGATTTCGTCTGTGATTAAATTACAGCGCGATTTTTTAAATAAAAATTGATCAAACTTGAGGTTACTTCGTAATTAATTTTTCCTAACTTTTCCTTTGAACGAATACCAATGTTTGTGATACGAAACTGGGCTTTATGTATAGATAAAATTTACCTAGTACAAAAATGTAGGCAAAGAATGTCATCAATTTAGAATACCTGCATTTTTTAAATTTCGGGTACAAAAAATCTTTTAACGGGCGATTTTTTAAAAATGCTGGTGAAAATAGACCGTTTTTCTTATTTTTCAAGAATTTTGGGAAAGTGTCGTATGAACGGGTGAAATTTGTTTATATTTACGGGTGTTTTTGTCCGATTTACGGGTGAGTTCTGTTCAATTTTGCATTTGATAAACAGAGTGATGATGTAATGACTTGAATACGCAAGTTGAAAAAGCTTTAACAATCAACTTATCTGCAACTTCATCAGGTCCGCAATGACGAAAAGCCAATAAATAAATTTTATTTTCCGATATTTTTTAGTTCCATTATTAATGCAACTGACTTGGATCACTTTTTGCAAATACGAGCCCCATTACACAAAGTTACTAAGTAAATGTTAACGCGTCTATTTTAAGACATAGATTCAATCCAGAATATATCTTTATTCTTCTCAATAACAAGCAATGCGTTTGTAAAACTATATTTAAAACCAATATTACGTTAATTTTTATCATGATTGATATATTTAGTCTTATCCATATCAAAAAATGGCGCCAGTGGACTTGCATCGAGAAACTGGATGAAAGTTTAGGTTTTAAAAAGTGAAATGAAAGTACGATGAATGCTGCAATAAATTTAAATTTGTAAAAGCCTTGGTATCTTTCCTACAATTTACCCACGATGAAATGTGCATTCATCTTGCGTATGAAAAGAGCCTCTCATGGGGGTGAACATTTGTCTTGAAATAGACTTTCAAATTTAATATTTTTAAGCCGGGGACTTCACGAAACTGTTCAGTTTTATATCTGTCCTGTTAACGCAGTTTTTTATGATTGAAAATGAATAAAATTGCACTGGTGGTCTAATTTTAGAATGTATGCATTACGTTTTATTGGATAAACTTACCGATGCATTGCATGTTCATTTTCGAGCTCTTTCCGATATTGTAATGGGTATTCGACTCAAATTTTTAATCTAAAATCGAAACATTTAGTTGAGAGACACTTTTGATGCGCATAACGAATACACATTACCTCGTGTATAAATTGTAGGAATGATACTAACGCTTTTATAAACTTTCCTTTAATGCAGCTATTTGTTCGTTTCAAATGGCCTTTCCTGCTAATCGCTCTTTCGAAGGAACCATTTGTACGCTTAACCTGACGAAAACTTAGCTCTTGTAGACACACAACGTGAGTATGGACGGCATTTGTGGAACAGGTTCTGCCGCACCCGGCAAGGCTTGGTCCTCGAATTTTTTTCTAACAGACGTTTGTCCTTAGGCCAAGCATCGTCGTAGGCCGCACAGTAAGCCTATAGCTGCGCTATGGGCTAAAATGGTGGGGCGGTAATAGGATGGTCGTGTTTTTTAACCTGATCCTCGAGATAAACATCTTCAGTCTCCGTCTGGAACCCGGCGTGGTCAGAGCTTGAATTGAACAGTGCAGTTTTGGACTCAACTTCCTGAACTTCGGATGCGTGAGTGTGCATGGTAACTTAAGAACTAAAAGCTTTTGATTGACTAGAAGTAATTCTTCCTTTGTGTGTTTGCCGATGTTGTGCACCGAGAAACAGCCTTCTGTTGTGGCGCAAACGAATCAGTCTCGAAATCATTCGTTCTTTTAATTCATAATCACTTCGGTTGATAAAATGTGAATCGGTGGAACTTTAAAGAAGTGTAAATATAATTATTGATTACAATTTCAGATAAAAAAGAAAGTTTCTATCTAATGTACATATCACTATGCCGAAAAATTTAGTTTCTAGATTTACATTTAATTTTTAACAGACGACTACGACCCTAGGTTATTGACGAGAATAGTGTTGATGAATGCGATGCCAAATCCTCAGTTTTCATCTAAACATGAATTATGTCAAGTAAATTTAAATTGCCTGACAGTGGATTCCCGAACATATTATTCAGTATCATCTATCACACGTAATTTTGTAATCTTTAAATTTATTGGTATTGAAGCCCACCTTCGTCTTTACGCTTTTCTTCATCCCATCTCTCCTGCACACGTGGCCAAGGTGCACCTCCTATGATCATATTGCACATGAAATGCGAAATAACTTCCCAAATTATAGGCATAAATTATGTTTATAAAATTCCTTTAATATTAATTGATCGAAAATTACACAAGGGAAAAGGATTACCGTATCGGGTTCATTCCTGGATCCGTGACTGTGCTATGCTCTCGAGACGAACCCATGTGTTGCGTTCGTACGACGTTAGCCACTTAATTTAGCACCAACCCATCCAAGTCACCACTAGTTTTACTGAGATTAAACGTTGTGCACTTAGAACGCTTAGTAAATTTTAAGCCGTTGTTATTATCATCGAACGTTAAGTCTTTCAACAATTTCAGCGTAGTCATGGGCTCATGGCAGCACGGATTGGAGGCAGCTGGCAAAATGACTGGAGGAGGTCCAGTATAGGTCTATGTGATTTCACTGATTAGCTTGTAAACTACGCAGCCAAGACTCTGCCCTAATGCGGCGCTTTTACGACCATCTCGGTGTTCTCAGAGTGAATGATCATGGATTTGTGGGAGTATAGTCAAAAAGTGAAGTGCGAGTCACCATTTCCTTTTTAATTCATGAAAACGGCTCTACTAATTTGGCTCTGGGAAAAGTTCGGAGCTTAGTATTTCTTCAAATATTCCATGACTGATAAGTTTCATTTCATTGCAGATCAGAAGCGCTTCAATAAATAAAGTTTTAATCAAATTATATCCGTATAGAACTTCGTGCGTACATAATTAATACTTGAAGGTGTTTACTTGCACTATATCTTCAATAGATTGATAGTACATAGCCATAAGTAATGGAATTCGACGAGCCGGCGTGGGATGAATCGTCTGCTGAAGAGGATGAACTGCGCGAGGAGTGCGGCGTGTTCGGGTGCGTGCTGGCAGAGGACGCGCCTCTAGACCCCCAAGACCCCTACGTCTCCCAGACCATTGCTCTGGGTCTGCACTCCCTCCAGCACAGGTGGGTTTACTTGCTGCATATTTTGGTGATGAATTTTTTTTTGAACATTTAATTTTGCCATCGGTTATCATCACATTAGGTTTTTTCCGTGAAAAATTATTCGGTAAAATTTCAAGTAGCTGTAGATGGTTTGGATATTGTTAAGGAATCGCAACTATGAGCTTTATAATAATTTAATTTAAGTGCTAATTTTCAAAAAATTTGCTCACAAAATTTTGGCTTAGTAACCTAAAATGAAATTCATTGGGTACAGTAACTGTTTTACTTTTAAATGCAAGTAACATTGTGGTACCTACGTCTAAATTTTCCCGCTCAGGTATTCCGTGGACAGTCCATAGCGCTGTTTCCAGACCATTCTGTACAGGAAAGATCAGTGGCTCCATTCATTCATTTATTGTATATCTTGGTGTTCTCATGATATGCTCATGCTGCCTAGAGCTTGCATTTCGTTTACAGCGAATCCAAAACGTAGTTCATAGTTACTGTCAATTACTGTTTTCTCGTTTATTCACTCTTTGCCCAATTATTGTTATTGCCCCCAGTGCGCTTATCAGAATTTGCTGTCGAAGATTCACACTTACGCTCATTGGATATTAAATTTGAATGCCACAAGGCAAACATGGCTGCTCCAACAATCTGCATTCTAATTTTCGCATGCGAAGACTTGCCATTCCCCATATTTCTTTTACTTTACGACGCAATTGTATCTTACGCCGCATTTTCCATCACTCTGATGGGAAAAAATTCGTAGGCAATGATGAATTTGAACTATTCAACTGCCCGATAAACCAATGATAATTTTCTAATTCCAAGGATCCACGTGCTTTTCTATTCAGTCCGCAACTCGTGCCGAATAAGTATAGGGATCATCTTTCGAAAGCTCCAAATCCAGGCTTTAGCATCTCGGTAGATCGAAGATGGCTTTCTCTGTACAAGTCGGCCTTTGCGAGAAAGCAAAACGTAGTAACTATATAACCAGATTGCGTTTCTGGTTGAAGGCAGCTACGGATGAGGAGGGACGGGGCTAAGGAGCAAAGGACAGGGAAAAGGTCGAGTAAAAATGAACTCTTGCCTCAGGCATCGTTCCTGTGGAGGCTACAATAGAGCACAAGTTTGTGATGCGTTCGTCACGAATAATTCATAGTTTACTACCTGAAATATTCTCGCGTGCGTCGGCTTGTTTGATTAAAAATAGTCCATTACCGTGTTACGGTAAAATTACGTGACCAACCATTCAATTTGTAGCCGCTCGTACGTCACGCAACTGCTATTTAGTTGAAAAAAAAATTTATCCCTTTTCAGCACCTTCGCCAAAAATTAACGAGAAATGCATTGATAAAAATCCGTTCCGTTTAGCGTGAGGGCTTAGGATTCGAATTACTTTTTATGCCATTCAGAAGTTTTCATTTCAGTAGAATTGTTTAGTTATTACATGTATCATATTTATATACCGATAGTAGCGGGATTCATGTCTAAAGAAAAAAATGCATGTGAACTCAACGGCAGCGGTTCAGGTATTCAGATTTGTACCTGCCATGCGGTACACGATTTAGTTTTAGATTGATCCATTTTCAACACCAGGCTTATTTCAGCCATGGATAATATGTAAATTGGTGTTGTTGTCCAGGGGCCAGCAGAGCGCTGGGATCGTGACGACCACAGGAGAAGCGTTCCAAGACTTCAAGCTGCACCGGGGCGCGGGCTACGTCAACAAAGTCTTCACTGAGGAGCAAGTCTACAAGCTCACGGGTGAGCCGCGCAAACATCAGAGGTCAAGATGTTGNTAGTTTTGTACAGTATTATAATCAAAATTTTCAATTTGTATACAACTATGTCTTAAATTAATTAAATTTAAATGCATGCCCTGGTCTTCAATCAAACTTGCATAAAACTAGGTATGTCTTACGGTACATTGTTCTCTTATCATACAAGCACCAAGACATTAAATCCTCGGGTAACATTTGCCATTGTGCTGCGATGTGATGCGTCACTTAACATTTCCTTAATATTTTTTTTTCACAATAGAGCCTCGCCTAATGAAATAAGAGCGTAAAAAAAATTTTTTCATTCAATATTTGCTCATGTCTTGACCCACTTGTGCCATTTCTAAATAAATCCAACACCCTCTGCATGGTCTAATGTCAGCGCCTGTTACCATGCGATGCTTATTTCATAAAATATAATGTCTACTAACACGTTCAAGTTATGAGTAATGCGGAATAATTTTCGAACGCTTCCACCAGGCCGCTTAGGTATCGGGCACAACCGCTACGCCACAACGGGCGGCAATGACGTCAGCAATTTCCAACCGTTCGTTGGACACAACAAACACGGGCCGTTTGCACTCGCCCATAACGGGCAGCTCATCAACGCTGACTCACTCAAGGACCTGGTGAGTATTGATCAATTAATTGGTAATTTAATAATTAATTAGAGGTGATTAGAGTGAAATGCAATAATGAAGTCTGAGAAATACGATAACAAATTTAAGGGTGACCTCTTAATTCTCTAATGTGCACAAAAATTTACGTTCAAAATTTTACTCGCACCTGAATGAAAATGGGAATATTATTATTTAGCAACGTGTGTATTTTTATGACCGTTCTATAGTACTTTTAACACAGGAAATCTGCCAAAAAGTAGCAATTGTCTTCCGTTCTTAATTTTTGGCCAGTTTGTTCACGGCGTTCGCAATAGTAGAATACTGCCTCGTTTCATCGTTAGTGCCGGTATAATTCCGTTCTCCTTCTGGACCTTGTTACAGATTCACTTTTAAAGACCGTGCTTTTAATTTATCGCCTCGTTTATTGTTCGAATTCACCGCTTTCTTCAGGATTCGAATTATCCTCTGTTTTCACGCTTTCAAATACCATTTTTTCGTGCTTACGATTCATGGTCTTTGTGAATGCTTATTATTCATCTGTTTGTGCTATTGATTAAATTTCTTTGTCTGTGCTTTGGTTCATCTCTTTATTTGTGCTTAGATTTGTGTCTTTGTCTGTGCTTTTGAATTCATTCTCTAAGTTCATCTGTTAGTTAATTCTCTTGGTTTGCATTTCAGTTCGTGCTTTTGATTTAAAGGTTTCTTTTTTCTTTCTGCTTTCTGACAGCTCTGTTGAATCTTCCGAATACTCCACATTTGATTGATCTCATTTACAGCTCTGCTTATTATTACCGTAGATTCGTTCCTTTGACTGATTGGTCGACTATTTCTACTGACCGTAATTGTTCCTTATCCATGTCCATCAGTTATTCGATCGAGGTCTGAGTCTGACGACTCGTTCGGACTCGGAGCTGATCACTCAGGTCATCTCGTTGAACCCCACACACGGAGAACAGGATGGACCTGACTGGAGGACAAGGATCAGGTTCCTCATGAGGCAGACGCCAACGTCCTACAGCCTCGCCCTCATGAACAGAGATAAAATATACGCAGTCAGGGATCCTCTGGGCAACAGACCGCTGTGTGTTGGTGAACTCCGGTCCAGCGAGAGTGGTACGTTTCTAGACGAAGATATCTCAATCTTCGTAATGCCGCAGTGCATGTAAGTCTTGTAAGAGGAATCACGTCCAATGCGAATGAGATGACGGAACAGGACGAAATTTCAGTCCTATTTAAAATGTGTAGAAACTAATTGTTCACAGGCTAAAATGAATTTCATTTACGTTGTTGCATGGAACGTAATGAGCGTTCATAGGCCAAAATGAATTTCATTTACGTTGTTGCATGTAACGTAATGAGCGTTCATAGGCTAAAATGAATTCCATTTACGTTGTTGCATGGAACGTAATGAGCGTTCATAGGCCAAAATGAATTCCATTTACGTTGTTTCATGGAACGTAATGAGCGTTCATGGGCTAAAATAAATTCTATTTACGCTGTTGCATGGAACGTAATGAGCGTTCATGGGCTAAAATAAATTCCCTTTACGTTGTTGCATGGAAAGTAATGAAATGCATTTTGTTTGTGAAAGAGTTTTTTTTTTACACGATTTTTAACGTTTATAATTGCACCCCGCAGAGCCGGAGTCGAAGCTGCTTGGCTGGATAGTGAGCTCAGAATCCTGCGCCTTCCCACCCGTGGGGGCTCGCTATCTCAGAGAGGCTAGTACTTGCATCATGCACCACCCGACTCATTTTTTCATGTCTGCAATAAATTTTACTTGTGTAACGAGGACTCGTTTATCTGCGCAGCCACTCAAAGAATATCAAGATGATTGATTTTGTAGTTAAATCGACTAGTGACTATTGATAAGTGACTTCATACATTAGGAAATAATTCATAATACACATTGGTCGAACTTTTTTTCTTCGATTCACATTAAAATGATCATTTCCTTGCAGATCCTTCCAGGAGAAATACTTGAGATAAGTCCCAAAGGACTGAAACGACTGGACATTGTCCATCGTCCAAGAATTTACCGGCCTCGAGCTACCATCACTCTAGAGTACGAAGATTCCGACGTTAATCAGCAAGCATCCCTCCAGAACTTAGATACTCATGCGGGAGTAGCTCCTCCATGCTGCAGTCCAAATGCAACAGGATGTCGTTCGGCAAAGGCTCGAGTTTTGTATGTTAATTCTACAATGGAGCCTAAAAACCTTTCTTTGAATTCAAACGAACCAAAAACCATGAACGAAAGTGGGAACGAGCCAAAACTCTCATCAGGGGACGGCACAAGTGAAGGCCTCTTCGTTGGAATGCCTATGGAAGAGGATATGGTCAAAAACATAAGTGTCAGTGATTATAGCTCAGAAGAAGACATTCCCGCAGTTGCCAGCGTAAGTCTAAGTCCTGTTTTGTTGCAGGAGAAAGATGGAAATTTAAATGATCAGTTCGAGCGTAGTGAAGATAAGAAATCATTGCCAGTGTCGGCCGAAGACTCAACTGGCGACTCGCAATCCTCCGATGACAGTATTGTAGAGGTAAGCAGCCCGCTTACTGCCCGAAGTGTGTCTTCTACGAGCTCCTCTTCATCGTCCAGCGACGAGTTGTCGCCAAATGGCACGACCAAGAGACGTTGTTCTGCGACTAAGAAGTGCACTGCACCCGTCGCATTCTGCATTTTTGAATACGTCTACTTCGCTCGCCCTGACTCCATCTTCGAAGGTGAGCTAGAGTCTAGTATTTAATTTTCTTAGTTGCCCCGAATTTTTGGGAATTTTTAGATCACTTGTACATTTTGCGAATTTTCTTAGTTTAATATCAGTACTGACAATCGATAGAGGTTATTGAACTGCTATGAAGTGAATGTTCCAAGCTGTCGATGCCTTATAAGTTATGTTTCTCCATTATCATCTCCTGTGAAGCTAAAATGTTCCGAACTTTAAGCCCATGATCAGAACGCCCATGTCGAAGAAGAGTTAGAGGCCTTTGCGATGGGAAACCGCAACCTCCAGTTGAACTGTAATCAGAAAATTCTTACTTTTTACTACACCCGGGGTTGTGAGTTCCTAAGATGATAAGTGTTGAGATATATTTTTTAACTTTATGCATTAAAAGTTATGTTTATCAATCGACAGGTCACTCGGTGTACGACGTAAGGTACAAGACAGGCGAGCTCCTGGCACTCGAACATCCCGTGGAGGCAGACTTCGTATGCTGCGTTCCTACCACAGCCTCTGTGGCTGCTAAAGGTTTCGCCAGTAAAGTGAGTCGAAGTCGAGTCAGCATTTTTTAAAGTTTTCGTAAGTAGATGTTGAATTATGGAATTTTAATGAATTGGTTTGGAATGTTTTCAAAGCTTAGAGTGGAAACATCGGAATTACTGTCATAGAATTTGTATCGCTAGAATTTACAGCTTATAGATAAGTACGGAATTTATAGCTGGAAGTTACGAGTGTGCCAGATAAAATATTCACTCGTAGATAGGCGAGATAAAAATACTCTCTAGTCCGTCTATTGCCATATTCATTTAATAATCATTCAGGACAACCCGCATAATAGATACAGCACCTCATTGTAATTATTTCTTCGTCAGTTTATCCTATAATTCATATCTTTAGTGTATCGATCATTATTTTTCAGCTTATGATGATTTACCTCGATGTTGCAGAGCGGGTTGCCCTACCAGGACTTGCTGTACCGAAGTCACTTCGTCGGACGCTCGTTCATTGAGTCCGACCAGAACACCCGTAAGCGGACGGTGCTGCGTAAGTTCTCTCTCTACTCTGAGAACTTCGTGCGAGGCAAGCGCGTTGTGCTCGTGGACGACTCCCTCGTACGAGGCACCACCATAGAACCCATAGTCGAGATGATCAAAAACGCCGGCGCTCTTGAGGTATGAAGCTAGATTTTCTAAGATATTGATATCTTGACTGTCATGATGTTGGCTTGTCATTGGAAATTATCGGAACTTTAACACGATAACGTCTTTAAGTCCTTTAAATCCTCTTAACACGTCGTCATGAAATGGAAAGTTCATCAAGCACCGCTAGTCTTTGGACTCAGGTCGATTTATGACGCTTCTGTCACGTATATACAACAGCTCATCGATTGTTACAAAAGCTAGAAACATCCTCATTTCGCAGATATTTTTCTTCCACACAATCTTCAAAACTTTATGCGTTTGAATCAAATTTGTATGGCAGGTGCACTTCCGAGTCGCCTCTCCACCCATCCGCCACCCGTGCTACATGGGCATCAACATCCCGACCCGTGAGGAGCTCGCAGCCAACCGAGCGCCTTTGGATCTTCTGGCATCCAAGTGGAATTTGGACAGCCTGAAGTACCTGAGTTTGGAGGGACTGCACGCTGCCGTTAACGACGGAATTGTGCTTGAAGAGAACAGAACCGTAGGCCACTGCACGGCCTGCCTTGACGGCATTTATCCTGTTGAGCTAGACTGGTAATAACTTAGAATATATTTCAGACTGACGAAGCTGGAATCAATCGGTTCCTATTAGTACTCTCCGAACTTTTGTTAACCCCATAGAATGCTTTAGTTTTGGGAGGAGACGCTTGTTCAAAAATCTGGATTGCGTACAGTTTCATATTGGTTATTACATGAAATTACTTGATTTTCACGTGATACGCCGACAAATTAAGAAACTCTCCTGCAGCTACGTTCAGCAATTTTGGTGTGTGCAAGCGACCCTTCGATCCACAGTTTCTCTTCGACCGCAATAAATTTAAATGAATTCTCTAGAATTTTTCAAATATGAATCACGATGAAGTATTATAATCTCATTCTTACAGTTATTGATGGATGAAACATGTTTTTAGAGAATAACGATCGTCGCTCGTTGAACTTTTTTTTTTGTCGATGTAATCGAATTGATTCCCATGATAAATTATTTCCTTCAGCTTATCATTTGTATCAAGTTTTTGAAGTTTTGGGTTAATAAAATTTGTTTCAATTTTATTAATTATTGACATATAAATATATAGTAGATACTTTTCATATATAATCGCACATCGGCATCACAATCTTACTAAGACTCCCAACATTGATCAAAACGTACAAACGAATAATAGCACCAACAAATCACTTGCACTTATCACAGCGCAATGAGGCTAAGTTACAGCAAGAATCACTTAATCAGCAAACGAAAGTACATGAAAGGAACGAGTTACTCAGAAGCTGCTTAAACATAAAACTAAAGCGAGAAGATTCGTGATTATTCACCCGTAGAACAAGATCATTAGACTTATCTAACTTGAAGTAACTTACTTTAAACCGTATTATATATCCAGAGTTCATTTATGCCATCAAATGTTGAGACAGTTTTGAGCTCAAAATTAAAACAAATTCATACACGGCAAATTACGTATAAATTTTGGCTTTCTTGGTATAAGAAACTGAATTCCGGAGTAAGGCATTGCAGCTGTCTTGCAATACATTTATTTTAAATAAAATGCGAACAATAGGCTTTGTATGTGCAACAGATACACATGATCAAGGCTGATGCCCCTTTAGTCGAGATGTGATCATTATTTCGTGTACGAGATGCTAAACAATCAAAAATAGTTACGAGTTTGAAACTCCATCAGCAAATCACTGATTGCTTTCACAGCCGAACCCTCCAATTGCAAACGACAAAACGACCGCTACGTGCACTACAACGCGTTTTGACCGTACGGCACTAGTAGAGCATTGGTTTAATCGAGGCCTGAACTATAGCAAACCCCGCTTGGCTTTCTGAAGGACGTGTCTTGCGATGATGACCCTCTGTATCTGAGATGTTCCTTCATAGATCTGGTAGATCTTAGCGTCACGCATCAGCTTCTCCACGGGATACTCAGTATTGAAACCTGCCCCACCAAACACCTGCACAAATTAACGCAATTGAATATATTTACATTCTCTGATCTCTACTAACTACTATAGTATATTATATTTAAAAATAGGAGATACGTAATAATAGATGCGGGATGCATGATGTTACATGGGAGATACAAAATCATTTTATACTACATTGCCAGATCAGATTAAATAGATTTTAGTTAATCACAACTTGCATCGGGAGCTGGCCTCCTATCAACGACCGCTCACTGATCCCTACAAGACTCCACATCCGGCATTACCTGCACGGCGTTGGTGGCTGCCCTATTAGCCACGTCTGACGAGAAGGCCTTGGCAATGCTGGAGCAGTAGGTGTTGGGCGCTCCCTTCACTATTTCGTAAGCCGACTTCATCCATAGCAGTCGTGCAGCCTCAATTTCTATGGCCATATCGGCCAATATGAACGACACAGCCTGTTAACATTTTTATTTAAATTAATTTTGACACGTGACAATACATATGCTGAATGAGGTTACAAAATTTTCCCGCTCTATGTTACAATATATAAAAATCCCGCACGAAGGATAGCAGGCAATGCTTTCTATCATCAATTTGATGCTCAGCGATAGACGCGCTTAATATTTCCTCAACCGAAATTTTCTCCATTCCACTTGATACATTGTCTTGACCATGTTATTCGTATCAAAATTGTTAGTTAACACAAGCAGTAAAGGGCTGGTCTCGGCAGCTCACTCACCTGGTGCTCAGCAATAGGGACACCAAAAGTCTTCCTCTCTAAGGCGTACTTGGTGGCCTCGTCCAAAGCTCTCTGTGCGAGTCCCACCGCCCCAGAAGCTACGGTGGGACGTGTCTGGTCGAACGAGCCCATCGCTATCTTGAAGCCCTGGCCCTCACCTCGTGGAGGAATACCGTTCATTTTAACACGATTTGAGGATTGCTCAACATTCTTTGACAAATAAATTGCACTCATAATCAATTCAATTGGCATCGGAAAAATTGTACACTATTTTAGCATCTTCTAAAATCGTATTTAAATGTTTCAAGTTTAGTCATTGCTTGAAAGATTATGTTTTTAATTCTGGAAAATTATTTAAAGTAGAATTTTCAACATATTCGAATCTGTTGACACAGCTGAACAAGAGACAGCTAAACATTCAAGACAGCATCTTCAAAGCAAACAACTTCTGGTACATTTTCATCGGTTTCAGGCAAATTCAGAAGTGATTGCATGAAAATAAATAGAAATGGTCATAGACCATTTCTAGATTCTTCACATAGACCGCATATAGAAATGTGGTTTGGGATGAAACAATTCACTAGATATTACTGGCAAACAATTCACTAGATATTACTGGTAAACAATTCACTAGATATTACTGGTAAACAATTCACTAGATATTACTGGTAAACAATTCACTAGATATTACTGGTAAACGTACTCCATAACCCGTTTGTCGTGATCACATTGGACACGTCAAGATGATCATTGTCAATCAGTCAACATATTTCCTAGCACATATTTTGTGGTCACGCACAACTAATAAAATGACACTAGTCAATGTACTGCCTAGGACATATTTCGTGGTCACACACAACTCGTTGAGATGTACTGGTCTACACACTTCCTAGGACGTTCTCTTTAGGAATCCTAACGTCCTCAAAGGTGACGCCCCTGGTATCGGAGCAGCGCTGGCCCATGTTTATTTCTTTACGTCCAATGTTGACGCCCGGCCAGTCAGGCTCTACAATGAACCCAGTCATGCTTCCTGATGCTGTTGATTTGGGGTCTGGACTGAGAATAAATTTCATCAGTGAATCTACATATTAATTGATTAAATGTGTACAATTAGTTTAGATTGTGAATTTTGAATCAAAATGAAAGAGCAAGAACATTTGCTCAAATATAATAGTGAACAAAATTGAACCAAATAATAAGGCAGTTTTACCCCAATAATGGTGATGTTGGTGCACAGGAGCAGGCAATAATAAAACTGTTTTTATATATGTAAAGTTGAAATATTTATTGAAAATTATTTGTGGAATATTGTAGCCAGATAATATGGTAATTAATCTAAGGATTCAATTGCTTCAATTGAGTTTGAAAAACAAATTGGTTACTACAAATAGTCCTATTTGTTACACATCTTTCTGAATGCAGACAAAGCTCTTTGAACAATTTTTGACAATAACCTACTGGCAAGTCATTGACTTAGTTCAAGTTCCCACTTTGGTAGAACTTACTTAGTTCTTGCGAGTACAAAGAACCACTTGGCGTGCCCAATGTTAGTAATCCACATTTTCTGGCCGTTCAAGATGTACTCATCACCCTTCTTTACTGCACGGGTGGTGACGGCTGCAACATCTGAGCCACACCCAGGCTCAGTCACACAGAAGGCCTGGGACAGTATACACATAAATGATAATTTTTTTATTGGGTCATTAACTGTTCAATTTATTTGGTTTTCTCTGTATTTTCTCCATAGAAGGCCTCAGCCAGTATGCACAAAAATAATACAGTCAATTTTCAAACAATGAACTATTCAAATTATTACATTTTTGCAATAGATCAATGATTAGAGAGGAAATATGAATATACTCACACTTCATTAAGGAAGTTAGATCTGAAATTACGAACATGGGACAATGTCATCCAAGAGTGAATGTTTTAAAATATAAAATTGTTTGGTACAAAACATTTTATTTTTGCTATTCCCAATAAATAATTCTGAGATTGGAAATAAAAGCTTGAGGGAGAATTTTCAATAGCACACACAGAACTAAAGAAATTGTCTCTGAGTCCATATGAGGCTCGTCCTCTCATGATTCATCAGAAGATAGTAATAATTTTACCAACTAATGCGCCCATTCCTTAGGACTACTGAGCCTCATATTTTTCATTGACTTTTTTATGGCTTAATGAGTTCAAGTTGCTAAAAAACGTTCAGCAATAATATTCATTTCCAGTCTGTTTTTTGTTCAATATTGGCTAGGATTCCATCAACTTACACACATTTGGCACTCTTCTGTCAGCATGCCGAGATATTTTTTCTTCTGATCCTCATTGCCAGCAAGAAGGACAGGCATTTGCTGAAGAAAAAATGTAATGTGGCAATTATTGTGCCAACCAAATTTGCTTACACTAAATACACTAAATATAGTCAGATATCATAACAGACATGAGTGGAACAAAATAAATGCTAATGTTTTATATTGTTTAAATATTTCTGTACTGAATGAGATGTAAGGTAGCTCACAATTACTATTCTATTAAGGCACCAATAAAAATGTGATGAGTTTTGATTGAATGAAGTACGTAACTGACCCCAAGGCTGCTGGCAGTGATAGGTGTAGAGTAACCTGTACAGGCATAGGCTAATTCTTCACAGATGATGTTCTCTTCCATGGATGTCAAGCCTGGACCTCCATACTTGACGGGAATGTGGGAATTCAATAAACCCAGCTCCCAACCCTAGGGGAAAGATGGACAAGTAAAACAAACAGATAAAATGAAAATTTAAAAAACATTATGTGAATAAGCAGAGCATTGTTGGCTTAATACATCAAACATTTACTAAAGCTGTTTTACATAAAATTTGTAGATCTGTGGACTGAGTCAAATTTGCTGTTTTAGACCATTTTTTAGGGAATTCAAACCTTTCTTTTTTCAGGTAAATGTAATCAGTATGTATATTTACATAGAGTGCAAAACATACCTACTCATTTTCAATATAAATTTCTCTGAAAACAATATGTAGCAAAGAAATTTACATCCCAATTTAAAACTTGCACTTTAAACTAGAATTTAGTTCAGTCAATAGAATGGAAATTAGACAATGGTTATTGAATGCTTGCCTTTTTTAGCAAGTCCCACGGGTATTCCATGGTGCGATCGTACTCCGCAGCTCTGGGCAAGACTTGCTCTCTAGCAAACTTACGGCACATTGCCTGGATTTCCTTTTGCTCATCACTGAAATCTGTAATGCATTAAATATCACAACTAATGGAGTTATGAAAATGGAACAAAGGATAAAAATGTTCCATTATATTTTCAACTCAGCATGCAAACCCTTGCAAATTCATCATTTGGATTTTATAAGCATTACGTACTGGTGTTCCAAATAGAGTAGTACGTATTTCATGTCAGTACTGCACATATTTAACTAAGGAGTAATGAGTAGAATAATGCAATGTAAAATATCTGTCATGATGAGTGGATTTATACCACTTGAAATACCTACATTTAATTCATAGTAGATAAGAAAATCTCTTGCCTCAAAATTAAATGTAGCTATTTGAGATGATCTATATTGTCCACTGGGTGCAGTGCCCAGTTGATACATACTTTCACAGAATTTAGAGAACTTTTGGCCAGCATAGAAAATAAACAAGTCATTGTACAGGACAAACCTTTTCATGATTCATACCTAAGAGATAGGTAAATGCATGATATTACGCATGATATTCTGATCCAACCTTTCAAATAAAATAATGTCTGCTTCTCACAGGGACAGGAGTACATATATTATGGTTTTCAGGGTATTATGCACTTCTATAACAAAAGCATCAACTTGATATGTGTACAGCAGAGGAGATAAAAGTTCATAATCATATCTTACCAACAGATGAATCTAATTTTAATTACAACTATTTTCTTTAGCTCATTGACAGGTGTAATTCCCACATTTATTTCCTGTGAATTAGTACAGCACCTGCAGTCTTGCACTACATCATAGCTGCTTACCAAAGCACAGTCCTGAGCTGTTGCGTACTGCAGGTGACAGTTGTAGAGATGTGCGAAGAAGAGTCAATTGAGAACGGGAAAAAGCCTGCCAGAAATTAGAGTGTTAACAGTTATTTGCAGTACATATTTTTATCATCTAAGTTAAAAATTCCTTGATTCATAGCTACTGCACAACATCAATCATTTTTCATCTCTATATCAATAAACACTTGACATTATCAATTCTTTAGAGCTTAAATTGTTGTGCAACTCATCTCTTCCTCCTTCATCTAATTCAACTTATTATTTTGTTAGCCTCTCACAAATTTGGCAGTACAAAAAAAATTGAACATGGCTAAGTTACTATACATGGTCACTTAAATTCTCATCCCATTAAGCCCATGATGGTCCATGCTTTGTGCTTGAGGCTATGTTATCATGCCTCTGTCAATCATTTGATGCATAGTCAGACCTCCTACCATGTTCAAGAATCAATTTACAAGAAGTTAAATAAAAACACTATCTCAGACAAAAAAGCTGATGCTCTTCCAGCACTTTTTATATTGCAGAAGTTAATGAGCAGAAGGTTTCATTCATGTATGCATTTGTTCAACATTGTTTTCAGTTTACCATTGTGCATTGAAACAAGACCATAATCAGGAACATTTTATGACAAATGCTTATAAAATAATTGAAGATTAATTTTGTAAAAGATACGTAGCTTAAGAAATTATTTCGTACCCAAGTCAACCATTAACTCTAACCATGTAGGCTTTGGGCCCCTACATCCATTACCCAAACATTCAGGGTTCAGCAGAAGGGGAATCAATGATTTTAAAAGCACTACCAACAATGACACATAAGTTGATCATCATTATTGTCATAGCACATTACTTGCAATCCTTCAAAAAATAATAATTTCATAGTACACTAGTCTTGAATGAGTTTTGCTGCATTTGCTACTTACTATTTAATAGACAAGCTCTTGTTGCTAGAAAATCTTATTCTACTCTTAATAAAATATAGATATAATGATATATACATGGTCTTGAGGCATTCAACTTAATGTGGCAAATTATAAATCATTGATAATAGAAATAAATGTACTTGGTGGTCAAGAAAGCTAATAAAAAAACAGTAAACTCAAACAAACCTTCAGAAGAGCCATGGTGGGAGAATGAAGCACTTTTGCTGCTAGGTAATTGTAGTAGTTATTGAAACTTATCTTGATAATTCTAAATTTTTTGCTTGGTAACTGGAATTCAATTGCTCAATGAATAAATTGGCTGTTAAATGTAACTGTGAGAACATCTTTTTGTGTAGAACATTCATTAAAAATTGGTCACTTCATTTGCCATGATAGGATTTAAGATAAGATAAATTAGGGATAATAAATACTCTTCAGGCTTAAGGATCAACTAACCCAAGCAAGGCAGTGTTAGGCTCCTAGTGCACGATTTATAAATTAAAAAGCATTGATTTGAATAATTCTATAGATACCCATGAATACTATCTGAAGAATCTTTGGGAACAAATCAGATTAAAATCTATGTATTCAGAAGACCATGTTAACACATTCCTTTTTAAATATCTCTTCAAATGTGTTTGTGAAAAAAAATCATGGAAGTTTAGATAGTGTTGGCTACTAGGCAAAAATCCTTAAATAATTCTGATAAAATTTTGGGCCTACAAACCTAATCTTGTCACACCAATTGTCAAGAACACATTTAGGCCCAAAATGTTATCATTACTTAAAGATGGTTCTAAGAATTTGTTGCCAGAACAAGTAAAGCCTTCAAACAAATAAACATTTGCCTATGCCCAATTTTTTAGTTTGTTACTACAGGCTTGCAGTAATAGCTTAGATTGGAGCAAGGAGGATCTTAGGAATGGGGCATTGGGCACAGGCATAGGTTCTCTGATAGCTTATCAGTTATCTGTTATCGACTCAAGAGCCTGAACCCTGAAGAGTTCAAGGGCACCAAAAAGATAAGACAAAGCCCTTATCAAAATAATTAAGAATTAAAGTAGGAGCTAACAGATAAGGAATAACTCATGCCATGTGGAATTCCAGAGGGGTAGGTATAAAACTAACCAGTACACATAGCAGGGTTGGCGATTTTTTTGATTTTTTTAACAATAACAGTATATGGATCATAATGGATGGCTAGAAAGGGCACTTATTGCCTTCAATAATGGCCAATCCAATAAGCCAATGCCAATTCAATGGCCAATCCAATAATGGCCAAAAATCCAATGGATTTTCCAAAATCCAATGGATTTTTGGGTAAACAACTATTGGTAAGTCTATTCATTAGCCTTTTAAAGTTTGTATGGAGCAAGGTAATGAGCTAAATATTGACCATTTAACTGGCTTTAATATACAAAAACACTTCAGGAATGCAGATCTTCTAGACATTGAAGAGTCACATAACAGATAGGTAGCTGATAGCACAGTGCACAGCACTATCAATAGATCTACTAGTTTTATGTCCTATAAATCTACCAGACTCTACCCTCTATACACCTGTCTCTTATACACATCTAGATGTGTATAAGAGACAGGGTTGATGGGGATGCTTTCAAGCTGTGATTGGTTGATGGGGATGCTTTCAAGCTGTGATGGGTTGATGGGGATGCTTTCAAGCTGTGATTGGTTGATGGGGATGCTTTCAAGCTGTGATTGGTTGTGCCATAAGCCCCACCCCCACCCCCAAATATCTTTTATGTACTACAGTACTGGTTAACTAAATATGTACTTAACTTAAACTTGATCATTACAAACAAAAGGCCGGGAAATTTTTCAAAAAATCCATTAATTAAAATAAAAAATATCCATCAAACAAGAGACATCTAAATAATTCTATAGCAAACCTGAGGTACTATACAATTGAAACAGTTTGTCCACTTTTGAAGTTTTGATCCACCTTTTCATTTATAGCTAGTCAGTCACCTGGCCAAGCACTGTATCGAAGGAAAGCTTTTCACCTTGGGTGGAAAGCTTTTTTATAAGTGAACTTTCATTCTTAGAATTCCATAGACTCCTCTATCTATAGAGGGAGAATACTTTTAATATAAGTATGTTGTTTTCAATGTTTTGTTGGTTATTGCTAGCCTGCTAGTGCAGCAGTGCTAGGTCCCAGCGTCCCATTGACCCACTTATTGCATGGTACCGTAGTTTTGGACATTTGTCACACAAATATGGTTAACTCCCAAAACTGGCAAAACATTAGATCATAATTATAGTACTTTGTTTTTATTTATATTTTATTGTTATTACCAATTTACCATTATTTTATTTTTTATTGCTTGTTTCTTTACAGTTTACACCTTCCAAAAAATGCTTAGTAGCTACCACTATCCCTCATGGCAGTTGTTATCCCACTTCCCAGCTCTGTGCAGTGTGCTGGTGAGTGGTGACAGGCCCACCACTTTACTATCATTGCCTTCATCCTTCATTGCCAATTGCCATCCATTCATTTTCAGTTCTCTCATACATCATGCCATTATCCTCACCCCTTTCATCCGGTATCATTCCAATGGCAAATTGGCAATGAGTCCAATCATTTCCAGTCTTTCACTCTCACTTTTAGTCTCTCATACGCTTCACACTCCATCATCAGGTGTCGAGTCATCGAGTGTTCCACCGTTTGCATTTCTCTCTCACCTGAGACCTGAGTCACCTCTATCAAGTATCAATTACCAAATTATAATTAGGTTTAAAGGCTTCGAGTGCTTATGCACCGCCCAGCCTGATCTCTGTCATTAGTTGGGGATAAGAGGAAGAGGCTTGGGCCAAGCCCAAGCTAGGCTAGAGAGCAGAGAGCTCTGGGTAAGAATGTGGATGCAGCAGGCACCTAAGGTCAGGAGACTCTTTTCATGCTCCCGAGGTGTGAACCTCAGAGAAAGTAAGTTTATCATGCCAATTTCTAAGAACATGCAAGCCCATGCAAAATGAATCACCATGTTGAATGGCGGGGGCATTTTTTTTTAAATTTGATTTCAAGACTTTGGGTGTGAAACAGTCACACCTCCCAGGCTCCCAGCCTGAGCACAACTTGATTTTTCTTGAAAACTCCAACTCAACTGCCTCTTTACTTCATTTTGAATTTTTCTTCATGCTCTCACAAAGAGGTTTTTGTGTGGAAGAAAATAACAAAGGAATTAGGCACTGATAATTTTCATAGGGTGTTCACCATGCTGCATTTTAGCAGGTATTGTCCCAGGCAATGAATGACCGCCTGTCTCTTATACACATCTATATCGTTGTCGACATCCATCAGACGAGCGACTAGAATCCATAAAATTCTTATTCCCTTCAAACATGTCGATAATATCTGCATGAGGAGCTTCGTGAAAAACAGAGCCTGGACTGAAGTGGACGCAGCAAAGTCCAAGAGACACAGGACTGCCCCAAATATGACGTTCTTGATGGTCACCGCCTCTGAGTTGAGCTAACAATTGCAGTTCATCGTATGGAGCCTGGGCTCGGTTCCCTACATTAGTATAATCCATTAGATCCGTCAGGCTTAGAAGGTAGTTCTGAGTACCATACTGCCCTAGCAGCGATGAGGTGACCTTCTCACGACCAGCGTGACCAACACTGCGCCTGTGCCGAGTTTCNCTCACGTTGACGACGCTAGCCCCCCAGCAACATGCAGCTTTAGTAGGCTAGGTCAAGCCAACTCTTGTAATACTCTCTGGAGAATATGAATTCGGTAAGGCGATTCTGACTAGTTGCTGATTGTGATCAGGTGGCCCGCAAACCCAGAACAACTTTAACAGCAGTTAAGAGTGGAGGGTGAAGCATACCCTAAATTTTCTTAGGGCAGAGCGTAAAGCGGACATAGAGCCGTTAATTTATTCGCTGGGCGAGCTAATGGCATCCATAATTCAGACGCTAACCACCCCAAAAATTTCAATAGGACAACAGCTCAACTGCAACTGTACAGAATTACTTTCATCCAGCACCTAACATCTCTACTGTAACTGTACAGAATTACGTTCATTCACCCTTTTACGGTTCTACTATACCTGAACACTGCACAGCATTACTTCTGTCTCTTATACACATCTAGATGTGTATAAGAGACAGATATTAGAGCCGCGATATTTCAGACAAAAATAGGACTTTTCCAGACTAGCGAGCAGCTGAGGTGGTCAGGTGGAGGCTGCAGGTTCCTGCACATGTGAGCCATCCGTGAATGCAGTAGTGAATCCTACAAATTTTGTCTGTAGAACTTAGAAGATCTCTGAATATTTGGAATTTGGATAGCATTACTATAGGAGAGGGACATTACAGGGGACAGAGTAGTACCAAAGCAAATCTATTTTCAACCTTTTAGCGGGTTAAGGACGGATCCGCAACTCACTGTACAATCTCGGTCATGGTTGTATTCCGAAAAGTAGAAAGTAATTACTAACCGCTGTACCACCCTACCGTTTGCATATAAAATTACCAGAAAATAGTTTTAATGTAGTCACTATGTTTATGAATTCTTCAACTGTGATTTTGTTTCAAAATTCAAACTTCTGAAAATGGTCATAGAATAGAAGTGTCGGCACTGAAGAAATAGGCCCATGCTCATGAGTTCGTATATACCTCTTAAAAGAGCATAATTTCTTGTGTCGGGCTCATAACTTCGAATTTACGCACATTTCAATGTTCGCTCACCAAAGGGTTTAGCACATAGTAAATACAGAACATCAGATGATGACACAGCTTTTGAAGATGCGTAGATGGATCACTCAGGTCACTTGCCGTTTGGATGTGGCAGTCCTATATGATCGTCAATCCACAGTTGGTGAAGCTTCATCGTTTTCAATCATCCGTAGCGTGTTTTTTGGGGCTGATAAAGGGCTTCACAAGGTCTCAAGGCGGTCAGTACTTGAAGGAAATGTGACCACGGCCTGTGTCACAAAATGCTGTTCGTGTATGGTAAATTTCCCACCGTCATATGCAGTGTGCTCACTGTCAGTGTCTTAACACCGACACTCTGTTGTAGGGTTTGCTTTAGTAGTTGACATACATTGTTATAACAGACGCAATCTAGCATGAGTCAATAGTTTCATCAACACCGTAAGTTTTGCACAATGGTAAATCGGAGATTTGGAAACGTTGCAGATGGGCTTCAACTCCCACAAGCCCCAGACGAAAGCGAGCGAACGCAAGAGTGACACGATGAGACTTAGCGTGAATCCTAAGTGATTCCTGCAGATTTCTACGAACCTACAAGAGGTGTCCACTCTCTCCAGACTCAGCAACAGTGGATGACAATCATCATCTCACCGAGACAGAGACTGACAACGAAGGATATCCAAATACTCTACAGTGTGGTAGGAGCTTTGATAAAAGCCATGTCTCAAATTAGCTGCGCGATCTGCTAGTTCGTTCCCAAGTATACCAGTATGTGATTTTACCCTCTGAAAGATTACTCAGTTTAAGGCTTAAAAGCAGCCTACGAATTTTCAGAACTAACAAGGAGCATTCCCTGATGAGAACCAACTTAGTAGGAGCAATGCTGGACGCAAGTCTGAACAAACAACCCAGTCAGATGATTGCATTTCAGATCAATAAGAAACGAATTAAAAATTACGATAAGCTCGATTGTTAGTACACTGCAGTCAGGATGCAGGCGCCATGAACTGCCCAGCTTCATTTACGAGGGAATGTCCACTGCATAAACAGCAGACTCTGGAGCAGAATGACTACCGGTAGAGCCATCAAAGTATATCGCAAGATAACCTCTGTATACATCGCCTAACGTTGCCCAAAATACAGTAGAATATTCTACGCTCAATGCAATCACCAAATTTTTGTGGATTTACAGACCAATATGCAAACACGGAAGTAAGACTAAAGTCCACTGTAGGAACAGGTACATGCCCGCAGGAGGGCCCGAAGGGGCAAAGATGACTGGCAGTTACATCAAACACAGTGGCTAATAATGCATGATAAGGAGAGCCAGTTTATCATCAGCTTTCCTCTACACCAGCCGCAGAGCCAACTACGCTCCCAGTACGCCATGTCGGAATGACAGAGTGGCCGGACAAGGGCCTCCGCTTGTAATGAGACAATAGGAGATGTCCCTGCGTGCTCCTAAGATAAATCGTAAGCAGCCATTTTGTAAGACCTTGGCAAGAATGCTCGGCAAGGCTGATCGGTAAAGAATAGAGTCGTAGTCTGTTTGTGCACGTATGTAGGAGGAGTAGAAGCACGTGGGAAAACAAGTCGAAGCTCCCCAATTTGGAGCGGTTATATACTTCAGGATTTTCACTTCCGAGGCTGGTGATTTGCCATACCCACCGCATCATCCATAAAGCCCTGCGTCGTGCTCCATAAGCAATCGAACATCAGGAAAGTTAACTTGGTCTGCTTCTCATCAAAACATTGCCGAACCCCCATGGCTGAACTAATATAGTTCAACCATGCCGAACCCCCACTGTGAACAAGCACCGAACTCATTTATGCGGTGCATGGCTTCAAACTCACAAACTTTGACAAATATATATGTAATCGCATTTTCCCATGTACGCTTCATGTGGTCCGCCCGAAGTTTAACGAATTAGTTCATCCCTTGCAGTTCATACTTGTCTTATTAACGAAATATTTCGGCGAGTTGACTTAGTGCTGCAACTATTATAAGTTCATGATTAATTTGACGCGAAATTTTCATGGTTTACTTGGAATTAATTTTGCTTGTATTTTGTTTTTCTTGTGTAAAAATTTATAGTAGATAGCAAATATTTCCCATGCCATACAAGCAGAAACTAGGATTTCACAAGACTCTAATAAAACTCTAAGAAATCTGAGTATCTAAGCAATAAATAAGATAGATCCGAGAAAACTTGAGAGTTTCTTGTGTCAGAGCCTAGCTGGCACTTGATATATATTAGGATATTTTAGCGCATTTTTTACGAATTACAGACGAATTTTAAGAAATGAAATTTGTTAATTCTACACATCCATGCGACAATATTTTTTCTCGCTTCGAGTCACCGACATGTGGAACAGCCTCTCTGATAGCATCGTTGACGCTCAGAGTATGATCGCGTTCAAGAACAGACTAGAGTCACTAGACGAAGCTATGCAGGAGCATATGTTCAGTCTTAAAATGCCCAGCAAATTACGGACCAGGCAATAAGACTAGACGAAGCTATGCAGGAGCATATGTTCAGTCTTAAAATGCCTGGCAAATTACGGACCAGGCAATAAGTCCAGCAGCTATCGCAATCAATTGTCAGTTAAAGAAGCCAAGGGTTCCAAAAGCCGGATCCCTTGTGAATCAAGTCACGAAAAATTCAAGAATCGGCAACAGGCCAGCGGCCTATTTCTTCAGTGCCGACACTTCTATTCTAAATTGATTGAAGATCATACATTTGACCGATCTAACTGCAAAGAAAGAATTATTCGTCCCTACCATTTGAAATTTCGAAACTTTAAAGAGTTTTAGCACGATTAAATGCAATCTGAATTGTTCAGAGCTTCAAGTACCAGTTTTAAAAATTGGAATTTCTACTTAATTCTATGACCGCAAAATGGCCGACAACCGTCTATGCTTGTGCGACTCATCTCAACCATCACTTAATTTGGAAGTTGAAATACCAAAACGACCTGAAAAACTGTGAATTTTTTGTTGACATCGGTGAGGTGATTTTTAACACAGCAATATTTAGCTAGTGCAGGTTTGAGAATCGCAATTAGATGCTTAAATTTGACGCCTACCTAGAATCGGCGACAAGCCGAACATTGCATAATCTTCAACGGTAACACCACTATGCTTATATCTTAGTTTCAGGATAATAAAATAGACGTATTCTTTAATGTACCACGGTATAAATTTGAATTAAATCAAACCTATTTACATATCTGAATACTTATGCTTAACTCTGAATAACAACTTACAGAAATTCATTGAAGCGACAGCCGAAAAATTTAGTTTTGACCAAGTCCGCATTCGATTACATTTTATGGCTTGCACTTCAAATGTATTAGCTGACGCACAACGTACCTAGAAATCGAATAATACAAAGGAAATGGTCGTGTTGATTATGATGAATATCACTGAATAGTAAATAGTGTACAGCAAAATTCTCAACAGAAGAAGCTGAGCTATTTGCCTGGAAATTTGGAAATTGTGTTTACGTTAACTCCGGACTTGGTGGAAACTCAACCAATCTTGGGACGAATATGGTTGCGAAGACGGAAACAGGACGAATATTATAGGACAATGCGTAGAAGCTTATGATGTATTGATTAATAATTCATAGCTAGAGAGTATTTTATCGTCCTCTCTATAGGACATGACTTACCAGGCTATTTGAGGGCAGGGGCTTACACAACAATAGAGTATGGCATCGAAGTGCTTTGAATGGACGAATTGAAACTAAGCCCAGCGTCGATAGATATTCACAACCTTAGGACAGGCTGACATGCATAAGGAAGGATAGAGAATGTTCACCTCACAGACACACACAATAAATCGCGTAAAATTATGACGGAACATTTGTCATGAAGAAATTCACATATTCTCGCCCCTGTTCTCGCCCCCACATATTCTCGAACATTAAACATTCTAGATGCGATTAGCATCCGTCATATTCTTATTTAGGAAATTATTGATCATGATCAACTGGGCAGGGTGGCCTGGTGGTTGCAGTGCTGGGGCCTTAATTTCAAAACTCGCTAAGTGAACGTAAGTACTTACGCTCAATTATCTTGTCTATGATTGGTGGATTTTGCTCCAAAAGCCGTCAATGATTGGCTGATGAACGTACGATCTCTTAACTTTTTTTGAATGTATGGGCCCTGGAAAAACAAGTTTGGAACCGAGAGTTGCGGGTTCGATGCTAGCTTCCTGTGACAGTTCAGGTCAAAATCAAAGAGGAGTCCGTGCAGTTTAATTGAGCGACAGACCAACATGGCCTAATCATTGCGGACACCATTATTATTATCATGGAAGTAACTCCGAACTTCATGCATAAACGAAACAAAAAATATCAATTGGCTGAAAACCACGGAGGATTGCAATTTCGAGCCAATCGGAATTTGAATAAAATTTTGCAAGACTATATGACTGTTTTCTCAACGGTAAACAAACAAACACGTACGTCTCAGAGTGACGCGTGACGTGATTCGGCATCAAAAATTGAAGACCGATAGAATAATAGTTTGCTGAAATCAATATGATATGAAATACTCTCGGTCAGTGGTCTCTAAACTGGGGATATATTATCCACAATGCAGAGAATTTATTCGTTTTTACAGATGCGTAATATCTTCTTGAGTTTCGATATTGTGATGTGTACAGTATTAATCTTGGCATTTCTGAAAACACATATGAATGTGGCAAAATAAATTCAGTAACGTGGTGATTTTTGGGAAATCACTGCTCGGGGTCTATACTATCATGATAACCTAACTAAATAATAATGTGATATGTAGCGACAAATAATATTATTCATTATAGAAAAGTTATCTGCAGATCGAGGCAAGTTAGGAAAAAGAATGCAATTCACATGCGCAACATAAATTGTTGAACTTTTGACAACAAATTAGCAGAAAAATCGCAATGCCTTGCCTCAATTAG
This sequence comes from Hyalella azteca, assembly GCF_000764305.2. Lineage (NCBI taxonomy): Eukaryota > Metazoa > Arthropoda > Malacostraca > Amphipoda > Hyalellidae > Hyalella > Hyalella azteca. The sequence goes on from NW_025945320.1 coordinate 185,643, forward strand.
CCATATTAGGTTAAATTTGGAACGCATAATACTGGATAAATCTAACTTTTTACCAAGACAAGGAAACTTTCAGCTAGCAATGGTAGAATAAGACCTAGACTATAAATGTATACAGAGGACACTTGGTGACTAGCTAGCATTAGCACCTTACTGCTCAAATGTAACTGCACAGCATTATGTTCATTCATCACCTTACGACTCAACTTTATCTGTACTGCTTAACGTCCATCAGAACCTAACAGCTTACAGCTTGATTACATCCAGAACAGCTTATTACGTCCATACAGCTCAACTTATATGCTTGTACCGCATTAAGTTCCTCGAGCACCTTCCCAGTAAAAGTTTTTGTTCCAATTTGGGTCGCCCCAGAAGCAATGGACTCGGCTTAGAGGTAAACCAGGTGCATATCGGCCACCTACTGGTACTGTGTTCGGCTGCTATTTAGCAACCTCTTTCAGAAGTCAATTGTCCGGTAAGCCGAGTCAGCGCAAGTTAACCAAAAAGAGAAGCTGGTAAAGATGCCTCATATGGTGCCTCTGGTCAGACGCTGGTCAGGTTGCCGCATGATGCTAGACGAAGTAATTGCATGAACCATGACCAACTTTCGCTCTATAAATGGCGTCGATAAATGGACACGCGTACGTTTGCTATGTAATACGACGGAAAGTTAACGAAAGGAAAGTTAACTTTAACTTGACATATAGCATATTGCATTTAGCGTCTGATAAACAAACCTATGCTTCTACTGTTGAGGACGCCTATTTTCAACCTGACACTACTGCAGACGCTTCTGTTTGCTGTGTCGTATATTCTTAAATTACGACAGAATAACTCAACAATGTTATTCCGACAATATCCAATGACAACTATAATTGTAATTGGACAATTCATACATCAAAATTCAATTATTATACTCACTTCTGAGCACACAAATTACATCATCGTAAGAAAAAATAAATTGTTGCAAATACTCGAGTAAATTAAGAAATCTATAACTACTTCCATTGCATGAATATGCTATACTTCCACTTCATGAATACCACAGAAGAATAGCGCAAACCAATTATCTTTCACTCAATCTATTGACTACTTTAAATGTGTGCAGAGATACCTAATACACCGCGCTTAAGATCGCTTAATACACCAGAGGATGTCACACAAGAATAAATGTTATGCGAGTTGTTAACTGAAAAATCCCATCAATGCGATGTGAGTGAAAGAATTAAATTTAACAGGAACATGTTGCTCGCGTAACAAAATACTCATGGAAGAATCAGGTTTATGAGAACTTGCAATGCGTGTGCTCACACATGTGAGCCTCATATGTGCATGTGCTTTGATCCGTAAGCCATAATCTACGCGATAATTACCCATGAAATAACGCTCAAGCTCCCACAGGAATGTTTTAAATGTTTACTTGCTTCAAGTGCAAACATCAAAAGGACTTTCAGTCTTACACATTTCAATGCACGCGGGCTACACGTTTCAATGCATGCGTTTCATTCCCATCGAAGCAAAGAACTAGCCGTTGCCTGAGCCTGAGGGCTGACGCCAGCAGAGCGCCAGCATACAGCTAACAGTGGCGCAGAACGTACTGACGAATGATCAATGCTTTTCGAAAGGAAGTGAATTGTTTTGTCTCCTACAATGAGCAACTTTAAAACAATTTAATTGTAATGACCATTGCACTTGTGGACATTGCACTTGTGCATTCAAAATTTATATTTTGAATGCTTGTGGAACTACTTCATAGATTTAGAATTGTCTGGAGATTACTGTTCTACAAGCCCATGAACTGATGATTTCTCCAATAATAGAAATATTTAGCTTTGGGCATGTGTCTGCTTGAGCGGCTATAGATGTAGCTCTTGCAGATAAGCTCTTAATTGGAATTTACAAGCATCCCGACGGCCGAGAACTTCATTATTAAAGATTGCATATGGACGTTCTAGCAGCCGTAGCTGTCGTGTCGGTGTTGAGTATCGCGTACAAGAAATCCGAAGGAGAACGTGTTCAAATTAACGCAATCCAATTTATAAGCAACTTATTTGATTTCCCGTTACTGTCGTATATTTTGGTCCCGCCATATTTTTTGGTTGCCACTCCAGGAATTTATAATGCAGTTGATTGTTTGAAAGCTTGAGAAGATTCGAGCAGAGGTTCTTTCTCACGTTGACGACGCTAGCCCCCCAGCAACATGCAGCTTTGGTAGGCTAGGCCAAGCCAACTCTTGTAATACTCTCTGGAGAATATGAATTTGGTAAGGCGATTCTGACTAGTTGCTGATTGTGATCAGGTAGCCCGCAAACCCAGAACAACTTTAACGCGAGTACAGCAGCTGGGTGGAGGCTGAAGCATACCCTAAATTTTCTTGAGGCAGAGCGTAAAGCGGACATAGAGCCATTAATTTACTCGCTGGGCGAGCTAATGGCATCCATAATTCAAACGCTAACCACCCCCAAAATTTCAATAGGGCAACAGCTCAACTGCAATTGTACAGAATTACTTTCATCCAGCACCTAACATCTCTACTGTAACTGTACAGAATTACGTTCATTCACCCTTTTACGGTTCTACTATACCTGAACACTGCACAGCATTACTTTCGTCCAGCACTTTACAGCTCAACTGTAACTGTTCGTGTACAGAATTATCTTGATCCAGCACCTGACAGCTCAACCATACTGCACAGTATTACGTTCATCCCTGTACAGAGAGCTGAACTATGCCATTATACCAACTTTCGAATAACCATTCATTTAACAGTTTTAACTGTTCAGATTTATTAAATAAAATTCACATTTCATTAGATAAATTGTCCCAGTATATGGACGCTAATAGACCAGCGTCATAATATTTTCGATAAGAATTGCAAAACGACAATCGAAAAAATCTAATTCTCTAGTTGTTTTAAGGTTTGATTTCAAGTTATTTTTCGAAGACTTAATCAATAGATTATTAGCAATGTAGCACAGTCAATCTTACCGGAAGAGGAAGAAGAATCATCTTCCATTTTGTGCAATCGAGGATTAATGACGTCCCCTTCTTACTAAAGAGGTCTTCGCGACATGATATTTCATCCACAAGTCCTTGTGGAATGATCCATCATGAAGAGGTTCTACAGCAAATATCTGATATGAAAGTCTACCTATCTTAGTTAAGGAGGTTTGTTCCAATTGCGAACCAAAAGATGGACAACTAATTTCACGGATATAAAACTGATTGTGTAAAATAACAGCCCAAGATTACACGGCAAGGTGTTTGTGCGCTGACGTCTCAGGCTTTGACAGCCTACCTTGTGGCTTAAGAGATTTCATATTTTTTTCTTCTGTCACTCTCAAATAATGCACAATTGAAGTCTACACCATAATTTCACTTAACTCTTTGATCCATGAGGATCATTTGGTGTGTTATAGTAATAATTGTCTAGAATTTAGTAGGGAGGAGAGGTAATCATAAGAGTTCATTTGTTAAGCATGACTTTCAATGGGATGTCTTGGTAAGGTCAACAAGTGTCATGGAGGTGCGTTGATGACCCTCCTGCCCAGCGACGCTCTCCTGAAGGAGGAGAAAGTCTTGCAGAAGAGAGACTTCATTGACCTAAGATCTGCGTGTGACGTGGCCCTGTGGTGGGGAAGAGGAGGATGTAGAGGAGCTGGGGGTTCACTCACGACGCTTGGGGAAGGCGAGGGAGCCGTGAGGGAATTGTTGCTCGCGGAGAGGGAAGAACATCCAACTTGATTGATCCTCGCTCGAGTCTCACCGTCCATTAGCGCGGTCAGTTCACATGACTGGAAGTTATTGGCGCGTTGTGGAGGAGGACTTGCCTCTACTATCGTCTCCAGAGACCCAGGCTGCGATGACCCGCGGCTTAGAGTCCCGGTGGGGGTACCTCTCGGAGAGAGTGGGGAACGCTTCGGTGAAGGGGGAGGTTGTTGGAGGAGTTTGGCAGCGTTCAAGTGCCCCGCTCTGAGCGCTATGTGAGCTGCTGTGAGGCCTTGGTCGTTTCTCAGTGTAGGGTCGGCGCCGGCTCTGAGCAGCAGTCGGGCTACTTCGATGTGGCCATACAACGCCGCCGCATGGAGCGCAGACTCGCCGTTCTGCCAACCACGAAACGAAACATTGCCTCACTGGGTGTCTGTTACCAACCTTACTTTGATTCCTGTTATCTCATTTTGTATTCGATTTACGTTGATTATTTGAATGATTGATTGATTATTCGTTGATTACGTTGATTTCGTTGTTTATTTCGATTGTCATCTTACGTGAATAATTCATTTATGTGATCTGGGCACACGAAGAAACCATTTATCCTCACCGAAACAAAGACCTACCTTCAGAAGGCCCAGTTTGGGCCGGTGCAGCAGCAGCGCCTTCACGACGTCCACGTGGCCTTTGTGCGCAGCCTTGAACAGCGCTGTCGCTCCGTCCTATAAATGATTAAAATAAGCCAAACATATAAACGTTTTAAAGCCTGTTAAAATACTTGTACACGCTATGCAGTTTCATATAAATAACATATTATGATCTAATAGTACTGACAGAAAGTTGTTTCCATATATTAAAAATTTTAAAAATTTCCCATCTCCAGTAACTTTATTCTCCTGAGTAAAGCTCGCAACAACCTATATTTTTATTTTCGAGTCTAATGCTCATACAGCAATACTTGAGGACAGTTCAAAGAAACAAGAACCCGCTTCACTTACTGCGAAGAAATTTTGTCTTCAATTTCAAAACCAACAACTCGACCATGTCTTTGAACGAAGAGTATCAGGTCGAATTTTACCATATATCACATCGTAATAAAAAAGTTAGAAACAAAGAAAACGGGATTAAATTTACCACATATTCGTTTTAAACTTTTTGGAGACCAGCGAAGTTATACCTTTCTTGGTGTGTCCGGCTGGGCACCGTGGCCCAGCAGCTCTCTCACCACCTGGGCATGGCCCATCTGGGCGGCGATCCAGAGCGACGTCGCCCCATCTGCCCGTCGCGCGTCAATACGAGCCCCGCCCCTCAGTAACGATCTGGAGACAACATTTTATTGTTAGGTACAGCATGTAAAGTTTTTCAACGAGAAATATTTCCTCTCAGTAAATGAAATGAATTTATAAAGAAAAGTATTTATATATTTATTTATAAGTAAAGGAAATGAACTTATTTCCTCTCAGTATATAAAATGAAATTTGTTCCATTTTTCACTTATGTAGCTTGCCAACCCAGTGAAGCCATAAACTTTTTTCGATCAGAAATCATTTGATAAAAATTGTTTGGTTTAAAGGCGCAGTTAAATATTTTTCTGCGAAATAGTGACTCAGAAACATAAAAACCCGTAGTGAGCCTTTTCCATTACACGCCGATTTAGCCCTTAAATAAATAGTCCTTAACTCAGTAATGGCAGGGAAGTTTGTTTTAATCTTTATTAGTTTCCATCTCGAACCTCCTAGAAAGAGACTCGATCTCTGCAAGCATTTTAGCATTTTTGGTAGCTTTTAGACTTAACTCCGAGAACCTAACCTAAAATAACCGCTTGCTCGCCCATCTCTGAAACAATCAATAAAAGCACAAGAGTTCTCTCCAAAAGAATGAAAAAGATTGAAAGAAGTTATTTTCCAACGACAAATATTGTACTTCTAACCTTAAATTTCCCACGAAATGTTGAAGGAAAGTCAAATCATGAGTTAGTCGAATTATTATACATATGTCCAGCAATAAACTAAAACAGGAGTTACTGAACTAAGCCTAAACTAAAAGAGGAGTTACTGAACTAAGCCTGAACTAAAAGAGGAGTTACTGAACTAAGCCTAAACTAAAACAGGAGTTACTGAACTAAGCCTGAACTAAAACAAGAGCTACAGGCCACCTGACGACGGCCGTGTGACCGTTCTGCGCGGCGACGAAGAGCGCCGTGGCGCGGTCTCGCATCGCCGTGTTCGGGTCTGCGCCGCGCGCCAGCAGCAGCTCCACGACGTCCGAGTGACCGCACTGCGACGACACGATCAGCGCCGTCCCGCCGTCCTGTCGGGCACACGCTGATTTATATAGGCAAACAGGGTATACCTAAACGGCATGCAGTCTTGAGTAAAACAGGCAAACTGCGTTCAATAAAACGGTATTAAATCGGCATGATTCCTTAACTAAAACACTCAGGCTGCGTACAATAAAACGGCATGATTTCTTGACTAAAATAGTCAGGCTGCGTACAATAAAACGGCATGAAAGAGATATGCAGCCCTGACTAAAACAGGCAAACAACGTAAAACAAAACGGCATCAAAACGGTATGCAGTCCTCGTTAACACAGGCAAACGGCGTAAAATGAAACGGCATTAAAGTGGTATGCAGTCATGACTAAAACAGACCGACTGCTAAACTGAAACTGACAAACAATCGAAAATAAAGCAGCCAAACTTTCTGAACCAAAACAGATAAATGATCTAAATTAAAACAGGGAAACTATCTAAACAAAAACAGATAAATAATCTAAATTAAAACAAGCAGACCATGTAAACTGAAAAAGGCACACAACTTAGACGACAAGAGGTACACAGTTAATGAAATATAAGAGAATCAACCGCCCTGAACTGCAAGAAACATGGAAATATCTTAAAATAAAATGGACGAACATAGAGCATGCAAACAGTCAATCAAAAAAAAAACAAAGCCTTAAACTGTATGAAACTGGACAACCGCTTAAAATGAAACAGACTCACGTAAACTGAAATGGGCAAATTAATTAACGATATCGATTCTTTTATGAGAGCACTCGTAGTGTGAACTTCTGAATGTTTTTCTGCAGAGCCTACAAATAGTAAATTGCTAAAAATTCGCAGAGAAATTATTTAGCTCCTCATTAATTTCGCTGGTTCATAATACATAGTTCGACGCCGAGTTAATATGTCTCTTCATTTTACGTGCATCAGAACCATGTTTGAAATAATACATGTATAACACGTGGACTCCGATTACTTCATCATGAATACTATTATTTAATTATTTGTACTAGTATGAAAAACACAAATTGATAAATTATATTGATTTTTCATTGGTCTAAAGCATTCTGCTATACCAGATAATATATATGAATAATTTGAATAGTGTGTTAATAAATCCGAACTAGTGCGGTAAAATCTATTTAAAAAGAAGAGTCGAAATAATTGAAATAGGAAAAAGGACATGTGTGTAGTCCAGGGTTCCTAGCCGTCTTTTTTCGGAAAATTTCCGCGATTTAGTTGGCCGGCTAAAATTCAATTGCGTTGGCCGGCTAAAATTTATGATAGGGGTACTTCTTAATTAAATTGTAAAAACTGCAGAAAAATGGAATTTTCACGCCGTAGCCTACAAATATATTAGTATATATTGAGTTATAGGCCTTTTTTTGTTCGCGGACTTGGCCGTTTTTTAGGCCATGTGGCAACCTTGAATTATTTACTACCACGTCCTGAAGAAATACACTTTGTGTTACGCATATGTTTTACTTCGGAGTCAACGTGTCAAGTTTAACCATGCAGCAAATGAAAAAGTAATTTTTTTAATATTCGAAAGTAAAATGAGAAATTCATTGTACATCTGTAACATTGGATACACTGGATTCTTCAGAAGTGTTATCTTAAAAAAGTACTTTTTAAGCGCATGTTTATTTTATACTGACATAGTGAGCAGCCAACCTACATTTCCCCACAGTTAATAATTGTTCACAATTTAGAGTATGCAGTAAGCCCTGAAAGTAAAAATCGTAATACCGCAACGTGAAATACTTCTTCATATTTCTTGTATAAAGTAATTAATCGAAAAACTATTCGATACAGAATGTTTTTTTAATTAAAATCGCTGCCCAAGCAAAATATCTTGGCATTACAGACTCAATGTGTTTTCACCAAGTGAAATCAACAGAAAAGTTTATCATCAAACAATCAACTCTAACTAAAGCAACTTCAGTGGCAAAGTCTACAGGCGCTTGGGTCTCACGCTCGCAATGCACCTCGGATCATCATGCGCTCAAAAATAACGCAACTTTTTCCTGACTCCGCAAAATTTACGTCCGGTCGAGTCCTGCTTTATAAGAATGCTGATGAATATTATTTAAACGCGTTTCGCTGGTGTCTCCATATTCATTCTCGAGTTATTACACATTTCTTATCATCCCGGCGCATCATATAGTAATAAGTCACGATAAACTTTTTTTAATACCAATTTTGCAGAGCTCCAACATTAAAAGGCGATACTAAAGACGGAACGCAGTCTTGTTTATCTGCTGAGTCAGGTAGGCAGCCATGATTATTCTCAGTGTGGACCTGATTGTGTTTACTGTTTACGGAATACAGTTAAAGAGCGCACGGCTGTATTGAGCCAAAGCTCTGAGTGAAAGTCGTGTGACCACGACACGACCAGATATCAGGTTACCCCTACTTCGAAATTCGTGTTGACGCAATTGAAGTTTTTTTCAGCGAGAGTTAAATATAATCTCCATATGAAAACTTCTAAATTGATAACTATTTGAAGACAAGTCAATATCAACCATGAAATCCCAGCATCTATTCGCATCGTGTCGCGGCTTGCGTTTGATGCTGCGTTGTCATGTCTCTGACAACCATCAATCTTCTGCCGATCGCTCCATACACGATATGTCGCCCCCGTGTTAATCTCACGAGCGTCATTGATAATAAAGATTGCATGTGACACCGATATTGTCACTCTTTCCGCATACTTCATACCATGGATACAGCGAAATCATCGTGATTAATTATAATTACTCGCTGATTTTGTATAATATTACTTTTAACAAGTTTTCCTTTACATTTATAAATTAGATTTTTTATTGTATCAAATACTCACGCCTCCGTGAAGCATACCTTGTCTTCCCATGAAACAAGTCACGTGAATACATCTCGCCGTGAGAGCATGAATGAGAAAAAAATATGAGATACATAGGCAGAAAAATAGGCACCAAACGTTTAAATTAAACCTCTCTTTAAATATACACTTGACAGACTGTCTAGGAAATGTCACTGCGTTTGTGTCTAGCAGGCTTATTCAAAAAATAAGAAAAAAGATATCTTTACGTAGGTAAAGCTTCAGGGGCGAAACGGCATTGAAAAAACCCGCGTGTTCTGAGTTGTTCTTCACAGGAAGAGCATCGTATTTTTTCGTGCGTTGCTTCATCTCATCTGAGTTCATAATCCTGAGTTGGGACGTTGAGCCATATATTCTCATTAGAGAGGCAGGATACGACGCCTACTCTCCCATACAAGTGATTCTCTGTAGGAAAAGTCTTTGTATATGGCATGGCGAGCGAAAACTCGTCTTTCTTTGACGTCATTTGCATACGAAAACTTTTCCAAAAAATTATAATTTTTTTTAACTTGAGTTAAGAATGCGTCCCAGCATTAAAACTTTCTCATTGTGTGAATTTTGACTCCAATGATTTAAGCAATATCGTATACAAAATATCTTAAAGTGTAGAATTATCATATTGCACGGAATTAATGATTTAATTCCGTGCTAAAATTATTAACCAGTGCCATTTCTTCCATTTCTTCGAGAGTAATATGGGAGTGCCAGCATCGGCCTCATCTTTTCATCAACCTTCGCGTGATTACGACTGGTTTTATTGATACAGAGGACCAAAACTACGACTGGTTTTATAGATACAGAGGACCAAAACTACGACTGGTTTTATTGATACAGAGGACCAAAACTACGACTGGTTTTATAGATACAGAGGACCAAAACTACGACTGGTTTTATTGATATAGGGGACCAAAACTACGACTCGTTTTATTGATATAGGGGACCAAAACTACGACTCGTTTTATTGATATAGGGGACCAAAACTACGACTNCATCTTGCATCAGCTGGCCCAAATGAGGGCAAATAGACGGAACACGTCCAACGTTACATCCGACGACGACTCGGAGACGGAGGACGACGAAGGCGGCGCATCAGCGTGACCTTGGACTACGACGTCCTAAACTCATCATAAGGTCATAAGGTTAAGGTAAGGTGTCCGTGGGTTTGACCATGCATAGAAGGGTCTGCTCACATCACGCTTTCGTTGCGTCGCCTGCGCAATAGATTCCCGCATGTAATTGTAAACTGATTAATGTGCACTGTGAACTGATTAAATGAAGCAGAATCATACGCAGTAGACAAATTTGTCTGCAAATAAAAAACAACAATTTAAGGCATAAACCGAGTCTATTACGACATATACTAACAAAATTATTTTTATAATAAAATATTTAACTACAATAATCAGTTGAAAGTAAAGCATTTTTCGTTCGGTATTTAGTGAAATTTATTAAAGACTTTAGAAACGAGGTCCAAGACTCTACGTAGTCAACGCCAGAATATATAAAAACTTCAGAAGATATCAAAACAAAAGATATGCAGCAAAATTATGCATGCTGCGCATGCATGGCCAAGGCTTGATAAGCATTCAGGACAGGCCGTGTGTCGCGCATCCTTCGAGGGCTGCTATGGCAGGCGTGACAGGAGTTCGTATTTTGCAGCTCAAAAATTACGATGTGACGGTTTCTATAAATAACTACGGCGCAAAGTTTGTTACGTGACGGGATTATCTACTTCGAAACTATGATTAATACAGGGGTTGGGTCATTGATTCTTACAAATTGTGAATAATTTGCAAAAGAATTTAGCCTTTTTTTCATATAAACCCCTATTATGCCCTCTTTCAATTGGACCCCAGTTTAACCCTCTCTCTAACGTACACTCGGCCTGAGGTCGCAAATAAGGAAAACGATGATTCTTCATAGAAAATCACATTTTCCCACTGCTCGAGGAATAAAGTCTGAAGGTTTTTACACCATTCTAAACGCTTTGAAGCATTTTTATTTGAGACCAGAGTTTTTCTAATTGCAGCGCTTCTACAGAATTCAGATTTTTGCAGCTCCCGAAGAAAAGTTTTTATGGAAACTGGGTTCTGTAGGTGTCCATTGAGGTCTGCTGTAATTTTTACAGCCGTGATCCTCCAATTTTTCCAAACAATTTGATTTAGAGACCAACTGCCTCGCTCAGACAACTACGACTTTCAGAAAACCTGTGCTTTGCTGAGGACGTTTTTCGTTCTATTTCAAAAGCAGTCATTACTTTTGAGAGATTACCTCTAGAAACGTCAAGCATTCGGGAAGTTTCTGTCGCACTAGCACTTGCCATACGGGCATCAACAATTTGACCTCATTTGAAATCTGGAGAGGTTAGGCATTTTTATAAGGTTATGGTATCAATTTTTTTTTAAATTGCGGCAAACGCTTATAATATCATTTAGCTACAACAATAAACGCAAAACATTAAAATATTTCAAGTTTTTATTGTTTATAACGTGTTCAAAAAGTATGATCTCAAATGTTAGGCGTTTCCTTTATCTTGTCCAACCCCCTGTACTTCTGAACACTTTATTCAAATGCATATTCACTAGAACTGTTGTTTAGCAGCACGTAACAGCAAGATTCGTTGCGTGCGAGCTCAAGTTCGCACACTTATTCATAAAATAAAGAAGAATCAACCACACATCTTAAGAAAACCTAGCCTCGAGTAAAGCGCAGTGTGCCGACGAACAAGGCGAAGTGTGCCAACGAACAAGGCGCAGTGTGCCGAGGAGCAAGGCGCAGTGTGCCGAGGAGCAAGCCGCAGTGTGCCGACGCAATAGCATGACACATTGCCAACCCAGCCGCGTTACAAGCAATGACAGTCCGCTCTGAGTCAGACGCTGCAGTGGCAGCTTGTTTAAAGCAATGCAAGAAGACAGCTCGTTTTGACCAAGTATTAATAAAAATGGTACGGTATGTTAAGGCGAGCCACACAGAACAAGAAATAAAGCGATGGAGTTAAGACCATTGGTCTTGAACGAGACAATAAGTGACGAACTATACGTATATAAAACGATAGACTTTCACAGTAACAAGTGTGAGTAATTACGATTGACTCACACAATCGGACAAATAAATAAAGAATGGTCAGCTGATATTTATTCAGATTGATTTAACGTGCAACTGGCGTTGATCGGGCCAGTTGTATGAGAAGCCGAATTTGTAAATTCATATGCTGTAGTATAAAAACCTTTGAAGAACGGGCGGTTCAATGAAGGTATATTGAATGCCGAATTTCAAGTTCCTTAATGGTGTTGCCCAGACGAGTCCCAGATACTGAAATGAAAATTACACTACTTACTAAACAATTAATTGATCAGAAACTAGCTATGTAGCAAGCAATTCCAATTATGAATCAAACAATAATCAACAAATAACTAAGTTGACGAGCCTAAGATTTTGGTGCATCTTAGTGCTTAATGCAGTTTGAATGAGGCAAATTATAAATATAGATGAAATCAGTTAAAGGGAGGTACTCCAGACGGAAAAATAGAAAAGGACAGTTTGAGATTTTGACGTTGGAAAATTGAAGATAAAGATGATGAATCGTGGTCACAGCAAAGGACACTAGCTAGTTCCTCTGCCAATATCAGGGACCACGTAGCTAATTCGAATTTTGAGATATTAATAATTGAATTGAATATTGATTTGTCTAGAGTACCATAGAAAAAAAATTGTACATAGAGCGTAAATAATTAATATGAAAAAAAGGAACATTTACACCAACAAAAAGATAGTGAAACAGTAACCAGGAAGACATTTAGAATAGCAGTAGCTCCTGTTGCAGTGCTGGCTGAAGTGAATATTGACCAAAATTGAATAATTGAGAACTTGCTGCGTTAGAGATAAGGCACGTTACGAGATCGGACGTCTGAACGGTATGAATGCTTAGATAAGAGTCCTTAACCTAGCGGATACTGCTACCTACTTAAACTACGTAACTAAACTGAATACAACAAAACTGTGAATGCAACATGAACAGAAAACGACACATAGCCAACAAATTTTCAAACAACTACAAAAATTATTAATGGTGGGACAAATTTCCCACATAAGTTACACAGCTACACAGCGGTAGATCGTCACAGCAATACGTTACACAGCTACACAGCGGTAGATCGCCACAGTTATACGTTAAACAGCTACACAGCGGTATATCGTCACAGTTATACATTACACAGCTACACAGCGGTAGATCTTCACAGTTTCACGTTACACAGCTACACAGCGGTAGATCGTCACAGTTATACATTACACAGCGGTAGATCGTCACAGTAATACATTACACAGCTACACAGCAGTAGATCGTCACAGTTATACGTTACACAGCTACACAGCGGTAGATCGTTTCGATCAATCCCAGCTTCACGACGCAGCGCCAGTCGTCCAGCGCAAGCTATCGCCCACAGAGCAGTCGTAAAGTGCTCACAAATCACACATTTTTATCTCGTCAGGAGCCCGTACATTGAATCTTATTGCAGGCAGTCACTGGAGGGTAAACTTATCTGCTGGCTTGAGGTCGTATATATGGACCGGCATGATGGCCGCTGACCCGTGAGAGGGAAACCAATGCATTATTTATGGCGCGACTTGGTCGCTGCTCGTCTTTTGGAGGCAGGTTATTGAGAGGTTCTCTATCAGCAAGATGGATAATCTAGCAAAAGATATTCACTGTGACAATCTGAGATGTTTACGTAACACATATTGTATGTTTTACGACGTACAATGAATTAGATTCAAGATATATATAAAAAATCAGAGTTCACTTTTGAACGTAATGCCCAAATTCAAGCGGTTCGATCTTTAACAACTTTTTTGAAGTATATCTAAAGCACTGAAACTTCTAAAGATTAAAAAGCACTTAAATTTCTAAAGATTAAATCTATTCGACTAATTTTCATTTCATATGAAGTAAATTGGAAGAAGTTCTGCTATTTGTAGTCCAATGGTTCGATTTAAATATCTGAATGGGAAGCTAGCTGAAATTTTTAATGATTCCTGTTACTGACGACTGCAAAATTTATTCACGGCCGACGCGGCCGTTGCGGTGATGTTTTCCGTACATAAATTTCGCGAATTATTGCTGGTAGTTTATATGTATTAGAGCTTCGTACAGGATTCGTAGTTGAATTAATGAGTCCAAGCTACGCGAAGTAGTTACTATTTAAAACCTTGGCCACTTGGTTAAGATGAGGCGCGTCACTTTCTTGAGTATTGGCGTATATATATAAAACCTTACGAAACAGCCAGCGACGTGTTACAACTTTACGACGTCCGTGGTATACGGCAGACCGTGACGGGTGGCGGCCGGGTAGCTCCCAAGAACCTTTTTCTAGCTGGTAGTTTGCCGCCATCAAAGTAGAGCCCATACCGTGGTTGATAAACAACCCTCGGCATTCCTGCGGCGCCGTCCGATGTAAACAAACTCGCCCTCGCGGTCTCGAACTCTCACGTCCTACACACACTACAGCGCATGCGATCACATTCCTAGCCTTCTCAACACGCGCTCCATTGTCCTCAAGGAAGTTCACGACTAAAGTAATTAACTAACTTATATTAATTGATTTATTATTGATTGATTGATCAAGTAATGTGCGGATTTGTCCTCAAACTACGTTTTATAGAAAATAAGTAATGCGCTGACAAGTGAAGTGAGCGTCGCTAGCACAGCACCCGCGGGGGAAATGACCTCGTCTCACCCTAATGACCTCGTCTCACCCTAATAACCTCGTCTCACCCTATTGACCTCGTCTCACCCTAATGACCTCGTCTCACCCTAATGACCTCGTCTCACCCTAATGACCTCGTCTCACCCTGTCCGTACAATCGACATGCACACGTCCCGAGTCGAGCACTCGTCTCATCTCGACCACGTCGCCCCGCGAGGCCGCCGCGTGTAGCCGCTGGTCCCAGCGGTTGATGATCTGAAAAATTAGACGAGATCTCCGATAGCATTTGTTCAGAGGAAAATGTCAGCATTTATTTACAGAATTGTGAAGATAAATAGTGAATAAGATTAAGTGACATGTGCATTGAGATGAAAATAATTAGATTATGGATGATACATGCAGGAAATAATTTAGGAGTTTTAACGTGCAGTCAAATGGATAGTCAAGGAAGCAAATATAGTCACGGTTTACAATCCAAATTGCATGTCTTTTGACCAATTTTAAATCATAAATAAGTCAGAGATGAATTCCGTGACTTTGCCTCCAAATAATGCAACTGACAATGGATTATCTTACAGTCTGAGTAGAACAATTAACTGTATAGCGTGCAAAATGCAAATATAATAGCAATGAATTATGTTGCATTCTCAGTGGAGCAACTGTATCGTGCTAAATGCAAGTAAAATGGAAATACATTTTATTACAGTCTCATGAACAGAAGCAGTCTCGCGTAATGTGCAAGTGCAATGGAAATAAATTATCTTACAATCTCATGTAAAGTAAATGTAACGCGTATAATGAAAGTTAAATCGCAAGGTATACCGGCTTGTGGGAACACATGGTTCCTGAGAAAAAAACTGAATGAAAACATCACGAATTTTCAAAAATTAACAAAATTTCAGCCAAAACATCTCTCCATGATTTGAACCTCACCTTAAGAGTTTATATGATAACGAATACATTAATTGAAAAACTTTTATTCGTTTACGTGCGTGCATAGAGGAGAATTAAAAGTCGAGGAGCAAAATTCCATATTCAAGCGCTGGGAAATATTCAAATAAAGCAAGTTAGGCTCGCGCCCGCAGCTCAAGATGTTGTTTGCACGAGGAAGACAACGTCGCGGAGTGGAACATTTCTCGCAACAAGACAGTGTCTCGGAAAGGAAAATTTTCATGAATTTCTTTCTGGCAAGAAACTTTAACAGCTCCTAGACAATGAAGAACAGTCTTTCGGGCATCTAATAATTAAAATTATGTTTATTTGATTTATGCAACCATTATTTTGGAAATTAAATTACTATAGAATTACGTTTTATTGGTGCACTTTATTGTTGTACTAAAATTTACATATACTTCCTAATTGCTTTTCTAGATTTTCGAAGCCTACATTTTTGTTAGTTTGGATGTGTGCTCCATATTATGTGCAGTTCTCTGCTGGTATTGGAATGATATTTTACCTGAACATTCCATGTACACATTAGACGAATTATTCACACTACAATAACATTATAAAGTTCAGTTATAATTGTGGAAGTGATCTGAATACCTGTGTAGACAAAAGCCAACAAAATAACTTTTGTTCGTCCAAATACAAGCGCTGCTTCCAGCATTTTGCTTTTGAAACGGAATATAAATCAGCGAACTAATAAGGGGTTCTGGGCGAATTAATTATTCAGTGAAATCTAATCAAAACGCAAGAAAACCCATCCTGAACTGATGGTGCAATATGGTGGAGTGAGTGGTGCAACGTACAATGGCGCAAAGAAAATTCTCTTCATAACCCCACCTTAAATCCTGCTCACACATTTTTTTTTACGACACTAGGACTTCAAATGATAATGTTTTTAGTTTGTAAATGGATGACTCTGACACAGAGCAATAGAGGAAAGGCACTAACGTGAGACAGAAATATCTGCAAATGTATCAGGAAACTTCCATCATTGCTGATAAAAGATAGAAATGTATCATTGAAACGATCATTTATTAAAATTATTTAAGATATTTTGTCGCTTTATGATGACCTTCCATTTTAAAGCATTGCCAGGTTAGATGTTGTAGGCAACAATGCGTGTAGCTTCCATCACAATGCAATTTTTTTGCAAGGCTACGTATGCAGTTTTTTCAATAAAAGATTAGCGAAATTTTTTGCAGTTCGATCTCTGGCAATGCAATTGCTAGGAATTCTAGTTCTAAACATCGGTGATTGAATCGTCAAGGGGAATTCCTAAGTGAATAATTGCATAGTAATTTAAAATGAAAAATCCGGTGAAAATTTGACAGAAAAGTTTAATCGTAAATGGGCATTCCTAAGTGAATAATTGCATAGTAATCCAAAATAAAAAATCCGGCGAAAAATTGACAGCAAAATTGAATCGTCAAGAGGAAGTCCTAAGTGAATAACTGCATAGTAATTTAAAGTGAAAAATCAGGCGAAAAAATTGACAGGAAAATTTAATCGTTAAGGGGAATTCCTAAGCGAATAATTGCATAGTAATCCAAAATAAAAATCTGACGAAAAATTGCTAGGAAAATACGACAACATTTTTACAAAATATCTTTGCGACTTGAAGTTAAAGGCATAGAATAATTTTTAATTCATCACATATTTTGAGATAGTTAACGAGTCTGGTATCCGGAATCAATTTCAAAGTAAGTGTTTTGAAGTGAATCCAATATTCGACGAGCATCTATAGCAGCAACACAAGCATTTACGTGTAATGTTCTTTATATAATAACGTAAAAGTCGTGACCATTCTCAAAATTTACTTTTACAGACAAATTTAAGCTTTTACAGTTTATGAATAGGACACTTTTTCATGATCAGCGTCTTTTTGAAAGTTTTTTTGCTCCTCTTGTTCCTCATTTCCATGATACCAGAGGCGTTCGTCTCAACCTTCCACCGGTCCGTTTAGAAATAGAGAAAAATGGTGCTGTTTTTAATTGTGTAAAATATTTTAATGAACTGCCTGATGACTTCAGAATGAACTGTTCCAAATCCATTTTAAAGACAAAATTTCGTGATCATATTCTTGCTCAATATTAATTTAACGTTGTTTATCTTATAGTTTTTCTTTTCTTGTGACAATTTACTTATGTACTTTACTGCCTTTACTTTAGAATGTAATATTTGTATTTTTATTTTTTTATTTTTTTTTTTCATTTTTTTTACTTGTTGCCACTATTATGTTCATACTCGTCACCTATTACGCCTGCAAAGCTTTTTTATAGCTTGTATAGGCCTTTCACCTGGAAGCATTTATATATTTCTAAATAGCATGTTTATTTTTCTCTTTCTATTGAGTCGTGCTGTGTTGCTTCTGTGTGTGAAACAATAAAGAATAAAGAAAAAAAGATAAATTAATTTGTATTGTCTAAATACTGACATATTATCTACCCGTAGCACTGATACGCCCTTCTTCCTGAGCCTAAATGGGTCAGGAGGATGCACACAAGGCAATATGTGCGTCGCTATTAGGACAAGGGTGCGTCGCTATTAGGACAAAGGATATTTGGACAAAGGTGCGTCGCTATTAGGACAAAGGTGCGTCGATATTTGGACAAAGGTGCGTCACTATTTGCACAAAGATGCGTCACTATTAGGACAAAGGTGCGTCACTATTTGGACAAAGGTGCGTCACTATTAGGACAAAGGTGCGTCGCTCTCTCACTCATATTTCCCTGAGTGTACAGGGGTGAGTCAGGGGTGTTGGGAGGGGTGGGTCAGGGGTGTTGGGAGGGGTGGGTCAGGGGTGTGGGGAGAAGGTGGGTAACCCCCACCCCCCCCCCCCCCCCCACACACGGATGTATTACATTCAGCTCACGCGCGGTGCGCAACCTCGGTCAGCCTCGCCTGGCCGTATCGTAAAGACGCACAGGGGCAGCCCTCAACGAGCTCAAACTGCGTAAACTATGAGCGAACTCACAATGTGAACGCACTCAAATAAATGAATGCGTCATGTTGTCCTAGTAATGACTCATTTTCTGCAAGTAGCACTGATACACCCTTATGCCGGGTCAATTCAAGAATCGGCAAGAGGCCATAGGCCTGTTTCTTCAGTGCCGACACTTCTATTCTATTCTATTCTAAGATGATTCAGACAAAGTCAAAAGTGTATTTTTTTTTGGAAAAGTATCACTCATTTGTCTAAGTACCGATTGAGGAGGAGGGTATCTAGAAATGTAATGTTGTTGATACAAATTTTATTTCTTTATAAATAAAGTTATGATAAAGCATAATGGCCGGAAGATTTCAGTCAAAACTTTTAATTTCATGCATCTACCGTGAATTTAAAATGTTAACATTCACTCAGACAGTAGTAGCAGTATGAGGGTATTTTTTCCGGAGATGTAAAAATACGTGCAATTTTTAAGCATTTATGGTGCATAAGTGCAGTAATATTTTCATCTGTAGCGGCGTTGCGGCATATGAGGAAATGTTCGTTCCTACAGAATTTCGAAAATATTGATAAGAATCAGAATAATGAGATCAGTGCTCTTAAAATTAACAATAAAAGAAGGGGCTGTTGAGTATCATTTCAAACTAAAATCAAATTGATTTATAAATACTAAACTTTTCAAAATGATGAACCAATCAAATCTGTAGCGGCGTTGCGGCATATGAGGAAATGTTCGTTCCTACAGAATTTCGAAAATATTGATAAGAATCAGGATAATGAGATCAGTGCTCTTAAAATTAACAATAAAAGAAGGGGCTGTTAAGTAATATTTCAAAATAAAATCAACTTAATTTATATATACAAAACTTCTCAAAATGATGTAAAAAATTCTTTAACTCTCACTACTTGAAAATTTGGAAGAAAATGAAATAATAAAATCTTGTATTATCTCAATCAAACCATTTTTTCAGCCTTATATGTGAATGAAGTACAAAATGCTAATAGGCGTGGTTAGAACGGGCGTCAGGCACCATGTTCATTTTCATCTACATTCACTTTAAATTAATGTCTAATTGAAGGCAAGAAAAACAAGACAAACTCTCGTGCAGAAAAATACGTGATCAACTCGTATCAACATATTATTCTTACCCGGCTAGACATCTTGAATATAAACGCCTAGCTTTTCAATAAATTCACGACGTAAAAGAACAAACTACATGGTTGTTCTATTTTGTAGTTTTATTTGTTGTGAGTTTGACTGACACTCCCACATCGTCCACAAACCAAGCACGACTGGAACGCATCTGCTGGCACTGAGCACCAACAACAATGTAGCAGACGATTTCGCTCCCTCCTCAAAAACTTCTAACAGGCTTGTATGCTGAAAAGATATGCATTTAACTTGCCAAATTTATGCAAGTCATGAAGTAGGACTTCAGAGGTTTGAGATAGACATCTAACATCCATTCTTGTATCCTGTCCATTTAATAAAATGAAGTATATACCGATATACGCCGATGATAAACGATTGGTATCTGTCTAAAGTTTTCATTACTACGGTAGGTAGATATCGCAATGCACAATTCTCTTTTTGTGGAATTTGGAGAACAATGCTTATATCTAAGTATTCAATTTATTTTCCATGCTGAACAAGATGATTTGTATAATAACGAAAGTACAGAATGATGCATTGGGACTTCGATCGCCTACACTAGTAACTTTGATATAATGCTTGAAATTTATTGAGGGGAGCGACAGCGTCAGCCTGTCAGGCAATAAATTTAAAAATGCTGATTAAGCAAAGCATGCTGACTCAGCCTGTTTATGACCACAAGCTTGCCAAACACTGAAGCATTCTAGCTGGATCGCTGAATTGCATCTAATCGTGAATGACTATTTACTAATAAATCAAATATACGCGTAAGAAGGAAAGCAAATGGTATAGCAAAACAAATATATGATTAATATGTTTTTACTAATGCATTTTGCGATTATTATACATCTCATTATATACTATATTGTACTTAAAAATTCCTACTTTCTTACGAGCCGGCACCTGTGTTTACTGTTTACTTCTAACCATATTTCCTTCGCGCCGTTCATTTGAAGCGAGAACGTGGTTGCGAGAGGAGGTAAACGTGCATTCGGGGCACAAAATTTCTGTTTACACGTGGGTTTATTTGTCTGGTCCTTATTCATCGCACTTTTATTGTTAACTGAGATTATTTATTTTTCTGCAATTAACCTTTGTGAAATAATTATATGCCTTTTCGAGTTTTGGGATGAAAGTGCTGCGGCGCTGGACTCTTATAGTTATACTAAGTTAGGATTCAAAGACATGGGCCGGGGGCACGGCCTAGCCATCGAGCAGAAAGTTTTGCTGGCGAGTGAAATGTCATCAGCATTATTGATTATACCAAGCAAAAATATTTTTTTGCTGTAAATGATGCCACAACATACTAAATCTGTTTGAATATTGCAAAGGCTTTGTCCGTTTGCAAAGACAAAAACTCCCAAGATAAGTGTTATTCTATTACTGGAATCAAGGAAAAATTCAACAATTTTTGATGAAATGTAAGTCCTGCAGCTTAATTGTGCTCGTCTTGAGTAAACCTCTATATAGTAGATATTTTAGCTAGAATTCCACTTGAAAACCAAAAATAATTCTGACTCAGAATTCTTAAGTTTCTGAATTCAAGACTGCAATGTGTGTTTTGAATTAATTTACTAATTATTTCATAACCATCAACCAAGAAACTGTTCTATTTTTGTAGAACAATATTTTGGTTATCATGTGGCCCAGTGGGCAGTAGCATTTTAGATGATGATCTATAATCAATATCAGTGGTTCCCAAACTTTTTCAGGTAAATCAGGTTGGTGCCCCTTTTGGCTCCCTAGTGAATTTCTAGCAGCTAGCGCCCCCCACAGACTCGTATAATTTGATATAAAAACATACGCCTCTTTCTTGAAATTTAGTATGCTGCAATTTCCAAAGGTAGAGGTTAAAAACAAATGTGTATTTCACAAATAGAACCCCGTTTAGTGAACCAATATATTTATGCTGTTTTAACTGTTTCAGCACTAGAAACATAGGACGTCTCGGGCAAATGCATGGCCGGTCTCATGACATAGTGACAAACCAGAGATTTTTTAGAATCAGTTCATTTTTAATTTCCTCATTTAGCTAAGATTTAAACCAATTTCTTATGTATGATTATGCTGGTATCCAGAGACCAGGATACTTTATAAACTCTAAAATGAATTTGAAGCAGTCTAAAAAACTCTCTGCTTTGCCACTATGTCTCATGACCAATCTCCAAATTCAATTATCAAGTAATATGTCCCAAACTAATGAATGCAGTTCAATGAAAATTGGAACATGTATTTATCAGAATCTAATGCGGATTTTTAGCTTGTAAAATTGTTAAATTTTACCTTCATTTGTGAGTTATATTGCACTTGCAGTACAGGCCAAAATTCACAGTGATCACAGAATTTCTTCCAAACTACTGAACAGATTTGAACAAATTTTTGAATATACATTCCTAGCTACCAAACAGTGATTTGCTAGCTTGTAAAAAAATTTTTTGATTTTACCTTTGTTTGCGAGTTTTTTTTATTTCACTGACAGTAAAATAATTATTATTTAATAATAATAAAAATTAGAGTTCGATATTACAGAAGTATAATCAAACATAACATGGTTGCAATTTCGGAAAATTCAGACATAGTGGCAAAGCAGAGAGGTTTTTTAGACTTTCCCTCAAGTTCATTTTTGAGTCCTATAAGTAGAACAGTAAAGTATCCTGGATACCAGCATCATCATACATAAGAAATTGGTTTAAATATTGGGTAAATGAGGAAATTAAAAATGAACTGATTCTAAAAAATCTCTGGTTTGTCACTACATGTCTATGTTCACTGTCATTCTTGATTTCACACTTCCTTATATTTGGCCCGTATCGCCGGGTAATTTGTCACTTAAATTCACGGCGATCAAGAAATTTCTTCTAAACTACTGAACAGATTTCAACGAAACTTTGTATATAAATACCTAACCTCCCAACGGTAATGTTTAGCTTGTGCAATTTTTTCTATTTTACTTCTATACAGATATAGGAGGAACAACCTGCTTTTTCTACCGGCAGGTTTAACCATGCAAGGAGCCGTTTACATATATCCGTATACGTATAGCCATATAACTTGCAAACAAAGGTATAACAAAAAAGTTGTAGGGAGCTAAACATCACCATTGCTGAGGTTAGGTATTTAAATACTAAGTTTCATTCAAATCATTCGGTAGTTTTGGAAGAAATTTCTTGATTGCACGTATTTAAGCACGCATTGCTGTTTAAATTACGAATGGATGTGAAATGAAAAAAAAAACTTCTAAACAAAGGCACAATCGAATAAATTTTCATGAGCTAAACATTACCGTTTGGTAGTTAGGACTGTAAATTCAAAATTTTGTTCATATCTGTTCAATAGTTTAGAAGAAATTCCTTGATCCCTGTGAATTTCAGCCCGTATTGCAATATAACTGTGGCAAACACAAATGCAGGCAAATTCGAAAAAATTTTCTCAAGCTAAACATTGCTGTTAGGTCCTAATGAATACATGTACCAAGTTTCATCAAGGTAAGTTCAGTCATTTGAGAGATTTTCCATGATCATTGAATTTGGAAATTGGTCGCGAGTCCAGCCTTTAATTTGTCTGAGACATAAACCCAGGAGAGGCTAGAAAAGCAGATTTGGGTGAAAAAAACCATCGCTGGAGTTCGAGATGTTCTGCACGTGTTGTGTACAAATTGTCAAAAAACTGGAACTTTGGACTTCGTACTGCCGTCCCCCCAAATGCCCTCTTCTTCCTTACCGCCCCCCAAAATCATTCCACTGCCCCTAGGGGGTGATATTGCTCACTGTGGGAACCACTGATCTATATCCTATATTAAGTATATTGGCTGTATAGTGTATAGAGATTGATTAAACTGCACAATTCAAGTGCAGTGCCAGAGTAAAAATATGTAGTTTAGTCTTTATTTCTAACTAGCCAATTGCTATTGTAGGAAATTGGGCAGAAACCACCTATGAATAAGGCAAAAAATGACCTTACTTGTGGTTGATTAATCAATTTAATGATTAAATCTATTTTTGTTGTTATTGTCTGATTTATTAAAAAAAAGGAAATGACACGTTTTTGCCTGCATTTTTTAAAAATTTGCTATATAATTACTAATGATTTTTGGGAAATGTTGCCAGATATTTGAAATTGACTAACCAATTTTACATTGTTTTTAACACTTTTCTTAAATGGTATCATGTGGAACAGCCTCCCTGATGACATCATTGGAACTCCAAGTATAAACGTGTTCAAGAAGGGACTAGATAAAGCTATGGAAAAATATATGTTCAGATTTGAAATGCCTAGCACCATATCAAACCTGGTGGAAGTAGAGTAGATATTTCAAACTTTTGTCAGTTGTGAAAAGATCCGGTCAAATGACACAATTTTAGACCTTCTGTGAACAACGCACGAAAAGGAAAAGAATTAGCGACAGGCCACATCAGGCCTACACTGCAGTGCCGAGATCACTATGTTATGTTATATTGAGTTTAGCATCTTTGTGCAGACTCGTGTGCTGTGCCCTGTGGTGTACGTAGTGGCAATGGCAAACATGGGACTTCTTAGTTGCCAGTCAATTTTTGATATGCTGATCTAGTTTAAAATTGTTATCACAATATATGTATGATGCATGACTTTGAGCATGAAGCAGTCAATGAATGAAGGTAAGCATAAGGTAAGAAGTTCTCAACAATAAATGCTCAATGTCATCCCTTATCACCCTGTTTGATGGTAGCACAATGGTTTGCAATATGGTGATTAGACACATAATAAGATAATTGGATGATGAGCAGGTTATTCATCTGACTCACTAACTGGCAAAATAGAAATCTAGAAATCATAGTTAATATATTATTTTCAATCCAACTTGGTTAGTTTTTTGGTCAAAAAATTTCAGTTTAGATAAAAAGAAAAAATGTTGGAATTAAAGTTGCATGTTGCAACACTTGAAGATTTCAATTAGACTAAATAATAAATATAGATTCATCTACAATTTTTTTCTGAATTGAAAACAACAAATTAACCTTCAAAAAGTAATAAATCGCAACACCAATTAGAGTTCAACATGATGCACACACACCGCAGAGGCTGAGAGAGCAAAATTGTGTACATGCAAATACAATGAAAGCATGCATGCATGCTTTCAATTGATGTATGAGCAGGCGGCCCAGGGGGCCGGAGAGTTGATGAAAGAACAAATCAGAATGGGCAGGGGGTCAAAGTTGAGAGGAAGGTCTGAGGCAAGGGGGAGGAAGGTCTGGCTGGGATTGTGTCAGACCATCTGCATGTTGGGCAGATCCAATCTTTGGAGTAGAGACTAATGGAGCGCAGTCCAAAGCATAGCTTGTGGGTCCAGGCATTGCACCTAGAGCACTTGAATGAATATCCTTGCCATGTAACTGGGAGGGAGCAGACTGAGCAGGGGTACAGGACAGGGTTGGGATGGATACCCTGGGTCAGGAGAAGGATGAATAGGAAGAAAAGATGGAGGGGAGGAGGACATGAGGTGCCCCAGGAAAGATAGGCAGCCAAAGATGTGGGTAGGGGGAAGGGGAGGCCTAGGCTCCCCTACCCTTAGGAGGAAAAGCGGAGGAGCCTCCATCCGGCAGCGATCTGGGGGGGGGGGGGGGCCTCTGTCGTTTGGCCTGACCCACGAGAGAGCCGAGTATCCGGCCGACGCGCAGGCCAGGGTACCCCCACGACGTAGACATGGCAGATATTGGGGGCCTCGAAACATATTTGCCTGCTACAGTTAGTTTCATAATGGTCATTCAGTCCTTGAAATAAGACAAGTACTCATAACTCCAATTGTAAACACAATTAACTGACATTTATGATGGGATCAAAGAAAAAATGGACATATGTTTGAAATGAGTGGAAACTACTAAAACCATGGAAGGGCAAAACAGATTAATATGATACATGTATCAACATGAGCTAGATTGGCTTTAATATTATCTTGATGTCTTGTTGCCACTCATAATGTTACTTTAGATCAGTGGTTCCCAAACTTCTGCAGGCTGGCACCTCCTTGGCTCCCCAGTGAATTCTTAGCACCTCCCACAGACACATAATATTCACACACATATATATAGCGCCCCCACAGACATGCACAAAAAACCCAGATTTGTAATATTTTCAAAAATTTACACTAGAAACCATGGAGAGGTTCAAAATGCCAAGATCTGTATGAAAACCCCCTTTTGCTGGGAGCCGTTTGCTGCACATGTTGTGTACAAATCACAAATCTACTAATGAACATTCAAATTTCTGACTTTGACTTTGGACTGCCGCCTTCCCAGATCTTTCCTCCACCCCCACAGGGGCAGAACTGCTCTTTTTGGGACCCATGGCTCTAGATCATCAGAATTCTCCATTATTGTGATTTGATTGCTCTAAATGTGCTTGTTTACTGTCTTATATGTACTGGTGCATGCAGTTTTCTGATTTTTAACCAAATTTTTCTATTGCTATGTAGTTTTATCTACAAAATTTTACATCTTATTTGTAGTATTGTTGTTGCATCAAATATTTGTTTACTCATTGACTTCCTCTGCTCAGTTCTCCTTCATTGTAGTTCTTATCATTTTATTTCTGTCACTTTCCTTTATTATTATATTTTTATCTGTTATCTGTCAGTTTCCTTTATTATTTTAATTCTATCTCAATTTTCTTTATTATTTTATTTCTATCTGTCAGTTTCCATTATTTTATTTCTATATCAGTCTCCTTTATTATTTAATTTCTATCATTCAGTTTCCTTTATTAATTTAACTCCGTCAGTTTCCTTAATTTTATTTTTATTTTATTATTTTTTCCTTTATAACTTTATTTCTAGTTGTCAGCTTCCTTTATTATTTTGTTTCTGTTAGTTTCCTTTATTATTTTGTTTCTGTCAGTTTCCTCTATCATTTTATTTCTGTCAGTTTCTTTATCCTCCCTTGAGGATGGTTTAAGCCTGTTGCTTCATCTTAACCTTTTTTATAAGCTATTTCATCACGACTAAATATTCTGTCCCTTTATTGGTCGTTTAGTAGTCTTCAGTAACATTTGGTTTTATAATTATCTGTAGCTTCTCCATCAGTCCCTGTTCTGTAGTTAGTGCAACTAACCTGCCACTAACTTGCCTTTAATTTGGTTCTCTTCCTCATTTTTATTCAAGCAAAATTAACAGCTTTATTATCAAATTCATTGTTCTACTTGGTACTAACAATTGAACAAAAACAATTTCATCCTTAAATTTTAGTTGCTGCTAATAAAGATATCCAGAAGTAGCTATAGATATATAGATTATAGATAGAACTTGCATGAAAAGCAGGCAATATTTTGACTCAATAAATTCCTGTTGTTGTTTTCTGTTTTAGGTATTTACTTGGCAAGTTAAGCATTCTGTTTTAGTCTATTGCTTGCTCTCTCTAATGCTCTTTTTACATCCCTCATTAAGCTCTTATTTTTGCATCCCCTTTAATTTAAAATTCTTTTTGTATATATACTTAACCTTGTCATTTTAATTTGTTGTAATTTTGTGTGTTATTCGTTTACTTACTTCAGATATGTTTTCAATTGTGGAGTTACTCTTTGCTGTGGGTTCCTGCTTTTTCTTATTTATATGATGGATGCTACTAGAAACCTCATCAATGGATGGCCTACAATTGAGGAGTCAAACAGAGGTGAGATATTAAAAAATGTCCTGGTTTCAGTCACTTGAACATGCCTCACTTGAACATGCCTCACTTGCAACGTTTCAAATTATTTGAATGTCTCGTGTGATCTTTACTTCTATTTTTTTTACTTTCCGGTATAAATATAAATATCTTTCGGTTGATTCATCAAAAAATTATATTGAGGGTATTTAACTGATTTAATACAATTTGATAACGGTTTTTAAAATGATATTAATATTTTAATATATATGTCAAGTTATCTATTTTAAAAACACGTTTTTTTGGGGCAAACCATAATTTATTTTCTACTTTTTAGTCCACAAGAAAAACGTGTTTTTTTAAAAAGTTTTTTTAAGTATTTTATTTTACTTTAAGTTTACTTCAACAGGAGTCAGGTATACTTCACAAGCAGCCAGTATAAATATAAATCTCTTTCAGTTGATTCATCAAAAATTATGTTGAAGGGTATTTAATTGATTTAATACAATCTGATAACTGCTTTTGAAATAATATTAATATTTTAATATATATGTCAAGTTATCTATTTTAAAAGTTCATTTCAATGAAGAACAGCTTAGGCTTTGGAATGTTCTGATGGATGATGTTACATTTCTGGTAACTAAGATGTGTCTGCGTGAAATTCACTTTTTCAGCAGGATATATATGTTCTTAACTTGAGACATTTACTTGCCTTTCATGGTTGATTTTGATCATTTTATCTTCCTACCTGGATGCATTTTCTAGTGCAAATTTTATGTTACCAGGTTTTGGTTGAAACATCATTGTTTCAGAATGCCTATGTTTGTGATAATCCCTGAAAATTTGTTTCCCTATTCCAGGTGTCATTTACTTGCTTATAGTTCGTGGAAAGAAGAAAATATTGTGGTCTGAATGCCTAGCTTGTGATGGCATCAAGTTTTACACCAAGGCAGAGTATTTTCGACATCTGAGCAAACATGAACATCTTCTATCCCTACTTGTAAGCAACTAGCCTTAAAGCTTGTAGATCTTATTGATCCCTATTTAGCTTGTCTCAAGTTTTATTTACTGCCTTCAAGACCTGGTATATATAGATTTTTTTGTAGTTGACATTGTTGTATTTTTATTGACATATATAAATTTTAATTTGTTACTCAACCTAACCCTTTTTGTGTGTTATCATAATTTGAAGAATGGAAGCTTGCTTGTACTTTTTAGCAGTTTTATCTTATCTTGCCTAATGCTGAATTACCCTAGCTTCAGCACAGGTATATATTTATTGTCAGTTGATAATAATCAATTACCTGGGTAGAAGTTACTAGTAATTAATTACCTGGGTAGAAGTCTTGAAGAGAATTTTAGTTTAATATCCTAGAATATTAAAAAATTAATTTGTTATTCTAGTGAATGTTTCTAATTGTTAAGAGGCTATTTCACCTATACTGTTTTTCTTATGTCATTGCTGATGGGTTCCATGACCTCTTAAAAAAGATGAATTTTGGGAAAATTTACAAAAAGATTTCTAAAATGTATGTAAATAGCATTGGTCCTTTGTTTACTGTCACTTTTTTCAACAACCCAATAAAATCTTTCTAGATTGTTTTTTTCAACTTATACTAACTAGTGCATGTGCTTATTTACTGCCCCACTAACAACATTATCTTTGGTTTGTCCCAAATATCTGCTGTGTGGATAAATATAAAAATCCCACAGAGCCACAAATGTGTGATGCATGAACACAAGAAAAAAATCCCTGTATTTTATCAATTGATTTGAAAATAAAATTATCAACTGTCCACTGACCCACTTTTTCTAAAATTTCCTTTTCATTTCATTGCAGTTACTGAATTTCCCTGAATACTCTGAACTTTATGAGCTCACCAAGGATCAGAAAATACTTGAAGCTGTTCAGGTAGGTGACAATGGCGTGCTGTCCGTCATTTTAGGCAGTTACAAGTATTCTTATCTAGACTTGAATTGAAGTTATTTTGTAATATAGTTTCTTGTCAGGTGCACTCTCTACAGAACAGTTTCATGATGCTCTGCATGTTTTTGAAAGAATCAACATGTTAATTGCTTGAATGATCTGAAATTTGTATATAAGTATTTTTATGGAACTATTGCCTAAATAGTTTTTGTATTGAATTTTCCCTTTTGTTGTGAAAAAGTTATGTAGTTTATGCTAATGGTGTTCATTGGATAAAAGTTTTATTTGTGATATGTTTACTCTGTGGTCACAAGTTGATTTTTATTGCAAAAACCTAAATTCTGCTATTTGTATTATTATGCAGCAGCTCCATGAACTAATATATATTTTCAATGTTTCAGGCTGTTCAGATTCCTACAGGGAACACTTCTATTTCTGCTTATCCAAAAACTGCCAAAAAAGTGTTGCACACTCTACGCAGTTCCCTTATGAAAACCTTGAAACAGAAAGAGGCATTCACTCAGTTAGCTCAGTTAGTCCTGGATGATTACAAAGTACGCTTAATTGCAGACCCTGATGCAAGTTGCCACAGATTTGTGTCGAACCACAATTCAATAGATGACCACAATCAATTTGACAACAATCATCTAACTACCAATACTGATAATTTTGTTTATGCTAGGATAAACAGCGCTGGTGCTATACCACTTATGCCATATTCTGGCCAAATCACAGATAACAGAAGTAGAGATGTTGAAATCTTCAGTAGAGTAAGAGATATTGAGTCTCCACTTATTCCCTGTCTTCAAAGTCCTGAAGCTGATTTCAATCCTATTTGGTGCGGGGACACAACTGATTGTCGCAAGAACTTTGTTCATCACCATAAAGGGACGTTAGTTTGGAGAACTGTCGTTGAAACGAGTAGAATCATTCGTGAGAGTGAAAGAAACCACGCTGAAAATTGGAGTGGGAAAAATTATAGCTCAACACCATGGGTAGATGCAAGATGTTCATCTTTGGCTTACAAGTCTAATAGAGTTGGGGCAAGTTCATTGTCTACTGGAAACTTTGGCACAATACTTAATAGACTTTCTTATAATAATGAGATTAGCAAGGAGCAGAATTATGAACAAGCTTTGTATAACTCCAGGCTCGCTCATCTTGCCCCATACCAACCTGCACTAGTGTCTGCATTTCAAGAAAACCGCCAACTTTTGATTCAGACCAATCAAAACCCATATTGCAAAGATCATACCAGACCATTTCCAGAGCATGAATTTGTTAGTGGTTTAGAAGGAACCCAGCAATTCTGCAACTATGGTCAAGTAAACAAACGGGTTGAAGCTTTCTCCTCTGGAGAACATGAAACCTTATGCCATAAGCTTGAAAGTAAGCATTCCTTACATCCTTTCCAGAGTAGAGAACTTTTTTATAATAGTAGAGAACATGATCTTCCATGCCTGATGCATGAGAACTCAAAGTCTCCACGTCCTTCCATGTATCCTGTCTCTTCAATTAAGCAGAGACTTTCTTACAAGCCCATGGATAAAAACTCAGAATGTGAAAAAGGAATTATTTTTGCAGGTGAAAAATGCCAAATTACTGTTGCTGCCAAAAATATTCAGCTTGAGACGCAAGTGAATAGACACTTCCCAAAAAATACCAAGCCAAATAACAAAGATGGTCAATGCATGAAATTTCCCAAAAATGAAGATCAAATAAAAAATAATCGTTTGAGGAGAAAGGAACTGGTGAAACGAAGGCTATCTCAAAATTCTGAAATGGCTGTGAGAAACAATTCTTGCTCAATCCCTACTTTGTCTGGTCAGAAAGCAATTTCTCGTGGCATAAATCCATGTCCATCTAGCCAAAAAGCCTCTTTGCCTAGCCAAAGCGCATCATCACTCAATCTGACTCAGTTACCTGGTGTGTGTAAGCCAAAGGACCGAAGTACCTTTTCTTTAATCAAAAATTCATTTTCATGTGCATCAAGTGTCTCTTCATTGAATCAAACTACAGCTGCATCTCCTAGCAGCAAATTCAGCTCAACTACTTCATCCAGCAAAATTTCCACTTGCAGCCAGAACATGGGCCACACCATGTTTGCCCATCATCTATCATCTCTTCATTACAACCATCTACTCAAACTACGTGCTCTGATAAATCTCACCAGACGATGTTTAACAATAACATTACGGTGAAAAATCCTCAAACAAATTTCCCTCGTGAGGAAAGCTCCACTAAAAAGATTCTCATTGGCAGCAACACGCTTAAAAAGGCAAATCTAACTTGTGTGCAGAAGCGATTGAGCTCAATTTATTCGAACGCAATTGATGGATGTACTAATAATAATCCTTCAGCTATCGAACTATCAGACCATTCTAATAAACATTCCGGCAATAACTCGTCTGCATCTCCTGGCACTTTGAAGCCGTTTGTGCTTGACCCTACAACCGGCAACCTTACCTCTGTGGCTGAGGATAAACTTTTGATCAGTCATGAACTTCCGGCGCTTCAGTGTAGTGAGGATAACGACTGGAAGCTGCGTAAACGGCTCGAAAACCTGAGCGGTTCTTCAAGCTTTGCCGAGTCTCCTGGCCAATCCAAGTAATTACGGTGTTAATGCAAGTTCTTGCATAGAATTTATTCATTATATTAATTGGTTCTACCTTGATAATGCTATATTTTGATCGTTTCAATCAGGTAATCGTAATGAATGTCAGTTAATTATATTTAATTCGTGAAACTCATCGCACCAAGACTTACAGTTTTCATAGAGTTGAATTCAGATAAGCTGTTATTTGTCACAGTATTTCTGTTTATCATTTACAGTCAACAGTTCCCTCCTGTGAAAGTTTGTAAAGATTAGCTTGATTACGATATATGTGATTAGTTATGTAATGAAAGCGTTTGTATCTTTTGTAGATCAGAGAAATGCCACGTGGCAGTGCTGTGTAACCAAGCCACTGCCACTGTGCTAACTCCGCTTATGCGTGACATGAACGTAAGTTTTATTACCGACTAACTGTTTTAAATTTAACTGTTACGTGGGAGAAATTCGGTTGGCATATGCGTAGAAGATTCGAATCAGCTAATTATTTTGAGATTATAAAACCTAGTATTTTTTTAATTGTCTATTATTCTCTTAGTTGTCTAGTACAATATTTATTTTGAAGCAGTATTTTCATATTGCAGAAAGTGTTTCATAATCATTATGTCCGGTGTCAATTCACTTGACCTGATAGAGATTCACTTGACCTGATAGATTCACCTGACCTGATAGATTCACCTGACCTGATAGATTCACCTGACCTGAAAGATTCACCTGACCTGATAGATTCACCTGACCTGATAGATTCATCTGACCTGATAGATTCATCTGACCTGATAGATTCATCTGACCTGATAGAGATTCACCTGACCTGAACAAGATACTTTATCTGGACTTATAAGTCCAGATAACGTATCTTGTATACCGGTACGGGGTGGTAATACAGAGTTGCGATACAGAGGCATAAGCTACGGCATCGACCGTAAGGTCGGAGAACTGTACCGACACGCTACATCGGGGAGTGCTCATCAGCTACTGGGAGCCTGCTTAATTAAGGTTGCTAGACCTTTTATAAGCTTCGCTTCCGCCCACTACTGAGGTCTTGATCGCGTGATCTATCACGTATCTATCAGATGTTGACTCGTCAGGTCAAGTGAATTGACACCGGACAATCAGCTACTGGGAGCCTGCTTAATTAAGGTTGCTAGACCTTTTATAACGTTCGCTTCCGCCCACTACTGAGGTCTTGATCGCGTGATCTATCACGTATCTATCAGATGTTGACTCGTCCTCAATCTCTATCAGGTCAAGTGAATTGACACCGGACAATATAGATAACGCACTCGTTAACAAAAAGGGGAAGAAATTCGGCTACAATTCATCATCTTTATATTCACCCTCATCAACAAATGAGGGCTCAATCGCATTATTAATCAAAAAGTTCTCGACATGTCGAGGCAAGAACCGAAATGATGTCACAAATTGAGGTATTAAACTCTGAAGTGTGCATACTTATTAGGCGGTCATGCAAGTTTTGGCTTTAATAAATAATCTAATCACATATCATTGTGAGTTCCTTTAGAGTTTATACGCCTGGAAACGTGCAACAAATTATTGATTATTGTATTGTTATCGGGAGCTGAGCTTCCCTAAAAGTTTCAGAGCGCTAGCTAATGGGAAAGTTGGTGAAATATCGATTGCAAGATTTGATCATCACAGACACGAAAGCGAGCTAAGAAAAACGTGGTAATAAGTCCAGATAGCGTATCTTGTATACGGGGTGGTAATACAGAGTTGCGATACAGAGGCATAAGCTACGGCATCGACCGTAAGGTCGGAGAACTCTACCGACACGCTACATCGCGGAGTGCTCATCAGCTACTGGGGGCCTGCTTAATTAAGGTTGCTAGACCTTTTATAAGCTTCGCTTCCGCCCACTACTGAGGGCTTAATCGCGTGATCTATCACGTATCTATCAGATGTTGACTCGTCCTTAATCTATATCAGGTCAAGTGAATTGACACCGGACAATTACTATATAATAGTCGACTAGGGTTCTTAACTCAAAACTCTTTTTTTTTTCTAGTCAGAATTCATTTTGACGGACAACTTGAAGGCTGCAAACTGCAAGGAATTCATGTCATCGTTGGCGTTGAAGCGAGACAAGCTCGGATCCGTGACATGGCTGGTGATGCTGGGGGTGGAAGTGATAAGCGATGTGTGTATGCAGTCGTGTCGTTGCAACTCCAAATGTCCTGAGATGGTCCGCGCAATTCATTTCTCGGAGGATCTCCGTGCAGAAAAGATTAATTTCATAGATAAACTGAAAGCCGAATTCGACATCCTCTTCAAGAACTGCACCGTGTATTTCATGTACGATCGACCAATCGTTGCTTGTCCCAATGACTGGTCTTGGTCGACTATTCATCGTCTCAACCAAAAGGTATCGAACATGCACGTTGTCGCACGAGATGAAGTACTCTCCCTTAAAGAGTCCTTTACATCATTCCTTAGACACTACTACGACCAATTTCTGTCAGTAAATGCCAGAGAGCCGTCGTTTGAAAACATGCTCGATGCAATGCAGCTACGAACGTGTGTGGACCCTTCGGAGAATTTGGTGTCGTTCGAAGTAATTTGGCTCAGGCGTGTTTCTGAACTGCTAAGAGAAACGTGGTCGCCGTCCAATAGCGTCAAGTCTGGTCTTGTTTTTGAAACGGCAGAAAAGCGTGATGCGCCGAAAGAAAATTTGGTTACAAGTGCGCTTGGATACATTAAGAAAGAACCCGACGACCCAACTAATGTGAATGCCTCGGATAGTATTACTAATCTCCTGAATAACTCTCCAGCTACTTCTCTTAGCAACTCGGAACACTCGTCTATCAAGGATCCGAAAGATGAAGAATTGACCCTAAGACATTTAAACAGCACCTCAATTAAATTCGAAACCTTCAGCAGCGATACAACTTTCTCCGAACGGCCTTTGTTTGAACTGCAGTCAGATGATAACCTTCTTGATTCAAAGGCAGTAAATAAAGTAGCCTTGCCTATCAAAGACGAAATTGATTTCAAATCTGATATTCACGACATTATTTTATTCAGTACGAAGCAGAATGCAAATTGTCCCAGTCCGAATGATTCCATTACTGAAAGAACAACTCTCTTGTCGCCAGCTATTTCTGGAAAAAGCTCTCAAGGCGAAAGCAATATTAAGACCCGAACAACTTCAGCGCTGTCCGGGACAAAGTCAGCGTGTGAAGAATCAGTGCTTTGTCTAAATGAAGTGACTAGTGTTGACACAACTTCATTGGCGATGACATGCTGCGATAAAATTGTTCAAAATATCAATCCGAATTCTGCGGTAAATTCTGATGATTTCAACACATCGAACCAAAGATCTGAATCTGTCGAAAAACTAGAAGCTGAAGCCACGACTTTGTCCGATTCTAAACAGAACTCGGTTGATGAAATTGGAAAAGCAAGTCACGCTCTCTTGGATCCTCCAGCGAATGGGCCAGATTCAAATGATCCGTGCACCAATAATGATGACGAAAGCAGCGATGCAGATTTCAGCTACGAATTTTCTCCTGATGTTAGTAAATCCGATTTTGATGTTCGTTGCTACTCTACTTCTCACAGTGCATTGTTGCTTGGGCATCAATCAAGCTCTGATGATTCTGATTTCCTGTACGACATACCTCAACAAACTGAAACTGCAGCTCTTGAAACCGAAAAAAATTCGGGTAAACGCAAAATGAACGAAGAAGAGCATTCGGGTGGGAAATATCTTCAAGAGTCTTGTAAAGTTATCGGTGAACAGAAAGAGAAGCAAAAGAAAGACAAAGTGACTATTTCACATGCGATTCGAGCTCAAGATAATTCTAGTCGGAAATCTTCCACTTCCAGCAAAAGTAAAACTAATGAACTTCGCGAGAAACCTGAGTGTTCCAAGCATATTCGTTTAGAGAAAGCTCGTGCAGATAAAGATGGAGCGAAGGAAAGTGAAGAAAGTTTAAACAAAGTTGATGACTCATCTAGTCCATCTGATTCCGTAGCTCCTTATGGATGTTCATTGGCGCAATCTCCCTCCAATGATATTCCACTTGCACCATCATCTATCCTTCCTAGTCCTCGAAGAAGGAAAAGAAACGACTCATCATTTCCTAGTCCTCGAAGAAGGAAAAGAAACGACTCATCATTTCCTAGTCCTCGAAGAAGGAAAAGAAACCGTAATTTTGTCATAGTGTTTGGATTTCCTACCAAGTACTTGACTGAACTGCGCCAAGTCTTGAAATTTTGTAAAGCACGCCAGTGTTCCGTGGTAGAACATCAGGTTACCAAAGTTGAGGGCATCAAGGGCATTTTCAGCTCTCTCGAAGACAGCAAAAGATGCTACCGCGTATTGAAAGATACGCGTCTTCGCTCTACTAAACCGTTTAAACAAGTCGGTAAGGGCACCGGTCGGCCACAAGAAAACCGACACATTTTAACGCTCTCGTTATTGCATCATCCGAAGCTACCGCATTCACAAGATGTGCCACCCGAAGATGCACTAAAAGATCTAAAATTATTCTGGAAACTGCAGAAGTACTTTGACACCTCGTTTGGTGACAGACTTCGTTTGCTTAAAAATATAACTGCAGATGTTTCAACAAGAAGAACAGAGTTAAACGAATTACCTACTGACGATGCTGAGTTGAGCAAACCTTTCAATCGGCATGGGAGGAGACCGAGCCGTGCTGCTCTCTACTGGGAAAGTAGTGATTATCGTCGTAAGCGCGATATGGCTTCCACCTCCAAAGATGTCGTAAATTTCGCAAATCCTGATTTGGCTGCATTGCCTGCATACAATTCCACTAGATGTACAGAGGTTTTCAGTGCCGCGCCCACACTTCTTTCCGCCACTCCCACCACCATTAATGCACTAACAGAACCCTGCCCTATTATTACGAACCAATCTTCAGGAGTTGCATCTAATCGTGTTTCCGCGGCACCGTTAATGAACAAAATTTCTTCATTTGAGATATTAAATTCAACCGTCAACCGGTTGAATGTTGGTAACGATACCGATACCACGTCGGTGACTACTTCAACATCCGCCGTTGGCTTATCCACAATTCACGCCAGCAAGTCTTGTAATTCGATTTCTGTTCCCTCTACAACGTCGACGTCATGCAACGAAACTTTGGTTCAACCATCAACACCTGCTAATAAAATGCGCACTCCCAGTTCTAGCTCAACCTATACTTTTATGAATCCAAGAAATTCAGTCTCAGTCGAAGCAACTTCGAAGTCCACATATTCAGCTGCGATCAGTAAGCATTCTTGCATAAAAAATTCTGAAATTCATGTGAATGATTCACAGTTCATCAGTTCTGATGTAGTAAATTCGCTAAGCCCTAATCTGATGAAAAAATTGAAGCTTGTGTTGGAGTATTCAGCTGTTGCATGTACCGCATCGCAAACCGCGCATGCCATAGACAGTGATAACAGAGGAACCTCGACCATTGCAGCCAACTCCATGAACTCTACTCTGGCTTGTACGCCGAAGGGTACTAATTCTTCAAATTTTGTGAATACGTTCAATGAGGTCAGAGAAAATTCTACCATATCGAATACAAGACATAAAGTTTCGTTCGAAATTCACGGAAGAAGTCCCATTGGACGTTCGCCCATTGAGACTTCTTCAATGCCTGTGATGATTTCAGGGAGTTATGGCCATTCAATGCAAGATCTGGATGCTAGTTTTCAAACTGAAACCGTTTGCAGCGCATCAAGTGATGGGCCAATGATTAATTCGAAAACCCAATTTTTGCCTCAAAATAGTTCTCCCAACGCCACTATCATGCTGCACACGTCTCAATCGTCCAAGTCCTCCACAGCCGAAATTGATTTTCGATCTTCAAACTCGTCCACTTCTTTCACGAGTCTCGGGCCTTCAAATGAAAGTTCTTCGGAGGACAAGTTTGACAATCGAAATGTTGATAACATTCGGAGTCACCCTAGCCCGGATGAGCACCTGACTTGGTATCGTGTCACCGAAATCTCCCCGTACATACCGCGCTCGCTGCTCACGCGTTTACTCGAAGCTTGTGGTACTTTGCTGACGGACAACTCTTTTTGTGAGTCTTATCTATGTTCGTTGTTCATTATTTTGTTCTAATATTCATATTTTTGTTCTTCATTACGACATGTATATGTATGATTATTTGTGTATTTTTCTACTGCCAATTCGAAAAATTTACATTTCCTTAATATGTTGCTACGGGAGTTAAAAAAAATAGTCTTACCAACGCTACCCGTGTTGAATTGTTGTTTGTTGAATTTCTTATCATGATGTTTCTGGCGTTGACGTATTTCATTGCTAAATTTAATATTACGCATATTGGACATTATTGGCAGAAGTATTTTCTTTGCTCTGCTCCTGACAAGTGAAAATTCACAAGATAGTGACAATTCAAACGTTTCGATTTAAAGTTTTTGTGCTTACATTTTTGCTTATTAATGTTGCGTTGTTATAGCAATGCGCTGTGATCAAATGTAACGTAACAGGTGGTAATTATGTAAAGCAGGTAACGCTCTGAAGGTGGGTTTGAAGACCGTCGCTGATGAAGTTCTTCTGCTGAAGATCTCCAAAATGACCTGGTTGGGTCCCCTCATGCGGCTCAACCGT
Organism: Hyalella azteca; assembly: GCF_000764305.2. Lineage (NCBI taxonomy): Eukaryota > Metazoa > Arthropoda > Malacostraca > Amphipoda > Hyalellidae > Hyalella > Hyalella azteca. The sequence continues at coordinate 224,012 of NW_025945320.1, forward strand.
CTGCGAAGTGGTACGTATTTTACAACACTTCTCTTTAACTTCTTGTCGTTTGTTTGTCTGTCTGCTACAAATTTTATCATCCGTATTTAACACACTTCTACCTGTCCAATCGATCTAAAATTTTGCACACTTGCGTAAAGTCGGAGACAAAAAGCATGTATCAATTGATAGAATAAGTAATTTTGAAAAATTTAAATATCTTTTTTAATTTTAAAAATAAAATTAAAAAATTAATTTTTTACTATTGATAGTAAAATGAGAAATTCATTGTACATGTGTAACATCGGAGACACTGAATTCTATAGAAGTGTTGACTTTAGAAAGTAATTTTCAACCGCATATTATTTATCTTGCACGTGACTACACCAATGCCATGCTTTGAACTCGGTAGGCAAACTTCTAGCCTACAAATCATACTAATCATTTGAATACACTTAGAGCAAGGGTTCTGGCTAAGAAACCCGGATTCTAGTATGTTAGTTAGCTGCATTCGACTACATTTTCTTGCCACGATAGTTTCACTTGACTCCATTGTGCAGTATTCCCGGTGCCATTAATTGAAAGCGAGCAGTTCACCAACTCTGAGCGCGGTGTAGTGGATGCAGCGTTCGCCGCGTGTAGCAATGACGTACGGGAGTATCTCACTATTGTGGTGCAGGCTGGTAAGTGAAAACCTTGTCTTACCTCGTCTTGTTCGGTCAAATTTATCATAGAATGTAAATATACCACAGCATTTTTATCTTAGGAAACGAAGGTACTATTAGACTGCGTTTAACTCCTCCCACCAAAGAACAGTAACGTCACATGTTGATAGAAGTTCTTGGTGCATATAGAACGAGTGAGTTGGTGCAAGCATATAATTATTACACTGATGTGGAATCACGATTACTTGTGCAACGAGTTGTTAGCTCAAGTCTGATTATGGTTGAGTAATTGATATTACAACGGGATAACTTCGGCTACACTTAATATCGAAGTTAGATACAAAATATCTGTTTATATCCCTAGAAGATAGCATCGTCTATTCACCTCAGTTGTTCAATATTGACTTGGATGTCAAATATATGTAACAAGCAAAGCAATTAAAACCATAGTTCTGACCATTACAAAATATTGGAACAATAAAGCAAAACAGCCTTCCATTACTATTTACTAACAAATAAACATCTTCGACCGTTTGAAAAAAATACTTAATTCATTTATTGCCTTGCACATTGGATTACAGAGTACGACTTGGTGCAATTCAAAACTCGCAAGTGCAAGGTGCAGAACTGCGCAAGTGAGGTATGTTTGGATTACCACTCTGCGAAAGATAAAAGACGCAACGTTCTTCATCATCCATATAGTCCTCAGCTTTGTAATCACAAGAAGTTTGCTGCTACGGGAAACTGCCAGTACGGAAACGAATGTGCATACTCGCAAAATCGCTTCGAGAGCCTGTACCATCCGTATTATTTCAAGTACATGTGCAAGCCAAACTGTAATGAGAAAAACTTTTGTCCACGAAGACACCCGGGTATGTACTACCAATGTTACCCTATAGGGTTATTTTTTAGTTTATCGTTACTGTGACTAATATCAGATTGCTTATTGTATTTGTTTTTACTCCAGGCGCAACTGAAGTAGCGTCTTACCTGGCCATTCCTCACAATGACTTGATAATATTTTTTTATTACTGCGTAGACTCGTATGAGATTTATAATAACCAAATTGCAGGTACGGCAATACACAACCTGACTTCAGGTGCCATGCGGATGTACTGCCCTGGGTATTCCAACACGCTTTTCTTTCTGAGCGCTGTTGTACGTCTTTGCTCCTCGAAAGCAGAATCTATATTTTTTCCCGGAAAATGTCTTCAAACGTTTCCGAAACCTTTGCAAAACCGACATGGAGGCGCCGTGCGAGCCATCTTTGTGGTAGACAAAGACTTTTTCCAGGAGGCGTTTCTTGAAAGCGTCGCTGACCTCGCCAAATGCTACGAGGTCGTGATCAGCGAGCTGCTCGTCGCTCCCGACAGCAGTGCGCAATCAACCATTCTCCGCCCTGTTAATAAAAACTCTCATGTCTCCGGTGAGGATTAGATGCTTGTGGTTTACAAGAGGACCCATATAACAATTTATTGCAAAGACGAAGTTTGCTTGATTTGAAAATGTACCGATTGAATTTAATCTTTGAATTTCTATTATTATTAACGCTCATGTAGAACAAGTCCCCTTAGCTTTTCTGTTGAATATTTTACTACCTAAATAAGTTAAAGCGACTCGTTTCCCATAGATATTTTTCATTTGTTGAAAATCTCACATTATTAAAAGCTCTTGTGTTTCAATTCATGAAACTAATCAACAGTGGAATTTTTACTCAATTTTTACCTTGGGATATTCTCTTTCATATTGATCAGCATCCTGAATGATGTAGGCTGATTTTATTCATAAATTATGGTTATATGTGCAGACACCAACATCGTGGTAGGGCGGGCTGGACTTGTTGCTGACTGGTTGCACTGCCATCCAGCTCGCGTTGCCTCCCTTCAATATCTCATCATCGAGTATCGTAACGAGGAAACTCTCATCCAATCAATTCTTTCCAAGCTGGACGTGTGCACATGTATGTAGTATCTTAGTTACGAAGGGGGACCCAAAATAAACCGGACTGATTTTTTAGCAGGTTTATTTAAAAATTTCGAGTATGAACACGGCCTTCTGGGGCAGCGATGCTTGGCACACTGGATGAGGAATGTCAGTAGCATGTGCACATACTGGGAGAATGCGGTGATGCCATAACTTTGCCCACCACACAGTCAGGCCGTTTTTTTGGGGTCCTTCCTCGCACCAGAATTTTTTAATGAGTGAGGATTTAACTCGTATGCACGTCGTTCGCTCTTAACACGTTGAGTGCGGCACGACCCACCGGTGGGTTGCAGGGTATTTTTTTCGGACAAATTCCGCTATTTATTAATTTTCAATTGCTTTGACCGACAAAAATTTAGGATAGTGGTACATCCTTATTAAATTTGAACAGCAAGGAAAAGATAAAAATCTAATTTTTGCAATTTACTAGTATCTATGGACTTATTGGCCTTTTTTTGTCCACGGACTTACCCGTTTTTAGGCAAACTGGAAAACCTGGTGGGTCGCACCGCACTCGACGTGTTGATTAATAACCCAACGTGACTAATTCTGTGATCTTTGGATGCAATTAGACTAAAATTGATTTTTTAACTCAATCACTGAGCTTAGATCTGTAATTTGTGGAAACAAGTGTTTGAACCTCATACCGGTCGATATCTTGTTGTATGTTGATATATCACTGCAACCAAGTCCTGCGGTATGTGTGGACGTAATTTGAACGTTGAAACATGAAATTCTTCATCAGCTCGGGATCGGATCAAGACTGTTGTTGTTGGAGAAAACAATTCCTTGGATTATCGGAAAAACATCAGCGCTCTTCTGGGACAATATCTCGAGTCAGCTTTTATTGATGGTAAGCTCATCGATTAATATTTTTTTATTGATCACCGATGTACAGATTGGGCGCATTCTCAGCTTGGAAATGACTACGGTAATGAATCGTAACAAAAATATTTAAATCTTCGTGTGCATGACTCAGCGTTACTTTTTACTATTTGAATTGTTAAGAGGCCATCAAGGGCATCATTTACACTCTGGTTATCAGTATTTTTTGTTGCGTTATTTAACTGAAAGTTCTTCAAGTATACTTCGTCGTAATTAATTCTTTCTTGATTTCTGCTGATAGATCGAGTTGTCAAACGGTTTTTGGCTGCTCTTCGTACAACAAACAGCGCTCCAGCTAAGGATATACCTAACACGAGCTTCAAACAGCAATCGGCTGGAAGCCCTCAACCGACGTCGAAAACATCATCATCCAGTGACCAATCTGCGTCGTGTAGTTCAGGGCCCGAAGTTCAACGGTTGACGACGTCAGCTGGCCGTATTGAGTCGGTAAAGGAACAGCAGCCTAATTCAAAGACCGGTACAGTCGGTATTGGTTTCTCAGCCGATGCCAGTGCCTGTACACCGGTTCCTCGTATGACCAGCACTAGCATTGTCGAAGATCCACAGACAGAGCCAAGAAGCGAGTCTATTTCTACTTCAGTTCCAAACACATTTCTGGAGTCAAATAAGCTGGATGAGACCTCGAAATTTGAATATTCGAGGCCAGACAATCATATGCGTTCATCATCAATTTCATCTCGATTCAGTTACGCATTCCTTCGTAAGAATTTAGATGTGGGTTACGGTTCTTGCGATGATGTTTCTGCGAAGAAATGTTCATCCGTCGCGGAGCCTAAAAATATGCCTCCAAGCTGTAATAAAAGTGGCAACGACGAAGAAAACGAAAACTTTCTTAACGTTCTTAGTTCAGAAGAAGCTATCGTCAAGCATACGACGACCACTTCGCGAAACTCGCCGTGTTTAAGCTCTTCTACACAGACAAAGTTGGGAACCTCGAAAAATACTTCGGTTTCCTGTAGTCAAAATCTTTCAGCTCTGGACTTATCATTTGTAAGCAGCCCGTTAACAGAGCAAAATCTACCGGTGTCATCTGCTCTGGAATGTTTTCGTGATAATGAAAATAGAACGGGAACCGATAATAGTGGAAACAGAAATGGAAGTAAAACGGAAACTCCATGTGTTGCTACCACCAGTCGCTCTGCTTTTGAAGTTCTGAACAAGGAAGTTGACTGTGCGAGGACTAATAAAGTCGGCGAAAAAAGCAAGGTGCTCGTAGGTTCCGAGGTGTGTCAAGAAAGTGTGTCGTGTAGACCGGTAACGTATTTAAAGAGTGCCGAAAGTTTAGTGAACGTTGGTGATCTGTTCAGAAAGAACGCTATCATCGAAACTATTGTAATTAGTGATGATGACTCTACTTCAGAAAATGAAATTCGTCAAACTCGTACAAAATTTGCCAGAAATTTATCATTCGATGATTGGGAATGCAAGACTCTGGTGAAATCCCTAAATGTGATTCCCGGAAAACTTCTGATCGAAAATGAAGATATGCTTCTGAAAACCATCACTGTGAATTCGACATTTCTTGAGCCACACTTGAATCGTGATGAAGACAATGATATCCATGCAAAGATTCTCCGCGTTCTCGAGAATCCTTCTCTTACTGCTTCCCCTGTGACGTTGGAAGAACGGGTCACTAGTTCTGAAGGTTCGACTGTTTCTTCGACTCCAAAAATGATTGGGGACGAAGGAGGTATCGAAGAATCGGATGTTGAAGTTATAAATAATTGTCCTACTTCTGCCCTAACTGATTTTTTTGAAAATCGAGGAAGAATCACCAACCCTAACACCTTGATGAAGATCGCTCGTTCAAATGCAGAGATTCAAATTTCATCAAAAGTAGAGCCTAAAGACGGAAATGATCCATCAACATCCCCGGATTCAGAAAACTCTTCTGGACATGTGGCGATCCTAAGTACCGAAAAACAAAAAACATTGAAGCTCGTTCAAGTTCCTCATGATGCATTTCCTGCTGCGGAATCGACACCCAAAGCAACGCTAACAGAAAGCATATCGTCGGCAGATATGAACATTCAAACTGTAAGTTCGATAGTTTCTCAGAAATCTATCATTTCCACTGCTGCGGTCGAACCTGACAATAATGTTACATCGCCGCTTGATGTTGTGAAACAGACATTGACAGCACTTCCTGGTGAGAAATTGGAAAGAGGGTCCACTACAGAACGCGGACGAAGCCCACAAATAACCTCAACTTCTTATACTGACAGTCAAAATTCAATTTTAACATCTACAATAAGGGAGAAAATTTTGAAGTCTACAGCTTTTCAGACGCTCCTTGCCAAGTACGGCGATCCGTCATTATCTGGTAATAATTCCAGTATAACAAGTTCTGCGGGTATCTCTGTAAATAATGCATCACGATTATCAAACCCTGATGTTACAAATGAAAATCACGCTCCAGTACGCAGCGAGGCTTCAGAAAAAACAAAAGCAGAAACAAGTTGTCATTCACCAGTGAAAACTAACCACTTGAACGCGATCGCGTCAAATAACCTGTTATCGAGTTCAAAGTTTTGTGGTTCCAATGCTAATTCTACAGCAAACTTGTCTCGTGAAGATGCCACTGAGGCGTCTCATATCGACAACTCACGTCAACACAGCTCAACGATTATCACGCAATCTCATTCCTATGGTAATTGTAACACTGCGCAAGAAATTTCATCTAAAAACCGCCAAATTTATGTGACGCCGTCGCCGTATTCAAACATGGCAGAAGATTCATGCCATAAATTAGACGCTTCCTCGAAATCGTCCAAACTTCCACCAAAATCCTGCCATTCCCAAAGTTTGCTGCAGAAACGTCCGTCTATCAAACAGCATGAATTGCAGGTTAATAAACCTGACAAGCTTGAAAAATCGAAAGCGCTGGGGGAAAACTCTGTTAGTGACCAGACCGTGTCTTCATCAAAGATAGCCGGTACGGAATGTTCATCTGTCCAATCAGCTCAATCAAAAGAGATAATTTCTCACAAAGAGTCTGTGAAATCTAATTCACATCATGTATCGAATGTTAAAAAAGGATCGCCGACCCTGAATTCGTTTTCAGCCGCAGGAATTGACTCAATGCAACGACCCCGTAAAAACCCGGAGACTCTTCCAGGTTACACTTCCTGCAGGCAAGACCACAGTCCTTGTACGGGGTCGACTATTAGCTATCCCGCACCGTCGCAGAATGACCGGTTGTGCTCTCTTACGGAAGTCGCGGCAAAAGAACTGCTGGAAAGAACTAATTCATTCACAAAGTCACCGCGCGAAACAACGACTTCGAAGAAAACTACTCAAAACCACTACGATTCGACATCACCTCACGGAAAATCGGCCATTGTTGCAGCATCTACACACGAAAAAGTCATCTCAATCAAAGATTCCGCGTCAAAAACTGCTCTTACCAAATCAGTGTCCCATCGTAAGTCATTGCCAGATTCGTCTATGTTGAAGAAAGTATCGTCTGGTCTTGAAACAGGGTCACTATTTGATTTAAATCTCAGTAAGGAGTTGGGTGGGAAAAAGGAACTTGTTAGTTTTAAATCTTCTACAAAAATTACCGGGAATTCCGAACTTTCCTCCAAGATTCGGGATTGTACACAAAAGACTGATAAAGAATCAGAAGCTACAAGTAAAACGCCTAAAAAACTACTTTTTGCCAGTAAATTGGCTTCGTCGACGAAAATACGCAGTCCCAGTAATCATCCGTCGCCACCTGTATTTATATCGCCCAAAAAGCCTCTGATAAGCCATCCAGCGACGTATCAGAAGAATTCATTGATGAAAAGTAGATGTGATGTGAAGTCGGCGCTCTCGATCGAATCTTCGGATCCAGTTAATAATGCTAATATGTCCGGTGGAAGCCAAAAAAAGATTACCGAGGTATCATCATCAGTCTGCAATACAATTGCTGATAAGCAAGAATTCAGAGAAATCTTATCCAAAAAACAAGTATCGCCTATTACTCACTATCCAGCACATGCGGACAGAAGAAACAAATCTACTTGTGTCAGCCCCTCAGCTTCGATTCCTCATAAGCAATCGTCTTCGCAAAAAGTCAACAAGGAAAACTCATCTGTAAAGCGAAGTGGAAATCGGCTTGTTCCTCGAATGAAAGAGGAAACGTCGAAGTCTTCATTAGAAAAGAACAGAGTGGTCGAGTCATTTTGCAATTCTGAAGAACCTTCTAATAGCCAGAAACCAAAAAAGAAAGCGCGAATGCAGGATGAACAAGATACAAGTGAGATTAGTCGCGGCGGCAGAATTGGCGCTACTGCACCCGCTACCATTGGCAAATGCTACCCAAATTCTCTGAACCATTCGAGGCAGAAGGAGGGTAAGAAAACGCTCGGCTCGCCAGGTGCTGTGTGTAAAATTGGTTCTTCTAGCAAGGTTGCCTCAGATACTTGTAAAACTTCAAAACATGATTCGGGTGCAAAATTAGCTAAAGAATCGCATAAGGAAAAACATTTGAAGCCCGATAAGAAACATAGAAGTACCAAGTGTGAAACGAAAGAAACGACAGACATTCCGATTGCGTTCGACCATCATTCCATTAATATTGAGAAAAAATCACAGAATGTCAAGTGTTCGGTAGGAAATAAAAGAAAAACAAGTGACGAGTTGCTAGGCTCAAATGCATCTCAACAACTACAGAACAAACGAAAGGAATGTGAATTTCCACCCGATAACAAAATGGGTCACACCGTAAAAAAATTCAAAACTTCTAATGACAAATCAAATGCCCCTAAAAATTCCTCAACTTCTCCTGTGCGCTCGCATGATGTGGCGACCACGCCGCGACATTCAAGTAAAATTTTTGAAAAAAATCCTAAGAAGTCCGTTGTGACATCAAAGCACGAATCAAAGAGATCAGGTCACAAAGTTAGCGGATTTAAAGACCTCAGGAAAGACGATACACCGACAAAGATTCTCAGTGAAAGTAAGATCAAAGATTCTGCTGGAAAAAGCAGTAAGCCATGCAAGGCTTCAGAAAAGAGTGATAGGAAATTATTGGAGCAATCGAAGGTTTTGTCGGGTGAAAGTAATTTACGGAAAAATGCAAGCGTCAAAAACAAAATTCCAGAAGTGATATCTGGAAAAGAAAGTGAAGTAGAAACTGTGCAGCAAGCTCACAATAAAACCTTAGAAGAAAATTTCAAGGATACCAAAAAGTCGTCTGAAAAAAATTCGAGAAAATTGAGTGATAGGGCAAGTACATTCTGTGAAAATGGTAAACCTTCTGTGGATACAGACCCTGACGAGTTTGACATTGCAATTCCTGAGAAATCTAACATAAAAATAGTTGATCCTGAAGTCACAAACGACACCACTACCCTGCCATCTTCAGCTGATGAAATCGTGGAGAGTTTCAAGGAAGCGTTTGAACAGACGAAGGAATTCTTGGTTTACAACTCCCTCGGAAGAATCTTGGATGATGTTCGCGATTGCTACATACAGGCCTTGCAACACTATCACAAGAATAATGATGAAATTGCATTAATGAAATGCGTCAAACGCATTGGGTGAGTAACTTTCTTCTCTAACTTGCGTGTTAGTCTATGAAATTTAGAATGTACTCGCGTATGTTCAAAATGATGTGAGTACGTATAAAAATGGCGGTATTAGCCCTAATGCCAATAATTGTAACGAAAAACGTTGATGTTACGTAAAATTGACGAATTATTGCAGTAACATAAAAGCCGCGTTTTCTCAATTACAGTGACACAAGTGGATACGAAATAGCGCGAACTGCAGAGAACCAGTTCGTCGACTATTTGAAATCACCTGAAAAGTCTCCAGACTATCATAATGCTCATCGTAGTTATGGTACTCGCCAAGATCCCACTATGCCTTGGGAGGCTTTCTGGCGCCTTAAAATGGAGCTATGGCGCGAGGAGAGAATACTTCACCTCAAGCTTATGTGGCGCTCATGCTTCAGACGCTGAAGATGAGACTAAACGGGTAACTAAGCTGCACCTCAAGCAGATACTGTATTTAATGTGCTGGGAACCGAATTACCTCCTATCTAATTTGTTGAAGAACTCCCCCACCCTCCCCCTTTCATGATCTGTCCTGAACGCATAAATCAACGTACAGAGATGATTTTGGTACCATTGGATAGAGCAGAATGTCAGCTTTAAGATGAGACTAAAAACCAGAAACGCCCAAATTCAAAAAATTTTGCCAGACGCTTCCCTTAAGATTGCGATAATTCGTCTAACTATGCAAACTTTGGTAAGTAATTGCTTAACTCTCGTTCACTCTGGCAATGAATTGATTGATTCAAGATATTCATAATGTGGTTTCTTCTAATCATGGTATCGGGTCGATTGAATTCTAGTTGTATTGAGTTATTCAAATCACGTCTTTCGATTCGTCGAAAAAAATATAAACTTTCCACCGAAATTCCACCGGCTACGTACATGAGAGTTTTGCCGGCAGTCGAAAAAATATCCGCCTTCAGTGCTACAACTCCTTATGCTTAATACGCGAGGTTCGCCACAGCAATCAGTGCAGTTGTGTTATGGTTGTGCGTCACTAAAATGTCACGTGCGATTATAAAAATAAAAAGTTGTAATAAAAACGTCGTTCAGCGTAACCAAGACAGCGAACAACTTGTTTTGCTAGTTGTGAAACATAACATTACTCTCTGACTGTCGACAGGTAAAAATACCAAACAATAAAATTCTATTTTCTTCGCTCAAGCAGAAAATTTTCATTATATATGTGGGTAATAGGAAAATTAGAAAGCGCGACAAAATTGAAAAGTGACGGAAGTTACAAAGTGCTAGAAGGGAACATTCTGATTCCTGAGCATTTCTGACAAAAAAAAAATAATCTTGAGAGACTGAGTTGAAGATGACACCTTCAACTCAGATGACACCCAAATGACAGCAGGAATTTCTTCGCTTCCAAAAACCTAAAAAATTATAAATATAACTCTGTACTCACTCACTGCAGTGAGTGACAGAGCGCATTTCTTCAAAATCGACGAAAACGTGAAGTCACGGACGAACGGACATGACGAGCACAATAGTTAATTTTTTTTCCATAAATGAGAAAATGCGCTAAAAATAATCATCAAATAAATTTCTCGTTGACTTTTTTTGTTTTTTATCGGGCTTCGTGATTTACGGACTCAGTCCGTAATGTAATTACTTCATTTTCTAAGAGTATATTGCTGGTAATGTTATTATGCCTTATTTCTCATTTGCAGATTTGCCAACGTTGAAGGCGGCTTCAGTTTCAGCCGGAAACGAACCATCAGAAAATGCAAAACAGAATGTGAGAAAAGAACATAACGAAATAACTACAAATGTGCTTCCTTCGCTTCAAGAGAAAGGTTTGTGCCCAGAATCTAACGAAGACGCCGAAAGAGATGTCAAGGCTGAACAGGCACATGATGGAATTTTGCGTAGCGAGGTCCAGTTTTCTCAAGAAACTTGTGAAGTGTTGGTCGGCGAGAAATCCCCTTTGCCGAAGTTACGAATCGTCTTGTCTCCACTAAAAACACATTATAGTGTTGAACCAATTAGCTTATCCAAACAGAAATCCAAATGCAAAAACCTCGAATCGCGTTCCTCTTCTGGTCGAACTCTAGTCTCTTTGCCCGTAAATTGCGAGACTAAAGTAAATAAAGTTTCACAATTCATTCCAGAGAAAGCGATCGAACGCTTTGAAGGTAACGGAATGACGCTAGACCATGAACAAAGTAGTAATCGAGCCAGTGTTCAAAAACTTGAACATAGAAAGTCAATATCTACGAAGGATATTAGTCAATCAAGTGGCAGAAGTACAAAATGGCCGACCAGAAGTAGCGAACACTTGAGTAATAAGACAAAAATGCATGATGATTATACCAGCTATGAGTTGCCCTCACTTTTCGAGACTTTCGAAGAAAACTCGGTATGTGGTCCCTCAAAAAGTGAAGATGAGTTGGATTGTAGTAAGCAACCCAAGAAACGTTGCAGACAATCGTCTGATAACGAAAATACATCCAAGAAAATACGCCTGAATGATACGACCAGTTCAGTTTCGTCTCGAAATGAATTATATGCCTCCCAACCTCTTGAGCAAATTAAAAGTCACGCATCAGACTCTAGTCTGGGTTGGTTCCAGACCAAAAGTAGTCATGCTAATGAGTCGAGTAACCGTAATTTAAAGTCTTCAAAATTATCAAAAAATGTTGCTGGGCCGCATAACTCCATTAGCTCCCATCACGAAGAATACCTGTGTAAATCACGAAAAACTATGAACAGCATAGAAGCTTCATCAAGTTTTGGTGTGGATGGGGACCGTGACATTGTTACGGTTCTTAAAAACACTTCCGCAATATTAGACGATATTGGTTCTTTTAATGACATCGCGAATGAAATTTCTACTAACAAGGCCTTCTGTGAACGACCTGAAATTTGCGACTTGCTTGAATGTGCCAGAGACCGGCTTCAGTTCTATGCTCGGAGAGAAAGGGACGTCAAAAAACGCGAAGAACTTATGCAGGCTGCGTTCGTTGTTGGTAACTTCATTGTAGCATCAACTTCTGTTATTCACCGGGCAAGCAAGGGTACAGAGAAAGATTCAGAGCTAACTTCTAAAAGTGTGCTTCTAACGTCGCTTAGTCAACACCCACGCTTGAGCTTGGAACATCTTGCTGCCTCGACCGAGCATAGTAACGCTGAGCAACTGTGGCAAGCTGTTAGACAGGCTGTAGATAAATGTTATCGTAGGAACTCAAATGCACCGAATGATTTGTGTGAAGGTGATTACTTTGCCATTTTCCTAGAGGTCTCAGCAATGCACGCAAACCGAATCTTAGATCAGCGATCGAAAAATGCCAAGCTTTATTAAAATTTAAGTGTTATAATTTTAACAATTCGCTTGTCATTGTCTTTCCTGCTTTGTTTTATCATTAGTTATAGAACCAATCTAACAATACGAACAGAAAGGAATACCTTGATACTTTCGGGTGGACATGCATGTTTTGATGGGATTATCTTTTGAACATTGTATATTGTTCTGCTCTTTTATTTTTTTTTTTACGTCTGCCGTGCGTTTGACGCGTTGTGTTGAAATGCCGTGAATTGGGCCAGTTTTTTATTTTCTAATATAGTTTTTCACAGTGAAATTCTTATGTGATATTCGTACAAATTTTTTTGTAATGCACATTATGTGTACCATTCGAGTCATGCGCTAGCGAGGTTATAAGTTTTCACTGTTAATTGCGCACGAACTACGTTGAAGGACGCGCTGGAAACATTTTCGTATCTAGCTAGCAACGGCCATTGTATTTGTTGTCAGTAAAGGTTTCATGATGCTGGAGTAATTATTGTTGTCATAGACTAGAAGCCACCCTTTCACTTACGTTCAAAATCTAAGTACGTATGAAGATTCAAATGACCAAGACAAATAAACACTCTGAGATCAAGTGTGTCTCACAGAAGAGCGCGCTCTTTAATAGATGTCTGTGAAAGCACACTGAGTTCCTTGCTGGTGACTTTTGAGATGACGCCAATGACATAGTTGTAGCATTGCATATCAAGTCACGTGCCTCTTTGACGACAGCTTGCTCTATTCTTGAAAATACAGTCAAGCACTTAACAGATCATCGGTTCCCAGGGAAAGGACCTTCACCGATCGCTTAGAACCTCCAGAAATTTAACGTTCACACATAAGGTGCCGCCAGACATCCAGCTCAGGCTACTGAATACTCTTCATGGTATGGGAGCATCACCGATGAAAGGGTACACTTAAGTTGTCTATTGATTGAGAACTCCAATTAAATTCCTTCACTGTTATAAATGAAGAGAAAAAATAACTAAGTACAATTTTAAATTAATGTTTAAATGTAGCTCCCGACAATCGGCCCTGCTTGGGATTGAAGCTTCTGCTGCGTCCAAAGTTTTTTCTAGATCAAGATTTAAACGTGATAGAGACCAAGCTAGATTTGAAAGTATAGTATTCAATATCGACGTCACTGAATTATATACGATTAAATCTTGAGGTTGGCCGATTTTTGGTCGTGGACATGAGGGCTGCCTCTGAAGTCTCTTGATGCTCACGTTGACGGCCACCTAAAACTGAATAGCAATGAATGTGATCGCTTCACAGGCTCATCGTTGAACGCTTGTTGGCGCACTTGAAGACTGGCTTTGAAAGCAAGCTGTCTTTACGTCCCAGACCAATAGAATATGCGAAAAAAGCAATTTTTAGCGTAAACATGACAGATTTTTCTGTACATCCGAGAAAATTTGAGATGTGATCAAGCCATTTTTTGTATATAATAATCTTCCAAGTGAAATCAATCACATTCTTGAAAAAATATAAATTTGGCAGCGAACACTAGTAAATAACGAGTATGATATCACTTAACTCTCTAGGAAATCTATCGACACTTATTTACATTCAAGCTTACACTGTGATCGAGACAGGACTAGCAAGTTAATATCTACAGTCACTTGTCACCAATTGAAAAATAATTATATGAATTGATAATTTCTTAGACTTAGACTAAATTAACTTCATTAATGACATTTCGTTAGGTTAGCCAACAAATTGACAGCAAACAAGATTTACGGAATTTAAAAATACACAGCGGAATCCGTCGAGGATGGCGCTGGTGTGCAGCCTTCGTCGCACGCTGTCCTCAAGACGCAGGTAGGTCCTGCTCGCCACCGCGGTCCTGTGGGAGGTAGGAAGATTTCTATCACAGTGACTACTGCCTCTCATCTGCTCTGTTGGTCAAACTGCTGCGCCAGGCTTGCTTTCATGGATAGTAGTGTGGCAGAGACGGACGATCACTGATGTTGCAGGGGGCGGACGATCTGAATGGTGCTCCGGCAGATGATCAGGGATGGTACCGAAGCGGACGATCAGTGATGAAGCAACGACGAACGCTTAGAGGTGATTCAGAGGCGGTCGATTAAGAATGATGCAACGACGGACGCTCAGGGATGATGCAGTGGTAGACGCTCAAGGAGCGCTTTAAGTCCCATGGAGGTGCTCCAGGAAGAACTCCACCGGGACTTCAGTCCCGCCACGAAAGGATACCTTCTCCTGATAAAGGATCAATGAGCGCTTTCTGCATCGTCTCCTCTTTTCACCATGATGGTCACAATCCAGAAGTTCGCGCGTCTCAAATTTGAGTTGAATAACAACTGGTGGGAAAATGTATCATACTACCAAATGTTTTCCGAAAATGAAGAATTTAGCTACACTAAACAGCATAATGTTGAGGAAAACTTTGTAAAGTAATAACTTTTATAAACAGGCACAAAAATAAATAATTTCGTAGTGATCCAAAAATACACTGCAAGTCAACCTGCACTTGACAACTCGCAACACATGTAATCAACAAGGTCCAACGTTTAAAAAAAATTGCTTACCTCAAGTTTGTTACCTTACTGATTCCAATGGTATTATAATTAGTTCTGTGTAAAGGTTTGGGTTATAAATAGGGAGGAGAGATACAATCGCAGGAAACCCAAAATTCGTCAGCCAAGTAGGCGTTCAAGTCAAGCGTGCGCCAACCACGTACAAACATAACGGCCGTCATTCTTTGAGAAGGTCTTAGCCATTTCACGTGCAAATTTATCCGTGACAAATGTTTAGAGCAGAGTTAGCTATTTTCCTTCCTAATGTACTAGGAGGATGGTGATAGCTATTCCTTCCTAATGTATCACTTTAATAAGAACACTTGTGTAACGCTCACGAACCATGCGTAAAGTTATTGTTGAAGGTGCGTTCAAGCATAAAGTGACACTTGCTGGACAATCGCTCAAGCTATGAATATCACATAAATGTTTCCATTCACACATTTTTATTGATTTTAGTTCCTATTACATTACATATGTTTTTAGTCACTTCATCTTCTGAATAGAGTTTGAACGTCGATAAAGACGTAATAAATCAGGGTACAAAATAAATGCAGCAAAATCAAGTTTCACATGTTCACCGAATAATATCTCAATAGCAAACAATAACAATTTCATTTTAACTCAAACAGATCAAGAGGAACCTTTCAAAATGAATGCAGACAAGCCAGCTATGGGCATAAAGAAAACTTACAACTTTGTGAAGAACGAATAATTCTCTTCTTTCACAGTTCATCGAGGAGCTTCTTGAGCGCACATATAAACACACTCTGCGTCAAATGCAGCGTCGTGAGTTGCTGTAGCCCCTCGGCTAACGTTCGGTCTTGACGCTGCAAAACGTAGCCGTGAGGCTTGTTAGAGAATATATTGCTGAGACTAACATTAAATTCATCAACGGTCAGATTAGGTTTTTGAACACATTTTCTAACCTCTGACACAAACCAGGAATCTTGCTCTTTTTTCTCAGAAGGAATTAAGGGAGGCGAAGGAGTTCGTTTCTGCGGTGGATTGTTTCTAGATCGGTGATTCAAAACCTCTGGAGATGGAATAACAGATTCTGCTATTTCGGTTGAAGCAGTGCAGTCAACCATCGAGTCAGCATGCAATTTCAATTCATGGCTAGGCTTGTACTGAAGAGCAGGATTGTTCGCTCCAATCGCTATTGGGCATCCTGTGTCATCGTTAGTACTTCTTGAATGGTCACTTGTCGAATAGTTCTGCAGCCTCGGCTGCAATTCATTCTTATCACCAGGATGATGTGCATCCATCTCCCTGACATTATATGATTTCACCACGGTGTTGATATTCATGCCAGAAGAGCTTTCATTATTCTTATAAGAAAAACTGTCACGGGAAGTAGAAGGTTTTTGATAGGTCAGTACGTCCTTGACCTCTCTGTTTTTCGTACTATAATGTTCTTCATTTGCAACATTGACGTCTTCATTATATGAGCGGTATTCTTGTCTGTCATATTGGCTAGCGTTACTCGATAGCGATGGATAATAATTATTTTGCAGACTTGATGACGTTGGCGCCACACCAGCGTGAAGTCTGGACTCTGGGTATGGCTGACGACGTGATTCGTTTTCCAGGTTCTTTTGTTTCTCAGCAAAATGCAATGCCACCTTGTTGCACAAGTCAATAATAGTTTCAGACAAACGTGGACTTTCTTTTGCTATTGCAGATGAGCTTAATAAATTTTTCCCGTCGATGACGGTTCGATTTAGCGTCATACAGGAACGAGGCAAATCGCTTCGCTGAGATGGTGAACTTTGTTCGATGTAACCAACAGATGATGGTTGAGAATTCCCTCCAGCAGTGCTTCGTGAAGACATGTATTCATCATCATCATCACCGTCGAGGGACAGTCTTTTTCTATTGTTTGAATCTATTGTTTGTAGAATTTTTGAATTCAAGTTATTTTCAGCCAATGGTTTGTCACCGAATTTGTTTAGATGGTTAGGAATAGTTGGGTTGAGTCCTACAGATTTAATTTCAATCTCGAGTTGGTTCTTCCTTAATTTCGAATAAAGATCCACCACTCGGCGGGGACCAGGATTACTTGCTGCATCGTCAATTTCCACAGGCGCTTCTCGCATTCCGTCCATCGTTCGTCGGAACTCAAGCGATTTTCCAGCATTCGAACTATTACATTCCGCAGTATCCTCATCAACGGATCGTGATCTCGAGCGTTTTTTAGTGAATTCGGGGCTGCGGATAGTGTATCGGTTGGTGTTCGAAGCTATTTTTGACGTTAAAGGCCGAGTACAAGATTGAAGGCAACCATCATCAGGGTTGTCCAATTTCTTACTAGAGGCTTTTCGTGAGTTCCGTTCTTTTTCTAATGATTTCTCCGCTAGTTCATTCTCTTCAGCGTCGTCTCCAAGCGCAATTTTCAGGTGGATTGAAGATATGCTCATATAAACTTCTTGTAGCTCTTCTTTCGTCAAGAAATCTTCGTTTTCACACCCCAGAGCCTTCCGAATTAACTGCACTATTTTAGCAGGTGGAAGACCAACTGTCTCTTTTGCTAAACTGGGAACGTCAAGATCAAATAGTTTCTTCCGAGAAATCTCGTATTTTCTATCACAATCTTCGGAGTATTGAAGCAGCTTTTCAGCAAGTGCGGCAGTTCGGTTGAGCAAGATTTCTTTGCTTTTAGGCGCCAGAACGCCCATTTTTTGAAGCTTGCCTATACACATTCTGAGAAGCGCAGCGTTGTCGCGGCTCGTGAAAAACTGCATTGCTTTGTGGCTGGAACTTCCAGCATCGCGGGCGCAGCGCAGCAGCCGTCGCAGCGGCGGCCCCAGCACACCAAGCTCATCTGTGACGCTGTCCAGAGCATCCAATGCGTCCCGCACGCAAAATTCTTTCATTGATACATAACTGCGGTCAACATCTGCGAGCAAATACTGGCGGTTTTCCGATACCAGTTTAGAACGTTTCTGCTCGAGTGAAGCATGTTTGAATTTTTCGACGAGCTCCCCACGCCGTTTGCGAAGGTCTTCTTCTTGGAGAAGATCCATTTTTTCTGCCCAAAAGCGGACCCACAAATCGTCTTCAGTGCCCTCAGGCAGCCTGCCGTACTTTGCAGAGAACGTCTCGAGAATTTCTTCGTAGTCGGGGTGCATCTCGGGCATGTCATGGAATACTTTATATTCATCGTCAACTTCTAGCTTCAGCTGACGCTCTTCCACGAGGAACAGTTTCGGTGAAAGTCCAACGGGTTCACTGAAAGAAACATTAAAATAACTAACATACATTTCTTACAACTATGACGTGACGAATTACGAATTACAGAGATAGATGATAATTGAATACTTTATAGAAATAAAAACTGAATGCATTAAACAAGATAAATAATCCGAGCACAATTTAAATGCCAAGTTTGAGGACCTAGAACAACAGAACACGACTAAAAAGATTTCCTACAACTTATGTTCGGTACAAAACTAAACATGAGCTGAGAAAATTACATAACTACACGTCATGCGTCTCAAAAAACATAGGCAAATGCATCAAGTGCTACAAGTCCCCGAAATATTATGCCATATACGGTTAGTGGTTCAAAAATGTATATAGGTCACCTCTTACCTGCAGCAAAAAATATAGCATCCGCAAGAATACCTTTTTGTTGTGATAGGCACGGATTTTCTCAATCTCTTCGGTAGTGTCTCAAGACTTAGTTGAATACTGCCAGCAGTAGATGATGCATCGTCTGTTTCTTCTGCTCTGCGTTTACCAGAAGGCTCTCTTGATGGTTGACTAGACGACTCTTTGATCCCTTCTCGATGACTGTACACAGTGATATCTTGCACGGCTTTGGCGTCCAGTGCGATGTTTGGCTTTGAATGTACAAGGTTTGCAACCTCGTTTGACTTCGTGAATTTTGATTCAGAAGTACATTGTTTTATACTTTTTCCTGGTGCAACACTGATTTGTTCAACATCTGTCAAGAAATTAATTTCGTTATATTCAACAGAACATCCCTTTCAAGTCTCACGGATAGAACAACAAAGAGAACATGGTTACCGCTATAAACTTATGGTCTTATAGGAATCAAGTACAAGAGCTCAGCTGCTGGATGCCAAATTTGATCAAAGAAAGAATGGAGGCAGACATGCTAATAATAATATTTATAGGCGTGTAACTGAAGTTAGTAAACCAGTCCAAACATAAGTGATAATAAGCCTGCACTCACCAGGCACCGAGGGCACCAGCGTCACCTCGGTCCCGAACAACGCAGAGACGCTCTTGAGGTCGTCGTCGGAAGGCTGCTGAGACACCGCCACTTTGTTCACTGCTCAATTACAGAGGCTTTAGTCGACACAATAAATCGATTAATCGCTTCGAAGTGAAATATCTGAATAGTCTAGAAACCAATTATGTTATAGGTACATATATAAACCATGATTGCCATTTACACTACTGTTTTTTTTTTTCTTTTGTTAAGTATTGCCTTCGACGGTTTCTAGTATACATTCAACGGAGTTTAAATAGTTTTTAAACACAGTAGAGATATTACAGATACTGGTCGTGATAACTTATGTTATAGAATCTAAAATTTACAATAAATCAAATCAAATCAAATATACAATAATTCAAATATACAATAAATCATGCCTTAAGGAAGAAATAAACTCACTCTATAAAGATAAAATTAACTTGACCGATAAAGAACAAGTTAACTCACACGGTAAAAAAAAACAAATGAATTCACCGAATAAAGAAGAATAAAATCACCTGATTAAGAAAAGATAACTCACCCGACCATGAAGTGATGAACTCACCTCTCTTGAATAAGGCATTGCAGGGCTCGGCGAGAGCAGAAACGAGGCTGGCGAGGGCGTCCAGCAGGTCATCGTCCTGCTCGATGGTCGAGAAATCGTCCACGATGAAGGCCTGGATGGGCGACAGCGGCGCGTGCCTCTGCACGGCGCCCAGGACGCCTTGCACGGTGCCCGCCACGCCCACGCAGCCGTCTGCGCGCACCAACAAATCGCATCCATGAACGATTTATTCAACTTATTCATTAAATCATTTTATGAACAATCTCGAAGTAGTGGGGTAGTTATTAAAAATTTTGAAGTGAAGGTTTTCAAGTGTTCCAGGAGAAATTATCAATATCTCTTTAACGATCTTCATTAACAGTGAAAATATTCAATCTCTTCGATGCATCCAAGCTAACAGTTGATCCATTTAGACGCAGAAATCAACATTTGAGCAAAATCTTACTTGAAAAATCATTCACGTTAGGTTTTGAGACATAACACATTATGTGGGACAATCCAGTTTGGAAATGACGGCACTCACTGATGTCTTCGTCGCCCGAGCACACGGTGGCGAGTTTGAGTCTTTGGCGCGACGCCACGCTGGACGCCACAGCGACGGCCGCCTCAGCCACGTGGTGGTGTGGCGACACGAACACCACAGCCAGCGCTGCAGTGACCNGTTGGATGGTCAGTTCGGAGGTCAGTTAGGTGGAGAGTTGGATGGTCAATTAGGTGTTTAGTTCGGAGGTCAGTTAGGTGGAGAGTTGGATGGTCAGTTAGGTGGAGAGTTGGATGGTCAATTAGGTGGTTAGTTCGGAGGTCAGTTAGGTGGAGAGTTGGATGGTCAGTCAGGTAGAGAGTTGGTTGGTCAGTTAGGTGGAGAGTTGGGTAGTTAGTTAATTGGAAAGGTCACACTCAACTAACAATTAAATTAGATGGACAGCTATCTGGTTAGCAGAAACAGAGAACACTAAAGAGCCATTAAATTTTCATTAAAAAAACTGCCGAATTCATTAAACACACCAGAAAATTTCGAAATAAAACTTAATACAGCACAATAATAACAATTATTGAAACATAAATGTTCAGTGCGCAGGATAGAAAAAAGTTCAAATAATCGATAGAAGACTCAAATTTTACGGGATCATGAGCGAAGTAAGAGATTAAGAATTTTACTCCAAGCCAAATGAGATTAGCTTCTATTCAAGTCTTAAATCACAGTGGAGGCCATGTTAATTTTTTACGAATGTAAAATCGTGTTTGCGTTTTTCATCGTAACAATAAAATTTATTCTATCATAAACACAGAATATGAAAAATTATTCCTTACCTTTTGCAGCTTCCTGACGCCTGAAAAGATTCCTGACGGCGCCAGTGAAGAAAGTGTAGGAATGAACGAGTCCCGTGACTAGCAAGTCGCGCCAGCTCGCGTGGTAAAACATCTCAGGAGTATCTGCAAGAAGATACATTTTATACAGGATATTTATTATTAATACGTTCTTACTTACTTACATACAATAGATATCTTGAATAACAATATGTACAGCTTAATTTCGTCCAAAAATAAAGCGAGTCGGAGATGAAATAAGGTACCAGTGCGTTAACAAGAAAACGCATATGTTAACCATGAAATAATATGTTAGGTAGGTTCAATTCGTGTCGCGTAAATAAGTTACGTATTTTATATACCTTTTTACACCAATTCTCAACATGAATCCACGATTAAATTTCAGCACGATAGGTATAGTTAACAGGCATTCCAAAAAGTTCAACACATTTCCAGTCGAAATTTCATACAATCTGTCATAGTCAATCTGTCTTACTTACTCGATAAAGAGAAACTTGCTGTAAATCCTATTAATAATAACTTCTATTTTGTGCTATCAGCATGACATAGTAACAGGCATTACTAATCCCATGGTCACTTAAATTTAATTTAGTGAATAAGAAGCCCTAATGGTCAAATACGCAAGTAACAGAAAAATACGCAAGTAACAGAAAAATGCTGATCGCGATGCGATCAGCAAAATTACTCAAAATTTACAGCAAAATTTCACCGAACTTCAAAGTGGCACGACAAAAACACACGTTAACACGCATCACAATACTGCAGTAATAAATTATACTAGAAACGCAGAAGTTTATAGTTCATATGAAGTGGCAGATGAAACAATAAGACTGGCGGTGAGCACGACGGTCGCGTATTGGTCGGCCTAAAGTGTCGCAGTGATGACGCACTGGCAACCCGACAATTCTCGCAGATGCCTACACAACAATTATGTAACTTCAGCCTTGCCACATACATTTTCACCTTTGATTGCTAGTTTGGCATTAGTTCTTGCTATTGTCCAGCTCCAATTTTTTGCAAGGCGTGGTCAAAGAATGGTTGAAATGCCACAAAATTTCTAGAGCCGGTTACTTAAAAATATGAAAGCCTCTCATTAAAACGTACTAAAGGGAACATTCAAAATTCCCTGAAATCCACTTTGAACTAACGGAGTAGGAGTAAACTAATTACGAGACTCCTATTACAAGCTATCTTGTAAATATTATGATTATTAAAATGAATATATGGGGCACTGACCGCAGTGAGTATAAGAGCAGACGCGTCTGGAGGAGGAACAGTGCGAGAGGCAGAGGGAGGCACGGAAGACGCGCGGGTGAGCGATCATCTCGGTCCAGGTGTGCACCAGCGGACACTTATCGCCCACGGAGCAAGCGTTCTTGTTGGGGCAATACCGCGATCTGCCGGCAACACAATTTAGAATAATTCACAGAAGGAGAGAGATGTTATTGGGGCAATACCGCGATCTGCCGGCAACACAATTTAGAATAATTCACAGAAGTAGAGAGATGTTATTGGGGGCAATAACGCGATCTGCCGGCAACACAGGACATGCGACAAAAAATTTCCTGTCTTAGAATAAGACTCCTGTTAATACTAGTGGATAGAACTTGATACAATACATTTTAGGTAAGAATGAATATGAATTTTCTCATGTATAAGAAAAAAAATTAATACATGAGTTTTCTCGTGAACTTGAGAAAAATAAACAGAGACTTTAATCATTCAAGTCAAAATTTGCAGTTCTTTGATACTAGTCCATTTATAGAGATCATGAATATGAGATGCACTAATCTTTTTTTTTTTTTGCGTTTAAGGCCATGAAGCAAAAAAAATTAGGATCGTGAAATATAGGTGCCTTAGCATCTTATTTGTGTAGCTTGCTTACTAAGGTTGCAGTTACCCTCTACCCTCAGTTTACTTACTAAGGTTGTGCCTTAGATTCTTACTTGTACTCAATGAGACGAGGATCTCTACGCCTGTCGTTCTCTGAGTGATAGTCGTGACACTGCGGGTGGTTGCATTTGGTCTGACATTCCTCGATCTTGAAAGAAAACACGTCCAGGGCTGGAACAAAATAATTAACGTGTTGAGTGAATAAATATCAATTATATTATTATAGGCTTCAAGTTAACATGGTTAAGTGGGTTACAAATTATTCAGCCATTTTGCACAAAAATGACGAGAACAAGAAATCAAGCAAGAAATCAAATGCTCCTGATGTCATTACTTTGCATTCAGACATGCATATATGACCATACAAATCATAATGCAAAATTAAACACTTAATAGTATTATTGAAATTGCTAATCTGAAAATCTCTTTTCGAACCATACACCACAATAATGCAGTAATAAATACAAGAAACGCAGAAGTTAAGAGTTCATATGAATGAACGGAGTAGGAGTAAACTAATTAAGAGACTACTGTTACCAGCTATTTTGTAAATATAATGAACCAAACCATGTAACACAAGCTACGCCTTTGTCCACCATTGCACAGTGGACGAAGTATCAGGGGACATACTTTCAAAACTCGCTAAGTGAACATATTTTATTGTCTATGATTGGTGGATTTTCCTTGAAAGGCCGTCAATGATTGGCTGATGAACTTACGATTTCTCAAATTTTTTTTTGAAAGTATAGGCCCAGGTTCATTACTGCATCATTACCGAGGTAGGCGCGTCTGCTCAGTGTCTGTACGACTTCCTGGTTGTGCCTCAGCAGCGCAGCATCGAGCTTTTTCAGCACAGCAGTCCGGTCCTCACACTCTTCTATAATGGAGACGTCATCTGCACGGCAACAGCAATTAAACGACGGCACATATTTTTTTAAGATGAAATGTTCATAATGAATGTAAAATACATTTTAGAATGTGTCGGTTTGTGTCCGATTGTTTGTTTATGAGGCAAGCATTGCAAATATGTAAAGATTTTTCAGTCTCAATTTTTTGTTGCCCGGTGTAAATCTAATCAGCCATGAAGTTGTTTGCTGGATTGTACACGTTCGTCGAACGCGTATCAATAGTAAATAACGTAATAGGATTAGGATGAGAATGCGATACTCTATAGCATTTGGAGGCAGGCCAGTACTTAATTTGAATCACTGCTAAAGTTTACTTCATATTACCAAGGTTCGATTATTCATTAGATTTCTAAAGATTTATCATCTGTGAAACATAGGGTACTCATTTTGTACTTTTCTGTGAAGCGTCATACTGAACTGACTCTTTTTCATTGTTTTAGGCAGATTAAGACCAAACATCAGTATGTATGAAATAAAAAGTTGTTGAAAACACCAGCATTGGATTTCGAGAGGGCTTCTTCCTCGACAACACAAGCTCAATACTTAATTAATTAATTTAACGTAATTACCTTCCTTCTTATTAAGCGTGGCAGTTATTAATGTGTCAGCCAAACGGCGGTTATTGAGATGCTCAGTGCACGCCTCAGCTGTTATGAGGTCTCCAATGAAGAGTTTGCAGCCAAAGGCCTCGTCAGAGTCCTTAGAATCTTGTAGAAAAGGAAAGATAAAGAAAACTCAACGAAAAGGAAAAAAATAATCAACAACCCTGCAAAAAGGAGGGCACTACACTGCTGATGTTTAGAGTCAGATTAAACATGTTTTGAGATCCATGAATTCAAAAACATTTGATGCAAGTAAAGTTTGACTGGAATTTCTAGAAGGAGCCCCAAATATAAATACAATGCCAAGTACAAATTATGAAACAAATTTTCTTCCAAAAAAGTAAAAAAAAATTGCACTGGATTCAGCTCAAAAACCCATATTTTTGCATGTTAGAGGGTTAAAAAAAAGTCTTCACTTTTAAAATTAACATTTCAAATAGAGAGCATACACTTATGGTAAAATCTCACTTGTTTTATCCAAGACAACGTGCGCCTGGAGTAGTTTCGCTATGTGTGTTAACGTGGCGCCAGCATGAGAACTATGGCTCCACTTCACCGTCATCACATGTCCTTGTTCGGCACTGGAACTGCTAACTGAGGCATTCTTGGCAACCGGCAGATCGACACTACTCAGGACCTTTTCTAGCTCCAAGTTTATGCGCGTCTTCCTATCGTTAATCTTCTTGTTGATGGTCTGCACAGCACTGACAATATCGCGTTTTGGTGGCTTTGCAGGCGAGATAGTAGGATTTGAGGCGGAACTTGATACATTGGTGCTTACGGTAGGCGGTACTGAGGCATTATTTTTTTTATACATCACGGGAGGATGAGCATAGTGAGCCTGAGAAACTTCAAAGGGAGATGAAGAACTCGTCATGTGGGTTTTGTCAGACTCGGTGTTAGTATTTTGGTTACCAGATTTGTTAGGGATCAAAGATGGTAATGTTGATGAAGCAAGTCGTATCGTGATCAAGTTTTTGCGAGGTTTAATTGATGTGACTTCACTCTGGAAAGAAACATTCAGGGATATTGCACATATTTGCTACTTGATTTAAAAAACGTTGTTTCCTGCGAACTAAAATATAAAACATGGACAAACAGATAATAAATGCTTATGCGTGATGATTGCAGAAGAAAAAATTTAAGAAACTTTTGAACAAATGAACATGCTCCTCTAATAAATAGTTATATTTTTATTGACTTCATCCCTAAAAGTACCTTTGAGGGCACGGCTACCAATACTGCGGGACTGGTGCTACTTGCTGTAGTTTGATTGTCTGGATTGTAATCTGCAGAAAACAAAAGCTGAGTCAGAAATTACTCTATAAATTTCAATCATAAGATGATTATAAAACTTTGCATTACTCTTGTAGTACAATATATTCATAACAAATTTTTTTTTTAATTCTGCAAACTCGTTTTCATGAAAGTAGACCATAGAATATTATTCATATAAATAAAACTGACCCCATTTGAAGCAACGGCTATTGGCAGTCAGAATACCACCGATGGTCACCATGCAATCCAGATCAAGACTTTTAGCAGCATCTGCCATAGATGAAGTAATTAAATTATTTATTCTACAATAAGCAAAAAATTAATGTTACACCAATCAATAATCAATCTCACAAGAGATTATTTGAAAGTAGGTATTGGATTAACAAAATTTATTTCAAAATATACCTATACATTAGTGAAGCATTTGTTCCTCCAAAAATAATTATTCAAAATTTTTAAATGATTACAAACCTGAGAGTTTATCAAGAACAGATATGTTGGTGGAGGTCTTCATTCTAACACCTCCTACCGTCAGAGCTGACAAGAGTCTGGCTGCCCTGGTAGCTTGATAGCAGTACTGCATTTGGGCCTCGCATGAACCTGAGACCAAATCAAATTTTAATCAATTAGTTACAACCAAAGAAAGAAATTAAGGATTTCAGCAATGTATTCTAGAAAACTTTTTGAATGGCCCACAAACCAATCCATCAATATGAAACATATTTCAATACTGCTGAAAAAAATTTCATAGGAAAACCAAAGGCACAGGAAATTTCAGAATTTTCTCTAGTTGAAACTGAATTGTGGTAATTTACCTAATTTATCAGACATTTACTTTAACTTGTAACTGAAAATAAAGAATAAAAAAATACTCACAATAAGTCTCACTAGAAGAGGGAACAAATTTGAAGTTTTTAACATTGCCACAGACTTCGAGGATCTTCCTCATCTCCATAGCATGCATATAGCGGAAAATGTCCTCAATTTTGACTTTAAGATTTTGAGTCTCGGAAGTTTGGCACGTGTTTGACCCTGCTGCAACTCCAGGTTGTATGCTGGCAGCACAAGTTGATTCTGGCAAAACTGGATTACTGAAGTTCTTAGGTTTGGTGACAAAATTTATTATAGGTTTGGCAGGAGAAGTCACATGAGTACTTGAAACTTGAGAAGGGATTGAGATAGCACCAGAATCTGGCTCAGACTCCTGAGATGTTGAAGGCTGTAGGTTGTTTGTGGCTGATTGCAAAGGCAATGATGGAGCATTGACAGAAGCAGCCATTTGATTCAAGCCAGCAGCAGGCATTTGGGAATGATTAAGAGGACTTTGGGAAAATGTGAATGAAGAATACATTGAATCAGGAATAAGTGGTGGAATGGCCATTGGTAGAAAAGCATTCTCAGGAACTGGAAAAGGATATGATGGCTGCATGTAAGGGGTCATTAATGGAGCACCAACAGGAGTTGAAAGACCCATAAGGGGCATGGCATGTGGATGCACAGGAGGCAATCCCGGAGGGAAACTGGAGTAAAACTGAGGAGCCATCTTGTTTGGTAAAAACGGGCGATAAGGCATTCGTGGACGTGGTTGGGGCTGCATTGGGAAAGCATTGGAAGATGGAGTATTGTAGTTCTGCCTAATAGTGTAAGGCTGTGCAGATGCAGCAGCTGACACTGCTGCTTCTAAAGCATTTAGCTTGTCTAAGAATGAAGTAGCTGACATGCTGTTACTCTGAGGTTTGCCATCCATGCAACGTCCTAGCACAACTCCAGTTCCTCTGTAAAATTCTACAGAGGTCTTAGGAGGTTCAACCTCCTCTCCTGGTGGCATCAATGAACACTCTGCATCGCTGTCATTGATAGTACTAGAATCAATGACAGGTGAGTTTGGCAAGTCAAATACCACAGGAACAAAAGTCTTTTTAGTTGCTTTAATTTCAGTTCCTGGAGCAGAAGACTGAGAAGGCAGTTCAGAAGCATCACCAGCATCATCTTTTTGATCTGATTCCTCCTTTCCTAAAAATGAGAATGAAACATAAATGCCAAGTGTATATAAATGATGACTGAGAATAAATATTACAAATAGTATATCTAGATGATAAAAGAGAATATGTAAAAAAAAGTCCAGTAAAGATTGGGATTTGTAATACACTTGAAAATTCAAGGATTTTGAATCTCAAATTTCCAACACAACACAAATTAAAATAGCAAACATTACAGACTATTCAAGATTTTAAAATGGTGCTTCTAATATGCCTGATAACTTCAAAAAGAATTAAAATAACTGATATTAATCATGATTACCTGCTTTCTCAGATGCTGAATCATTCAAGATGGATAGCTCATCAGGAGTAACTGAAAACTCTACACCCGAGGGCTCACCAAGAGCCCCCTGTTTTTGGTCATCAAGATTAGACATAAAATAATCAATCTGTAGAGAAAAATAAATAAAACCAAATTAGTCCTATTTACTAAATTTTTGATGTATGTATACAAAATGTCTGCTACAATTACAAGAACTGGATTAATAAGTTGAATTATTTATAGATTTCTTAGCAGAAGAATGCCAGATAGCAAACTTATAGCAATGATGTTTAACCTAGACAAAAACTTTTCAGTCCATGCTGCTCACAAACTGAAAACTCAGGCATATTCTTTACAGCAATGACTCAGAAACAGTACTCAAGTTGTGAGATGCTTCTATTATAAAACTAAAATGCTTGCTACAAATGTTAAAGTTGTAGCAAATGCTGCACTCTCCTTAGCTTAGGAGTTAGTACTTGAAGAAGCATTTGGTTGGGTGGGGTAGCAGTGTAGCAACAGCTGCCATTCCAGTGATGACAAAGTGAAATACCTCTTTACATGCATTTTTGGCAAATGGCAAGACATGTTGAAGGTCAAAACTTTGACTGCAACTCCCCAAAAAAGCAATATTCCTCTGATGCAACATTCCCCAATTTGAATAACTTTGGTAACAGACATGACAGCAACATGGGAGGCAATGTGCTGCTCTTGTCTAAGTGAGCTTTACAAGATTCTGACATAGAAACTGTGAGCCTCTATTGGTGCATGTTACACAAAACTGTGATCTCTTTGGGCACTGTGCAGCATATGAGGCACATTGCATTTATTATAAGACTCCAATAAAAATGTGCATTACATGGGTATTGATTTTGAAATAATCTAGTTTTTTGGCAAATGGAATTGGAATGTTACTGCAAAATTCAAGTTACAGAGCAAGCTGGATTACAATACTGCTACGCGATCAGTTGATAAATCATATCAGTTGACACCTTACAATACCGCACCAAGATGAAGCATAAGAAGGAAACTAAAACTGCTCAAGTTGGTGGCAAATATTGCTGTATTAAATGCCAGAGCACTTGACAATCAGTATGTATAGTAAAAAAATCAGTGGGCATGAGTAAATTTGCTGAAAATCACATAATGTATTGTAGCTCATAATAATAAAGATGCGCAAGGAAATGCTACAAAAACAAGGTTTGCAATACAGGAGTTTATTACTTGACAATGATGGACCAAATTAAGTTCATGACCAGCAACTGCTGAGGGTCCTGCTACAAAATTATTGAATCAAATGAACGTAGTTCTGGACTAGATTATAATTTTCCTACTTATGAATGAAATCTTGCAGCCCCAAAGTAACAAATTTTAGATACATGTAGTATATGTATATATGTATGGAGTCTTATCCCCCAATTTTGCAGTTTCATTAACATTTAGATAGGAGATAATTTATCTAGTGGGAAATTTCACAGCTCCAAAGATGGCAGGAAAACTCCTGTTGCAGCTTCAATGGTAAATATATTCCATGACAGGTCTTGAAGCAAGACAAAGACAGAAAAATAAATAATCAACCAATTGTCATCCTTGGAATGGGAATCTGTTTCACCATATATCTTGCTTTTCAAAGCAGCATTCACTATAAGTTTAGGCAACTTCAGGATTTTTAGACAACTTTGATAGTACATATTAAATAAATAAATAAATTGCAGGTGATATGGACATAATTGGGCAAAGTCACAAGTTTGGTGAAGACATCGCTCAATTCCATGAAAAAAATTATGCAACAAAGCAACCAACCCAAGATGGTAGATGGTGACTGCAACACCCATAAACAAGGCCCAGGTGACCCTAGCACATAGCAGCTCAAAAGTGGTGGGTTGGGCACCTATATCAAAATTGCAAGGTACAGGCCCCCTCTGGCAACAGTAGCTACTCCACTGTAATTTGTCGCCAGTGTGTTGGGTTGCATGAGGGGCTGCGTGCGCTCGACTACCTGGAGTCGTTCAGCGCAAAGACATGCAATGCAAACCAAGTCAGCTTCATGCCAGGTTTTGGTCAGGAATATGACATCTAGTGACTGCAAATGACAAATGTGGAGAAACTCATCAACCTTGTTATTCAGTGAACAGATGTTGAGGCAGCCAAATAATAACCGGCAACACAGCTGCGCACAGTGGTGATCAACATGAACGCTAAGCAGGTTTTTTTTTTTTGAGGACTATGAGATGACATAGGCCAATGCTCAGCAGCAGCATTAGTAGACATTGAGTTAGTTGCAAATAAATTCGGCCATAGCAATTGCCTATTGCCAGTGATAAAAAACACACTGTTGTTGCGCACTGCTCAATAGGTGGCAGCAGGACACCCATTTCAGCCAGCACAGCATACACAATAAGACATGTAACCTTTGTGAGGCATGGGGGACATTGCCATGAGTAAATCTATTTTCTCAGCCCATCCCAGCACTCATAACCCTGGGCTGCCTCATAACTAACTAATTTTCACCTTTTATCTTCATTTACCATTGAGTTTTACTTGATATATTTTACCTTGGTTCTTTCTCTGTTTGTTCTCCTGAGTTAGTTTTTTTGCCTGCGCTGGTGCTATACTGGCCTAACTATCAACCTCTAGAGGGGGCTGACCCTCATTGCCATATGCAGCATGTGTCACATGTGATGTTAATGCACAATCCTGCCAATAACTCTTTAGTTGCATTTGGGCCTGAGTGGACATGGCAGCACATCCTCCATTTCCCAGATATTGCAAATATTTTTTATAGTGATATTTTGAATATTTTCTATCATCATATTGTGAATATTTGTAATTGTGATTAATAATGTCACTTGTTTGCTTTAATTGCAAATTTGCTAAAAACTTAAAAGCAGAGAAAACTCCCCAAAAAATCAAACTATAGAAAACATTTTGGAGTTCAGCTCCATTGTCAGTTTGAAAATTCTGAAACATGGATAAATCAGTAATTAGTAGTCCAGATTACAAAAAAAAACTCAAATGGGAAAAACCGTCTATTTACAATTTAAAGAGGGTAATAGCTAAAAGCTGAATTTAAACTAGACCTGTTTTAAAATATACAAGGATTCTAAAATGAGCAAATCAGAAACACTAGAAATGGAAGCTAAAACCTTGAAGTCACTATCAGAAATTGGAACATTGCACTGCTCCATCTGAGCATGCACAGCCAAATCACAGGGTGCCATAGCAAGTGACCAGTTCTACAATTCCTCTCCTTATGTTCTGCAACCCTAGAATAAAGATTGCAAGATGTCATCCTGACATACACAGATGTAGGTACATCATGCATAACTATATTTATACACTAGAGATGCTCCTGTATCCATAAGGTACCTAAAAAAATTACCAATCTTAAAATTGTTCACCAATAAAACATGAACATTAACATTTTAGAAGTAGTTTGAGAAGAAAAGTTCTAGCTCCATTGAAATAGTTTTGGATTTAGGGCTAAAGTATGAAAAAGAGCAAAAAACAACATTCCTACTGTTGCACTCAGGAGCAACCTCATTGTACCGCTTGGACATGAATTTCTTTGTTTGGGTAAACATCAGATTAGTCAGAAATCTATCAAGTGAGAAGATATTGAGTAAAAATTTGAATTCAGCATGCAGAGCATGGTAAGTAGAACAAATACAAAAATCCTGATGTAAAAGCGCTTAAAGCCCAATAACCTTCAATGGAAACAAGCAAAAGCTAAAAAAATTGGTACTAAGACCTGTGAAAGTTGATTTACAGAACACAAAAGTTTGAAACCGGCCATTAGATTCAATAATGTTGCAATCAAGGAAGGATAGGCTATTTTTAGATTCATGCTCCATTCGTTCAATTGTGATGCATCAAAATTCTAATTGCTGGAGATACACAGTTCTAACGTATTTAGCACCAGTGGCATGAACCGTGAAGCTTGAAATATGAACATTGAGTGAAGTGTGCTTGAGTTGAAGTTAGGTATACCAGTAGCTGTGTAACCTAGAGTTACTGTACCTAAAAAGTAGGTCATTATCATTTTGTCAGTCATAGTGGCATAGCAGAGGTTTTTAGATTCTTCCTGTAAGTTTGATTTCGAGTCCTAGGCTACAGTAACGATAAGTAGACAACAAAGTTTCATTGACACCAGCATTCTCATACATAAGATATTGGTTTCAATCACAGAAGTAAATAAGGCAATTAAAATTTAAAATGAACTCATTCCAAAAGATCTGTGGTTTGCTACAATGTTGTCAATCATTGTTGGCATTTTGCAATATACAGAAGTTGTTGACTTGTTGTTATCCCTTTTAAGGTGACTGGAGTTGCTCTCAACAGGGCACTTAGTGCACCTTCATTAATTGAATGATCTTCAACAGTTTTACATTAGGTCAGAGTGATGTCACAAGATGATCTTGGCGTATTCTTATAGGATGTTCAGGTCAGTGTGGAATTCTATATACCGTCAACCAGGGCTACTTGGGACAGGCGGGGTAACTCGGGACAGTCCTCCAACACGGCGTAAAACTGTTTTAGTATCAAAACTAATTGGAATATTGCAAAACTAAATATAGTGGCATAAACATCAACATTTTTCCTATCTATATAACGGAATAAAGGAATATCAAAAATACTACATTTACTAGGTTTGAAAAATTCCTGAAAAAAATGGTAAAAAATGATATTTTGAAAAGTTACTTCTGCTAAGGTCTGTAGTAAAAAAATATTCACCGTATTAAAAAATTTTACTTACATAAAAGTTGCATCCAGGTGTTGGCTTGAAAACGTAATTGACAGATTTTGCCTATCTTATTCCAAAAAAAATTGTGGTCATTTCCACACGGCGGGCCTACTCGGGACACCCCCCGGGGCTATTTGGGACACCCCCCGGGGCTATTTGGGACACCCCCAACAACGCATTTACAGTAGAAACTCAGTTAGCAAAGGCTCCAGTTAAGAAAAAAATTGATTAAAAACAAAGAATATTGATTACATTTACCTCACTCAGCAAAAAAATTTCACTTATTGGAAAATTAGTGCATCATTGGTCATCACAAAATTGTGCATAGAATGTCATATATAGAATTGTGCACCAGGCATCATAGAATGAAAAGTAATTGACATCCCGGTTGATGGTAGTTAATATATTCTCATGCCTATATAAGAAAATGGATCAAAAAGTGTACCACATTATACCTTCCACTGCAGTGACAATTGATACATTGAGGTTGACTGAGCCAAACAGAAAGTGCTGTGGATCCTATATCGCGCATGGACCTTGGTTTTGAATCCAATAGTGGGTTGGTATTTATATTCACTAGTCGTTTATCTGTAATTGACAAATTTTTGCAATGAATATGTTCTAAAATAATAAGAAATTATATCAACTTTTGCAAAAATTCTTGCGATTTGGCAAATACCAACAAAGTTTTTGATATCACACAAAATGGTGTGATAAACTGCAACTCTTTCACAGCATATGGGCACATTGTGCTTCCATGAATACATTTGACAAGATGGTGTCACACACCTTGTTTTGCTCAGGTCAAGTTTGAATTCACAATAAATAGATTTGATCTACATTCCACACCAAGATTTGAATGATGGAAAGTTGTTTCAAAATTCAAACACCTATTGATACACATCCAAATATGAATCTTATTCATGCTTTTGTTTTGTATATACTTCATGTATTCTTATTCATGTTTGTAGATATTGTCCGAATAACTTCACTTCATACTCTGAATGATTTTATTGTCTCCCATGGCCAGTTTTCGTACATCTCGTGTCTTTTCGAAAATGATGGTTGTTTAGGAGCAGTAATCAATTTATTTTTATAAATCAAAGAGCATTTAGTCATGCGGTATGTGGGGTATTAAAATTTAATAGCAGTGATGCTTGCAAAATTTTGATTCGTATATGAGATTTTGATTCGTATTTGATTAAAAAATTCTTATATGAGCATTTAAAATTCATAATTTAATATATGAACAAAATAGATAATTAATTTTATATATAGATAAATATGATGCAAAAGTTAATGATCAGTTATGAATACTAGGAAAAATGATTTAAAACGCTTTAACAACTTGAAGGACCAGCCCCTAAACAAGAAAGCAAGAGGTATTTATGATTTGAATGCTCAAGGTTTGCTTAGGATTGAGGTCGTATTGACCATTCAGTGGCAGAACAATGCAACACATCTGTGGCAACCCAATGCTTTTGTTGGTTTAAAGGCCTTGACATGCATTTCTACAGCTGCTGCAGGTAGAAATAAGCATTGAAGGAACAAAGATGAAATTGTTGTCCATACATCCTAAATTAAATGACAATGATTAGCTTTGTTAAGTATTTTGTGAACCTTGTTTATATATGGTAATGGAAATGTCTATTCAACACGTTTCCTGCGACGGCTCTTTTGCTGCTATGCACGACACCTGCAATGTGACCCACCGGTGGGTCCCAGTCTTCTTTCCATTGTTGCGATGTGACCCACTGGTGGGTCCCACTTTAATTTTGTCTACCTTTTATAATTTGCAAAATAATATAAGTATATTGACTACGCATTATATATGTGTCCTAGTATTACTATATAAAGGTTAAATTAAAGAAAGAAATGTAAGAACGAAGGTTTATCAAACTTCTAATTCATGAAAATTTCATTTTATTCAAAATATGCGGAATAAAAATATGATTACATTTGTTAGTAAATAAATATTTTACTTTTCATGCTTCATATTGAAACATGGTAGGCAGAGATAAGGCGAACCATCACATGAGTCACAAAATGTAGAAACTTTTCGAGATTTGGTTTTAGCCGCTTTGGAACCTTCATTTTCAGATATCATTTCATAGCAGCCGCGGCACCTTTTTCTTGTTTTCCTTTTGGGCCCTTCAGCTTCCTGAAGATGATGTCCAGATGTTGCAGAAATTTTCAGGGAAGATTTTCCAGGCTTTATTTTCTCCTCCATAACGCCACAAGTATAGTACAGTACAATGGATTCCTTGAATGCTCTGATTGTAATTTTCTTTTTTGAGTAGTATTTATTGTACAGTACCCACACATTCACAATAGAAGGTCCAGTAATTAATTCTAAGGCAACTTTTTTGTACCATTTCCTCGACTTCTTTAGAGGAGAATAATATGAGGACATTTGGTCTGATACGTCAACCCCTTTTTTGCAAGCATTGTAGTCTAACACACTTTGAGGCTTTTTGATAGGTAAACCAGCCCTTGTGATTCTACTTGTGTCTACCAAAGTGTCATCATGTTCTGGAACTGTTGATAAAGTTACAACATTCCTTTTATCCCTCCAGTCATCCCAACAAACAACTTATGCATCGTGAATTCAACATATACAATTTTCTAACATGGGACCCACCGGTGGGTCCCATCGCATTACAACAAAAACATTATCTTCAGATGCGATGGGACCCACCCGTGGGTCACTGTTTTTCTTACCTAATCAAGCTGTAACATATGAGAACAAAACTCTGACAACCTCACTCCGATTCGAGCCGCGAGATTTCATACCTACTGAAATTATATGATATTAGAGCCGCGATATTTCAGACAAAAATAGGACTTTTCCAGACTAGCCTAGAAGTACAATTGTGGATTGCCCTGGACCAGGGCAATTGTACTTGAAAGTTGTAGGTCTGACTGCTGTGTACCAAGTGTCACTACTGTACTGTACTCTCAGCTCTCCGACAGTCTGACTGCTGTGCTGCGTCTGCTCCTGTGCTCCAGCCTCCAGGTCCAGGGCCTGGAGCTGACAGTCTGACACAGCAGTCCGACTCAGAGAGTGAGGTGTGACCGTGATCAAATGCATACATTTTTTGGCAACACACTAGCTGAATACTAGTAGTAGTGATTAGCTTCAGTGAATTACTGATTACAGCAGATTAGTAGGTGGCTAGGTCCTAGGTGCGTAGGTGGAGTCACTAAAGTGAATAGCCTACCTACTTAGTGACTAATGACCGATTCAGACTTCAGTGATTGAACAAACGGAGACCACTTTCCTAGAATTCACTCAAGTCACTATCAGAACTTCAGAAGCACAGAGACATTACGTACTGACAAGACCAAAGGCAAAGCGGCCAAGCTCAAAGTGAATGTCAATGGTTGTACAATGGCACAGACGTACAATTACTGAACGAGGCTTACAACCAAATTTACGGTTTACCGACTTAAGCTCTAATAAGTTAGGACGAGCTGAAGAGACCGTATATCGCCCATAGGCCTATAAGATAATTTGCACTCGTGACTCAGCCTGAAGGCCATGAACTCTGTTATGCATCAAGTACTTCGGACTTTACTGGGTTGACGGCGTGCAGCGGCAGTAGCACTCAGATTGCGATTCATGCCGCAACAACGTGCCGGACGAAACTCATATTTTGTCGGCATTCAAGGCGCTTCATGACTTCACGTGACGCTAAATCCGTAACTATGGAAGACTGAATTCAGTTGAGAAAATATAACAAATGAGGCCGCGGGAAATCTAGAAAAAAAGATATCCTCTTTACTGCCTACCTGGGGACACAACCCTCATCATATACCAAATCACTGGAAGCATGATTCTTGGTAGTAAAATTCTGTAACTCTGCATCGGCTGCTATTCTCAACTCGCTGCAAATAACCAATGTACTTGATTATCGTGCCGTTCGGCTTTGACACTTCACTCCAGAAATTTATAACATGTTGAAAAGAGCTTCAATTCAAAAGGGCTAACCCAGTAGAGACGTCATCTTAGGCAAAGTTCTTATTGATAAGAAAAAATTCCAACTCCGGGTCAATTTATTAACACGACAAAAAGCATCAAGCAAAAGAAATGAACATAACTGATGAAAAATACTTCAAAAACTTACCAAAAAATGCGCTGCTCTCGTCTCACAAATTTCCTCGGCTACGCTGTTAATCAAAAGCTAGAAGGTCCAAGAATATATCCATGTCATGACACTAAAAATAATTATAATAAGAAAGAAACGTTCCATTTATACGCCTTTCCTACTGGATTCGGGTTTTAATATAGATGAATAGTTGTATACTTTTCAGGGTCATTATTTCGAAATATTGGAGTTTTTAACAGATATTAGAGGACACGAGAAAGAATTTGAAATAAGCGACTTTTCCCAGAAAATAATAATATACCGTTTGCAGAGAAACAATAATCCTCAAAAAGTAATGGAAAAGAGTTGTGCCTCGTCAGCACAAGTTGGACATAAATGTGGAATTCTAGCCGCTAGGGAGAAATACCCTTAGAATATAACGACTCATGAGGTCGAGAAGTTTCCAACATACCCACACATCAATTTAGGATACTCCTCCGAATCAAGGAGTATCCTAAGAAGAGGCAGTATATCGCCTATCCAGGCGATATACGGCCTCTAATCCAGGCGATATAGTGTATATCCAGGCGATATACACACTAATCTTCTTCATACATGCAGTGGTAATTAACCATAAACAAAGCGTTAAACAACTATGAAGGCCTGAGTTTAACTCAAACTGCCAAGATTTCTACCTTAAAATAAAAGCAGGAAACAAATTGTACAATAGTTCTCGCAAATGACATGCCTCCAATCCACTAAGAAAAAATACAACTGTTAACTGAATATTGATGAAGGTATCATTTGCGGAGAATGTTGAGAAGCCAGATTGACTAAAAAAATCAGAAACTTTCTTCAAACATGAATGCGCAATTACAACTTAGAGTAGCACACAAAGATGACATCCTAAGAATGCCTTTCATTACTCACCTACACACATTACTTACATAGTAGCAAACTTAGCCTTAAGAGTGGACAAGAACAACTTTTCGTCGACATCCAACGAACCCAGTTCCTGCAATTCTTTTACAAGTCGCAAATCGGAGCGAGAAAATTTGTAGCCGGCTGGTTTATCACTCAGCATGGTGGACAAACGCGCATTAAATAAGTTCAATGTTAAGTTTGGAATACTAATGATCGACTTGACCTTATCGGAAAACCAGGTTTGTGAGTAACTCGAGTCGCTAGGGGCGCGTCCCGCACCGGTAGGAGGTCGAGAGGTAGGTTCGTTTAATACCTGATTCCTATAGACATCTGATCCAGAATTTGAGGGAAACTGGGGAGCTTGCTGAGGCACCACTTGCGTCGGAACAATATGACTCGGGGCATTGGCTTCCTGAATATAGCTGACCCGAGGCGTGGTCCAAGAATCACTAACATGTAGTCCAGAACTACCTGGATTTCCTGACGATGATGATGCCAAGTGCGTGCTGGACACTCGCTCCTTTTGATCAAATCTATTATAATCGGGGAATTGACTAAGCAAGGAACCAGACCTCATGTCACCAGCTTGACCGCAGGCACCACCTTCGTTCCATCCACGATAAGCCTGTTGAGACACATAAGGCTGCTGCGTAATAGATGCATTCGGTGGTGGAAACGCTTCGAGCGACCTTTGGTTTTGACGGGAATCAATATCAAATGAGTAATCAGAAGCAGGACCTCGAGAGCTCTGATCAGGTGTTTGTTCATAACTTGTCACTCGAATCCCGGGAACTGCTGTTGATACGCCTGCATTTCGTAAGACTTGCTTCAAAGACTCCAAGTCTGAGGTCAAAAGATTGCTTGCATTGATAGCAGTCTGCGAGATACCAGCCGGTGTTTGGCTCTGAACTCTTGATGACTTACTTGTATCAGCATTTATTGGCGGTGAATGTGCTCCCAAATATTTCGAAGTTCTATGCCATGCAGAATCATCAGCAGCGCACAAATCCCCACGACCATATTGCGAAGAATCGTCAAATCGCTGACGCCCGTGAACCTCAGGTCGGCTAGCATAATATTCAGGCTGAGGAGGGTCATAATCAACACTGGCTGAGACTGAAGTCGCATTTCTGTTGTTAGCGCTATCATTTAAGGACTTCGGGAAATTTGAAGGATTGTTCTCTTGAGGCACATGCTCCTCCTCACCAGTAGATTTCTCTTCAGGATTGGAGCTAAGTGACATGTCAAAATGTAACTCAGAAATGGCCAAAAATATTTTGTTCAACTCTTCTTTACTTATAGATTTGTTCTGCAGCTCAAGAGTACATTTAATGAAGCTAATTACGAACGACGAACTTTTCCCCTCAGTGGCTCTAGCAATAGCTTTGATATCCAGACCCAAATAATCAGGTTCAACACTTTCAGTCGGAGAACTTTTTGGCAGCGAAGCCAATTCACTCTCTGCAAATTTTGGAAGCTGGGTTAGATACCAGATGGCAACGTCATAGTACTCACGCAAGGCAGAACGTGAAGGTGGAAGCTCGTTCTGTAGTTTTTTACAACAAAGGTTGTAAAGGGACAAATTGTCTTTTTCGAGTAGAGTCTCGTAGTATTGCTTTGGCGATTCACGCGGAGTTTCCAAGAGTAGTCTGGCAAGAGCAGAACCCAAAAATCCTAGATGTTGCTGAACACCGGAAAGGGCACGAACCGCCTCATCCATTGAAAAGCTGCTGGGTAATTTTGTATCGTCGGCGGACGAATTGCTAGGATGAATAGGCGGATCCAAAAATTCTGGGACTTGGCTTACGCGCAATTCAGCATTGTTACGAGACATGCTGCTAAATTCAGCAGCAGGAAGTCTAAACGAACCGCGAGAATCGTCGAACTTCTGCTGGCTGAATTTATTATGATGGGCGACTTTTTCAGGATTGTTCTTCGACGTAACTCTGTCCTGACTTGTATCGCGCAATGAGCGATCGACCAATTTAGCGTCCTCAGGTATATCAGGTGGCTCAATTATGGAAGGAGCGAAGCTCTGGTGAGACGGTTTGTTCTCAGATCTTGCATCCATCATCTTTTTAAACTTTTCTAGCAATTCTTTTCGTTTTTCAGACCACAAAGCGCGTTTATTTTTTTCTAATTCAGATCGCCAAAAACGACTCCATTCTTCCTCGAAATCACCAGCAGCATTGACTCTCTCCCTGGCCAGCACGAACTCTTCATAAAGCTCTTCATACTTCGGATGAAGCTCCGGCACTTCGATGAATACATCGAACTCTTCGTTGAATTGGACCCGCAGAGCTTGTTCTTCAGCCAAGAACTTCTGGCGGAGAGATGAGTCGCTTCCACTGAAAGAAAAAAAAACATGGTTTTAGATGGCACGGTCGCATAACAAATCCCATAGGTACAGATGAAAACATTCAAAGTTCATAGCTATCAAGGTTATATATATCACAGCAACATACTCTGATGGCGATAAACTGTGTGCGTCCTTCGATCGATGAGACACTGTTCCTGCATCTTCAACTCCATGTTTCGACGCGACCGTTAGGATTTCTTCATTCCTATGCTGACTAGTCACTTTTGGCGTAGGAGTTACAGGCGGCAGCAAAGACGGTTCTCCGGTAGAACTTGGGTGTTGGGACTTCTCTGGTGCCGCCGCTCTTGAAACAAGAGGCAAATCTTCATTGCAGACGTCCTGCACGCTCTTTGCCATTCCGACACCTGTAGCTGCATCGTTACCTTTAGACGAGTCGATTTTTACGCTGTCTTTGTCTCGTGAAGAAGTCTCCTCGGGATCTGCAGAAAATAGAGCATGATGAGGTCGCAGTAATAATTGTATATAATATCCTTACCTTGATCTGCAGCATCCCAAATTCGTGGGCGCATGTTGACTGATGAAAAGTTGAATTCTGGCGAAGGAGAGTAGACTGAGCTCTTGCATATGTCGGATCAATCGTAGAGAATTTTCTTACTACATGCCAAAGATTAGGTAAGCAACTTAAATTTGGAAAATCTCTCAAATGAAATGCAAATTCACGCGAAGACCTGGAAATCGATATCAATTGAAGTTAGTGCGACCTATTATCGAAGAGGAGAGGCAACAAGGCAGCTGTACTATGTTGGGAGTCGACCATTTGAGTGAGCTCGTATAGAACGTTAGCAGGCATCACACTGCATTGGACGCAACGGTTCCTCACCTGCTTCTTGACGGACGATGCGTAAGTTTTTCGAGAAGAGCTCCTTTGCCACGAGTACGTCCACGTTTTTCACTCGCTCGCAGACGCCAACTTTGTTGATACGTCCTGTAAAAAATAAAATACTCAACAATGAATTTAGGTTTTTTATGCAAGTGTAATATAAAATTTACCGCAGCATTATGCATCCAGGATGTTGTTGTTGTTAGTTGCGACCAGATTCAAGCTCGCCGGGGGGAGGCTAAGATGGTTGTCGGGGGGAGGGCACCGGAAGAGGGGGGAGATGGGCGAAGGCAGGGAGGGTGGCCAGGAACGCCGCTACCTCCACGAGGCTGTCCCACAGTGAGGAGACGCTGAGGGACGTGGAGAAGGCTGGGGAAGGCGGAGAGATGCTGGACGGATCTCTACGTCGTGGGGGTACCCTGGCCTGCACGTCGGCCTGATGCCCGGCATACTCGTGGGACCCCCCCCCCCCGCCCAGAGGCTCCTTTCTTTATGCATCCATGATAACAGCCGGAAGACGCTCAGCAAACTGGTAGGAATTCGCCTACTCAGAAGCGGAGTAAAATATCATGTAGTTGACATTTTAGTTGAGTCCAAACAGGGCGGTCGACATATGATGAAGGATTTCATCGTTGTCATGTAATCCGTTCATCCTTGGCGGCGAGCTGAACCGCAGTGAAGTCCTGGGCTGAGATACTTACAAGTTGAACGCTGGACCACACGACGCTGGACCACACGTCGCTGGACCACACGGCGTTGGTCCACACGTCGCTGGACCACACGGCGCTGGATCACACGGCGCTGGACCACACGTCGCTGGACCACACGTCGCTGGAACACACAGCGCTGGTCCACACCCACAACCTTCTTCATCCATCACCAAGAGCTAATAACGCGATTCTTGTTTCACGAATCGTAGTTTGAAGGAAAAATCAAACAACGAAGATAACTAGTTTATTTCTAAGTTGAAAAAGTTCAAGTAATATGTTATAACGTCAGTTAAAAATTATAAGCCTGGTATTTTTTTCACGCAAAAAAACGTCATAAACGAGATTGTTCCCCGAATGTTTCCAACCTAAATCACTATAATTCATTACACGAGACAGGTTCTAGATACACTATAGATTGACACCGCATCTGCAAGGTCAACATTAGACGGTACATTTATCATTTATTCTCTTCCAGTAGCCGGGGTTCTTCTCTTCCATCCTTTGAACAACAGGGAGATGAGTGCAGTTTGGCGCACCTCTGCCTTTGACGATAAGAATGATGCGAAGCGTTCATGCCGAGTGTAACATAAAAAATCATTTATAATATAATAATTATTATAAATTACTCGGAAATTCTGGATGTTGCAGGGAAATTAAAGGGAAAGAAAATTACGTAAGGAACGGATAAACGATCAAGATAAAACCTTGAAATTTCGGTTTTGCTTCACTAAAACGCTACTGAACTTTTCTCTCTGCATTAGGTACATCAGCAAATTGCAATCGCTCATTGAGAAAGATCTCAATTTACCTGAAAAATTTTATTGAAAACTATCAGATTAGCCCGCCCTGGCCAAGGAATTTCAATTGAGTCTAACTCTATTTTTCAATGTCTCACGAGTCAGTGAGACATAGAACATAAAAACAGCCCCTATATATTAGGTATTTCAATTGTAAGGTTGAAAAACCGAAACGCCGACGAATATACGACAGATAAATGCTGGTACGCATTACATTCGAGATTGGGTAACAAACTATGTCCAGATTTTAGAAATTAGTTGTATTTCTATACCCTGTCATCAATCGCACATATTAAATAAATTATTCGACACGAGGTCTAAAATGGATTTGAAAGTGTCTCAAAATTTTTGTATCAGTCAGCTTCAGTGGTGGAAGCTCTCAGTTGTAATATAATGGAGTTCTAGTCCTCTATAAGCTTTGACCTACAACGTACCTATTAAAACTTTAAGATGAAAGGAACAATAGCAAGGATCGAGCTGCACTCGCATCATGTAACATGCCATGTGATATAAACTATCACAATATACACTCACCTGGCGTGCTATGAACCGTTTCTATCAAGAGCATGAGATTACGGAAGGCCTGAGACAAAGCCTTGGTCTTGAACACCGCCGCCATATCGTCCACAACGAAGGCACACAAGCCTGACAGCGGCCCCGACCCCAGCACGGACAGCAGCGTCAGCAGACCGTGCAAGGTGCCGATGATCACATGCGACCCACCTAGCCAGAGAATAATAATTATCAACAAGTAGAAAATTAATCTTATACAGCGAGAAAAAATTTACGCTTCTTAAACTATTTTTATAAAAAATAATTTGTTAGCACAATTCAAGGTTTTAGACTTTTAGTGCACTTGAAGCGCTAAATAAATATATTTGCAAACCCACAAGCTCTCACTCAAATCAAAACTTCCTGATCATCGAAATTCATTTTCGTAATCAATCACGACATGGCAACAGTTAAGAGATTTGGAAAATCTCTCACTTCAGCAGTTGGTCTATACGACTTTTTAACTTTACTATACTATACACGATAAATAAATGAAAAATTACATTATATGGAACTGAAAGCATATAATTATTTACACCTCCGTTTCATTCATTTGTTTTTTATTTCTCAAGAATTTAAGAGCATCACGATACAGCAACAAGTTTATCCTGACCAACTTTCAAACTCAGCCTCTTTAACGTTCTATTCCGAACTGTTCTGCAG
Source organism: Hyalella azteca (assembly GCF_000764305.2). NCBI lineage: Eukaryota > Metazoa > Arthropoda > Malacostraca > Amphipoda > Hyalellidae > Hyalella > Hyalella azteca. The sequence continues at coordinate 267,696 of NW_025945320.1, forward strand.
TTACATCTCCTTGCAAAGTTGCAAGTAACATCCTCGTGTAACATTGACTCACTTGGGTCCTCCGTGCCGGTGATGACGACGCAGATCTTGACGCCGTGACGCTGAGCGAGAGACTCCAGCATCGCCCCCGCGTGCCGGCACACAGCGTCGTCCGTCAGGGCAGCCAACACCTGAACTCCTGCACCAAACAAATGCAGGTTAGGATCACACAAAAAAATAATTATATTAATAAATGATAGTTTAAAACTACGAAAAAGACTGGGAGGAGGCTTTCGTGAACAACTTATTGCAGTAATGAAAAAATATGCTTAAAATAAAAAAGATTTAAAATATGAATGTTACAATGAAAGGTAACAAGGCATTAAACACAAGAATACAATAAGTACTTAGAGCTTTACAACTCCAGTTAAATGCACCTTTTCCTGTTAGTGCAATAAAGAGTGTTGAAAGCTATATGGATTAAAATCAATTAACTGACTTTTGTCTCCTCGCTGTTCAACACATGCCTAAATCACAACTGATTTCCCATAGAAATAACAGAACTAGACAGGAAATGTCAGGACCTGGCAGTCAAGAGCCGCAGGCGAGCTAGAGTCTGTGACGGTTTATTTTAAAGCTGCAAAAACATTTATAGATTTTGTAACAGTTTAGAATTAGTTTTCATAGCGAAGAATAAATTTCCTAATATGATAGAACCAGACAAATTGCGGTAACATAAACAAGATTCTAATCAATATTGACGATACCAAGAGTGTTCTTCACTAACCAGAAATAGCGTCGTCGTCGAGCTTGTGAAGGTTCCGTATGGCCCCGGCAATGAAGGGAATTGTGTGCTGTAGACCGCCCACATAAAGGTCCTCCCACTGGGCGTGGTAAAACATGTCCGGAGTTCCTGTTCAGTGAATTTATAATACTCAAACATTCTGTCGTAATTAAATATTTTTCCATATTTTTCCAATTGAAATTAATTGCCTGAAACAATAGGGAGCAATTGCCTGAAACAATAGAGAGCAATTGCCTGAAACAATTGAGAGCAATTGCCTGAAACAATAGAGAGCAATTGCNAAATTATCGTGTGTGTAATAGTTACCATGGCGGAAGTTTATATTGGTAAGTAATTGAGAGCAATGAGGCCTGTAGCTGACGGTTAAAGCAGTGCGAGCTGTACTGACCAGGATGCACGTGCTGGCAGGCAGGCAGGGCGGCACAAGGCGACGGTTGGTCACACACAGACACCAGGAAGGAGTCGGGATGCATGAGCAGCTCCAGCTCAGAGTGACACAGTTCACACTCTTCACCTCGCACGCACTTCTTGCCCATCCATGTCTCAGGACACTTCAGACTCCTGCAAACACGTCATCGTATTAACATGATGAACCAAATACTAATAGGATATGATAACAGATAGAACAGCATAGTATAGGAGTTAATAAGATGGAATAGTTAATTTTCAGCACGAGCAAATGAATAGCTGGGAAATAATAAGAAAAATAAAATATTCTTTTTATCAAATAATGAGAAGAATACAAAAATCTTCTATCAAATAATAAGAAGAATAAAACAATCTTTTATCAAATAATGAGAAGAATAAAAAAAAATCTGTTATATCATAAGAAAAACAAAATAATCTTTCTTATCAAAAGTCATATCGAAGTAGAGCACTGCAAATAAATATTGTAACCTGTAGAAATACTGGCGAGGGTCTCTCCTTCTGTCCCTGCGTGAGTGGTACATTGGGCAGTTAGTGGAGCTGCAGTTGAGTTTGGTGCAGGGCTCAAGTTTGTACAGGAAGATGTCCAGCACTGCAAAGATATTACTCAAATTCAGTATAATTATTGCGACGATGCATGCGAGATAAAAGTATTTCCAAAAATATTTCCTGGTCTTTTCATACTTTAGTGCAAATGATTTATATTCATTAACGTCCAATTAATAGTACCGGTTTTATGTTGCTCTGAATTTTGGTTCTTCCATATTGTTTCTTTGAAGTGAAGTTATGAAAATGAGTAATATAATACCGGGTACTTCCCAGGGATGATTTCACTGACAACAGCTAAATTCCGATGTATATATAGGTACGTATATCTTGTTGGGGCAAATGTCAAAAAAGTAAAAGAATTTTTTTTAGTATTTTGATTACAGCATAATAAATGTAATAACAGCCATAGACTTTGCACTGCAAAAAGATTGAAAATGAATTTTCTAATAATGATTACCTATCAAGTATACATTGTTATGCACGAGTTACGGTAATATTCATACGAGTTATGTACTTGTATTTAGCGCTAGATGTAGCTGATAATGCCTTGCAGCCTCTATCAAATGAGGCACATAATTTTGTACAAATAACGACTTCTTTCCCAAATGTTCCTTTTCACAAAAAAAAAACTAGCAAGATTTCACCATGGATTTTTGCTGTGGATACATACTTACACTGAGTGAACGTGCCAGTAAAATAGCATAGCTACCTCAAGAATGGCCCACACTTAGGAATTTATAAACTGGAAAAACGTTGTAGTTTTTGCTTTTCAGCATAAAAAGCACAAGCTTTACAGATGTTACGAAAATTTAGAATGGATTTATTTTTGTTCATAAGCAAACCTTGGTCAAGAGAGTCCTGAATGAGCTGCACGGCAGCCTTGTTGTGCAGCTCTATGGGGGCCTTGGTGAGGTGTTCGTGTTGCTCCACCTCCTCCTGGGTCACTTCAATCACAGGAGCTACACAAGAAAAATATTATAATCCATCAGACAAACATGTTTGATGAATCAAGATCAGACATGAAATGCAACCAAATTATTTAATGCAAGATTAGACATGAAATGCAACTAAATTATTTAATGCATTAGAAAAAAGGTTGAGAGATGATCTTAATCAAACTTATATTCAGTTATAATCAGAATTGATCAATGTACTTCTACGATGATTCTAGATTCAAGTCATCTGTAACTTTTGTCAGACTAGGTTGAAGCAACAAAATTGTATTTGAACCAAGTGAGCAGGTAGTTGATATGCCTTGGTGTTTTCAATGGCCTCTAATTCTTTCTGAACTTGTCAATTGTGTTAGTTTTAATTTCTAATAAACTAAAATACATAAAGTGAAACAAGGTTAAACCAAAAATGCTTCAAGATAGCGGTATGGGATCTTGAGAACTTCATCTAAAGCACAAATTTCCCCGATATCCAGATACTAATTACATCAGAAATATCAATCAACAGAATCCCAGTTTACCAAGATTCTGTCTCTGATAAGATACTACCTTTCCCAGTGTTTTTCATGAATGTATGGGTAACTTAATTTAATGACGTGTTTTATCATTTTGACAAGACTACATTTCTGAAATTTTGTGGAAATAAATTCTTTCCAATCAAATTTTAGCATGCTGAATCACCTAGGCATAAAATTTAACATTTTTTTAAAAAACAATTCTGATACAAGGTGGAGAGATTAGCAGATTGAAGCTCACAAGTGGCCCGTAGAAGAGATACAATTAATACGCCATCAAGAAGTCTGTGTCTGTGAAGCAGCTTCACCAACACAGCAGCAAGTCGTGCATCGGGCACCTGCAGCAGCCATCCTGTAATGAGCAAATAAATGTCAAGCCTCTTAGAGGATCTTAACAAACAACAATTTGAAACATTCAACATAATTTTACATAGGTGGTTCATGCAATAAATACAGTTTATTTTTTATTATTGGTTGAAACTACAAACGTTTTCTTTGATTGCCTTAGAAGTATAGCATTGGATCTTTCCAGATCAAATTTTTCGTCAAAAACATTGTATTTGCAACCCAATATTAGATTTTAATGCAAGTAGAGGAACAATGGAGGGTAAGCACTGAAAAACTTGATCCAACCAAACAAATTGTCTTAAATCTGCCAGTCTACTAATTAAAGTACCCACCATTATCATAAACCGGATCAACAGTGCCACCAAAGTTGTCATTGAGTTCATTCACAGCCACCTGACTTAGATTCATTGAACTGCTCGTTATTTTGATGTTGAAGTTCTCTTCATTCAGCACACTTCCACCTAATGGTTTAGGACCAGAAACCAGAGCCTTCTGAAACTCTTGCAGGCTCACAACCTCTTTTTCATGCTTCGAATTTTTGCTCTCATCTTCAGAAGAAAGTGACATCACAGAAGACACCTCAATATCTTTTGACTTTGGGCTCAGCACAGGACTGATTTGCTCGTCTTTGCTCAACCGATGACGATATGGAGGGCTCATACTTCTCCGACGCTGCAATGAAGAGCTTCTACTTCTCCGACGTTGCAATGAACGGCTTCTACTTCTGTACCGTCGCAATGAAGAGCTTCTGCTTCTACGACGTCGCAATGAAAAGCTTCTACTTCTACGACGTCGCAATGAAGAGCTTCTACTTCGACGTCGTAATGAGCGGCTTCTACTTCTCCGTCTTCGCAATGAAGGGCTCCTTCTTCTCCGGCGTTGCAACGAGCGGCTTCTACTTCTTCGTCGTCGTGATGGTGGGCTTTTACTTCTCCGGCGTCGTAAAGGGCTTTTGCTTCGACGTCTGAATGAGAGGCTTCTACTTCTCTTCCGCCGAGATAGCAAGCTTCTACTTCGGCGACGTCTATATGATGGGCTTTTGCTAGACCGTCTTGGAGATGAAGGGCTTTTACTGGATTGTCCAAAGTTAGCAAATTTCCTTGATTGTTGAGGACTTTTGCTTGAACGGCTTGTCTGGAGACTATTAATTGAATTATTTTGGCGTGGGGGGCTTTTACTTGACTTGCTTTGGAGACTGGTACAATGTGATTTTGATGATTTATGTGCCTCTGATGACTTTGTACAATCTTTACTTGATGCCCGCTTTACCCCTCTGGACTCCTGCACCAATTTCTTATTCACCAGTTCCTGTAAAAATTTCATGTATTAAATTTTAAATTCAGGTACCGGTATTTCCTTTTCATATAATTTGCATCTAGATCATAATCATACAGGGAAATACAAGGCAGAAAAACTCTGCCAGGTGATGCTAGCATAATTATTGGAACTAAAACTCAAGATACTCAGGAGTCAATTTATGATCACATGCTCACCTTCTCATTAATCACACAGGTATTTGGGGAACCATCAGCTGGAAAAGAACAAAAAATTACATTAACCACTCGAATCCCTCCAAATATTTTATTGTTGTCAAACATCATGAACACCTGACATTTTTACCTGTATGCTAACCCCTGCAATGCTTGATGGAAAAACTGCTAGTCAATTTTGAATATAGCAATGCTTAAATCATAGCTGCCTACAGTATTAGTACTATTGGTACCTACTAATATTACCTCATTTATATTAATTCGACGGAGTGGGCAAAAGAAAAACTTACTCCATTGAAATGATAATTCTGGTTCATCTTTGCAAAGGATCTTAGTCACTGAACTTCTGATGTCCTTGTCACGTGTTTCCTCCAGTTCTGTAAAAATGAACAATTCAATGCAAAATAAATCATAGAAACATATTCAGAATGGAGAAATACCATATCAAGTTAATTGAAGTTGATACCATTCCCAAAATCATATTAAATGAAAGATTAAATTTTTTTTTCATGTGAAAAAAATTCTATTTAAAATTGATCTTAAATATCTTTTCACAGGAAGTTGCACAACACAGGTGGTTGACTTTGAGGAACTAATAGTCTTACTTAGGGCCATAAATTCGATCACAGTACTAACTTGATTCTTTCATGTTGTAGTTGATAGCCTCTTCACAATTTATTTCAAGCTTGCGTCCTGCCATGACGAGGGTAGACAACACGCGCATAGCACGAGATGCACCTTCTATGTTAGTGTACACAGCTGTAACTTTACCTGTAAAATAAAGATTAAAATGTAAAACATAAAATAACTCAAAAGTATGCTTCTCTAATACAGAAAATGGTATATGATTAGTCAACACAACAAATACACATACTATGCTCCTTATTTTCAAAATTTATATTGATAATAAATCTTTAAAAAGTAACAACTCTCACCTGTTTCATGAGCAGGATTTTTTACAAAAGTATAGCCAGGTAAACGTCCAAATGCTTGGAAGATTTTCTTGAATGATGTTGCATTGACACTACTGGGGATATTTTTGACAACCACTGATATCTCTCCTTTAGGTTTAGTTGTTCCTTTCAAAGTATGAGTGGTTTTGCATGTAATGTTCACACTTCCAGTATCTATTTTATTCTGTTGGAGTACCTTCTGAATCAAATCTTGCTCTTGATAGGACATAGATAAAGAGTTCTCCATTGATGAGTTGGAAGGAGATGCAGTGGTAATTGAGGATGTAGCAGTGCTATTAGACAATCCATTTAGATTATCAATAACTGGTGTCCTAACCACGAGAGGTTTCTGTGTGCTGGGTAGGAGAGGATGGGTTACTGTCTTGACTTCAGTCCTACTGTGCAATAACTCAGCAGAAAACCTGGCAGCTGATTCATCATTCACCTGTGCAATATTCTGACTTGTAGTAGTAGGTCCACTGAGTGACAGCCCCAGGGCTGCTTGGTTTGCATAAGAACAGGCCTGAGAGTATTGAGAATTTGCATTACTTAATCCGTTGTATGTTGCAGAATTTCGTGGATAGTGGGCATTTGATTCATAGCAATTATAACTCTGATTTTGAGGGAAATTCTGGTAACTTGGTTGCTGATAAGGTGCATACTGAATATGAACGCCCTGATTTTCTTGTGGTAGAGAGGTCTGCTGATATTGCTGGAGCTGGAATGCACTAGTCAAAGATGTATGTTCTTGTGGCTTCCATTGATCATCTCCAGGTGGCTTCAGGTTTGAAGGTAGTAAATTTTCATTTAATGCATGATGAATATTTTCTTTTATGTCTGGATTTGTATAATAGGTCCCAGCCTTCACCCAGTCATCATTGCCAGGAGGTTTGAGATCAACAGCAGGTGATGACACATTAACATAATTATCACTTGAATGGATTCCTATCTTGTCAATTGGGTTGACTTTTGTGGACCTGTTCAATGGATTACTCGAGATCGAGATAGTTCCAATTTTTTCATGTTCTGTGTTTTGTAACTCATTCTTGGGTCTATTTGTAGAACTTTTCTCAGCCCTAGATTGAGAAAATTTTTCTTTTGACTTGAAACTGTATGCTCTGTACTTAGAATTGTCATCAGAGGACTTATCTCTTGATCTGGTACTCCCAGTAGTGTTTCTTGAACTATAAGTTGTTTTTGGTCTACTTGATCTAATTTCAGATCTTCCCTTGTATCTATTTGAGTGAGAGCTTGTATTCTTCTTCACTTCATTTATTTGTGTTCTTTTTTCATCCTTGAACTTCCCATCTGCATGTGTTTTACCATCACTACCCTGCTTAGGGGAAGATGAATTTGAATTTTTAGCACACAGGCCATCTGTTGATATTCCTGATCTTGGTTTATTTGTAGAGATTGGAGGTGAAGAATCTGAAAAAATGACACAATAAAACTTAAAAATCATAGCATAAAAATCTTACACATAACTTAAAATGGAAATGAATATCGAATTTATCTATACCAAAGCAGATATATATATCAATATATCACAGACCATAATAGTGTAGGAGCACAATTCAACCTTAATAGTAATAATTGCTGTAAAAACTTATAAGAGATTTTAGATTATTACCACCTTTGTATCCATCAGGAACTTTAACTGAGGAACTTTCAGCTTCTTGTAGATCACTTTCGAAATCAAGGGCATCCCATTCAGCAAGCTCTTCTTCAGGTACTAAAAATTGAATATCAGCCACTTCTGTATTGCCCTCCATGGCAGAATAAATTAAGATGCATCAAGAAATTCTAACACTGCAATAGACATAGATTTTAAAATTAGTAACGATTCACTAATGGTTATTTACACATGGATATATATGAAATACGATTCTAATTCCCCAGACTATTTTAAACATTAGCTATGAATGCTATATAATCTTTTCAATGAAAACTGTACATTGGTACTTGGTAGACATATGTAGAACTATGTGTTCATAAACATAATACCATATTCATGAATGGTAGGTACTACTCAACAGCTTTTGCATTCAACTTGCTGCACTTGAATACAACTTTAAATCATGCAAAATATAGAATTCTGGTCATAATTACAATTTGCCAAATGACAAAAAATAATTTTTATAGTGCTAAAAATTTTTGGCTCAGTTCAGATAACAAAATATATTGTTCCCTTTGAACCAGGGTGCAGAAGGTGGAAGGAGCGTTGCCAATATATGGGTTTCTAAGCCCAAAGCGTTGCTGACCATTTTCAAGATGCTTTGCCGGGCAATTTTTAATGAAAAGTCATTTACGCTGAGTAATGAAAAACTATTTACAAGCCACGAACTTGTGTTACCCCAATAACTAATTAACATGCATGTGTTACCCCAAATAACTAATTTTACCCTAAAAACAGTCAAATTGTACAGCAAGTGTCAACTGAACATGCGATGATGCAGTCTGACCGCTCTAATGTGACCACAACTATAATTTTGTTCACATTTGTTTTTGGCAGGAACTCATCGCAACTGATTTCCGGACAAGCTTTACTGCATCCTGGTCCATCCAACATACCGGAAACCATATTTTTTTCTAAATAGTTGGCCAAAAGATTGATAAATATATTAAATACAAGAATTTCAATCAAAATGTGTCGGCAAGATCTTTTGAAGGCGTAAATTTTGCTACTGAAGCATCGCCAAAGATCTTGCAATATTCATCCACTCTCTGCACAGTGGCCTTTGAAGGCTGACAACATTAGTGCTGTAATGGATTTATTGGCACTGAGCCACTGACAGACAACAGTACCGTACCAAAAATATGCGAAGAGAAAATATTCAGACTTAGCCTATTTTGCCTGAACTGTGGTACTGCGCTGACCATTAGGTTAAATAACTCATTATGCATGGAAAAATTCTCAGAAAATCTACATTATCCCAAGCAGGATCTGCACTTTGCAAGCTTAATACCATTTGTACAATGGAATAGTTTCTGCATGAAGGTCAACTGTCAAATATAAGCACACTGCACACAAACACAATGATATAGAAATTATTATGCAGTAGCAGTGTGCAGTAGTACCTGCTCATTTATTACAGTGTGGAAATCCAGAGGGGTAATATATTAACTGGTAAACATAGCAAATCGGAAAGCAGGACCCAAAAATCTGGAACGTCCAGCACACTTCCACTTTAAGTCCATCATCATCACTGATGAGTCTCTGCAAGATGCCACAGCTGTTTCATTGAAAAAACAGCGCTTGCATCATCACAGTAACAAGAATCCAATCAACGCTTGAACGCGTCCAACGTAACAGTCACAAGAATCCAATCAACACTTGAACGTGTCCAACGTACTGTCACAGGGATCCAATCATTGCTAGAACATGTGCAACATCACAGCCACTGGAATCCAATCAGCGATAGAAAGCTAGAAGGGACTGCCTCAAATGAACACAATGTTAATGGGCTGATGACATACAATCTCCTACACAATACACCTACACAATCTCCTACATACAATGCAAGCAGCTGAGACATACAATCTCCTTTTGTTGCGATCAGCCAAACAAAAAAACGTAAACAAAGAAGGGAGCAGGGATACCAACCGCACCGGCAACCAATGTGAAACCGACATCATCATGTCAATATAGTCATGTGAATAAATAAAAGATATGAATTCTTCTATATTAAAAATTTATCAGTAACTGACATTCAACAGAAATCATAATGGTTTAATAATCTTTGTAAATATTATACATGCATGCAGAACCAATCGTGTGCAGTAACTACAGAACATTACTGCAGATAAAGCTCCTGAACTTCGAGACGATAATTGAGTGAAAACTTTACGTGATATATTGTGAGCCTTCTAAAGTTTTAATAATGAAGAAATCACAAGGTTCACAGAATCTAAAGGTTTGAATGCTAAATTTTTGACTTTCGAGTACTCTATTGACTATTGAGTCTATTCTAGTCAGTCAACTGTGAAGTGTCATGTTGTTTGTTGTGCATTGCCTTTTCTTCGAGAAGTTTCTCCAACTGCCAATGAGTTCCTCCTCAATTTGAAAGCTGAGGTAATGAATAGGTGCCATAAATGTTTTTTTTATATTTAATTTGAAACTATTATGTTGGGAGTAAATAGTATTTCCTTCGTAGATCCATCCCTCTTGCTCATCTGTGAGTGATGCGTGCAATTAACAATCTTGCATGGGACCTTCTCTGTGTTGCCCGACTTGACGTTCATACAATCATAGCTACCGCAACCGAAGCCAATTTCTGACGGCCTGCAAACCTATTTCTAGTTGCCTGGAACGTTTTTTTAAGGCGGAATGCTTTTTTTATGTGAACCACAAATTTTAGAATTCCAGCCTGACCTGCTAGGCTGCTGATTTGTAGTGATTCGGTATTACTTTAGATTAAGTGCATCCAAAAAGGGTGTTTTTTTGTAATTATATGTTTATTGGGGTGTAGATTAAGAATCTGAAATCCGTTTTTGGCGGTCAGCAACGGAAATTTTTAATGGAACCTGTTCCTAACTGGACCTAACCTGCAAGGTTTTCGTTGCTCGGCTAGGTTTTTTCTGTGTTTGGAGTCCGTCCAGCCCAGGTTTCATAGTGTGGCATAAGAGTTGTTGTTAAAGTATCTCAGGGGTCAACTGGTCATTGAAAATCCACATGCCACTCGTTGGTCGGTAGGTTTTCCAGTTGTTGGTTGGTAGGTTTCTTAGTACTGTAGCTTAGTAGTCTTTTCGTTACTAGTAGTAACGAAAAAATCATTGTTAATAAGAAGAATAGTAGATAACCTCAAGTTTTTGTACATTGGATTGTTAATATACAACAAACCACACGTATAATGCATTAATGGTTTAATTTCTTCACACAGGGCACGTGCCTTCTTTACTCCTGAACACTGACGTCTGACCGCTTCTGATAGTGATACGTAAATATTGCATGTAATCAAACGCAAGCTATCCCTAAAATACGGAGGGCTTACACAGCTAAAATACAGCTTTCTCGGAATGGCAAACTCATTTTTAAATACAAAAACTAAGATATTAATTTTGTTTCATTTTCAACTCTTTATCCTATGCAGATTGCATTTAATTTATTCATTCGAATTTATTCATTTTCAGTGTTGTCAGCTGCACCTGACAATAAAATAAAGGACATCAATGCAGCACATTCCAATATGTTAGAGTAATCGGCAATGCTTGAAATTAAAAAGAAGCACAGATTAGGCAAATGAAGCTTGTGCAATGTATAACAAGCCACAACAAACTTCTTCGGATATTAAAAGGGCTTTCTTTAGTCAAGAAGTTTAGTTTACTTTAGTTTTGGGTCCAGTCCTGGTCCAGACTGACCAGTTATCAACTTATCAGGAACAGTTACTATAAGAAAATTAAGAATTTTTATTTTAATTTCATAACCAGTAGCACTTCTTGCACAATTAAAGTTACAATGAACATCCAATTCAAAATCACGTATCCAAAGCTAAGCATGTCGCATCGAACGGGTTTGCATCTTCCAATGATGGCGATGAAATAAATTGCAAATGTTGCCTTGATCTTACAGGTTGAAAATTCTTGGAAAAATAAATACAGGAATTAATCGATTGTTGCATTAGAAATATTTGAAAACATTTTCCATGTAAACAGAACTTGATATATACAGTAAAATTAAATCTTTATTCTTTATTTTTAATAATGAATAAACGAATTAATTTATAACTTCCCTGTTCAAATCATATATCAAAACAATACATTTCTTTCTAATGCTGGTAATGCTTTATTTGGTTTGGTCATCATGGTTTCATGATCTCAATACATACTTATCTGGTTGAAAAAAATTGCACTTCATAGACAAGTCGGACAAAAGCGCGTGAGCATTAGCATGGGCTACAGCGTGGGCCAGCCTGGCCCTGAACCTGCCCTACACCTGCTCTCCCTTTAGGTACGTTTTATTTCCTCAATTTGTAATCAATAATTATGAAATTAAATACATGTTTTCACATGCTTATTGCGCAGGCGCGATGATTTTTTTACGTTTTTACCTCATCTCAATTGCAAATAAAATGGTAAAACGGGTGCAAACGGGCAAATTCAGTCCCGTAGGTACGTTTTATTTCTTCAATTCGTGAGCAATAATTATGAAATTAAATACATGGTTTCACATGTTTATTGTGCAGTCGCGATAATTTTTGTTTTATTTTTTACCTCATCTCAATTGCAAATAAAACAAGAAAACTGGTGCAAACGGGCGAATTCAGTCACGTAGGTACGTTTTATTTCCTTTACATTCATACGAGAAGAGCTGTAAACTATAGGGAAGGAATAAATTTTGAATAGAACATCAACTTAAAGCCTTCAAGTTTGAGGTCTAGAAATTTATTACTTGCTACATAGAGTCAGCATGTTATGAATGTAATAGTTTAAAATTTTCTCTGAATATCGTTGTGATCAGTTGATATTGGTTATAATTGTGTGATTAATTTTGCCCCTTTGTGCAAAAACTATCTCCATTGTACAAATGGTTTGAAGGTTACAGAAGAGGCACACAGAAAATTTTATTGTAGTCACATTTCAACTTGAAAAGAAGTCAACAACCAGCACCATCTGTTGGATTTTTCTTCCATGCTTGAACACATACAACAGACAGAACCAGAATTTTGTAAACTTGTGACTGATAATTGGCGGATGCTGCCTTGTACATTTGTTTCCAGCAGTGGTGTGACTGGTATCTGAAACCAAAAAAAAAAAATGCGGAGTGATAGCACTCAGACTCAGTGTATTATTTTTTGAAAATATCATGTATTAAATTATTCATAGTTGTTGAAATATATAAATTAACTATTAATCCAGGTTTGGAGTTGTAATGACCAAAAAAATGGTCATTAACTTTACAAGAAGTCGTTGAAATTTCGACGACTCTTGCCACTTTATGAAACCTGGTGTCCGGCACTAGTGACAAACCACAGATTTTTTACAATCAGTTCATTTTAAATTTCATTATTTACTCAAGATTTAAACCAATTTCTTGTGTATGAAACTGCAGGTATCCAGGATACTTTACTGGTCTACATATAGGACTCAAAAATGAACTTGAGGGAGAGTCTAAAAAAACTCTCTGCTTTGCCACTATGCGCCGTATGCGGCACCATGTCCGGCAGCCAGAAAAAGTGAAAAACCTAGCCAATAGGTTTTTTCTAGGTTTGGAGTCCGTCCAGCGGCCAGAAAAACCTAGCCAATCAACAAAAACCTTGCAGGTTAGGTCCAGTTAGGAACAGGTTTCATTAAAAATTTCTGATGCCGACCGCCAAAAATGGATTTCAGATTCTTAATCTACACCCCAAAAAACATATAATTAAAAAAACACTCTTTTTTGGATGCACTTAATCTAAAGTATTACCGTGATTCCTTACCAGTTCTTTTCAGAAGGGTGCATTACATTTGTATTTTGTAGCATGCTGAATTGCTGATGGTAGCAAGAAATAAATTTATGGACCTCAAACTCAGAGGCTTCACTTCATTATGACTTCAAGTCAATGTTCTATTGAAAATTTAGGTATTCCTTCAGCAGTTCAGCCTTCTCTATTCAACTATTGTAGATTCTAGTTTCCAATTAATATTCAAAACAGTTTTGATAATGTCTAATGATCAGGCTATCGCCTATCAGCCATTATGCCATATAACTTTACTTGAGAATGCAGTCATTGCAGTGGTAGTAATCTGAAAAAAATTGCATGATCTAAAGTTCTAAACGCGCACAAAAGCTTTAGAGACAGAGTTTAGACTTTAGTGCATTGTTGTTCATGATTACAGATTACGTGTGGAGGCAGAGTGGAGCAAAGTCTTGAACAAGACAAAGAATAGCACAGCCCGCACGGCTGACACGGGGTAATCGACCTTCAACTGATTATAGAAAAAAAATAATAGGGTAATGATAAATATACATTACACACAATATTTCAGTGATCTTGGAATGGAAAGGGGAGAAAAGTAAGTCAGTTGACTTTTCTTCGTTGAAGTTCGTCTTCGACTACCGAAATTCACGTCGCGTGTTATTTAATTGGTCAAGATGAGGCGCGTCACCGGTCACCGACTGAAGTACTGGCGCCTGCCGCAGTGCCGCCCACCGTCACACTCGCGTGTTGTCCTAGGACCTAGCTTCGCTCAAAACTGGTACTGACTAATACCCGGACCCTCACAAAGTGACTGAAACTCGGACCGCTGCGCCGACCAGGATCATGAAAAAATAAAAGGCTTCAAGTCATCTGAAACGTTTACTTAGAAAAATTTCAAGCGGTCATCACATCAGGGTCTTAGTAAAGTTCATCTTCGAAGAAACTAATCGACGAAGTATGATCTGAATCGCGTAGGAATCATAAAGCATTTATACCGTTTTTTTTTTCAATTTACTTGTATAAATTCATGTCAGATTAGGCAAACCATGTAATACGAATTCAGGTCACAGTATATTGAAATTTTTAATCGAATCAATCGATAGAGAATGCTCTGAAACGTTCACAAAAAAGGGTTAAAAAAAGGCTTCAGGCCAAATGTCAGCCTGTCATATCTGTATCCGAGTTACTGCTTCAAATGGATTGCCTGTTTGTATACCTTCACTGCCCCGCTCCTGAAGGACTAACAGGATCCCTTGGCCCAATAACTTAGCCCTCAATACGTCTGACTATCACGTTATTAACCGCAAGCCACAGGACAGAACGCAACCATTGAAATAGACCAATCAGCCCTCAGGAAACAATTTATTTATTGGATTTGGAGGCTTCGAGTGTTTATGCACTGCCCAACCTCAACTGCCCAAGTCTCTGTGGTTAGTTGGGTAAAAAAAGTAAAGACCCAAACAATAAGAATTGCAGAGACAAACCTTCAGGAAATCAGCAGGGCATACCCAGGCCAGTATCGTCCTCTATCGCATGTGAATACACCAACTTGACTGAGCGCATCGGAGCTTTGCAGGAAACATTATTTACACCACCAAGCCATCAGTATTTTTGTTGCGCAAGAACGCAACCTCTATGTGAAAGTAGAGCTATTATCATACATACTGGGTGATTCACGGAAACTTCCTGTTTTGTATATCGCTTCAAGCAGCCAGATGTTATATAAAAAGAACGCGGAGCATTTCATATGAAAGGCAAGGTTATGAAGTTTTGCAACCCACCTCGTGTGGGTTACAAAACCTTGGAAAAGTGTGCAGCATGCGTTTATTGTCAAGGCGCACTTTTCATATTGCAGTACCATTATTACTACTCATTGAGCATTCAGTACTAAATTCCGTATTCCTCCTTCAGGTCGGGTTCCCGATCGGAAATTGATTGTTACGTGAGTGAACACATTTCGAGCAAGTGGAAGTGTGAATGCAAGAGTGTCTGGAGGTCAGCGGACTGTCACAACATCCGAAAACGAAGAGAGAGTTAGAGGGGCCTTTCAGCGTTGTCCACACCGTTCAGCACGTAAACATTTTGCAGGGAGTCTCATTTCGTTGGGAGGTGACCTTCTTTGGTCGGCCCGATCCTCCGATTTGGCTACGTGTGATTTTTTAAAGTGTTAACTTGAATCAATTGTTCATAGTGACTGTCCAAGGACACTAGGTAGCTCATTTGAAGAACAACATACGCAAGTCATCGCCAACATACCCGTCAATATGCTTCAGCGAGTTAAACAGAACTTAAAAAAAAGCGACTAACTGGGGGCCGTCAAATGGGGAATAAATGACAACGGCAGCCGACATTTGTCCAATGTTTACAACTAAGTGATACTAAACATACTACTACGTTAAGATCATGTTTACATCTAAATGATACAAAAATTCAGGTCTTTCTACAAAAATTGTATCGTAATGACATCTTAACTTGTTCTTTTTTTATCGAGCTTTCAAATCAGGAAGTTTCCGTGAATCACCCTGTACAGATGTACCAGGGAAGTTAATGTTCCTTATATGTTGTTCTCCAAAATGGTCTGAAGATTATGGTGGATGTTTGCCAACTCCATTCCTGCCTCAAATCAAAATTTGCATTTGTTAAATTATAATGATACATTTATAAAGTGGCTGTATCTTTTCTGGGCAGTGCAAATAACAATGGTTATTCAATCTTGAAAGTTATTATTTCTATATAATCAAAATTTCAAAATTAATTAGGTACGACGAAAATAATATTTGGAGTGAGATTATGGCCATCCGGATTGGGTTATTGTTAAAAAATCAAATTAGTTCATGCATGAATGATGCAGTACAGCAGGATTTCCTCATAATATTAGGTAAATAAATTTTCCCGGTATAATATGAAGCCATCAATATATATTCTCACCTACTCACGCCTGTCGGCTTCGATACTCACACGCGGCACAATGATATCATAAATAAACACGAAGCGAGAAGGGCGACCATAAATTACCTGTATATCCAATTTAAAATTATGGCCACAAGACATTACTAAAATATTCATCGTCCGCAAACGGACTGAAACGACCTTTATTTCCCAATGATTTTTCTAACGGAACCATTGAACTTATCTTTACTGAAGCCCGATGAATGAAAAACAAGAACATTTCTACCCAACGCAGCAGCTCATTCCTGCTCAAAATTTTCATATGCAGCTCATAATTTCAGTTTATAGTCGGTCATATCTCCGAAAATGAATAGTGTTTATGACGTGAATTACCCTTTTGATATTATTCACTGAGCTTTGAAACCGAAAAAACGGGATTTTTCACCATTTAAATTTGTTTCCAACCACTTCTTGTACACGATAGTTCCGCCGTATTTTCAGGGTTGACATGTTTACATACAGAGCGGTAATATTTCCATCATAAGGTTTCTATCAAATACAATGCGTTTATTGATCGTTGAAAAAATATTCAGACCTAAGAGGCAACTTCGAAAAATGAAAGAAATTGCGTTCGTGTGAAGAGAGTATACACAAGCCACTATGCTTGCTTTACCCAAACGTTTTAGGCACGATTGTTAGTTAATATTAAGTTATTCGTATGAATATGATACGAGGCAAGTCTTATGAGTTTTTCGAAGATTCAAGAAGCATTAATAGTTTTGTACTGTTAACGATGTATGAAGTCTTAATGAAATTCAATTACTTAATCCTTGGAAGTGTTGCAGGGAATAAAGCTTCAAAGATGAGTTCGATGCTGGGAGGTCCAATGGAATTCTCGCCGTACCACTCGATGACAGAATACGATTTGAATTGACCAAGGAAAGTCAGAAGAGGCAGTTGTTTCTATGGGTCTGCTCAGACAGAAATATGAAAAAATAAGCAGATTAACTCAATTGATCCTAGTATATTTTGATACGTCATAGCAATACGTTGATACATATTGGCAATACGTTGATGCATCTTTGCAATACGTTGAGTATTGATGCCTTTTTGCAATACGTTGATGCATCTTTAAAATACGTTGATACATCTTGGCAATACGTTGATGTACCTTAGCAATAAAGTAATGCATCTTAGCAATACATTGATGCTCCTCAGAAATACATTGAAGCTCCCGAAAAAATACGAGATATATTTCCTGCAGAAATACGAGAACAAAAATCGATTTTCTCCTGATTACGGTTCCTGCAAAATTAGTTTTGCAAAGTGCGTAAATATTTGTATAGTAACCCTCTTACTGCTCTACAAAAACAATGCTTTTGATTTAAAGAATGGTCACGTGGACTGGAATAAGTAAATACATTGGTAACTGAAACCTTACGAATGGTCTTTAATTTAAAACTATGACGTCGTTATCGGACAGCGTGTCCCATGTAGTATTAGTAATGAGAGCCTTGGCGGCGCTCGCGGCATATGTAATTGTAGAAGTGAGCTCGTTGAGACTCACGCAGAAGTCTCCCTGTTCATAAGGCTTCTTGATCCACGTCCCACAGCCGGCTTGCTCGAAGCTCTGGACCAGAATGCGCTTGCTCTCCTTCACACATAAAATAATACTATCACTTACTTGCATTCATAATTTGATATTAGGTTTCATAAGAGATGTGACTTAGTTATAAAATATTTGAGTAAAATAATTCAAAACAAATAATTTGCCCAAAGTCAAAAAGGAATTGGAAAATATAAGAATTCGTGTAAAATCATTATCCTGGAAATAGGCCAACTATTGATAAGCAGGCCCATATCATCGTGGATAAACTCCTTATTTGTGTAATTTAGTTTAATTAAGACATCATTAATTTAATTCACCTGATACTTTTTAGCCTTAGCTTTGATGCCATCGTAGGGAGAGTAAGCGGCCTCTGCGAATGTGAGGCCTGAGCCAGGAGGCATTTTCTGCACCAGCAACAAGAACCTCTTCAGGAGACTACGCTTGCACAGTCGCGAAGTTTGTTCATCTTCCTGCTTGCCTGTCACGGCGTTCAGGATTTCAACGTTGTCGGTCACTGCAGGAGAAAATTGCAAGTTAATTGCTGCATATCTTTTAAATAAATCTTCAACATTTATTGGGACCAAGGATCTAAAAACTACCGTACGTCAGTAAATGCATAATTAAATGTAATGGATGTGCATGAATATGAGTTCAGATATGCAGGGAAGTGTAACCGATATAAAATTTAGAGAGAAGTTTACAGATGCGAATATTTTAATAAGAAATAGATGAAAAATCTTGAGCGACGCCGAAAATCGACTAACCGCAGTCCCAGTTTAGAGAAAGCGACGACGCTTTCTGAGGTTGCCTTCTCTCGACGCTGCTTCCTCTGTTCATCTTGGGCTTGTGCATCATGAATGGCACGGGTAGTCCTTTTAGACTGTTTTCAATGCGCCCATATAAAGCTCTGTAAAAATTTACGAAGTAAATAAATAGAACTACTACAATAAATAGAACTACTTCCACGGCGACAGGCCTATCCAGGCCTACTCTTTAATGCCGAAGATACTATACTATACTATACTAATAAATATACTATCTCTTGCAATAGTTTAGTAGGAAGCCCTCCAGACAGTTAACCCTCTACCGCCTGACGCGAGTAACCGGAGCAATATTGCCACAAGCCTCCTCTCCAAAAAGGATACATTGCTTGCGACCGCAAAATGACTTGCACTGATGGTTGCCGCCACGTACGACAACTTCAAAATGTTTTCTGTTGCTTACAAACGTCCTCAGGTTGCTACACTCAATAGTTTACGTATAATTTAATTTGAAAGTTATGTTCCCGGAGAGTGACATACGGCGGTAGAGGGCTAACTGAGTATAGCGCAAGAGGCTCCGAAACAAATGATCTTGACATAAATATCAACTATAAGCTCTTTCTTTGTTTATGAGACTATAACATTTTCCATCAACGATACCTTTTATTCTATATAATAAATTATATACTGTAACTAGTGGCTGCATGACTTGTCACACTCAATTTGACTTCACAGCAATGTAAACAATAAATGTAATCATAAGGAGGCAACCCTATTACTTGAGAATATTTCAAGCTTAAACTCGAATTTCGTTCGGAACCGAGTTCAGAATATAGTTTTAAAGGTAGCCATTATTTTCATCATTAAGAAGACAATAATAGTCAGCAGCGCGTGGTATCGAAACTAATTTATATGGAGAGAACATGTATATGTTCTCTCCCTATAAATTATATAATTATTCTCCCCATGTATAGAATAATTAATGTATAGAATATCTACTAGGTTCCTCCATTCCTTCTTAGCGGTCTGCGTCAACACCAAGGAACTTTGTAGTACACATGATTCACAATTATCTGCCCATCAAATAGAATCACGGTAAACTGCAGTTTCAACAGTAGATTTCGCCATCATATCATCCAAAGAAACATAGCCACATGCAGTGAAGAACTCGGTTCCTACCGGTTGATATATGTACGTACGTGCTAGGCGTTAGACAGCGCCTGTAGCACGACGGTTGGTACCTGTACTTGTGCGAGGCGTTGAAGAGAGACCCCAGCACGACGGTTGGTACCTGTACATGTGCGAGGCGTTGAAGAGCGCCCCAAGCACGACGGTTGGTACCTGTACATGTGCGAGGCGTTGAAGAGCGACCCCAGCACGATGGACTCTAGGTAGACGGGCATGAGGTAGTGTGAGAGCATCGCACCCTGCACCCCCAGCACGTTCCAACGAGCCAACTTGTCCGAACACGACATCGTGCGCAGACGCTCGCCCCGCATCACGCCATCCCAGGTCTGCACGCTCTCAATCACCTGGTGCAAAACTATGTACAATGCCCAGCAACTTTCAAGTGCATAGAATGAACTCAAACGGACACGAGCATGATATATGTTCATGGAAACTAGTTGATGTAACGAATCCTTGATGATTGAAACGCTGAGAATATGACAGGCTAAGATCTTGTACACAAATGAGTAAACAATGTGGAAGATTCATGCAATAGTTAGTTTAGTGGCCACATGTTTAATAGCGCTTAAGCTATTTAGCTATCTCGCAGCAGAAGTCAATATGTACATCACCAAAGAGTTGGAAGGTCTCATTTATGGAAAGTTTCTCAAATAAAAAATTGTGCATCACCCACAAAGGGCGGAAAGTCTCAGATGTCCAGTCCGCTGAAGCTGGCTCGAAAGAAGCAGCGTTAGCATCTCAAAGAGACGAAGTGACAAGGAGGGACAGGTGAAAAGTAACAGAAACGAAGACACTCGAACAAGAAGTCGCTTACACGGGACGTCGGCCGCCCGCACGAGAGAGACAGGGAATGGAAATGTAAGGAATCCTACCTACATAATAACTTAATGTAAGGTATCCTACCTACATAATAACTTTAACTTAATGTAAGGAGTCCTACCTACATAATAACTTAACCCCACAACTGAGATCTGCAGTCAGACACCGAGAGCTCAGCGGTGGGGCGCTCAGGAACAATACCCCAAGGAACGCGAACTCCGATTCAAGAAATAATACATGTTCTGTGCGTGTGTGTTGTTCTGTTCAAAATGTGGTACACCGAATCATAACTGACAGAGAAACAGTCCGGCATTTAATAATCAGAAGAAGTTTCGAAAAAGGAAATAAATGTAATGAAAACACATGATTGAAGCCCCAATAACGATACATTGCAGCAGGTTTGTACCTTAATAGGTATGGTGCCTTCACCGGCCTCAATCTTGGTCCTAAGAAGACCGCGACTAGGCCTGTTGGGGTGAGGATCCGCGACCTGGGCTTTTTCCTCGTGGGGGGAGAAGATTCTGGCGTCCCCACAAGGAGCTGTGTTGATGTATAGGTGAAACTTGTAGCGGTCTTTTACTTTAAGAAGTTGTCTAAACTCAGAGTAGTTGGGTACTTGTTCAATCATGCAAGGAGTGTCAGGCGGCAACTCTGTAAAGCAATAATTACATATTATATAGAGACTAACTTCAATATATTTCAACACGATGGAAAAACTAGCATCCCTTGGAGATAAAATCTGAAAGACCGTTGAGTCCTTAATACACGAGACCTCAAATAGACGACAAGATAAATGTACAGAAGATATACGTAGATACAAGAAGCACAGACCGCCACTTATGATTGCACGATAGAGCTCCACTTGGGCCAGGAGGAAGTGAACAAGGGATCGTCTGGATACAATTTCAGCGTGGCAGTCGTTGAGACATTGGCCGGTAATGCTCAATCTCTCGCCACTGACACACTTGGTGCCAGTGCTGACACTCAGGATGAATGTGGCATCAGAATCTTCATCGTCCGTGACCACGATGCCCGCCAGTACCTTGCCTTTAGCAATGGTCGAGTTGTTGTTGGTCAGCGTCATGAATTTTTCGCAAACGAGTCTTGGAATTGAAAGAAATAGAATGTAATTTATAAAATGTCACGGACCCAAGTCAAGACGAGATAATTCCAGTGCAATACGGGACAAAAAAAGGCATTCATAAAGCAGGGGTTATGGATTAATCAACAACTTAAACTCTTGATTATTAATGGGCAGACTATGAGTCGGACGGGCATGGAAAGACAAAGAAATGCAATGGAATTCAAGAAATGTTTAAAATAAGCGAAAATTAGTTTAAACAATGTCTGAAACAATCTATCATTCAAACCTTACATTAGAGATCAATTGGTATGTCTCGTTAAGCCACTATAAAAATAGGTAAATTTAGATAAATTACATCAATTTCCTTTGTGTGAGATCTCGTCTAGTCTTGTATTGCCCCAGATTTACACAGAAGTTGAAACTGGTATCACTTTTTATCAAAAATCGAGACAAATGTTTTTGGATCGTCAAACCTAGAATTACAAATCACAAAAGGTAGATGCACAACAAATAACATATGAATCACCAGGGATAATTGTTTGTATTTGTAATTGTAATTGTATTCAACCAGCAACGACCTCAACAAAAATTTAGCATCTTAGATGCCCGTCAGCTTTACCAGTAACAATATAACGTAGAACTATTAATCGACCATTCCTCACCCCTAACAATATTATGAATTATCTCTGGCGGTCGTTACTTACTTGGCAATCATATCAGCGATGATTGTAATTGTATTCAACCAGCAACGACCTCAA
This sequence comes from Hyalella azteca, assembly GCF_000764305.2. NCBI lineage: Eukaryota > Metazoa > Arthropoda > Malacostraca > Amphipoda > Hyalellidae > Hyalella > Hyalella azteca. The sequence continues at coordinate 290,216 of NW_025945320.1, forward strand.
CAAAAAGTTAGCATCTTAGATGCCCGTCAGCCTTACCAGTAACAATATAACGTAGAACTATTAATCGAGCATTCCTCACCCCTAACAATATTATGAATTATCTCTGGCGGTCGTTACTTACTTGGCAATCATATCAGCGATGGTCTGGGGCATCTGGAGATGCTGCAAAGAACCAAACTGCGTCTGCTGTAATCTGCTGTAGGAGCTGCAGGCCTGCAAGCCATAGATCACGCTAAGTGCCTGGCGTGCCGCCGCTTCACGAGCGCGCTTTTTGGTGCTGCCTGTAAACAACGGCTGCAGTGGGACAAGGACACAGGGAGAGATTGCAACAAACCAGCAACTAGAGTGCTAGTAAATCTTTAGAAATTTGATTGTAATAATCCCAAATGCAGTAGAAGGAAACGATAAGGCTTATAATTAACTAACACTGGACAAGGATTGAGAAAAGTGAACATTCCGTACGAGTCTCTGATTAATTACCTGTGCCATTGAAGAGTTTCTTATCGCAGCGCAGTTCGCACTTGAAGACGCACGCTTGAGGATCGCCGTCTACCCGAACCGAAGTGTACTTGCAATCGCCATTCATTTTTTTCAGTAACTTAATAGGGTTCTTTCTCGTGACCTTGCTCACCCCTGGAGACTGGTTAGGCTGGGGATGAAGTTTAATGCCACTTGGCTGGTCCATCGCTGGAGTGGAGAAGCAGCGCTGAAGTGGATACGCAGGCACTGATGAAGAAACGCTTCCTAACATAGATTCTACTGCAGCATCCGAACAGGCGCCGCTGCTGCTGCGTGAGCTGTCCCAGCAACCACCAGGGGAGATAGTGGCACCTCCGGCCAAACGGCTACGTTGCCCACGTAAAACTTTTCTAGGGAATATCGTGCCCAGAGGAGACTCGGTCTTTGCAGCTGAGCTAATGCTGGCCCCCATGTCTGTCGTGCAGTTGCTTACGGCTGGAACGTCGTCAGCTGAAACTGCAGCGGCATAGGGGGCGGAGTATGCCAACGAGGTGGACGCTAACGAGGAGGATGCTAATGAGGAAGACGCTAATGAGGAAGACGCTAATGAGGAAGACGCTAATGAGGAGGATGCGCATGAAGAGGATGCCCATGAGGAGGATACCGGATGTGCATTGACTGGCATGGCTTTGAAGTTTTGGTATTGTTCCGTCATTGAGTTTACCGGAGTTACGCTGGAATCCTGAAAACGATCGTTCAAGCGCGATGTAGCGAGAGTTCAACTCCTATAGATTAGACAGTTGAATGTAAGTTCCCGACTATAATTTCCAGTATCATGCAACTAAAAACCTATTATTCGCAGGGTCAACAATAATTTCAATATAGAACTTCAATGTACAATGACGAAAAAATATGAAAATTTCAAGCAACTCACTAATTGCATGACCGTTCATAAAATCCTAAGAGAAGATCGATCGTGCTGATCTAAATTCTCCAGGCCAATCACGAACTTCCATGAGAATACCAAATATTCTTCGTGAGGTGTTGAGATCAAAGCAATTGATCTACCGATAGATATATAATTAAATGTGCACAAGGTAAACACAAACGCTCACTGTATGGACGCCCCTGTTAGTCGTGATCCATGCGTCGTAGGTCAGGTCAAAGTTCTCAACGCAGTCGTCTTCAGTGAAATCCGGAGTACCAGAGTTGCTGCGGAGGTTCAAACTTCACATCATGCAGTATTGGCTACAACAGCCGACGATCATTCTTATTACATATTGATTCAAGCTTCTTATAATTATCACTAGACACTAAGTCAAACTTAGTGGACCTTAATTTGAACTGTTCAGAATACAAATAAGTACTCATTTTTCATGTTTTTAAAGTTAGTATTTACGTGTATTATGTACTTATGTATCTCTAAATTTAATTACATGAAAATGAATGTTGGCATCGTAATATTATCGTGGATATACGGTATTTATATAAATATATTTATATATATTATATATACTTCCCGAAACCTAACTATTAATCATCAATGTCATCCGAAGAATTGTTCGACTCCCTACAAATTTTTAATCAAATGCATTCCCTGGTCATTGGTAGCAAACAAGCAAATCCTGCCATCTAATTCAAATTAAACCTTTTGTATGCAGACGATAACTCAAATGACCAGGCCAGTAGATCAGACTAGGATTAACGACACGGCTCATCTAAACCAAGTGGGAGAGTGACGTACTGAGGAAATATTAAGACTAGTTATTCCATGGGTTGAAACATGGTTGAACTATATACTACTAGTTCAACCATGGGTTGAATATTCTACATACCTAGGATTGCGGGCCACTAGCCCCTGAGTGACGCTGTGAGCGGAACGGAACTGATCAGCAAGCGCGGCTGTCGCTGCGTTGTGCTTAGCCAGCTTCTTCCTCCGTCCCGTACCTCGGTACTCCTTATTATTTATCTTCAAAAATAACTTGACATTCAACCGCTAACACATTGCAACATTTGTCTGCATACACACATAGAAGAATTGTTGGACTCGTAGAAATTTCCAATCGAATACATACGCAGGCCATTATTCGCACGTGTATAAATACACAGAGTATCTCACACATCAAACTTTGAAAAAGAGGCGCTCATCTAACCTATGGTTTTTTTTTCAAAACTATGCAGGTTATAATATCAACAAAAAAAAGAAGCTATTTACAGTTTTTATTAGCTTTTTAACGAGATCAACTTGAATTACACGAGTCGCCACCATAACTAGGTCGCCGTGACATATAAAAGCTAAACTCAACAAAAACTGTATAAGAATTTACTAGACACATTCTTGTACCTATGAAATGTTTCTGAACAACAGAGAAAAACAAATGAATACATTTTTCTATCAGCATTTCATATTTTTGTAGATAGACAAGCTAAATTTTTTCCTGTCAGTAATTCAGATTTTTTGTAGATAAATTTAGAAGTCTTTAGTTATGCGTCATTGATGATAGATACGCTGCCCAGAGGTATGCCTCAACATAATAATTCACAGTAATTGCATTCGTTGACATTTTCGGCGACAAAGGAAAAGAATCGGCGACAGGCCACATCAGGCCTACACTTCAGCGCCGACATCACTATGTTATGTTATGTTATGATGCTGTCCACAGAATTAAAGGCAAAGGTGGAATCACAACAGGAGAGCTGTTAATTTCCAAGTCACCTAACATGAAGATTATTTATCGTTGCAGACTCGATAGCTACGATTTAAGGTAAATATGGGAGCAATTAAAACTTTAAAAATTCATCACATGAATAATTTTTTAAAAATTACTACACGTAACCGGTACTACAATATCATAACAAAATTACTAACGTACAACTAATGTAAAAAAGTCGTTAGTAGTAACGTTAGTAGTTAGTGAAAAGTCGCTAGTAGTAACGTTAGTATGTACTAACCTTTTTACGTTAGTATGTACTAACTTTTTTACGTTAGTACATACTAACGTGTGTACTCACGTAAAAAAGTCAGTAAAGTGTATGTACTCACGATGACGGCAACAGTGAAGGTAAGGGCATGCGCTGGCCCACTCTGCTGCACATCCCTGTACACGAGCCCGGGTCGTATCTCGTTCAGGAGCCAGATGGGGTTCTTGGAACCGGGCAACGCGCCCAAGACGTCGCTACGTCGCCGTTTCGCAGCTAAAATCAGGGGACGGAGATGGAATTGACGAGTTAAAATTCGAACAAGAACACAGCATGGCGCAAAAGAAACGATAATTTTACGTGGTGTTTGGATGATAGATAAGATAATAGGTTTGGCCGAAAAATTCGGGTTAGCACTGGCTCGGGTTAGCAGCACGAGGGCTACTGCAGCTTGGCCGACACGCTGAGATCTAGCGCCTTGAGGCAGGCAGCGTGAGGCAGGCAGCGTGAGGCAGGCGCCAGTGACATGATAGCTTAGCATTTTATATAATGCAAGGATACATACAAATTTTAACAGGAGTACAATACCTCTATTTGGTTCATCATCAAGACCGGCGTCTTGGGCGGTTTGCTTGTGGCCTCTCAGGCCTGGTCTGACTTCATTGCTGCCAGTCCTGAGATGTGATTGAGGAACAAAAGGCCTTAGAGGAACTCGGAAGTTAGGGTCCCTCCCCACTGTTTGCGTGTGGTGCGAATTTCCTTCGACCCTAAATGAAATTATTGCACCAGACACAGAAGGTCTTATAGCTTTAGCCCCAGTAGGGCTGATGGCTTTAGCCCCACACGGGTTGACTGTAGCCGCGTCGTGGGAATTATGTTTAACTTCAGTTACTTTTGAGTTTAATGCATTGGAAGTTAGTGAATTATGACTCATTTTGACTAGAGTCTCGTTGTTATTGTATGCAAATTGTCACCTGACACTAAGCGAGATTTAACAGAGCAATTTGTGGTCCTATTTCCTGTGAACGAAAAGAAGCAAGAAGTTAGCATACATGCAAAACAAAAAACGGCCTGTACTACATGAAGAAAAACAGAATTTACGGCACTTGTGATGGCGAAATCCAATTATAGCAGCAAATATAAGCTGCTACATAACATAAGCAAACACACGCTCAAAGACAGGCTGGCGTCCTGCCTCTATACCAGGACCCAATATCCTATAGGTCAGTCTGTATATAGCGAATCTTTATACATAACCACTTTTATATTTAAGAAGAGATTGCAGCAAGAATGCATGCCAGCTAATCAGTAATCACCGCATCTGTTGGCAACATTCATTTCCGGTAAATTACAAGCACTGCTGACTTTCACAGCTCACTTCTATTCCAGCCGCTGCTCCAGCAGGATCGTGGTAATGAATCTGACTTAGTAACATTGCTTTTAGGATTGCCCTTGTCTCTCTCCATTTGTGCTCGATGTAGTAGAGCCGTACGTGATAGATGGAATCTGGAGACCGTGCAAGGTTCTGTGTGTATGCCTTAAGCTCATGTGATAATTTGTTTACTTACTCAATTGAATCATGTGTTCAAAATTAACAAGCTCTGTTTCGCAGTAACTTTACGTCAGCACCAAGACTGCACCTGTCTCTTATACACATCTAGATGTGTATAAGAGACAGGAGTATGCCAACGAGGTGGACGCTAACGAGGAGGATGCTAATGAGGAGGATGCTAATGAGGAAGNAGCATAATTGCTCTTATTTCTTTGAGGAAAACGAACGCCCACTAACGGTGACTGCAGCTCCTGTCTCTTATACACATCTGTAATTTAACGATGCCCGGATGTCATATTCGATCCGCGGCCTGGTGGTGCACGGCAGGTGGTGGTCAAGGCCGGAAGAGGACAAAGCCGAGTGGTGCATGGCTGATTGGTGTAGGTCCGGAGAGATCCAAGGCGTTCGATTCAGGGCTTATTGGTGCACAAAATTGGTGGTGCACGGCTGCACTCCCCAGCTAGCGAGGGAAAGACAGAGGTGTGCTGGGGGGATCGATGGATCGACGCGCGAGGCGGGGGGAGAGGGGGAGGTGTAGGGGCCAAGAGGGTGGGGAGGTATAGGAAGGCGAGGCCTGAGCGTGTTGAAGGCACCGTTGTTCTCCGGTTGACAGGCGGTCGCCGAGGGTTCGCGACAATCTACAAATTTTCCCTCGATTCATGTACTGGCATTTGTCGGGAATAAAACACTTGTACTAGCCGTTTTTCTCACTATTCGCACAATTTTTACTGAACTGCACTAAAATTGAACTTTTCACTGAAATCGTTTCGGTACAAATTCGAGAGATAAGTCAAACTGGCATAGTGAAAAGTGAGAAAACTGGGACCCGCAAACACGTACGTGCGTCCTCGATCACGGTCAGGACTCAACTCATACGGTTATTCACACTCTTCGAAAGCTAAAGACTGAATGAACGAACGACGCTAATCGTGCTATCACAATCAGCTATCTTTTCGTGAAAACGAATAAAAGAACTCGACGTGTCCCTCTTAAACACTTTTACTGCAATTTTCCTTAACATCAAATCTTTTGCGTACTTAGTAGTAAATGAATATTGATTCTTTTAGCCGTTTTGCTGTAAGTTTCTCGAAAGGGTTATAATAAATAATAATAGCGGTTTCAGCGTTTATTAGGCCGTAGGCCTGTCGCCGATTCTTAACATCGCAGAACACTCACAGCATTTTGCTGTCTCGAACTCGCAACTCACTGCTTCAATTTTGATGTGCTTAACCGCCCGGCCTCCTCGCCGATTCTGACCAGAAACTGACGCACAGAGCTGGGATCGAACCCGCGCCTCTCTGCACCAATCTTGGTACTCTGAACTGTAACCACTGGGCCACCCTGCCACCGTCGTAACCATACATGCCACATTGCCACTGTAATTATATATACTTAAAAAAATCACTTTATAACAGTGACACAGAAAAATTCAGCAAATTTGTATAAAAGTAATATTGAATCATCCTATATAAGTTCATGAACGATTTTTCAACAAGTATTGCAATATTCCAGTCATTGGCAGGCTTCTCGAACCACTACACGTGTCTGAGAAAAAGCACATCATTTTCCCTACACGCGTTCACGCTCAACAGAACAGTTTTTGCAAATCAACGTTTATTCGATATAATCACATCTAAGCTACAATTATTAGTATGTCACATTTAAAATATACAGACGCTTAGATAAAAATAAGACGATTGTATCTAAACCAATCATCAGAAAACCTAGAAACACATCATCTGTCACTCCTAAAATTATATTAAAAATTTGTCTAATCACCGTTGCAAGTCCATACACGAATTTTCGTAACTCGTTGGTATGTGAAACCATTCACTTTATTCATACACACCATTCCAACGAAAAGGAATTAATTTTATTAATTAAAAACAGGGAATGGTTTCGTGTCAATAATCAGGGCCCCGACCTTAACGCCTCTGATGGTACGTGGCCTACACCGACTCCGAGTCACCGAGCTGTGACACGAGTGAGGAGCGGGCCCACGTCGAACCTCTCTCTAACTGCTGTTAGGATGCTAGCTTCATTGCCTCTCTGCACTGCCAAACCTAACCTTTGCTCCAACCATAAAGTCTCTCTAAGTTCACTGGACAATTCCATTATGCGGCAACCAATCTGTGATATTAAAGGACCAGTCGTTTCACCATATGTGCCCGTCGTTTCTAATGCGACTGGCTCGAACCGATACCGAGCTGCCAACGCCGCATATTTACGTCTCTTGCTATTCTCCGCTGCACGAGCAGCGAACCCAGCAGAAATAGCCGAATTATTGACGTGCGACTCAGCAAAAGTGTCGACGCAGGTTGCATCCCAGCACAAACACCTCCCATTAGAAAATGGGAAAACCGTTAAGCCATCTGGTCTCTTACCATCCCCTCTGTCCCTGTCTCTTATACACATCTAGATGTGTATAAGAGACAGCCCTTATGTCACCATCGTCCAGCCTGCTGGCCACTCGCCTCCCGAGCTCTTGATTTCCGTCGCCCGACTCGCTCTCTCTTCCGGAGCCACCAGATGGTCAGATTCAATAAATGCTTGAATCTGCCTCTTGAGTCTTGACTACTGTGGTTAGTGAGCGAGACGAACCGCTGCTCTCCAGCTGCCGCAGCGCGATCCACCCAAATGACAGCAATCTACCCCACGCTAATGGAGTACTGTCTTCACTTATCGCCCCCTCCAGCAGCTTCTGCAGAGCGTCTGCTGCGCTGACCACAGCTCCCCGGGGCACCCTCTTCAGTGCTCTACCATTGGCACAACACCGAGAAACGTACCCCAAGAAGTCGAAATCTACGGGTCTTTCTATTACACCGACATTAGTTAGCTCTACCCAAGCAACCCGGGCACCGCCAGCGCCCGAAGGTGTCTGCCTGTGCTCTAGTCAGCCCCACGCATGAGAGATGGTGAACTCCTCCACACGAAGAACATCTGACTGTCCTCTTCCTGTTGTTAACAGTCGAGCAACTCAGGCACCCGCGTCCTCTCCCCTCCATCCCTCGGTCGTTTCCATGAGGTTAAGCGACGACCAAAACAGAACGGCTGCTGCGTGGCTACAATCAAAATTACGCGGATACTACGTGCAACTAGTCAAGCAAGTGGCACGACGCAAAAGAATGACAAGTACACCAGCAGTAGAAAGACGTGCCACTAATGAAATTGCCGCGTCAGCAGGAACGAGAAGAGAGAATGGTGGCAACGAACGTGCAAGGCTACAAAGCAAACAACAAGCAATTAGCAATGAAAGAGCTCTTAGGCAACACACCACCTAATCGCGCGGATTCTCAGTTCACACTCCTAAAATATAAAGACGTTTCTATAGAAATAAGAAGACGTTTATATAGAAACCTATTGTTTACAGAGCCAGAAGAATCCTAAAAAGATATATAAATCAGTAAAAACAAAGTATAATTCTAATCACAGCCTCACCTTAACCTAGATTTACACATTACACAATCAGATTAAAGGAGCAGATACACGTTGAATAAATTGCACGTATCTATACAAAGATGAGAAGAACTAAGAGCCGAGCTTGGGTATAACAATGGCAGGGTACAAAGTTGTCGTTTGCGCCCAAAAGAAAAAAAAATCGGGGCACATGCGATGTCGTGACAGCGTCTCCCGTTGTAGTCCAGGTTAGGTCCGAGACGTGAAAAAGAACAGGCACTTAACACGCCCTACAGAACAGTTCAGCAACAACAAAATATATAACAACAATAACAGGTGAATATCTGCGCTAAATAGTAAGATAATAACGGCATATCTCAGCTCTTCGCCTTCACGCTCCTAACCTGATGCATGCAAGCTAAGCAAGATAGACTCCGCTATTCGCTGCTAGGGCAAGATAGATAAGACACCGCCTCATTCCTGGCGTCAGGAAGAACACACAAACGCCGATAAAAATTCGTGTAAAAACATTCCATCGGAACTATTATCCAATGTGAATTACTACGGTAAACTCGATATATTAGCACTATTCACGGAGCGGCAGGCACCGACAGCAGCACGCGACAACCTCCCTCACTGACGGCAGGCGCCACACTCTCACCTCAGCCCTTGTCTCCCAGTTCGTCCCGTGGACGAACTGTCTCCCATCATCGAGCAGGTATCGTGAGCTAAGAATATACTGGTAATTATTTATTTCCTGTCATTAACCAACTAATTTCATCAGGCCGTCATAGTTGATTTCAATCTGTTCTTATTGGCATAACTCTTTTTACCCTGCCATGAAACGCATGAAACGGAGTCTACGATAAAATGTGGTCGGGTGCCAGCCCCCATAAGTCCATGCAGATGGTCATCCTGTTTAAGTGATTTCCCCTGCACTGCTCAACCATTTTATCCCTGACTACCCTTTTCCGGTCGAAACAATCGCCTCATACGCTGACGATCTCACCATATTCGTCTCGTCCCTGAAATTCGACGCTGAGGAGGCGTACCTGGTCATTCTCCTCTCTGGCGTGACGGACTGATCCGTTTCCAGGATGCTGACCATAGCCCCAAGCAAATCCTCAGTTAACCTATTCACCATTATTCACAACTTTTCGCCTTGAACTGCAACAGCCTCCACATCCTCCTGACCGAAACACCAGGGTAGTATCAGGATTCAGGAATACCTACTCACCTCTGACCCACAAATCAAGGCCGCAGCCACAAAAGGCGAATAGCACTTTGCGTAGTTTGAAAGCCCTAGTAGGTACAATTTGTGATTGTTTATAAGAAAATATAATTGCTACATTCGGAACCATCATTAGCCTAATCATCAGCTAAGCAGCTCCAATCTGGTACAACGTCGCATCCTGCACCGCTGTTGAGAGCTTACACATGATCCAGAAATCGGTTTTAATGATAGCAACCGGACGCTTCAAGGTGACCTCTCCCCAACACCTCCACATCAAGACAGTCATTCTTCCATTGTCTGCTCATTACACTTCGTGGGCGCACAGTTCCTGGCTAGCGCCCTCAGGCCGAGCCTCCTCTTCTTTCCCGGCGACAGACCCATGAAGATTACCTTTCTATGCCGATCCGGTCATCAAGTGGCCTCTCTCTTAAGGGAAGGCCATGGGCCTATTTCTTCAGTGCCGACACTTCTATTCTATTCTATCATGCATGCCAGCTAATATGAGGAGGCTACGCGATCACTTTACCGAGAGATGTCCGCCTGAGTTGCGGATGTTGCTGGAGTCGACAAGGTTCTGGTTGTACCAACGCCTCCCATCGACTTTGAAGAAGCCTAGCTTTCCCGTCCTCACCGCTCTACACTGGCCCAACTCTACTTGGGACACCTGTTTGGCTGGGGAGTCCATTCTGTCCCTCCAGCCCATGCAGCACCTCTTAGCCTTTGTTTCTTTTCCTTCTCTTTCAGCGTCTTCTCACTGTGGGACAGTCCACTGTGAGTGAGGACTGTGGGACAACCCACAGCGTCTCCTCCTCAGCGCCTTTTTGCCTACTCTAGCTCAAATCCCTTGTCTGTGAATTAAAGGTTGCCAGCCCCCGTGCGCGCATGAGCGTCGGCGTAACCAAGACCAACAAGCTTCACAAACACATTAGCATGCTTTTACACAACTGACCTGGGATCAGTACGTGCCTCAGGTAGCGACAACCAAAAAATGAGCTAATATGTGCTGAGTTATATTACCATCCAACTGGTTTCTGCAGTGCAGGTGACCATGATTGTTGAGTAAGCTACAAAGACCTCATTTATAATAATTACAAGATCACTTGCTAATTGTAATCTTGTAAAAAAGAATGTCTTAACATTAAAAACCAATCTTTGAAGTCTAATTCCTTAGGATTGTGAGCTTTAAACTTGTACAAAAGCACTAAGTAGGCAAAAAAAGTACAAAACAACAAAGCGGGCAAAAAAATACATGAGTAAGCTGAATAAATGCAAGGCCAATGACAGAGTTATGAAAAAATCAGGTTAGCTCTAGACAAAATTGGTAGACCTTATCACTTTTACACCATGGCTCATATGCCCAACTTTCCTGGCAGACAAAGCAAAATTTGTGCAATATAGACTTAGTGCAGCAGAAGGATGCAAGTTGCTCTACATACATTGGAAGTAATTACACTGAACTTGTTGATAAGAAGTAACCTGTCAGACATATGATGTGAAATCCTTGCTAGCTGAAGGGGTGTTGAAGTCCTATAGAGTATAGATATTATGACTCTATAGTACACAGATTCAACACCCAACATGAATTCATGTTATATGCATTGGCTATAGCCCGTGGGTAATGCTTTGTGCTGTGCATCTGATGCACTGACTCGCACTTGTTGGGGACCCACTTTTGAGCTGTGCAAATTTATTTCAAAAATAATTCTGGATATATTGTTTGCACACTAGATTATAATGAATAATAAGCTAGAAAATAATCAGTTCATCAATGTAAAACTTGAAAACTAATACCAGAACATTCAATACACAAAAAAAACACTTCCATAGATGAAGAAGTCAACTCAAACATAAAGAAGTCAATTCAATGACTTGGTACATAAAGAAAATTTTGACAATAGCAGTCATATCACTAACTAATAGCCATGGTAGTTTAACAGATTAAAAACTTGTAGCAGGCCAGTAGCGTCAAATGTCAATGCAATCAATTCCTTCTTTTGGAAAGATAAAAATATTCAATCAACCATAAATACTGAAAATTAAAAAAATGGCATTTGAAATTTTCAATCTATTCATTACCAATGATGTCCATTGTCCAATACCATACTACATCTAAATATGTACCTCTGGGCTCTGTACATGTAATGTAGGTCAGGTTAGGGTAAATTGGTAGAAGATGTAACACTTTCTATGATAATTGATAAGGTGCCAGACATATAGTCAATCCACCAATTTTTAGAATCAGTTCATTTTTAATTTTCTCATCTACTCAAGATTTAAATCATCTTATGTATGATAATGCTGGACTGCTGATATCCATGATAATCATGGACCATGATACTTAATGGGTCTACTTATACTTCTAGGACTACAAAAGTGAAAAAAAAACTTGAGGACGAGTTTTAAAAAGTCTTTGCTTTGACATTATAGTAGCCAGAGAACAATCAAAGTATTACTGTAACTAAAAGAGCACTATATTTTATAATATAATATGCTTCAAAATGTTTCAGGATAGGTAGTATAGAACAGCTAATATTTTGAAAATGAGTAGTTACCAGCTAATGCCAAGCTGGAATAGACTGGATTACTCTTGAATAGGCCTAGCCTAGATAAAACATCATGATCATATGTATTTCTTTAATGCTGGTTCACTTTCTCAGCTGCATGGCAAGCTCAGGCGGCCAGGCCCAGCTGTATTACTATTAGGTATATTTTCGTATATACCTGTTATTATTTGGCTGTATAAATAATGAAGTTAGCTCACTTGTTCAAGTTGTTGATGTATAGTATGGCTATGCACTGCGCAGCAATAACCAAGATTCCATTATCCATATACCTAATGCAACCTGAATATAAGTTTTAACAAATAGTTAAGTTAAGAATACAATATAACAATATAAGTTTTAACAAGTAGTCATAAAGTGATTAACTATTCAAGTTAACTGTATTCTGTAAATCTTAGGACTTAGGGAGGAGGGAGCTCAGCCACCTGTCTATAAGAATGATATAACCTACAAACGCTCATGGTTTTGGGAATAGTTTCGAATATAATGTTTGCAATATACCACTTATAACCACTAGACACTGATTTTAAAAATTGTACATACAATGAGCTGATTATGAGCAGTTAATCTTCAATTACAAATGAGTGATCAAGGTATAATGTTTATAATCCGAGTGATGAATTATTCATTCGTTGTCTAACTTGAACCTAATTTCCTAAACCACCAAAGTCGGTGTACTAACGAAAGGTTGCTATTTGCAGATGCTGAGTGAAATGATCCTCATAGAACCCGAGTATAGGACCATCGTAGAACTTTAGTATAGGACTATAGGTTCACTGACGAACCAACGTCATGAGCAACAGAGAAAGAATGGTCGAGAATGAAGTGAAAGGTGATGGTTAAACAGTTGTGGATTGGTTCGCGTGGTGGTTGGTACTTGGTAGAGGTGTTTACTGTTTATGACTTTATGTTGGTATTTTGGTTCGTAACTTTCTGTCACATTGAAGTGTATCTGTGCAACCACAATCACTTCAAATTAAGTCTTGTTTTATTAGAATATAGCAAAGGCTCTTTTCTGTTTTATATACATATTTCTTGTCTAATAATTGCAAGTGAACTATGAATGATTCATAAATTCATAATAGAATTCACGTCAGGGAACAAGCAGGAAACGATTGTCTTAATTCTGAATTGCCATTACCTTCATTATAATAATAATAGCGGTTTCAGCGTTTATTAGGCCATGGGCCTGTCGCCGATTTTTAACATCGCAGTATATTCACAGCTTGTTACGGTCTCGAACGCGCAACTCACTGCTACAATTCTGCTGTGCTTCACCGCCCGGCCTCCTCGCCGATTCTGACAAGAAACTGGCGCACAATGCTGGGATCGAACCCGCACCTCTCTGCGCCAATCTTGGTACTCTGAACTGTAACCACTGGGCCACCCTGCTGGCATTTATTACGATTAAAATTGATTTATACATGACAGTTTTTGGTTAATTCCAGCTGGCATTTATTACGATTAAAATTGATTGATACATGACAGCTTTTGGTTGGACACTACCTAAAACTGTGTAGTTTGTGGAGCAATACCTCTCGTGTACTTTCACAGCCGGACTCCGAGGTGCAGTGAGCCTAAAATTTCTCCCAACCAGGGAACGCAGCTCGCGTATGCCAGGATAGCTGAGATTTGACATGATCAGGCGCAGCTGATATGGCGGATATTTAATATGATAAGGCGCCGTTGAAAGGCGATGATTTTTGATAGAGTGATGACTTTGCAGACTGCACACTGGTCGGGTTGAGGATACGTTTTAGGTAGAGATAGGTTTTTTATTCTTCTTTGTGGTTAGTACGGCAACCTGCCTGCCCTTAAATAAGAGATAAGCTTGGAGACATCATATCACGCTGCCACCTATAAATGATGAAACTCACGTAGTACCTTAGTGCTGCGGTAAATGAGTTGGAAAATCCGAAGTACGGAGTAACATGATGTGAAGAAAGAGGTGATTAATAGGCAAAAGTGAAAAATGAAAAATGGGAATGTGTTTGAGTTGTGCGGATGATTGTTTCTGGGGCGATTAACAGGAACTGATAAGGTGGCAATAAATTATTCCGATTAGCTAGTACTAATTAAGATTACAATGTTGATTTTGTGTGTCTACCAATGAAATTAGTGACCGTGAGATATTATTTGGCTAACAGGTGGTGCGTCGGACTTATAATTGTGCGCAGAGTATGGTAAAGAATGGTTCATAAATCATATGTGTATGAGTTGTGGGCACAAATGATTTAATTTTACTCAATTTAATATTGTAATTATATTTATTCAGTTTTATCATGTAAGAATAGCCACTAAGATAGAACAAAAGTCTTGATATGCGTAGCTTACAAGTCTTCTTTTAGAGAGGTTGAAAGGCATGAATAAAGTGCAGGTAATTCTGCCTTTATTTTATACCATAATATTGAACATAGCTTGTGTGCAGGTGTTAAGAAGAATGTGAACATATGAAATGCGAACAACACCTGGTCCCACGGATGTTTCCTGGCCGTAGGACCGGGTGTTGTTCACATTGAACTTTGGCGAGCCTATCGCGAGGGGAATTCCATCAGTTGAGAAATTCGGCTTCACTTCGAGGGTTAAGGTTCTTGTACACGAGGGTAGTGCAGACTGCTAGCAAATATGGCGAGTGTCGGTCGCTTTGTGACTATCCGGCAAGTAAGCTTGTACACGGGTCGCCTGCCGAAGACCACAACTGCCCTGGATGTAATGGACCATCATGATTCCTGCCTTCCGGAACGTAGCCTTCAACACTTCAAGTCGTCCGTAAATATCGTCCACTTTGTTGGGTTCTTTCTTCTTAGAACCATTATCGTTCAAACAAGCCATGATTCACTTGGCCCAAGATACCTCTCAAGAGCGGCACAGATGCTCTCACCGTGGCGGAATCAGCGCTACATAGCCACTTCTGCAGCGAAGAAATCAACACATCGTTGTCGCTCTCGGCCGCGTCTCGGGCACATATGCCGGCGCATGCCTCTGAAGCGGCTGAACCTATACACGAGGCTAGTAACGTGGACAGTTCAAGCGGCGGATGAACTAGCGGCTAGTACTATCCCTGTGTACAGTATCATGTGTACAGGCACCTATAGGCTTAACTGTGCGCGACGGCTGCCTAAATAAGGAGCCTAAAATTCGCGCAAAAATGTTGTTCTATTGTGGTGACCGTCACACCAGTACGGTTTGCAGCTTCTTCGTAGAAGTAGGTGACGGCCCGGCCCGTCGGCTGTCCTTCCGACGGCCGCGCTGACCTTCGAGACATTCATGCCACTACAACTCCGATATAATAACGTCAGAAATGTACGAGTAACGGCCTTAACTTCGCTAATTTGTACGGTAAACATTCTTGCTACGGTTGCGTCTTAGCCGCGAGACAACGCGAGAGGCCAAGAGACGACCAAAGATTATAATGCCGGCAACCAGAAAATTGCCTATAACGCCGGAAGTTTTCGTGCACTGAGCAACAATAATCAAAGGTACGGTCATCGACTCGATGCAGTCACAGTTGTCGTCAGGGCAATGAGCTTGTATAGTTAACATCATCGACGAATAAGACTTCACCACCATTCAGAAGTGCGCTCGTTATAAAATAATCTACGGCCAGACTGACCGTGAGACATTTATATATCAGCTACACACAACGGCTATGGAGAAAGAACGACTACAGGCAGCAGGGATGCGCGGCTACGGCTGCGGTACGGCCGCTATAAATACGACCGCAAACGGGCGAGTGAAGTAGTCGTTAACGACAGTCGTACTATTTATTCAACAGAACTGCAACTGATCAACGTTTTTGATAAATAGGGGGATTTTGGTGATGTTTACTGAAAGATTCCCAACTTTGATTGTGTTCGGTTTTCCCTTTCCTGCACTAGAGATTTTTGTTAACGTAGGATGTGAACTGAAATTCCCCAATTTCAATATTAAATATGCCAGTGTTTCATTGCAACCCTCTCTCTTTACGAATTTTGCCGTAACCTATTTCATACGAGAACTTATATGCGCTAATACTCCGAGTAAAGCCCTAGGCCTAGACGCTACGTACGCAGCCTAACTAAATTAAAGGAATTACCGATCAATGAATACTAAAAGTATATCAATAAAAAAAATCTACCAATCTTTTAAATTTTCCATAACCTAATCGGTGGCTTGTATGTTCTAAAAACAGCCTGTGTGTTCTATCCTACTGTACAGATTTTAAATTAACTTTGAATAAGCATTCCTAACTACCTAATTGTTACGTGCTGTTTTAAGTCGCTGAATTTTTTTTCAATTTCGCCGCCGGTTGAGTTATACAGAGATACAAAGAAACGACCGGTATTTATGAGGCCGATGGTCAAATTTGCAGTGAGCCTAAAATATATTCCAAACGAATTACCGAAGTTCTGTAAAATTCTGAATATTCACTTATTAGGCCATACCGGTGTTGTTTAGTTCGTATAATTTTTTTCAAATTTTCTTTCGTTTATGTTATGTTTTAGTCATGCAGCTTGGGTGCGCAGTTAAATTTATGGCCAACGGCCTTGAGCCAGAACACGAATTTTAAAATCCCTGTATTTTTGCAGCCCATATATTTTTGAGGAAAACGAACGTGCAGTAACGGTGACTGCAGCTCGGTACACGCAAACGATTGAAGTATTTTTTTTTTTTGCTAAAATGAATGTGTGGTTCCTACAGGATGGAGCCACGGCCCGCATAGCGCGATGTTCAATGGATCTTTTGGGATGCCTGTCGGAGACCACCACTGCTGTCTTTCGAATGGACTATCCTGATCGTATACCTCAAGAATGTAGTCTATAACACTTCTGTGGCCGTACCTTCGGAACTTGCTTCAGAACACGTAGCGGCCTAAGTACGATAAGCAGCCGATTTCTTGTCAGTGATTGGCAAGTTGAGCTGGAAAAGCCTTCAGTTATTGGCTGCCGGAGTTACAAACTCATAACTATTTTAATAGTACGGCTCATGGACTGTAACATTATCAGCCGCAAACTACCAGACAGATCACATCCTTTGAAGTAGATCAATCAACCCACAGAAAAGTAGCCTGACGTAGTTTGCCCCAGCTTCGTCCAAAGAATTCTTTCCCAGTATGGGAAAGAATCTGCACTACTCGGTCAGAGCGCGCGGGAGCTTCTCAACAAATATAATGCCAGCAACCAACCCGTCCGTGTCGCGCCCGTGCACCGAAGAAGTAACGGTTGAACAGCCATTCGTCGGAAGACAATAGATTTAAGAAACAACTTCACTATCTGAACCTAACGTTGTGAGCAAAGAGTTACGTAACTTTACGATGCCGCGGAACTCAAATTGGATCCGCGGTCTAGTAGTGCACGACAGGTTTCTTGCAGTTCACCCAAGGAGCTAGGCTGATTGGTGCTAATCCGTTTTTTGCAGGTTTCAGAATCAGTTCGCTATAGTCAGAGTACGAAGACTCGAAGTGATGTTTCTATGCAGCGTTCAGTGGTAAACGATCATTACACTCTGGGTTATTCGCTTCCGAATATGGTGCCATAATGGTGATATTACTGGTATAGAGCTCTTAGTCTCTTACTCATAGTCTTAATATTTAAAGCAAGATAATGTGATGGGATTGGATCATTGGGATGGTTAGTGCCTAAGTGGGGGCGACAGAAGAAGGAAGTTTAATTCGCGGCCGATTGGGGATCTTACTGAAATACGCTAATGTTGGAGTCACTAGTCAGTACCTTCACTACCGTAGCGGCGGGCGTAGCCCGTATGTGTTCCATTCTGATTCAGGCTCAGGGCTGAACGGCTGATCCTGATTGGTGGACAAATTTGGGGGTGCACGGCTTCGCTACCCGGCTAGCCGTACCCCTGAAACTTGTCTGAAACATATGAAAGGGTATAGTTTGATTTGAAACAAAAGCTCGTAGTATTTTTCAGTGCTGTAAATTATATTTTGTTATTCACTTGACAATATAAGATTTAGCTGCGGGAAGTCTTGTGGTTTTTAAGATGTTTTTAATTTGGAAACTACACTTAGCCTATACTTTTTTAAATGTCATTTGGCATTTAAAATTCAAGTCATTTGTTCAAATTTTCTAGCCTTCTGGGTCAGGTCAGGTACTAGCAGTAGGCTAGCAGGTAGTACTTAGTAGTTAGTAGTACTAATCATAATCAGGCTTGGTGAAAATACAGTCTGGTCTTCCTGAGGGCTGAGATGGTGAGACCTGAGTTAGCTCAGTTAGGCACTGAACTTGACTGAAGCAGGCATGGAATCCAAATCCATATAGGTACTTGGCAAGTCACCGCCACAACTGTATTTTTTATGCTATGGTTTTATGGATTTGCCAGCCAAGATTCCATTAAGTCCCATCATCCCATGCACGTGTTACCCCTTAAAAGCCCTTATCTCTAATTTTACCCCAAAAGCAGTCAACACCAAATTGAAAAACTGTGTATTGACTGAAACATATGACAAGACTTGAACAAGAAGACTTGCTGACTTGCTGTTACCAGTTACCACTGCAATTCTTCACTTGAGTGGCAACTGATCACATGATAATGTAGTGATTGTAGTCTGACCGGTGACCGCTCTGACGTGACTGCAACACTGCAAGTTTGCAACTATGCAATCTATAAGGAAACATTTTAGTTTAACTTGTTGTTGTTACAATGTTACATTGTGCAGGATATTTTGGCTGGATTGTTGAAGTAGTGCAGATTGTGGATTAGATACCTAAATTTCATTTATCAAATATGATGTTAACTTCAAATACCTAAATAATTTAAATTTTAATTATTTTTTGAGATTTCATATTTATAATGAAGTATAATTTTAAAAGTATTAATTGTTGAAGTAACAAGTTGGAGCAATGGAGCCAGTTGCCATTTCCTCAGAGTTGGCAGAGCAATACAATACAATGTACAAAAATTGCTGTCCACAAAGTAAATAAAAAAATAAAGAATCATTAAGTAAAATATCTTACTTACTTCTGTAGGTTGCAAAATGCTAACAATGATTGACAAAACAAAATGACAGGGATTTAATTTTGTAGGTTGCTTGGGCAACTGGTATTACTTCAACTCAAGCACTTTACTCCTTTGTTTGTATTTATCAGGCTTCAAGGATCAATGATCAAAGTTAACCCCACCAGTGGTAATGATGTCAGAGACAACAGGGAGAAGACTCAATGCATCCCAACTCAGACTAAAAGCTCAAGCACCGACCCACCCACTTCACACTCATACTCAACCTTACAACCCACCCAGACTTATGAAACAGTTTTCACAAACAGAAACTACACCACTAACATACTCATAGAACCAGATCAAGCCACAACAGAAACACTAAACAGACACAAGAAACAAATACACACTACAATCACAACTAACTACATAGACAATCTACCAAACAATGTTGTACTTTTGGCACCAGCACCAGCCATAGACTCTTCAGAAACCCAATTACCCAGGCACACATGCTGAGCACTAGCACAACTTCATACAAACAAGTCCCCCCTACTACACCAATACCTACACAAGATTGATCCAGCCACACATCCATCCCCTCTTTGTCCACTCTGTCACAGACATGATCACAACACGAACCACCTGTTTGGCTGCTCGGAACTGGTCATGCCTTTGTCGCCCCTGGTTTTATGTAGCTCTCCCATTGAGGCGACAGGGCTGTTAACGCGCTGGGGAGAAAGGTTGGGCTGGCCACAGGAATGGATGTAGGCCCCGTCCCGCATTTGTTGCGGGACAGGGAGGGCGAACAACAACAATAAGGAGAAGCATCACCCCACATAGGGGTAAGGTGTCACTGACCCCCACCCCATCTATCTCATCCAGCAAGCTATCCCTCCCCTGAGTGGCCAGAAGCACCCTTTCCCAGCCCCGCTCTGGCTATTCATCATGACTCAACTTGTACCTTGTCTGCTTTGGTGCTGCAAATAGCCCTCTCTGCCAGGCTGCCCTGAGTGCAGCTTAATGGATCACACCACCCAACACCTCTTCAGCTGCCCATTGCACCCTACTTTGCTAACTCCACTGGATCTCTGGTCTAACCCTGGACCAACTGTGGCATTCTCTCATTGCTCCCATCCTCCTCCCCTGGCACCTCAGAGAAGCAGTCCTGGGCAACTAACAACAACAAAACAATGTTAGAACTTCAATAATACTGCATACCTCAAGTCATTATAACTGCCACATAAGCACATATCACAATAAAAAATATCTACAATATCAAAGTTGAAAATATTAGCAATATCGCAATAAAAAATATTCATAATATGACAATAGAAATTATCCACAACATTCGGGAAATGGAGGACATACCACCTTGTTCACTTGGGCTCAAATGCAGCTAAAGAGTTAGAGGTGGGATCTTGTAATGACATTGCACACAATGCGTCATAAAGCTCAAATTACAAGTTTACCACTGAATTCTTAATTGTGTAGTTTGGTCATTTTTGTGACCAGAATTGGCTGTTTTCTTGTGTTGTTGCATTGCACTGTGATCAACAGGTGAAGCATACTCTCTCTGAGTATGCATACATAACTACTGAGTCTGTGATCACTGGAAAATTAGTTTGGTGTGCATGAAATAATGAAATTGGAAGCTTATAAGGATTGTGAGCTTTTAAATTAATCTTGGATGTTGATGTAACTTGAAAAAATTCAGTATAACTGTGTTCATACTTCATTATTCTTGATCAAATATTATCTTGCAGCTAGGGAGTCTTTATATCGCATTCATATTGTTAATTGATATGGGAAGCTCTTCGAACAAAAAAAGTATCTATGTTGGTAAGTTACCACCAGTAATTCATTGTGATGTCTCGTCTCACTTTAAGACTTATGTAATCCTTAAAATTAATTTTCCTCTTATCGGTAAAATTTTGTACAGTTCTTTCAAAACATTACTCATGTTAAAATGTGATAAATAGCAAACATCAATGCCAATTGCTACTGTTGTTGCTATAGCATTTACCTTACCATCATAAATGTAAACAATTTTTTAATGAACAAAACAGTCCCACAAATCCCTCTACAAATCTCTAAAAAAGTTTTTTAGTTATTACATTGTAATGGATGCCAGATAATCATATTTTTGTCCAAATTTATATGGCTAATGATAAGTTTGCAGCAGTATCTGCTGTGTACTGAAGCAAATCTAGAGTCACAATTGGTAAGGATTTAATTTTTCAAACCATAAATCTAGTTTTGAGCTAGGAATGTTTTGTCTAGTTCAAAAATTCCCAGACATAGATATAATTTTTTTTAATTTAACCTTAGTAAAAAGAAATTGAAATAATTTTAGTTAATTAAGAGACACTTTTTTATAAAAATATTTTCTTGTTTCATAAAATACAGTGAAACCCTGCCTTATAAATTGTTGAATGTTATTCATTATGACTAAACTGCCCTATAAACCATCTGATTTAAAAAAATGTGCTCTACCATTTGACTGTTAGGGTGGAATTCTAGAAATGGTAGCTCATATTTACAAGATCAATCATATCCATCAAGTTGATCAATTACTAAGTATCAGCTAAATATAAAAACTATTAAACTCCTAAAGAAAATTAATGCTCATTTAATTCGATAAGTTTTTATTGTACATATTAGAATATTCTTCATTTTGCTTGGCCTCAGAGGTCAGTAGGTATTAAAATATAATCAGATGTATTCTTTAGTTGGAGAGATTGTGAAAGATTGCAAAAATTTTGTACTTTCATATTTAAATGAAAAGATTGATACAACACTTTGTGAGAAAAACATTATTTCATTTATACATGTATTCATATTTAATATAAAATTCAATTTACAGGTGGTTTATCAGAAGAAGTCACAGAAGAAGTTCTACGCAATGCCTTCCTGATGTTCGGAGACCTGGTGGATGTGCAATTACCATTGGACTATGAGTCGGGCAAGCACCGGGGCTTTGCATTTATAGAGTATGAACTAGCAGAAGATGCAGCTGATGCCATTGATAACATGGTAAGCATTTTTAAAATTATATTGATAACTTCTTTTGTTTTCAAATAATTACCCGAGGTTTAATGATTCCTTGCCTAATAAATGAAAAAGCTATTTTTTTTTAATTTTCATCAACCTCACTAGTGTTAATTCTGCTAGTTGAGTTATGCCTGACTTTTTTGTAATTAATAAAATTTATTTTTCTATCCTGTAGTGTAACTATGTTACTTTTGAAAATAATCTTTTTTCTATTACAGAATGAGAGTGAATTGTTTGGACGGACAATCCGAGTCAATGTATCCAAACCGCAGAAAGCTGGTGCAAACTCTTCCCGAGCTGTGTGGTCTGATGACTCATGGCTTGAAAAATATGCTGGTTCTACACTAAAGACTGGTCAGTTCATCTTATAATATATTATAATAATATATAAATTTCAGCATTCATTAGGCCATAGGCCTGCTGCCGATTCTTAACATTGCAGAACATTCACAGCTACTCACTGCTTCTATTTTTAGTAACCGCCTGGCCTCCTTGCTTATTCTGACCATAAACTGGCACACAGAGCTAGGATCAAACCTGCACTTTTCTGCTCCACTATTGTTACTCTGAACTTTAAAGCTGGCCACCCTGCCCCTGAAACCTTGATAACTTGGCTTTGTAACCCAATTGCTTTGACAATCTTACCAACTTAGCATCAAATTCATATGCCAAAAATTTATTCATGCAAAATTTGCTTTTTTCACTACACTTTATGCAATTTCATTGTTGTGGCTGCTGTCTTAACTGATGCCAAGATTCTTCATAGATGCTAAAAAGTGTCAGGAATTTGACTGTACAAATTTGCATTGATATGCAAAGGTGTGTCAATACTATTATTAGAACCATAGGAATATGAAATATTATTTATTGTTATTGTCATGACATGAATTATTACGGTAATAATGTCTATTTTATCTATTATAGTTCATGCTAGGATGTTCAGTTACATGCATATCGATCTGATGCTCTAACAAATATTTTGTTTGCAGCTGACCCTGGTGAGGCTGCTGAAGAAGTGGGTGTGAACCCTGATGCTATAGCCCCGGCAGTCAGAGCAGCCGAGACTCTGGGCAAGAAGGGCGGCAACCCACAAGTGTACTTGGATATCAAAATAGGAAAGCAGCTGGCGGGACGGATTGTCATCCTTCTAAGAGCTGATATCTGTCCACGCACTGCTGAGGTGCGTGGGAACATTATGAACCTGATTTTTGTGTTCGTTTTCAACATTTCTGGTGGAAATTGTCATTTTTGTCATCTCATAAGTCATGGTCTCTGAAGACATGTATCACTTATCTGGATTGTGATCGTGCTGTTGAGCTAATGTTTGTGGAAAACCTTATGCATACATTTAATAATATTTTCAAGTCATTGAAGAAAGTGCTCAATTGAAATTATGTGATTAATGTCTGCAGAATTTTCGGTGCTTGTGCACGCACGAGAATGGCTTTGGTTACCAAAACAGCACCTTCCACCGAATCATTCCAGGCTTCATGTGCCAGGGTGGAGACTTCACCAAAAATGACGGCACTGGCGGCAAGAGCATTTATGGGGGGAAGTTTGAGGATGAGAACTTTACGTTAAGACACACTGGTGAGCTACCCAATCGCTTCGCTGGGTATAACGGGGATGTGTTGTTGATCCTTGACTCGGTGAGATGAAAACTGAACCTGATTGATTAGCAATTGAGCTCCTGTATTTGAAATGCAAATGTTGTTTTCGGAATTTGTGAGAATGTTCCGCCATATCTAGCGCTTCAATTGCCTTTTTAACTCTACTTCATTTTCATTACAAATTGTACTCCTATTTTTCGTAAATTTTTTAAATCCTACAGTCACCATAAAGATCCCTAAATAATGATCAATGATATCACCCGGAAGTATTTTTCTGCAGGTAAAAATACATATTCAATTGGCTCGCATGTTCGAAACTTTCAGTTATACCTCTTACCCAATAGGCCCTGGCACGTTGTCCATGGCCAACTCTGGCCCCAACACCAACGGCTCCCAGTTCTTCTTGACGACAGCGCGCACTGAATGGCTGGACGGCAAGCACGTCGTGTTCGGCTCCTGCGTGTCTGGACTCGATGTCATCAGGAAAATGGAGGTGCGATAGAGTCTTTCTTCTATAATTGATTTTAAGACTTCGGGTATGAAGAGATCACTCATCCCATTCTGAGCACAACTTGATTTTTATCTGAGCCTTTTTTTTCTTACCACCAGTTGTTTCACAGTTTGATCTCTAGCTCACTCTCACCAGCCGGTGGTTGTTGTGTGAAAGATAGAGTCTATGCATAGTAACAGTAGTTACGATCAATTATCTGCCATTATTTGTCACATTCAATCATGAAGCTAGTCCTTTCATTTTCAATTGAATTTTTTTACACTAATAAAATTTATTTTCAAAAACATTCTAATCTCTTGTCAAAAGATCGCTCATACGATGGTATCTCAGATCCATGTTCAAATAATTTTTCTTGTCATGGCGAAGAGTATGGTGCTTTTTCTTCAGTGACATTATCGTGAGGGACAAAATGTTCCTTAGTTTCTAATACTTTTGTTTATATTTTTTCTTCAGAGATGTGGCAGCAAATCGGGCAAGACCTGCGAACGAGTTTTTATATCCAATTGTGGAGAACTCGTTTAATTAAGCGTGTAGGCCTATGCTAGTCAAATATATTATACTTTTCATTGGAGTTTCTGTAACCTTTCTGGCATTGGTCATCAAATTTATTATCCTCGTGTCTGTCCGTCATCAATGAAATTCGATAATTATTTAATTTATACCTTGCAAAATTGTAATAATGAATTAGTTTTAATGAAGAGTTTAATTGGTTTCATTTTCTTCGGATTCAGCCGCGTTCGATTGGTGCTTTCTCAGCGTGTCATAAAACCTGTGGTTCTCTTGCCAATTTTTCGCTCCTTTTCTTATGACATTTACACTTGGTTTAGTAAACGCTACACCTACACAAGTAAATCTGTTTTACATTTGACTGTCGTAGTAGTTGCTGATGTTATCCCTCTAGGTAGATGCGATCCTTTGCTCTTTTAGTCTCTTTTACTTGATGTCCTCCGTGACTATTCCCGCGATTACACTCCCGCATAGTCTTGCGGCAGGTTACTGGAGGCGGTAAGTTACTGAAGGTTACTAGAAGTTGGTAATGCGGTAGGTACCAGAGTTATAGGTATCGAGGATTTGAGTCGCAGTCTTGTGTTCACAACCCACAGAGGAGTTGTGGTCAAGACATTGATGATGAGTTATGTGCTCAATCGAAGGACTTGGTAACGCTTTTCTACTTGAAGGGTAATTGGCAGTGGAAGAGTTCAGGCAGTTTATTGGGTGATATTGATAAATCTCTCAGCTTGGAGATTATACACTAGAATATTATCTAGCCACTACAGTCTGCTGAGACGACCGCGAACTGGAACCTGAAGGAAGTGTCGTCTCAGGTATGGGCAGGTTTCTGGGATTCTCCTGATATTTGCCAAGTACCTCCGATAAGCACATTCGTAAACATCTCGTCTTTTTATTACTCTTGTCAAGAAAAGTACAAGAATTGACGACAGGCCACAGCAGGCCTATTCTTCGGTGCCGACATCACTTTGATATTATATGATGACTTATTTGTGCCAGATAAGAATATTGTTTCTCTTGAACGTAAATATCTAAGTACTAGCGTAGATGAGAAAATTGCAAAGGAGGAAGTGAAACGGGTTGTAGGGAGTCTGAAGGATGTGTAGCGACCATGTATATACGTTTCCACAAGTTACCCCCGCAATTCATTTCCCGAGATTTTTGCTAGCCTATTATAATTTAGCAATGTTACCCATCAACTCTAACTCAATATTATTATTCATGTATTTGCCTTAAGCATCACAATCAGTTACCAACTGCGATTGAAATACTGTTAAATTAAAGAATTAGCTATTTATTTATACTATTAGCACCGATCTAGGACATTGCAACATTAAATAACTCCACTAGACATAGTCATTTACAAATCTGTAATTCAGCGCGTATTGTGGTCTCCAGACCTAGTTCCAGTAATTGAGGGGAATCTTTACTGTGATTCATTCTACGATAGAAAATAGAATTATAAGACGCTAGCGCAGTCTGGCCTCTGACTTACACTCCTTAGCCGAACCGCAGGGCGTTTGGTACAACAAAACGTTTTGGCACTGTACCGCGCTGCTAGCATTCCCACGTCTTACAGATGTATGCAAGGCAGCTGTTATGTATGAGGTCTATAAGTAAGGAGATTTGAGAGCAATTAATCGATAGATTAATTAATTTAATGTGATTTGGGCAAAAGAGTGTGTGAAATGATAGCCGGGTAAGGCCACGTGAGCAAGAAGGAATATGTTGGTGTAATTCGGCAAGAGTTCTTCGTCGTGTAGTCGTGATTAAAATGCACGAAACTTTCAACGATTTTCAATCCATGCGCGCATCGGAGTTCAATGCACGAATACGAAATTATTGAGGGACACGAAAATTGCCCCAGTAATTAACAGTGAAAGTGAAAATACGAGAAGACGATTTCATAAAAACAACAAAATGTTGATAATGTTATTCGAATTTCTGGAGAGTTGTGCATGCGAAATTTATCTCGTATAAGATTGAGTATCATAATATTAGAATTTATTGGCTTTAGACTTCTCTTCATCGATTATTTCATCAGTAAAGGTTAAGAAGATATTATCTCTTGATTCCACTTACCACGTCTCAGGAAAATTCATTCCAAAATCTTTAAAGTTCAAGCAAAATCTCCAGTAAAATATCCAATCCTGATTTTTCTGCATGATTTTCAGATGCTAAAGAAGCGAGAACAGCAGTTACAGCTCCATTGCAACGGCGTATTTATCGGTGGTGCGCATGCCCGACGGCGTATTTATTAGTTGTGCGCATGCGCGGCTGCGTATTTATTAGTTTTGCACATGCGCGATGGCGTATTTATTAGTTGTGCGCATGCGCGCTGCGTATTTATTAGTTTTGCGCATGGGCGACGGCGTATTTATTAGTTGTGCGCATGCGCGACGGCGTATTTATTAGTTGTGCGCATGCGCGACGGCATATTTATTAGTTGTGCGCATGCGCGACGGCGTATTTATTAGTTGCGCGCATGCGTGACGGCGTATTTCTTCTTTGCTCGAACGGTTCAAATTTCCATCACTATTTATTTATATTTATTTATTTTTATATTTATTTATTTTCTAGTCTTTAGTTTAGCAATTTTAGCAATTCAAATCAATTTCTAGGGTTGGCAAGTCTGGATGTTCGACAAATAACTCGCTTCCCAACCGTGAAATTTTATTTTTTCACGTTTTTATATATTTTAATTTTTTTATTATTACTTCTGATGATCAAATCTTGAATTGTTAGGCAGCATAAGCATGCATGCCAAATTTCAAGTTTCTAGAATGTTCAGAAGAGCCCTAAATTAAGGTCTGAATTTTTACTCAATAGACAATTCTACTTACCCGCCTGCGAACTCGCCTGCGGACTCCCGCAACTGGGACACTCATAATTCCTTCAATACTTAACGGATGTGTATGAATTTTGGAATGTGAGTATTAATTATCGATACGCTGCCGCAGGAATTATTACAGATTTTTACATGAATTATTTTTTGATTAAAACCAATAAACGTTTTTTAAGCAGCTGGGACACTCATAATTCCTTCAATACCTAACGGATCTGTATGAATTTTGGAATGTGAGTATTAATTATCGATACGCTGCCGCAGGAATTATGACAGATTTTTACATGACTTATTACTAGGTTGGGTTAGGTTAGGAAATAATTCATGTAAAAATCTGTAATAATTCCTGCGGCAGTGTATCGATAATTAATACTCACATTCCAAAATTCATGCAGATCCGTTAAGTAGTGAAGGAATTATGAGTGTCCCAGTTGCTTAAAAAATACGTTTATTGGTTTTAATTAAAAAATAATTCATGTAAAAATCTGTAATAATTCCTGCGGCAGCGTATCGATAATTAATACTCACATTCCAAAATTCATACAGATCCGTTAGGTATTGAAGGAATTATGAGTGTCCCAGTTGCTTAAAAAAACGTTTATTGGTTTTAATCAAAAAGTAATTCATGTAAAAATCTGTAATAATTCCTGCGGCAGCGTATCGATAATTAATACTCACATTCCAAAATTCATACAGATCCGTTGAGTATTGAAGGAATTATGAGTGTCCCAGTTGCGCGAGTCCGCTGGCGATCGAGTTCGCAGGCGGGTCCGTAGAATTGTCGATTGAGTTGAATTTTTTATGACAGACAGACAGACAGACACGAAACGAAGCTAAGAAAAACGTGGCAATAATATATTCCATATTAATTGCCGAAGTTCTGTAAAATTATGCATATTCACTTATTAGGCCATACCGGCGTTGTTTAGTTCGTGATAATTTTTTTCAAACTTTATTTCGTTTATGTCATGTTTTAGTTATGCAGCTGGGGTGCGCAGTTAAATTTGTGGCCAACGGCCTTAAGCCAGAACACGTATTTTAAAATCCCTGTATTTTTGCAGCCCATATATTTTTTGAGGAAAACGAACGTGCAGTAACGGTGACTGCAGCTCGGTACACGCAAACGATTAAAGTCTTTTTTTTTTTTTTGCTAAATCTGCTGAAATTAATGTTTGGTTCCAACAGGATGGAGCCACGGCCCGCAGAGCGCGATGTTCAATGGATCTTTTGGGATGCCTGTCGGAGACCACCACTGCCGTCTTTCGAATGGACTATCCTGATCGTATACCTCAAGAATGTAGTCTATAACACTTCTGACGATATTTATGTTACAATATCAGTCTATAATCTATCAGTCTAGCAGTGCTGTTTATTATGCACCTAAAATACGGCCCCACTGTCTGCTGGGATCTGGCGTCAAAAAACCGCCCAGTGTGAAAGATTACATTGAAAACCATTGCAAGCTAAACCGCGCGACAAATCTACTGCCGCAGTTTTAGCAGGACAGACGCTGGCGTCAGGCGTCAAATTCTACGCCGCAGTAAAAGCAGTCGTGTGTGAACAGCAGTGCACATTTCGTATGTCCGCTAAGGTTCGGCAGTAAATACTGTCGGACGCTGGCAGTATTTACTGCCCTGTGTGAAAGGGGCCTTACGCCACTCGTAAGTCGATTTTGCGTACTTAAGAAGTTTTGATAATACGGCCCCAGTACTGCACATCAGCGCATGTTGTTGTAATCTGTAATTTCTATATAATTTAGAGGAGTGAAGACCTTAAATTAGTATTATTTTATAATTATATTATAATTATGTTTCGCGTTAAATATATTTCAAAACCAAATAAAAAAGAGAAAGAAATCTGTCTTTTTTATTAAAAATGATGCTGAATTTCCTGACACTATTTATCAAAATTAAATTTTATATAATGAATTCATGTACTTATTGAAAAATAATTGCCGCAAATCAGCCCTAAGTTGCGGCTGTGGACATCCGGCGCTATGGCTTAGAGCAGTGGTTCCCATAGTGGGCGATATCGCCCCCCTAGGGGCGATGGAAAGATTTTGGGGGGCGGTAAGGAAGAAGAGGGTGGTAGGGGGGCGATATGGGGGGCGGTAGTCCGAAGTCAGTGTCAGAAGTTCTAACGTTTGTTTGACGATCTCTGTACACAAAACTTGCAGCACATGACTCCCAGC
The DNA here is from genome assembly GCF_000764305.2 of Hyalella azteca. Taxonomy (NCBI): domain Eukaryota; kingdom Metazoa; phylum Arthropoda; class Malacostraca; order Amphipoda; family Hyalellidae; genus Hyalella; species Hyalella azteca. Next base: position 319,991 of record NW_025945320.1, read on the forward strand.
GATTGTTTTTTCATCCAGATCTGTTTTTTTAACCTCTCCTGGGTTTACGTCTCGGACAAATTAACGGCCGGACTCGAGGCCGGTCTCACGGCCAATTTCCAAATTCAATGATCAAGGAATATATCTCAAACTAAGGAACTTAACTCGATGAAACTTAATTGGTAGACGTATTAATTAGGACCTAACAATAATGTTTTGCTCGTGAAAATTGTTTGAATTTTGCCATCGCTTGTTTTTGCCACAGTTATATGTCAATACGGGCCGAAATTCACAGTGATCAAGTAATTTCTTCCAAACTACTGAACAGAATCGAAGGAAATTTTGAATTTACAGTCCTAACTACCGAACGGTAATGTTTAACTCATGAAAATTTTTTCGATTGTGCCTCCGTTCGCGAGTTTTTTTCCATCTCACCTTCATTCGTGATTTAAACAGCAATACGAGCTTAAATTCGCAGTAATCAATAAATTTTTTCCAAACTACTGAAAAGATTCGAACGAAACTTAGTATTTAAATACCTAACCTCAGCAACGGTGATGTTTACAATTTTTTCGTTTTGCCTTCGTTTGCGAGTTATACGGCTACACTTATAAGGCTTTTGGTTAAACCGGCCGGTAGAATAGCCGGTCGTACCTCCTATATCTGTATAACTCGCGAACGAAAGCAAAATAGAAAAATTCTTACGATTTAAACATCACCGTTGAGAGGTTATAGGTATTATATACAAAGTTTCGTTGAAATCTGTTCTGTAGTTTAGAAGAAATTTCTTGATCGCCGCGAATTTAAGTGACAAATTACCCGGCGATACGGGCCGAATATAAGGAAGTGTGAAATCAATAATGACGGTGAAATGAAAAAAAAACTCGCAAACGAAGGTAAAATCGAAAAAAATTATAAGCTAAAAAATCACCGTTTGGTAGTTAAGAATGTATATTCAAAATTTCGTTCAAATCAGTTCAATAGTTTGGAATAAATTCTTTAATCACTGCGAATTTCGGCCTGTTTCGCAATATACGCGTAACTCAAGAATGAAGGTAAAATTTAAAAAAATTACTAGCTAGACATCACCATTAGGTTCTGATGAATACGTGTTTCAAGTTTCATAGAGCTGCGTTCATTGGTTTGGGAGATAGGTATTACTTGATAATTGAATTTGGAGATTGGTCGTGAGACCGGTCACGAGTCCAGCCATAAATTCGCCCCCGACGTCCTAGGTTTCTAGTGCTGAAGCAGTTAAAACAGCTGAAAAACATATTGGTTCACTAAATGGGGCTATATTTGTGAAATACACATTTGTGTTTAACCTTTATCTTTTAAAATTGCAGCGAACTAAATTTCAAGAAAGAGGCGTATGTTTGTGGGGGGCGCTAGAAATTCACTAGGGAGCCAAAGGGGGCGACAGCCTGAAAAAGTTTGGGAACCACTGGCTTAGAGCACTTGACTTCATAGGCTGTTATGCCCTCTAGCGTTCTTACCTACGGAAAGAAATATGAACCAAGTGTGAAATTTGGCAAAGCTGGCATCCGCCCTGCGCCCCGTAGCGCGGCAGATGCAGAATAAGCTTGCTGGTGGCTGTGTCTTAAACGATGTTGCCAGAAGGCTTTAGTTGAAATTTGCGAAGCGCGGTAGAAGTATCGTAAATTACATACTAATAATTGTCAGCAAGACGAGGTGATCATTACCTCATTTTCCATTACGTCACCTCATGGGAAGGTTATAGGTTTTGAAACTAATCAAGTGATATATGGAGCTGTGATGCTGAGAGAGCTGGCGCTAAAGTAATGGTCCCAAAAATTACTATTTGAATTTACAAACCACAACAACGTATCTCTTGTATGTGTAATGTAAAGCTAATGTTATGTTCTTTAATGATATTCTGGGGCAATTTTACCGATCAAACTTTGTTGGGAACTTTTTACACATTTTTTGAAGCTTTCAATATTTTTTTGGAAAAATATTTCTATTGAATAAATTTCAATGATCTCAAACTTCCTGCGTCACAAAGCCAAGTAGCAGAAGCAAATATTATGTGTCCAGCAGCTCTACTTTCTGTAAGTCAGTGGCCCAATTATGTTTTATATTTTAATATAAGTATGAAAAGCTATACTCCATGTAGCTTCAAAACTTTAAAAACATGCTTACCTATATGAAGAACCTCGTATCGAGAATCTTCTTAGGGTAGAATCATTCGACACGCGTGGTTTGCCGACTAGGCAAATTTACAGATTAGAAGTGATAGCATACAGTGTTGGTAAGCTTCACAGACTGGAAGTGGTTCAAAAATATAGTAGTGACATTTTTCAGGATTTTTGCACCAGAGGTGCCCCAGGTGGCCTGCGGTGCGGCATTGAGAGGGAGCACGGGATGGAGTGCCTTATTTAGAGAGAGAGAAATGAGAACTTTTTGATGAAAAATTTAAAGGGGGACTGGCAAGAATGGATGAGGTACATTGGTACATGAAGGAAAAAAAACAACAGAAAAAGGTAATAAACAAAGGATTAAATAGTATGGTTTAAAAGTGCCTAAACACGGAATTTAAAAAAGGATGCTTTTAAACTAAAATAAAATAAAGCGATGCCAAAGTATGTATGCATCATGGTGCATGAGAGCAATGGCGCTGGGTGTGAATGGATGCAACGGACAAGTGTGATGAGGTGAGAAGGAAACTGTGGTGCACCTGCTGGTGCATGGAGGCGTTTTCAGGATAGCGACGGGGGTGATGGAATTGATTATGAGTGAAGTGAGTAATATATAGCGGTTTCAGCGTTTATTAGGCCGTAGGCCTGTCGCCGATTCTTGACATTGCAGAACATCCACAGCATGTTGCGGGCTTGAACTCGCAACTCACTGCTTCAAATTGCCTCCTTGCCGATTCTGACCAGAAACTGGCGCACAGAGCTGGGATCGAATCCGCACCTCTCTGATCCAATTTTGGTCCACTGAACTTTATCCACTGAGCCACCCTGAGTAACAGTAATTACGTGTTGTTGGAGAGAATAAGTAGACTGCAATGACTGCTGATTCCTCTGAGTTAGCAGCAGTAGCTGTAATTGAGAGCCTAAAAATAAATTTTGGAGGCAGATAGAGGAGACAAGTATCAGAAGTGTAGCCTGTAGGGTCAACGGTTCTATCCTTTTTAGCACTCATGTCGATGTTTATAGATTAATATTTTTTCATCAACTCGGTAAATTCATGTAGTAGCCGTATGGGTACGTGCAAATTTGTGGAATAATTTAATAAATGAATATGGACCGCACGGCAGGCCAAATAAAAGTTCTGACCAGAGGTCACCGCGCACCCTAATTCCAATTCAATGTACAGCCGCCGTCCAATAAGCAGTCATTGCAGTCATTTACATCAGCAGTCAATGAAAGAAGAGCAGCAAGAATGGCAGTGAGCATGTGATCAAGATTAATACATGTGATCAAGATTAAATTACATATTGCCTCAGTAGTTTTTTTCATCAAATACAAGATCGAAAATTGGTAATAAGTAGTTCTAACGCAAGTGCATATGTGGCGTCGGTATTGAACCTGCGACAGCCATTAGTGGGACTGACTGTACAATAAATTTTTATTATATCTATGTTATTCAGCGCGAAGTATTCACGACGAGGTCATTCTCGAAATAAGACAAAATTGTTACTGCTAACATGCAGTTATCTCTCACAACTTTTATTTACATACAAGTTGGCAGTGAATGTGTCAGTCATTGAACGCCGTTACACCACAAGAACAAAAAAATCGCGTGACGTTCGTTTATAGAAGTTATTTATGATCCCTTGAATGACTTTTTATCTAGAAATGAGATTTATAACTAAAAATTCGAAATCGAATGAGGGCTTACATCTATGCATCATTATATATCAAACGTCACGGATCTCACTAACGTTTTTGAGGTGAATGGCGATGACTGACAAGATTTCACTCATAGTTTCACTGAGAACAACTCATTCGAGTCCACATTTTTTAATGAACGCACTAACGTTTTACAGAAGAGTTTTAGAAGATAATTTAAAAGGCATTTCAGCAGGGTGCTTTGTTCATCTATGCTACAAGTACCGAAGTACGTTAGTTCATACAACTAAATTAAAGTGTATGAATGACTTTTTATCTAGAAATGAGATTTATAACTAAAAAATCGAAATCGAATCAGGGCTTACATCTATGCATCATTATATATCAAACGTCACGGATCTCACTAACGTTTTTGAGGTGAATGGCGATGACTGACAAGATTTCACTCATAGTTTCACTGAGAACAACTCATTCGAGTCCACATTTTTTAATGAACGCACTAACGTTTTACAGAAGAGTTTTAGAAGATAATTTAAAAGGCATTTCAGCAGGGTGCTTTGTTCACCTATGCTACAAGTACTTAAGTTAGTTCATACAACTAAATTAAAGTGTGAGCAACATCGAATTCTAAAGTAAAGTTGGTAAAACGTTTATGCTCCGCAATTAAGCAGGTTTATTTTTTGTTTAAAAATTTTTAAATTTCTTAAGTCACCGATACATATCTGAAATAACAATTAATTAAATTTTATGTATTGTTATACATGTGCTTGCATAGTCTAATTTTTTAGTCTTCGATTTTTTATGTTTGATCTGACAGGCTGGTTAACAATTTTCCCGCCAAACGTTTGCGCTACTTTAGTGGGCGTCGAGACGCGCGCTAAATGTCTTCTAAAAATCTGTTTAACTTATATTAAATTTATGGATAAAAGATCAATCTTCTTTATTCATGTTTGTAAGTGCCTAAAGAAGATTCAAATTCGCTCATGCTAAATATTTTTGTGGGCCCTATGTTGCTTTTCCAGTCATCTATATGAATGTCATCTATATAAAAATCTAAATATAAAACCTCAATATTATTACAAATATGAGAAAAAATGCAATAAAAAGTCATGAAAATAATAATACCTATAAATGTTGATCAAATCACACAGTATTCCATGTAAAATTTTGAGTTTAGTGATAGGCTTACTGTTAAATGTCTTGCAACTTTCATACGTTCCAAGAATTTCTCTTGTCAATCGTCAGTCGGCTTCTGCAAGTTACCATGTTTCGACGAAACAGTGCGCACGAAAAACGGTAAGAAATTCGTTATCTTCTTACGTATTTGAGCTTAATTGGTCTTATTTTTTAATTTAATATTGTTCAAAATATTTTGATGCTGCGCTGGTGCAAAATTTTTTATTGTGCTGAGTAAAATACTGTCTGTCGTCTGAACATCACTGCTGCTAATTCTTAAGAGAGGAGAAGCCGCCATCTTGTGCATTGGGTGCGATCGGTATGAACTTATGAAGCGTCTCTTATGAGCGTCGTTGTCGAATGTCGACTAAGATAGAACGTTGTTTCAACTTTCAAGTTGAAGATGAATAAATAGTTTGGCTGTGTCATTGCTTTTATTATTTAAAGACTTACTACGCTATAAAGTGGGTAACAAACTTCCAACCAGCGCTCTCGTTCTTAGCTGTGAACTGTGATGCAAATGAAAGTGCAAACAAAGATTGGCGTTACGCCGTTACCTAGGTAGCTATATTTAATTTGCCATTTTTGACCAACTGGCAACTGCTGATAGTGATAGTCAGCTTACTAGATCCGTAGATCGGTAGATCCTAAACCTTAGCCTTGAACTTACTGGGGTTTGACTTTTGTCCTATCAGTTGCATTTAATCCACAATTTCACAGCTTTTAATTCGTTAATCTAGTCTTTCTCAACCTTACCTAGGCCTATTGTGATCCAGGATTACAATTTTTTGACAGTATTTGCTGGACTGGTTGCTTGGTCATATCTGAGAAGTATTTTGATTGCCTAGGTACCTAGAATTATGGTCACACCCGAGTTGCTAGAATTCTAAGAAAATTGGTCAATTTAGCCAACATCAATTCAGGCATCTTGACTTGATGTAAATAAAATTAAGGCTTAAAAAAGACTTGGAAGTTCAAATCAATCATGCTATCATCATAATCATGCATACTCTCCTTGTGGCAAACCAAAGATTTTTTAGAATCATTTCATAAGTTCTTGATTAATTTTACCCCTAAACTCATCATTTTAATCAATTTCTTACGTATGATAATGCTGGTAGCCTATCCAAGATAGGCTACCTACTCTCTCACTTTTTCTTTTAGGACTCAAAAATGAACTTGAAGGCCATGGCCAGGAAGATGTGCCAGGTGCGCGGGAATTTATTTTGTCATTTTAACGACCTGCGTGGTGCGCTGTACTATGCTGGTAAAAAAATGTGCCGTGCGCCGTACTTTAGAAAGCTAAAATATTTCTACTATTTTAGTCGACAATATACGCGAGTATATTGACTACGCGAGTCGAACTGAATTTTCTACTTGTTCCTGAAATCTTGCGGCTCTGGCATGACAAATTTTTAATACATTTGGAAACGTGAGGCCTGATCATGCACTTTTTTTTAACAATTAGATAGGAGGTAATTCATCTGGCGGGAATCTCGCAGTTATGGAAGTGGCAGGAAAGCTCTAGTTGCAGCCTTAAATGAAGATGTTTCCCATGCTTGTCTCAGCATAGTGGCAATTTGGCAAACCAGAGATTTTTTAGAATCGGTTCATGTTCAATTTCCTCATGTTCTTAACATTTAATCAATTTCTTATCATCTTATGTATGAAAAGATGATCACTAGTTTACTAATAGGTCTCAAGAAAAACTTGAAGGACAACAAAAACATTTCTCCTTTGCTGCCATAAATTCAATGTCCCATGCAGTATGCTGAAATTCAAATTCAAACCATTAAGAGGGAAAAAGATCCACTCTCCAATTGCTGATTTTTTTTTTAGCCTTGAATCCTAAAATTTCCAGTCATAAGTTTGGTTTTTGTGCTATAAATCTCATTTTTAGGCCACTGAAAAGTGAAAACAATATTAAAATTTTTTACTGGTTTCTTTGGATATCTTTATTTTAAATCTGAAAATAGCAAAAAGTATTCTGGAAATTGAGAGGAAGCCACCTGTGAATACAACAAAACTGCCTTGTGCTGGCCGTAAACTTACAATTTTCAGACTTGCTGTAATTTTATAATTAAAAATGAGTGAAAATGGCAAATTTTGCCCTGCTACTTACAGAAAACTGCTCATAAAATTATAGTTTTTATCCCCAATTTAAGGAAAATTCTAAGAGACATAACTCATGAGACTGATGAGATGTACTTATTTATATCTTGTTTGTACAAGATTCAAAACTGCCACTTTTTCCTGTAATATTATGGCTTACAAATATGCTACAACCTACAAAAAAACTGAATTATTACTTTATACACTCCTTCCAACTTTTGGGCACCTAATGGCTAAAAATTTTTTGTTGACATTTATGCAGTTGCTGTCATTTCAAGTCAGCTCTGAAACTTTTATGTTTCTCAGGTAGACAAGAGAAGTATTTATCATATTCTAAGTTATCTCTGAAATCGAGAAAATATTTTAATAGCTAATTTTGATTAAGAAAAAATTTGATATAAAATGTGCCTCTTGGTTAATGAGTTGGTGCTTCAAAGCCTGCTTTTCATGGCTTGAAATGAGAACTGGGGCTTTGGAAAATGAACTTGCTGCTTGAAAATTTTAATGTGACTGGCTGACTGCAAAATTCATGAACTGGCAGCTTCAAGAATTGAATTATGGCTCAAAAAGTAAATATTTCCTACACTAAAAAAAGAGAGGACCTGACTCGGTTCATCTGCCACACTTCAAAAGTGGTATTGATTAAGAAATAGTATGAATATATTTGCCACCTGAAAACCACTTTATAAAGTATCATTTATTTTGCATGCTGAACTTGATATTCTTCAGATGAACAGTGCTTTAGAAAAAATCTCACATGACTGGTAAAAAAAGCAATCCTATTATAGCATGAATTTATGTATAATTTAGAAAGAAGTAAATTGAATGCTATTCATACATGGTAACATTTTGCTCTGTATCTGTATCATTAAATGGAAATGAATTGCATTCCATGATGCAATATTTTTTTCTGAAAAAATTGAAGGAATCTAGTCACTGTTATTAAAAGAAAACACTCTCTATATCTTATGAATTATTGCACTTAAGTGCTGTGAAATTTATACCTCATGAAGTATGAAGGATATCAGGCCATCATTTTTTCAACAAGGCCTAGTGCATGTTCTCAAAAATTGCCATGCTTTAAACAATACTAGTTATTAGTTGGGAAGCTAAATTATTTGAAATTAGAAAAACCACATGTACTTGAAAAACCCACTTGTGAAGATTTTTCTGAGTGAATTTTGTCTTTAAAAGTAATATATACCTTGAGGGTTTAATCTTCATTCTTAATTACAGCCTTCTTTTGCCAAGCTTGTCAAGATTCAAGCCTACTTTATTAGGCTCGAATGAGCCTACTTTAGGAGGCCCAAAAACTTTAGTAGTTTTTTTTTTTTTCAAATATCAACTTGCAACCTGACGAAAACAAACAAAAGTCAATGGGCTTGGCAGTTCTCATATTTTTTTAAAGTATTTTTCTTAAAACAATGTGGGTTCTTTCACTTCTTTGTATATTTCACTTACAGAAAATACATGCAGTATGCAAATTAAATTAACAGCAAAGTTGAAATAGATGTTAAAGTTCAGTTTAGATTGGGCTAACATAAGACTTTAAAAAATCTCTGCAGGTTAATTCTCTAGCAATGACATGACAAGAATGTCCAAAAAAGCATCCCAAGAATTTATACAAAAGTGCTAAAAATGCAAAATGTACTTTGATGTGAAGCAAATATCTGGTGGTCACTTTTTTCACATTTCATTGCATCAAAATAAGTTTATAATGACTTTAGAACAAGTTGGAGGACCTAGTAATAGATAGATAATTTTTAGTGGGTGTTTTTTTTCCTAACCACTATTGCTGTTGGTTGGTTTTAGTCTAGGACCGTGCATTATAGAATTGGATATCAAATGTATTTCTGTGTGCATATTTCATTCAAGACAGTCAATTTAATTGTTGTCAAATACTTACATAAATTTCTGTATTTGTGTAAGTAACATCTATTGAAAAAAGAAGTCCACCAAGTGCACAAGATTATTTTTTAATAGGGATGTAAAAATGTTTATTATTTCTGGTCAGTAGAATTTCTATGTATGAATAACATTATTTTTGGTTGAATAAAAAAAAAGAAAATTTCATGTAAAGATATTCATTCATAATAAAATTTTTTGAACAACAAAGATGTGTGGCAACTCATAATTCTGCAGTTGTTTGCCTACTTCACATTTGCCGAAATCTAAGGTTTGCTAATTAGGATGTTGAGCGTTATTTCTTCTGTGATGCTAGATGAATTTTATTCAGTTCAATTGTTGATGAAATATCTGGATTGAGCCGTAAAAATGAAATCCAAAGTAAAGTTGAAACATTCAAATGTTACCTCAGAGCTGATAGACTGCAGTAGAAATGACAGTTTTTCCAATAGCGCATGTATGCAACGCAAGGAGAAAGCTGCATCACAATATTGTATTACACCTGAAGGTTTTATTCCTTGGTGGTCATGTTTTAATTAACATCTATGTATGTGTATTGACAACTATAGTACAAGTTAGGACCTAGTAACATCAATAAAGCTATATACAATTGGTGCATTCATAGATTAATTCCTATTTGCCTTATTGTTGCAGGTGCTGAAAAGACATAAAAATGGATGGAGGATTACTCTCGCTGAAGTGGAACAACCACCGTTCCACTTTCTTCTATGTTCTCTCTAATGTTAGGAAAAAAGTGAGTAGTTCTGATCTTGTTTGCATTTGCTAATCTTGCCCAGAATGTTTGGGGGGGCTTTGTTTTGCTGCCAAATTTTAATGAATTATGTTCTTAATCAACATATTGTTATAAAACTATTTGATAACAAGTTTTGGATTCTGTTGTTTCTTTTCAGACAAGTTTTTTTGTTGGTTCAAGATTCATTTTATTATATATATATGTTGAATTTCGTTGTTTGTTCTATGTATTTCAGTAATATAACTATATATATAATGCTAATCAATATTAATAGTTGTATATAATAATTAGATGATAATTGAACCATTAGGGATTAAAGATCAAACTTGTTTACCTGCCTTTCAATTATTTAATTTACTACTGTAGTACTGTAGATTGAGCATTTGACCTGAAATTTGGCATATGCTCTTAACTTGTTTGTTTATTTAATTCCATTCTGTGAAGTTAAGAATAATTAATTAATTGTGCTGCAATGCAGCAATCCATTTTGCTCACGTCATAGTTGCAGACTACATGTTTTTAATTGATATTCATGTTGTTAAACCAACACTATTTATTGGAAAAAAGTCCTTCAAAGATTACGTAGCTTTATGGGCTTTCTATGTGATGTCCAACATTAACATCGGATTTTTTTGGCAGGAATGTTACACAGACGTGACGCTTGCCTGTGACGGGAAATTCTACCCTGTGCACAAGCTGGTGCTGTCAACGTGCAGCGAATACTTCGAGCAGATGTTTGAACAAACTCAGTGCAAACATCCAGTGATTGTCCTGAAGGATATCAGGAGCGAGGAGCTAGAGTCCCTGCTCAGCTACATGTACGTTGGTGAAGTGAACGTCGTACAGGAGAAGCTCTCTGGCCTCATCAAGGCTGCTGAGTGCTTGAGAATTAAAGGCCTGGCCGTGCCTGATGAAGAGCCAGCAACAACCAAGTCAAGTGGAGGTTCTAGGGAGAAGAGAACCAGTGATAATAGCCTAAGTAGTGAAGCAAAGAGGAGGAGACAAGATGACGGTTCTTCATCTCAAAGACAAACTAGCAGTAGGGAAGAGACGAGTCGGAGAAGGGCGGACCAGTCATCTAGTAACAAATTTAATAGAAATAATGCATCGTCTAGTAGCAGTTCTGTAAATTCTTCTAGAGAGAATAGAGATAGCGTGTCTGATCATCGTACAACAAGCAGGGATGCTTCCGAGCCCAATGAGCTGCATCATGCGCAGCAAGATAATGACATCGAACTTAAGGCTGAAGAACTTCCAGACGCTCATGAAGATCTTCCTTCTGAAGTGGTGAGTCCTTAGAAAGTCTTATCATTTGTGCTTTGTGTTACCCTTATTTTGTGCTGTCCATGAGATTAGTGTTGCTCAGCACCACAAGTTAAACTTTCACCTCCGCCACTGTAAAGTTAAACAAGTTAAACTTACACTGTAAAAACTATAGTAAGTCTTGGATCTACTCCAATATCCATTCTCATAATTATTTTAAGTTTGCAGTTTTTAGACTTACTGCAGTCTTTTAAACCTTCCTTGATCTCCATAGTTGATTATTTCCTTCATTAAATTGTGATGTAACCTTCTTCATCAAGTTGTGATGTAACGTGACTGTGTTATTTCTGACAGCCTCCCGAAGATCCTGGCGACGCCGTGAAGCAGGAGCCCCTGGACCTGGACGCTGTTTATCTCTCTGACTCGAACTCGGCCTCTGACACCAAAGACATGCTCGTGGAAGACAGCTTCGGGGAAGCTGACGGCCAGCAACACTTTATGGACGAACTGCTTGGACAAAACTCGGCTTCTGATCAGCATGGGGTGAGGCTCTTCTCTCTTTACTTACTTAGTATAAATTACCTATGGTCATTATAATAAAAATTATACGTTTTATGAATACCTCTTATTTGCATCATATGATCAGATAGCTGTGAGAATGTTGATTTATTTTGTAATGTAAATTATTAAGGTTGATATGATTATATGATATAATGGCGAGAATAGATTTATGAATATCAGACTATAGTGATGGAATTTGAAGTATTAGAACTTTTTTTATAGTTTTTGGTAACTTTCACAACGTTGAAATTATGTCCGAGTTACATAACTTGCACAACTAAAATATCTTACTAATCTTCATTTGCTTCTATAATTGTTCATGCAATGATTGTCTTGGTCAAACGAATGAATCTTGTTGGCAATATGGATGTGAAAGGGAACTACATAAATGACGTGTTGTTGTGTTGCAGATGGGAGATTATGGCGAGGGAGGGGAAGGTTCCTCTTCCTCAAGCGCCGCGACCAACCAACAGCAACAGCACATGGTGAGTTGAATTATGCCAGCCATTCTCAGGCTCTACGCGCGACCAGACCATTAGCCGCACAGCGAGCCTCCCCCAGAACGCAATTAATAAACATTAACTTCTTCTCGTTATCTCGTGTTCCAAATATTAAAGTATTGATTGCAAAATTGAGACTATTAGAATTCCCATATAATAAAGTTAATTGAAATTTCTCATCAAGTTGTCCAGCAGACGAATTTTCGATGCTGAAACTTTCTATCTTTGTAGATCATTGCTTCATTACTCAAGGATACCTTTCAATGCATTTCGTTCTCATATTTGAAGTATCCGGATCTATAAAGTAACTTGAGAATAAATTTTCTGTAGTGATTGGAAATGTTATTATAAATTTTGCAAAAATAGTAAAGAAATCTGTGCGTGGTTTGAGGAAAAATGCCTCCACCTCTTAAAAATATATCTTTGGTCATAAAATAGCATGGTTCTCTTCAATAATGCCATGCTAATAAAACTTGCTCTGTGATCCCAAAGTGAACTCCGTGGTTCTGGCTCTGGTCGCTCGTGAAGCCTGGTCATGCGTGCGATGTAGAGGCTATTTTCCCCGCCTTCCCTCATTATCCTTCTCTACTGGAAACTCTCGCCTCTTATCTCAATTGACTCTGTTTCATTCTTCATCACAAAAATTTGTTTGTAGGCAATGTATAGGATGAGAAATTTTCTCGCGGGGATCGAGATTTGACTTTTCTACTTGGTTACGTTAAATGATGTATCCTGAGTGTTGGCAACGTTATGTATAGAATGTTGAAAGGATCTAAATGCATACATCAGAACACTTTGGCACTCCTGACGACAATCCTATGGTTGCTTTATTTTGTTGTTTTTCATTAGTCGATCGCGAGTGCGAACTTCCTCTCGAAGCAAGTGAGGGGAAAATTATATAAGAGGAATCCCTTGTATAATTTCTTTATAATCCCACAAAGATCTTCTCCCAAGTTCCTCATACGTCACAGCACAACTTTCAAGTTTTCTGATTCTTTACAAAAATATAATCACTGTGCGAAAAATTCAACAGTTACTGTAAATTTCCACAAGTAAGCGACCTGTTGACACTGCTAGTTTCCTCTGAACATTATATTGAACTGTCGATCTGACCTCTTCTCTCTGTGTGATGCTTTGAACAACTTCACAACATTCTAGTTCGAGGTTTCTACCTCAATGTTCACATTTCCTGCTTGTCTATTCCTGAACTTCCATCCAGTTCAATCTCATACCATTATATCGAAATGAAGCCTCTTCATCGCACCATGAAGTTCTATTATTGTTATAATTAATATACAATTTAGTTTATAATAACGGTATTTTTTATCGTGAGTTGTGGACGCTTCCTCAGAATATTCTATCCTGAAGCTATGCAAACAGAATCTGTTATTTAAGTACTTTCAGCTTATGATTACCTATTTTTTGTGATAAAATGATCTCCGCACTTTAGATATTAACTGGAACTTATATACTCGTGTGTATTGACAACATTTTTACTCAAGATAGAATTAGCTTATTCAAATAAATGTCACAAATATCCCCGGACACATGTCTGCAAAAGCTATACAATATTGATAGTATATTGTGGTCATTTCAGGTAGATTATTAGCTCTGAGGAAGCGTTCGTTGTTGTACCGTCACTTGTTACTGCTCAAGTGACGCCTTGACTTAGGCATTGCCGAATATTGCTCTGTTCGAGCAGCTCTTCCCTTGTATTGCGTGATCTTTAATGGCAGCTGCGAGGAATGCTTTGAACTTCTCTTTAGCTGAGCACAGGTGCTCAGAATTATTCAAATATTCAGTTGCTCAATACCAGAAAGTACAATTTTTGTCATTAATCGGTTTTGTATGTATATCCAAGTTTTATAGTTGAAGTGTCATTTTTTGAAATCAAATGTCTCTGTTCACTATATTTTTTAATTTCATGGAAGAGCTGGTCGGAAAATTAGCGTGGGAGTAGCCCTAATTTCTCTCACTATGTATTTTTATTTGAGCTTTAGTTCATTCCTCCTAACATTATTTTATTCCATTTTCGTTATTATTTCATTTACATTGTTTTGATATGATTTATGTGAGGGGGGTTGCTATATTTTGAGCAAGAAGTAAAACCCTTGCATGTTCAATGAGCCGCTCGACAATCAAAAGAAGTCGAGTCAAATGATATGTGAATAAGCTTCTGCACCGTTTATCACACTTTGAGTTGAAGTTGAACTTTGAGTTATTCTATTATGATTTGCACCTTTTATTATATTTGAGTCGTTATGCTTGAGTTGCGAATACAAGATGTGAAGATCAACTTGAGCCTAAAGCGCTGTCGAGGTGGAGATGCAGAAGCAGGTTTGTTTATTTCTTACATGATTGTGTGTCACCGTTGACTCCCCACTACTCTTGACTCTCATGGCTGTTGTTGACATGATTACCTTCATTCTTACGTGCTGTTGTGATCATATCGACATGGTCTTCAATGAGCAACTTACTCGTGAATATCCTCGTAATATTTAGCTCTGAACTCGTGGCCATATATGACTGCTAACCTGCGCTGACGATTTCTATTGATGGTGGCTATAGAAATTGTGGTGATGTAGCATGGACTGAAACTGCATCCTTTGAAACGGGATAGAAGTGAGGCTTTACCGCGTACAATGTGAAAAATGCTGAACAAAAAAAATTACACAGGCGAGCTTATAAAAGTTAATCATGTGTACAAAAGATTTATCCCAGGAACGTTGTATTAACAGGTGTCGATATATTTATTAACCGTGTTCGTGCTTGGTTTTTGACGTGTGGATGTTATTTATATATAGATAATCTTCAATGCAATTTGTTACCTGCAACCTTTATATTACGACGAACTATGTAAATTCATGCAATAAATGAATCAGACTTCAACTGACTTATTTCTTATAGATACCTATGTCAATGGTATATTTGTGTCGAAAGGAATTTTTTTGTTCGATTTTTATTTGTATTTTAAGCATATATAAGCAAAGTTGTGTTGTCTGTATGTGCATATCGTTACTTCCGAGGCATTTTTTTATTATTATTTAGGTTTTGTGTTCGGTTAAAATGTAAGGTATTGTCTCCAATTAAATGTTATTTCAATATCTTTTTATTTGGACGTGTTGCGAACCGTTTCTGCCGCGCCGTGCTTTGCGGGTATAGATGTTCTTGATTGCATCTGAATTACTTCAAATCTTAGTTGTAGCTATGGACTGTTGTTGGAACGGAGGACGGACCGAAACGTTGAGTTAGCCGTCTGGAGTTCAGCGCTTGCCTCATTCATGTATTGCCCTGTCAAGCATCGTTGTGATCAGAGTTACCAAGACACTCTTCTTTCACTGCTTGAGTGACATTGCAAGTTGCAGCTGAAGAAGACGTTTCTTTTCTTGTAGGGCTGCGAAGTTGATGGGGAAGACGAAGAACGAGGTGTGGTGGATGAAGAGGATTGTCAAGTTCCCATCAGGGATGAAGCATTAGCTTCTGCTCCTCCAACGTCGATGATCCAGATAAAGAATTCTTCTGCTTCTTCCTTCTCAAAACAAACGTTACACTCTCCTACGCGTCCAATTACACAAAAACACAGAAGTTTTTTGTTAAGTGAAATATTCGCGTCTCAAAGGGCGACTCAA
Organism: Hyalella azteca; assembly: GCF_000764305.2. Classification (NCBI taxonomy): domain Eukaryota; kingdom Metazoa; phylum Arthropoda; class Malacostraca; order Amphipoda; family Hyalellidae; genus Hyalella; species Hyalella azteca. The sequence continues at coordinate 335,688 of NW_025945320.1, forward strand.
TTTCAAAGGTCAAAGGCAAGTGCAAGCGACCAGTTGTCTGAGTACAGACTTGCACTTTATCGTGACTGTGACGCTACGAATCTATCTGCTAGCAAATCCGGCAGATCGTCTGTGCACGTTTCATCCGCAAGTTCCAGTCGCGCTCCGCCTGCAATTTTGGAGTCTACAGTTCACGTGGACCAAGCTAACAGCTACAAGCGCTACCAGTGCTCGCTGTGCGGACACTCGTCGTTGCAGAAGAAAGATCTCGTGAAACACACACGTATTCACACGGGCGAAAAGCCATTCAAGTGTAGATACTGCGAATATCGCTCAACGCAGAGCAGTAACGTCAACACGCATGTCAAGAGGGTTCATCCGGAGACTTTAGTGGCTGATCTCTCTTCACTGGGCTCAGATTTGGTCCCCGTGACGACTTCTCTCAACTTGTTTTAGGTTTCCGAAGCGTACTTTGAAGTTAGCGTCTCGCAATAAGTATGAAGTAAAATTAATAATGCCGGAGCTGCAAAAGCGCTAACGATAGACTACCCCAAAATTTTGAGTAGGTAGTTGGTTTACCTACCTGTTTGTTTAACCCTTGTTATACAATGAGTATTGTTTTATGAATTTATGTTGCCTTCCAGAGGAAATTATTCCGTGAAGTACTTTCTGTCGGTGATGAACTTGTAACTAAATTGACTTCATTTCTTCAGAGGTTTCTCTCTCCCTCTTTACGAAGGCAAAGATTTGGTGAGATTTTATTCTGTGATTATCATTGGTTATTAGAGCGTTTTATGTAGGCTTGAGCATCTAGTCGAATTATTTCGTGGAAATTTTTTTCACTGGATTACTCCGTTGTTCTCGCTTGGGATCTGCTTCAGTTTGTGTCTTAAGTCTTGACCAAGGTGATGTTGGGTGACTCGCATAAAAGCTGTGTTTTGTGCTTGCGACTGGATTAATAGTTGATATCGGCTTTTTTTAGGGAGCGGTATGGACTGACGATCTTAGAGATAGCTGCAATTGGCCTGACCTAATGGACCATCGGCCGGAACTGCTGCCATCTAGCGCTCAACTCTCAGCCAGCTCAGCTGCTTCCATCATTAACTATGATTCGTTGTACGAAGAATCTCTTCAACACGAAAATAAGACCATTGGTAGAAGAACCTCTGTGTTGCGGGGCAAACGTCATCAGTGTGCCTGTTGCCCGTACAGTACTAACGACGTCGGCAATTTCAGACGACACACGAGGATCCACACCGCTGAAAAACCCTATGCGTGTAGGTTTTGCGACTACCGGTCTGCTCAGAGCAACAATCTCAAGGCTCATGTATTTCGACATCACAAACAAGCGCAGCGAACGCAAACTGTCGACGACGTCCAGAGATTGAAATGAGTAGATGTTCTCAGTGAACTCGGTGGTGACTCGAGGTTCTTGAATAAGAAAGCTGAGAAACTCGTGGATAAATGTACCTGATATATACGCCAGCTGTGTGGCGTGGATTTATGGATGTGACTATATTGTGGCTACTGTGATCTAGTGCTTTTCAAATGAGTTAAATCGCACGTTATTTAAATGATTGTTTGGTTATCCTTATTTAATTCTTTCTATTGTCCTGATGAAAAGTCTCCTTTTTGGTTTAATTATTATTACTGACTGGGACTTGCTCCTCTAGGCCTGACAATTGGGCTTTGATGCTTATAGTACGTAGAGTTTACTCCCCCAGAGAAGTAGAAGGAAGACTGCACACGCGTGACTCACCATGCGCTCTCGGTTTCTCCCTGTAGGAATATGGGGACGGAGGCGAGCTGTCCGCAGCTCTATTGTCCACTCATAAGATGGTTAACATGGGAGTCTCACAATCCCTCGCGCCTTCAAGTAACGTCTCTGCCGCTACTATAGGCTCCTCCGTGCATGCCATGCCAAGCTCGTTACCATCACCCGAGCGCTGGAAGAACTTCAACAAGTGCAACGTGTGTTTCATGTGCGGTTACGTGGCGCGTGATAAGACTAACCTCCGTAAACACCTGTACACGCACACCGGCGAGAAACCTTACGCTTGTCGCTTCTGTCACTACAAGACCACACAGTCGAGCAACCTGCACACTCACATGAGGAGACATCATCCAGAACAACAATTTGCTGCTTCTCTCAACAACGACAACTTGCCTTCGCCATTCTTTCCTGCTACTATGAGCTTCCAAGAGCGATGATGTCAACGACCCGCTTCTTTGGGCTACTGTCTCTCCTTACCCAATCGTAAATTAATCTATTATAACTCCTTAGTATTGTTGATGATTGCGGATTGAAGCAAAAGTCTCTTGAATATCGTTGCAAAGTTTCTTGCCTGCTAGAGGGCTATAAGCTTGGCGTGTCCCTTCTCATTCAAGCATCTTCTTTAACATGCGTACCCCTAACTGTAATTAGTTATTACTTTTGAGACCGATACTGTTTACCACTTATTGATTTATCTTCAACCAGGTTATTATAGCTGCTAGAATTATATTAACACAGCTGATTATGGAAACGATTGTCCAATTATTTATTATGGATTTTATTTTTTATTCGTCGAAATATTGCAATTAGGAGATGAATTGATGGAGTAATTTATGTTATCTTTCTTTTACAAAGACGGAATTTCTATGCTTAGTTACGACTTGCTGTATTCTCTTTTTAGGTGCCATGTTGTTCTAATCCTGACTTTACACCTGCCACGTGTGATTAGGTTTGAATTTTCAAGAATTTGTTGTCCTGTATCCGCTCACCGAGCCTCGTTGATATCGAGCTCGTCATCATAGATGCTTAACTCAATGAGCTCTAGTGTGGTGATGAACGTTTAAATTCAAAGTTACCTCTGACATATTGTGCAATCTTTAATGTAGAAAGTCCTAAACATGATCGGCAATGAGTTCTGATGTGTCGTAAGATGTCAAAGTTTACGTTATTTAGGACTAAGTTTTGAGAATTTATTTTTTACTGCAAAGATTTGGAAGATCTTAGTAGGATTTCATCATTTAATTATTAGACATATAACTGAGTTATTGTCAATTGTTCAAAAAAAGTGACGCCAAGCGTTATTTTTGTGTTTTCACCTATCAATTCCCTGTACTTCTAAGTTTTGCTAGCCCCATGAACGTTGGAATTTTAGATTTAGCGTCTGCAATGATTACTCTTCATCCTGCAATGCTCACTGAACGTCCTATTGTATGCGAGCTCGAATTAAATCTAAGTACGCCATCGCACGTTTGCAATTTTCCCTCTAGCTGACTACTATTGATGCTGCGAACTAAAGTTTCTTAATCTGGATTGCTGGTAGATTTGACCGTAATTTTTGTCACTAGGTGGACGGTGTGGTGCGGTCACTGTCTCAGTCCCTGGCATCGTCAACTTACACTAAAATTCCGCAAAAATTTACTGGCACACGCACTCCAGCTTCTCGCCATTCTTCTAGCATCGAAAAGAAGTCCATGCTTACAACGAGCTCAGGAATTCAGCACTCTTTATCGTTCTCTATGTTCGATGGTCATCTGAGCGGCTTGGTGCCGCAAGAGAACATGAACATAACACCCTTTGAGGAACTACGCATGGAAGATGTGCACACTCCTGGACGCCTATTCAAGTGCCCCGTGTGCGAAAAGATCCTAGCTGACAAGTACATGTTTCGTAGGCACTACATGATACACACCGGCGAAAAACCTTATGCGTGTCCAGTTTGTTCGTACCGTACCATACAAAAGGGAGATTTGAAGTTCCATATTTTGAGACGACACCATAACATTCCAGCGTAAATTTATCTTGTACTATGTTAATTGCACAAAATCCTCTATTCGCTTGAATTATGTTTTCCCGCCGAGATTCCATGAATATGTTATGCTTGTTTGCTACTCCTTTCACAACACGAGTGCGAATGCGAATTCTTGATAGTTAATTCGTTCCTAAGTACGTCGATATATCGTCGAGCCGGTCGAGGCTGCTGTTAAATGTTCAATCGGCGAACGCCAGCCTTGAATTTTTGATTGTATTGTACCAACGTGGAGCTCAGTTTAATTGTATGTGAAAAAATTCGTTAGTCTTCTTGCATCAAGTGACTGGATGACTGGAAGTGACTGACGTGCATTAACTGCGAACCTTGTGGACCGTGCAGCTGATTATGATGTCCTCACTACAGGCGGACAGCGCATCTGCATCGTCGCTGCACCTTCACTTATCGCCTTCTTGCACGGCTTCTGCACTTACGGATTCTGCCTCCTTGCTGGCGGCGTCCAACATAGCAGCTGACACAGCAGCGTCACATTTCCCAATACCTGGCGGCAACTCTGAATCTCTGACACTTCAATCCTCCGGAAGTTTTGAACGATCTTTGTATCCTGCTAGTGGCTTAGATTCTGCCATCTTGTCACTGATCTCAGAAACGGCTTATTATCAGTCATCAAGTTCTCTTAAGAGACTCACACCTTCAAGCGTGCCTGTAATCCCATTTAATCTCCTGAACTTTGCTATGTTGAAGCATGAACTTGGCGGTTTCAAGTGTCCTATTTGTGGGTTGAAATGTCGCGATAAACATCTCTTCCGTACCCACTACCGTATTCACACAGGCGAGAAACCTTTTGCGTGTCCGGTTTGTCCTTACAAAGCAAATCAAAAGTCCAGTCTTAAGGTTCATATGTATCAGCATACGAAGAATAAGCCTAAATAAGCAGTTAATTTCTGCTATGTATATTTAATGTAAAATATGATTGTTGTAATGTATTACAACGCTTACGGTGCAATTGATTTCCCTAAGTTGAGATAGAGGACGGAACCTTATTAGCGTCTGACCCATGTCACGAGTAATGAATATATAGCTCAAAACGCTGATGGTGAAAAAATATGACGTTGTAATCGAGGCCGACCATTACGTTCTAATCCCAAAATCTTTCATTATGTCTGGAAATATTTTTTCTAGCGTTTGTACATAGAGTAGCTTCTCTGGGTGGATGTTCTTGTGCGCGTTAAATGCCGTTTAGCTACACCTACGGAAGAGATTCTAAAGCTTTAATTATTTTTACGTATCGATCGTATCTTTATTATTTATTCTACCATATCCGAGTCTGATAAGATTGCGTGATCATATATAATGCTTCTGAACTATGTTCCCATGAAATTGGTTCTTGCGACTTCACTGTAACGTTTTATTGAAGCATCATAATATGACACTTGAAATTATTTTTGACTACCGCGCGTGTGGAGACGCTTTTTTCTTTTGTTAACTGAATTAGAACTTTTTATAATAGGATTAATTCTTGATACCAGTGAAGAAAGAAGTTCCAAGAAGATGAAGTTAAGTGTATCAATTCTATTTAAAAACCGTGCATTGTTCTTTGAATTATTTGGAACGTCTGAGAATAGTGCATTTCTTTTATTTGTTGAAGTCTTCAATTTATATTTTTAGCGAGTACCGAATTATGGTCCGATGTAGCTGGTAATCGCTGTAATCTCTAATATGTAATGAGGAAATAGATTTGTTAAAGACTTTATTGACAGTTTTGCTGAGCCATTATTTTTCAGTTTTTTCTGAAAGGAGTACGGCATATAAGTTACGAACAGTCGCAGCATTCCAGCAGACACTACCGCGTATCACTGATACTACATATCCACCGCCAATATATGTGCCGGTATTTGCATGGTATCTGACAGGACGTGCTAATAATTCCAACATTAAGTGTGAATCTAATGGTGAATCGATTAAACCATGTGAGTGACGTTTGGTGACTGTTGTAAATCGTTAATAGTTAAGTGGTGAATGTTATTGTTGCATTTTTAGTTAGAAAGTGTTCATGACAGCGATTGTGTGGAGTACACCAGTTTGAGACTGGGCTATCCCATGATCGTTTCGGTTTCGGCTTGCGGACAATTGGGTGACTAGGTAGAGTAACGTGGAAATTAATTGCGTTTCTAAGTGATTCAGGTCTCTCTCATGGAACTTCTTTTGCATAAATTGTTTCGTACTTCATGTTGTTTTTATATTTTTCCTCGATACGAAAAGTTCATTCCTAAAGATGTCTAGTAAAACGTTACTAGTGTACTTTCGTGATACAGCCTGCACTTGATTCAATCCAATTGAGTGAAGTCGTTCGACTAATGCTTGTCATCGCAATCGTCAGTGAGCTGGCTTGTGATTACTGCCAGCTGAAATTTATACTGCTCGATTTGCACTTCAAATCACTTGGGATCTAAATTATTTCAATTCAATGGCTACACGATATGATTCATGCCATGCTATGGTATCTCATTGCATGATCATGGGTAGAATGTGTTACTCGACAACACTAAGCATTTAATGCAAAGCGACTAAATTTTCTAAAGAATACAGAAACGTTCATTTCCTTAGGTGCATGCTCGAGTTTCGTCCAACGTTGTCGACTACGCTGCAGGGACTTCGGTCTGTATGTCTGGCGCTATCCGCTCAAGAGATTTTTCCGGATCATCTTCAGCGCATGTCAATCTGCCTTACCGAGATCTGCTAAGCGATGACGCCCCGTCCTCCTCCTCAGAGCTCATTGACTTCAATAATTCGGCTAACGTAGCCACTTGTCGAAAGCTCTCCATGCCTCGATACGTGTGCCATTTGTGCGGAAAATCTTTTCGTCTCAGCTTCGATCTCAAGCGACATTACATGACGCACACCGGAGAAAAGCCCTACAAATGCCCGCTATGTTCTTATAAATCTGTCAGAAATGCTGATGTAGTGCGCCACATGAGATCAAAACACGTCTAAGTCAGTAAAAAGTGTCCTCGATATAGTGCGCCACATGAGATAGAAACGCACATAAGTCAGTAAAAAGTGCCAACAAGCAGAAGCGAACCAAGAATTTATAAACGAAGAAAATTCGCCCGTTTTCGAATAAAATGTTTCAGTGACAAGCTCTACCACTGACATTCAATTGTACAAGTATTGTCAAACGGATTACTAAATTTACGATGTAGAAATAAATAACTGATATGATCGGAGGTGAAGTAAAGTAACAAGCATTCTGCTGGCGGCTGTTATGTGATGTGCTAATCATAATTATAGTCGTTTTAAATTCTTATTCGATATGCGATAGAAGCAAATAATGAGATATGCGATTCTTATTTATTTAATAATATGATATGCGATAAAAGCAAATCTGAATGCCAGTACCAACAAGCAGAAGCGAACCAAGAATTTACAAACGAAGAAAATTCCTCCGTTTTCGATTAAAATGTTCTGGTGACAAGCTTCACTTTGACATTCAATTGTACATATATTATCAAACTGAATATTCTATTAACGATGTAGAGATAAACAACTAATATGATCAAAAGTGAAGTAAAGTAACAAGCAATTTGTTGACGGCAGTTATTTGATTTGCTAAACATAATTATCGTCGTTTTAAATTATTATTTGATATGCGATAAAAGCAAATAACGATGTGAATACCAGTGTCCACGAAGTTCCTTGTTACGGAAGGTCAATGATGGAATTTTTTCGCTATCTGCTGTCAACCTCAATTGTCGGATTTGTCACTGGTTTTATGTCATTCCTTTAATTTAATGTAGGAATGGTATATCACTTACCACCTGTTGTTCATCGAGAATATGCGTTGCTGCTAAAGCTAATATGTATATTGACGTCGTTTGCATTCCTTCATGTCAAGGCATGATATTCAAGAGATCTGTTGTATTTTTGCTGCCGGTCGAAAGCAATATCAGAAGCTGAAAAATTGTGTCCTCAATCATTTGATGAATAAAATGTCGGTTAATCATAAGCCTCAACGTCATCGAAAAGTGACCAACTGCTTCGAACAATACTGCTCAAACTGAGGATTTTGTGTTCAAGAAACTTTTTGTTACAGTCCCTCAAGGCAAAGCCGCGAAATGTCCCGTGGTTTTCGCTTTTTTTAAAATGAAAGTCGTGTTGTTTCAGTATATTGAACTGTAAAATTGTTTCCAATTTGTCCGTTGTATAAAAAGAACGCCATTTCGTTTTGCACATTTGCTCTAGATTTTTGCCTTGAACACATTTCTGTGATACTGGAGACGTTTGAGCAATGAGCATGAACGATTCAGTGCCCTTCGTATCGGTCTGACGTTTGCAATGTGTGGTAGTGCGTGATGATTCATCATCACGCACTATTCATTCACTGTAACGATTCATTCACTGTAGCGATTAACGTGAATGTTTTTTCACTTTGTAGGTGCTCCTTGGCTTTCAAAATCGTCATCATGAAGTTCAACAACGGATAGGCGGCTGTTTGCCTCGCTTGAACCATCGTAACGAAGAAGTCCTATTGTTCGATAATATTAGTGCGTCTCTAGTTCACAAGAGACATGGATACTCGGGACAAAGCGCAAATAATTTAACATCAGCAACATGTGGTATCGTACCTCTCGAACAATTGAACTTCGGCGATCTCATTACTCCACTCAAAACTTACAAATGTCCTGTTTGCACCCGCGAATCGAGAGACAAATTCGATTTTAAGAAGCATTATGTTACTCATACAGGAGATAAACCTTATTCTTGTCCGTTCTGTACCTACGCGGGTGCTAGAAAGGACAGTCTCATCAATCACATTTTCTTCAGGCATGAGCAACGCTCATCTAACGCATAATTGATTGAATTGTGTCCGCTCTGTTTTCATTTTATTGTGTCCTAATTTTTACCGTTGATCAAGTTGAATTATGTACCAGCAAAGAACTTTATGTTCGGCCTTGAGCCTCGTTTAGCTCATAGCATGTGAAGAAATATCTGTTCCAATCCAAGTTAAGACAATACTGAATGTAAAACGAGCTACACTGCGACTCTGGGATCAATCGTTCATATATGCATTTCGCTGAGAATGTCGTATACTAGCTCCCTACTACCGTACCTATTGTTCGATTATAAGTATTCGTCAGTTTTCACATTGCTTATGATTATATTTGTCACCATTGTCCTTTCATCAAGACTTGCGTCTTTTTTATGTATGAAGTATCTCGAGAATGTAGCTGTCGAAAATTTACGTTAAACTTGAATGTCATTGTTGGTCGCACGCTTAGTTTTGTTCCGTTTCGCTAAAGTGCCTTGTATTGCTATCTCTGCGCCACGATTTCTTCTTATGCGTTAACTTTGTAACTAAAGTGTTCAATTTGTGGATCATGTTTGAGAGCTACGTTTTAAGAGTAAGGTGTAACGCGCTCGTTCCTCTTTTGTAGGTACACTGGCAAACTAGCGCACAATTCTTGAGTTCCGCTCCCGGCGAGCTTCTTCCAACAAGTTCTACTTCCTACAACATCCCTTCAAAGCTCAACAGTTCATTAAGGATGGCGCATCACTCAAGTACTGAGAATCTAGCGATGAATTTTGACGCACATGCACTCTTCAGCAGCGCCAGACAACCGAGAAATAGGGAATCGTCAAACGTGTTGCCTTACTTTCAGCTCGATCTCAAACGGCTGCGTGAAGAGGACGGCAGCGTTACCTGTCCAGTTTGTTGTGTAAAAATTAGAAATTCCACACATTTTCCCAGGCACTACAGACTTCATACTGGAGAAAAACGCTATGCTTGTCCTTCATGCGAGTTTAAGTTCTCCAGAAAAGATCATCTTGAAATCCATATCGTAAACAATCATTATGGGCCTTGAGGGCATTGTGCCGTTGACCTTCCGATTCGTCTGCTTCTTTTTTTTTTTATTTTGTTTTTTATTTTTTCATGCGCATTTTTAGATTTTTGTTGTAAGGAGATGTATGACGACAGATTTAACTGTGAAAATTAATTTAAAAGACGCAACGGAATTTAAGTTATAGCATGCATATTAAATTGGTTCAGACAAACGAGCGACCATCGACCAACTCGGTGCCACGGACTTATGTTAGCGAAATTTTAGACCGGCGACATTTGAAGTCTGAGCCCGATGGAGTGACCAGTGCTTCGAAGACCATGAGATTGGGTTGTGTTTTGAAAAACTCTTCACGGTTAATATCTTACTGCCTGTATATTTTTAACAGCTGGCTTTTCGCGTGCGATTGAGCGTTCTAAATTACGGGGCAATCTAGACGCATATCAACGATGTCATCGTGTAATCTTCGACCGACTTGTTGGTACTTATACCATATTTTCCCCCAGTGCCGCACAACATAGGATCTTATTTATATTTGTAATAAGTGTGTATTATGCAAGGGTGTTTACATGCGGCTTACAGTTCTATGTTTATGCACTCAATGATCATCGTAATTTTGTTATCGCACATGTATGTTATAATAATAGAAATTACGCTATATTTTGGAGAACCATTAGTGTTATTCATATCATATCATTGCTTACGTTTGCTTTTTGCCCAGCCTTTCTAGTCGTTGGAGATCAACTGCCCGAATATAAATATTGAGTGCAACTTTGATTATTTTCCTTTGTGTATCAAATAAGGTCGGAAAATTCGCGAGCGCATGACTTTTTCACGACATTTTCAAAACAAATTTCAGCCACTAACGCTTCGTCACGATTTATCTGAGCTGGATGTTGAACAGGGATGTTGCATTTGAGTGATATATTCATCAATTTGTGTCTTAATCACTTATCAGCAATTTAATCGCCGTTATACCATCTTGATTATTTGTGAAGCATAAACGAAAAGCTAACATCGAACTCTATCGTACTGTTTTGTTGTGAGAGGATCTCGATCGTACCCTGGACTTATTTCCTTCATCTGAGCGCGTTTGAAAAATATTGACTTTCAAAGATAGAGTCGATGCGATGATTCTGGTGATATGAAACAACGTTAAGTAAAGACCTAAATCAAGCCTAGCGAATGTAACTCGACCGCAGCGAAATTAATGTATGTTCTAAAGCACAAATATCGACAGAATATTAACTGCACAAGTCTACGAGTGATGAAGTGAAGGCGACGAAAAGTAACTGTACTTATCCCAGTCCAAGCATGCTTTGGCGGGATTAGAGACCTCCAACATATACTTGTTGGATAAAAATACGTTTAGACGTCCTGTGTTAACTAACTCCACGCCACGTATCTAATCCGCTGCCGTTTGTTTCTGTTCCTTACTGTAGTTTCAACATTCGAGGAAACTAGAATGACGGCTCTATATGTTCAATATAATAATTCAATTGTAAACTCATAATTGTCTTCAATAGGTACTGTATACAGGAAAAGAGCTACTGATCTGCCTTTAATCCAAGCGTCCTTCTTGTAATTATCGAGTGTGGCGCATGAGCCAAACGCTCTTGCACGTTATGAAAAAATGTTGCATTAAATCTTAGACCAGTTTCAGAAGCTTAGTTTCGCCCAACGATTAACTGTTTTATCAGAATAGCGATGACTATTTCCATACCACGGCCATCATGACGCGAACTGGCAGGGTACACTACTGCGAAAAATATTCCATTTGAATTAATATATCCAATTCTAGGCAGTCTGCAGCTTCAACGCCTTAGAACGGACGGTGTATATGGCAATGAATGAACTTTTCCAGTCCCGCTGTGCATGTGCAACGTCGCAAAATGATCCGTGGGCGCAGCCTTTCTTGAAGTCGCTCAGAACAACGCTCATTCAAGGCATGCGTGATTGAATTGATTATATTATGTCTGCTCAGTTTTTACATCAAGTTAAATTATCAATAAAACGCCCCAGTTTCGACACTAAGCCTCGTTTGGCATAGGATGTGCTTAAAGCTTAAATGTTTGGGTAATGTTTGTTTCAAGCCTTCACAATCCTGACGATGAGACAAGCTTCACAGCGACTCTGAAAGCAATTAACCATCAAAGTCGCTTAGAATATTAGAATATCTTATGATTTCCAAACTTACGCACCTATTACTTGATCAAGTATTTGTCAGTTTTCTCACTGCTTGTTTCCATTTGACACCATTCTCCTTTTATTGATACTTACTGTCTGAAATACCTCGAGGAAGTATATAATGGGCGAGTATTTATGTGGAACATTGAAATTACTGTTCCTGGAACGTCTGCTTCTCTTTCGCCTCGCAAAAAAAAAAATTGTACATTGCTATCTCTTTACTGTGATTTTTTCTTGTCCGTTAATTTTGAAACTGAAAAGTGTTCATTTGGTGATTAATCTTTAAAGGCTACGTCTAGAAGTGTAGTGTAACGCGCTTTTGTTCCTCTTCTGAAGGTACACTGGCAAACTAGCGCACAATTCTTGAGTTCCGCTCCCGGCGAGCTTCTTCCAACAAGTTCTACTTCCTACAACATCCCTTCAAAGCTCAACAGTTCATTAAGGATGGCGCATCACTCAAGTACTGAGAATCTAGCGATGAATTTTGACGCACATGCACTCTTCAGCAGCGCCAGACAACCGAGAAATAGGGAATCGTCAAACGTGTTGCCTTACTTTCAGCTCGATCTCAAACGGCTGCGTGAAGAGGACGGCAGCGTTACCTGTCCAGTTTGTTGTGTAAAAATTAGAAATTCCACACATTTTCCCAGGCACTACAGACTTCATACTGGAGAAAAACGCTATGCTTGTCCTTCATGCGAGCTTAAATTCACAAGAAAAGACTATCTTACCATGCATATGATGAACCATCATCATAGTCCCTGAGGGCATTGCTTTATGATGCGTTGCCTTTATTTACAAATTTACCAAGCGTGTGCTTGCATTACCGTGATGCATTATTATACTCGTATGATGGCTGTTATTTTTTTATTATGTATTCTTAGGATTTATGGTGCTACGTAAGTTGAGTAATTGCGGCAGAGGCTGCAGCAAGCAAATTCATGCAGCACAGGAGCGAACATCTACCATATCGGTGCCACTGAACTATTTTCGGCGTTTCGAAAATTTCTGCTTTGAAGGCCCTAAGATCTGGAGGTGTAGATCTTTGAACTTTAAACTTCTGTCAATAAGTTCAAGTATCGAACATTTCAGTAGGTCGAACTGTTTTGTCGCTAAAAGCTAAGTGTTTCTCTATGAATACAAACAATCGATCGGCTGGCGGGGATCATTTGGAGGAGAAAACCTCTGAAGTCCCGGCTAAGGAAATTTTACGGTTGAAATAATGAAGCTTCGAAATTAAGAGCTTAAAATTTGTGCAGCTGATTTCAAGTGCTCACGCTTGATTCGAAAAGTTGTCTGAAAAATTTGTTGGAGTAAGTACCAGGACATTTTTTATATGACTATTCCTTGCTGAAAAACTATGCGACAACCTAGGAGAAGACATCACTTTCCGCTTAGCATCTCTAACAGCCTCGGTAGTTGCATCTGCTGAAACCTTGCCCACGAAAGCGTTTCTTAGTAGTTGGCACTCAAGGCTTGTATTAAGATACATTTCCTGCGTGTATTACTTTCGAAAATGTCGATGCTAGAAATCTCGACATGTTTCTTCGATTAAGGCAACTTGAAATTGTTGATACACCAACTTATTGATCGTCTGAATTTTATCATTTTTCATCATTTTCACGAATTTCCATTGAATGTAGCAAGTCGTTTTAAGGTGTTCATAATCAGTTCTATGGATGGACTTTTCTGCTGTGGTTTAATTTTCATTCAAGAAAATGTCTATTATATTACGAAGTAACATTCATTTTGCAGCCACGCAAGGTTAAGAAAGTCATCATATAGCCTTCGAATAACTTGGTGCTTCTGCCGTATTTTTTGTCTTACAACATAGGATCTCATTTGCATTTGTGATGTGCGTATAATGTAGGGTTGTATGGCTTTCAATCTTCCATATTGATGCACTCAGTGAGTGTTGTGATTTTGTGATTGCACCGTTTACGTTGACAAAAATGTACGATGTTCCAGTTTACGCAATGTTTTGTGGCCTATCCACAATTTCAATTCGTTAGCATTTTACATGCATTATCTTTACATGCGTTAGCTTCTTGGCCCGTCTTCCTAGTCGCTGGACATCAACTGACCGAGTAGAAAAGTTAAGCTGTACTCTTTTTCATTTGTGTATCAAAGAAGATGGGGAGCTGACCATGAAAAGTTGATTTTTTTGACGTGATTTCGAAATATACTTGTATTTTGACGACTGTTTCGTTAGTGCTTGTTTGAGCTGGAAAATTGCTTTTGACTGGGTCTTCTTTAATTTAGGTCTTGATAACTTATTTGTGCTTGACTCATCGCTACGCTATCTTAATTATGTGTACAGCTTTGGAGAAAATTTGAAATCAAACGAAATCGAATCTCGATCGTACTCAGAACTTAAAAGAATTCTTTGCGTGCAAAGGTCGAGGCAAGACGGTAATTCGACGAATTGAAATAAACGTTATTGGTCACTCTTGTTTAATGATTTCAAGCCTTGCAAAATAAGGCTATATAAAAAGTATATCGACAAGGTCGGTCCAACTATTTTTATTGTGATGAAGTAAAGATAACGAAAAATTAGTTGCACTTCTCTCACTCCTAACCCGCCCTTTTTAGCATGATTATGTACCCAAATCTACTATAAAAAAAAATACTTCGAGTGCCCGTCGCTGTTCCAGTAACAAATTGCATGTACTTACAAGTGCCGCGCGCCAACACTATCAAAGCGGCATAAGTAGTTCGCTCTTGATTAAACCTTTCTTTATATGTTATGCTCTTGCTGCAAAGGATAGAACCCGTTGACCGTACTCTAGTTAATTATTTGTTTCACTTTGCACCAAAGTGACACCTTCGATGAAGCAGAATTAATTTTATCGTATAACACTATAATCGACCATAATTTTTACCAGAAAATGATTTATTTTGCTTCATTTTAGTTACGCTTTGTGTTTTGTTCTCCCGTTTTTACATTTGCTTGACGTTCTTGTAAAGCGTCTCTGTCCGTCTCATAGGTGCGCGAAGATTCATCCAGAGCCTCCCAGCAGTTCACTGAACAGTTGCTTCAATCGGTGAATGAAGCTGACGAAACAACATTCCGGATCACGCCTGCTTTATGGAAAACTTCTTTTCCTGATTTGGATTTAAATCCAGGCGACATGAGTAGCAACAACAGTTCAGTTTCAGTCGCGACTAACTCTACGGTGACACCTTGGGAACAACTAGATACGCGTAATTTGGCTATCGACGAAGGCTTGTACAAGTGCCCTGTGTGTTTCAGCATCATCAAACGCCTAGATCACTTCAAGTGCCATTACGTCAAACATTGTGATCTGCCGCGATTCAAGTGCCATTATTGCAAATATCGTGCGTGGCGCATGGGTGAAATGCGCTTGCATGTAATGAGAAAACATCAAGTGAAATCGTAAACAGGCGGCAGAACCATTGTTTTGAAAGTTCCTCCTCTGGTAGGGATTTATATCTAGATACGAGAACTCGAAAACGTGAATTAGAAGCTTTTAGAGCCGATTCTTTCATCTATCGAGTGTTTCACGCGGCTTATATCTGGCAAGTTTCTGAGCTATCGCATTTGTAGCATCTTGTGGCTTACAATTATGTATTTAGTTTCAGCCTTTGAAAAGTGAGTATCTATAGTGCCATACCCACCGGAAATTCAGGCCTCAGTTTTTGTATCGATGCTTAATGCATACCTCGTTTCTTTTGTTAAAAACAGTTTTATATCGAGTTTTAACCCATGTTCATTCCCTGTTAGATACCACCGCATTTTCTCACGAATAAATTAGAAAAATTAATGGACTTCTAGGAATAAATAAGATAGGTGACGCATTGTTGAAGCTTTGTCGTTATAACGAGCGGTGCATTTTGTTTCTTAGGTTGGGGACATCCAATTCTCCCGTTATGGAAGGGATCAACCCTCACCTCTTAAAGTGGCGAAAAGGAGTTCTCGTGTCCCTCATGCTCATATCGAACAAACCAAATTTCAAATTTGTATCGGCACACGCGAACGAGACACCGCTTTGAACTAGACCGCACTCGTCGCACGTTTTGGCCTAGCAACTAGTCTGGTTTCGTTCAGAGTTTCCCGACTCAGGTGTAGTTATGGCTCGAATTAATTAGTTCATTTCAGTTGAAAATTTTGCTTGCCCTTGATGTTTAAATGGATACTGTTCGGGTTTAATTTGTTTTCATTTGTTGTTAGTAGATTTCTTATTGGTGTTAATTTTTATTTTATAATCTATCATGCACTGGGAGGTTAACGTATCATTATAAACTTCCTATGTTATGATGAAATTCTGTTTTCTTAAGACGGCTGCGTTTGTTTTCATAGGTGGACGGTACGTTGCTTAGTTCAAGATCAGGACAGCTTGGCCAGCCCTATCTGGTTATGTGCCACAGCAGTGCTACTTCTTATGCTGACCTCATGACTGAAGAATCTTACCTTTTTGATGAAGAGACTTTCGTTGACAGCCGTAGACCTGGCAACGTTACCGAGAGTCGCAAACCAGAAATGGAAGGGGTTCCTCCCTTCGCTACGTTGGACATGCACCAATTGAGGACAGAAAGAAGCACGTACACGTGTCCTATTTGTTCTCGAGAGCTCCTTAACCCATCATCTTTCAAGAAACATTATGTAATTCACAGTGGCGAGAAAGAGTTTTGTTGTCCGATATGTGCTGTGCGCTTCAACCAAGTGTCGCATTTGTACGCACACGCGCGAAAAAAACATAAAGTTGAACTGAGAAGCACCAGGGCATAAATATTTTGGGCCATAACATTTCAGGATTTGTTCCGTCGATGTAAGTGTACTGCTCATGACTTGGACAAGAAAAATGCTTGCGTTGCACCTGCCAATAAAATAAATTGTCCTCTTGTTCTTAGTTGTCAGCGAGGTGATAAAAGCATTGTGGCATTTATTTATGACGTTTTCAGTTCATTTTTCTATGGCAATTTCTTCTTCTCGCGATAGTAATTTTTTTGGAAATAAGACATCGTTACGATGTTCAGTTTCTCTTTAGTCGTCACATTCATTATTATTTAGCGATCAAACTGTGGCGTAGGCAACTTTGTCTGGTATATTTTTATCTGAAACGCTGGTCTTACTTGGCTGAGAAGAGCGATCTAATTTTGTTCTCACTGTCTTTGCTTAGGGAAAACGCTACCTCGGTCGAGGAAGTCTCTCACAACTGCCGTCAAGTCCCGGCGACCGTGAACGGAAACTTCTCACAGCTCAGTTCACCAATCTACTCTTTGATTCATCCCTCTTCCATGCCGACCCTGCTACCACAAATTCGACCCTTCTTGGCACCACTACTGGAAGATTAATATCATCATCATTGTGCAGTGACGCTTCAACTGAAAATTCTCATATTTTAGGTGCCCGCTCTTTTGACTCTGCGCTTCCTCACGCCTCATCTCTGTCATCGTCGTCTGTTGTACCTTACGCTGATTTGGTCTTGGAAAATCTACTTACACCTCGACGCACTTTCGAGTGTCCTGTTTGTCGCAAAGAGGCAGTTGATCGGTCGACTTTCAAAAAGCATTACACATGTCACAGTGGCGAAAAGCCTTACTTCTGTCCGGTATGCTCATACCGAACGAACATAGTCTCCAATCTATACAAACATGCCCACGTGCAACACAATGTTATTATCAAACGACGGGGATCAATGCCTTGAAAGCATTTTTTTTCTGAAACTAAATATATTTAATTTTAACTGGAAGTTCTATACAGAAAGGAGTGTCATTTATTTTAAGGCGAAGTTCGAGTTCTTTGGTGTTTAGCTTGTATGCTGCAAAAATTGTTTGAACGCGACCTTCGTGAAATTTTGACGAGTTTCGCTTGAAAACGGCATATTTTTTTGCTTTACAGGAGTCCAGCACGACGTTCTTTCGTGCTGTCAAAGGCTCACCAAGCATCGTTGTTGACAGCTCAACGATGTCACAACGCCACAGATTTGCGCTCAAATCATCATCAATTAGCGCATCGCTCGAAAAAGAAACAGACTTACTTTTAGATGAAACTAGTAAAGAATCGTCTTCCTTCGAGTTCAATTCTAATGAAACCCAAAACCTGTCTGTCTCATGTAAGGCTAGTCTTGCTGACGAGAGCGCCGGGATGACGAAACTCGAGTCTGTTACGAATGTAAACTTAGAACGATTTTCGACCGTTGGTCGTTCATACGTCTGCCCTGTTTGTGATAGGACCATAACGGGCAAAAGAGACTTCCAACGTCACTACATGACACACACTGGTGAGAAACCTCACGCCTGCCCGTTCTGCATGCATCGCTCAGTTCGCAAGTCGGACATGCTGCTTCACATGTCGCGCAGACACGGATGCAATCTTTAGCTACGACTCTTGTAGTTCGCTGCAAGTTTTCTACTGATTGTCGATAGAATGTTACTATTTATCATTTTATTTCTTGGAAGAAATATTCCCGGTTTAAAGATAACGACATGTCTGTATACAATGTTATTTTAAAATTTGTAATAGCGTTATAATTTGGCATTACCTGTTCAAGATTGGACAGCTACATTTTACTTTTGTGAAGGGATTTACAGTACAAATTGTTGTCAGTATATTTTCTAGGAATTTCAAATGCTATTGGGCTCGCTCGGTTTTAATTTTTATTATGAATTAGCGTTAGTGCCACCATCACATACATTCGCTACCGATCTACATTTTGTTGTGAAAACTCTCATCCTTGATGTTCAATAAGTTTAACTATCAGTGTCTTTAATTAATACGTTTCACACTTTGGTAATAACATTTCAAAGTCATTTGTAATCAAATCACTTAATCTTCTTCGTTTTTTTTTTTTGACTTCTGAGTCATCTTCTCGGGAAACTTATCTGTTAGAATAACAATTGAGTTAAAATTAAGTAACGAGCCATAGTTCACAATTTATGACATATTAAGAAAATTGCAATTTTTCTCAAGTTTAAAGGTTACTATAATATTTACGAGAGAATTGAACTCAATCGTAAGATTACAGTCGCTGTTAATGCAGTATAATGGACTCATCAAACTGCTTGTTCAAGTCGAAGCACTTACTTTTTAATCAACCGCAACTGTGGTAACAAAGCTTGTATTGCCCTATGTGTATATGTTTAACTGTAACAACCTGCTGATATGTCAAGTAAAAAATGTAACAGCGGAAAAACGAGTTTATTTCATTTATGCCTTCTTTGTGTGACTCTTGGTTAAAAGTAAGAGAATATAGCACAAATTGAAGTAGGGGGCAATAAACTTTTTTTGCTTACAAAAATTCTTCATGTGGCTCGAAAATATGTGATTTTAATGAATGAATCAAAGATTGATTCGTTACAAACAATTTACATATAAAAGCTTGAATGTTTTGGTTGTAGTGTTTCAATTGCTGCGATTCTCCATTCTCGCGTTCATTCCTCATTGTATTTCTGTGTTCCGGGAGTCCATTCGCATTGTGTTGATTATGTTTATTGACGTATTTTGTGTAGAAGTAGCCCATGAGCTGTATACCCCTTCACATTGTTGATATGCTACTATTGCATTACTTCATATTAACACTTGTTTTAAGACGTTTTCAACTTTCTTACACTTCTTTCCTTGATGCTCTGGGCCCATACTTTCAAAAAGAGTTAAGAGTTCGTAAGTTCATCAGCCAATCATTGACGGCCTTTCAAGCAAAGTCCACCAATCGTAGACAAGAAAATAGAGCGTAAGTACTGATGTTCACTTAGCGAATTTTGAAAGTATAGGCCCTGGTTATTGCCCTTGCTTTTTCACAACAACAAGGTTTGTACAAGAAATGCTTTAAGTCAGTTCCTGAGCGGTTTTTTCCTATTGTTGTAGGTCGCAACGGTGGAGTCCTTTCATTTGCAAGCTTCGGATGAGGAAAACAGCATTTTCGCTCCCTATGTCTCTGACCAAGATGCGTGGAAGACATTACACAACGCCACAAGTTACTTGCCTTCTGACGCCTCCAGTATTCGTCAACTGGAAAACCAGTTCACCGACGTTATCTCTTCTCGCGCAGGAAACATTTCATCAGCTTCAGTTGGTCAGGGTTTCACCCTCGTCCCTTTTGCATCTCTGCACACGTCAGAAATTTTGACAGATGATCGCCGTTATAGGTGCCCTGTATGTGCAAAACAAATGCGCAACAAACAAGATTTCAGACGTCACTACATGACACACTCTGGAGAGAAGCCACATGGATGTCCCTTCTGTTCATACCGAACCTGCAGCACCACCAACTTACGCAAACATGTCCGGACGCTCCACTACCAGCAATGTTTGGACATGAAAAATGAATAACGTTTCTAATGATAATGCAGTTTATTTTAGTGATTTCAGTGTCAAGGTTTCGTGGCTCTTTCATTGGATTCAAATTTCATTGAACTCTTCTTAGATTCAAATACTAAACACGAATGATCGTAAGCTACTTTTGACCAAAGATTTTTTTGGTATTAAAATCTCGTTGCTGAGGTCTTGAAGCGCCAGGTAAACAGCCGATCTGGTGGTTTGGTAGGAAATATACACATTCACAGAGTTCGTTAACGTACCTGATCTTTCTTTTTCTGTATTTTAATAAGGTATAACCAATTAACGCTTAATGCCTTTTCATTACTACGATGAATCAAACGTGTTTGCCGGAGCGGAATCGTTTTTATTACTTTGGTCCATCCCGTCTTGTCTAGCACGTACGAAAGGACCGCAGCAGTGATGCCGTATTTAGCCAGGTATTAGTAAATGATGCATTCGATATTTTGACCAACCACGGCAATATTCTCGAGGAATAAAGACATGTTCACTGAAGGGCGGTTGTTTTTCTTGCCTTAGGTGGTCTCTTCGTGGGAAGCTCATTGCAAGAGCCAGAGGCTGACTGCAACTGACGACAAATGGCAAACGCGGGCAGGAGTCGTGCGTTCTGAGGAGTCTAGTCCTCTGACTACAACACGTCGTGGAGACACTTCACCGTATCTGGGTTATACAACTGTTGAAAGCATCAGTGAATCTTCAACCGCAATATCACGTTCTGTACCTTCAACGAGTCTCAATCGCTGTGTAACAAGCAACCTCACGGAAACTTCGAGCATCGCCGCTCTTGGTGCTATTCCATTCGATGACGCGAGTGCCGCCAACGAGATGACTACGAACATTCCGGTATCACAGCTAAACTTGGATGAGCTGCTAACAGGATCGAGGTGCTATATGTGCCCTGTGTGTAGGCGGGAAGTGAAAGAAAAGGGCGATTTCGTGAGACACTACATGACTCATTCCGGGGAAAAGCCGTACTGGTGTGACTTGTGTCCTTACCGGGCAAGTCGAAAGTATACGCTAATGAGGCATGTCAGAGCAGTTCACCCCGAGGGCTTTTTGGCGCTCAAATATTCTGCGTCCTGAATGCTCTAGTAAACTCGATTGCTTTTACGTTATGATTCAATTTTGTGTTATAAGTGTTAAATCTGAATCAGATGGATAAAGATGAGCAAAAATTCACATATCCAACCTCTAGTGCTTGGACAAATAACCAACTTTCAGACGAATTTTCTGCCGAGATTTTACCAATTAATTTCAATTTTATATATTGAATACCATGGCAAATCGTAGTACGTAAGAACACAATCACAGCTCTTGAAATATTTCGTACCGTGTATAATTCAATATGTTTATATTAAGGGAATTATCAAGTTATTGATATTTTTATTGGCTTCTTAATTGGCTGCTATTTTTTATGATCCCATTTTATTTTTCTAGCGCTATAGGGAGTAATATAATGCATATACGGAAAGATAAACATATGAATGACAGAAGCGTGATATCTTGCCTCTTATTACGTAGTCAGGAACTTGGGTGTCTTTCTTGGAGACTTCATGCCATTATGGACGGCGTGAAACCTTGCCGGTTAAAAGTTGAAACATTCATTCTCCTTAATTAGATAAGGTTTTGTATTATTGATCTCTTTCGTGGCACACTGAATTTATTTTCTTGTTTAAATGTTGTACTTTTCCAAGTCGAACTGTTGGAAAATGAATTATGAAATCCAAACCTCTTATTCTTCATTGGTCTCCTATTTGAGCGTATTGGCAATTCATTTTTATGATGTAGTCCATGATTTTCTGCATGGACGATTTTGTGTTTGCATATCTAACGCATTTTTCGTAGTCAGAGATCTAATTTGCTAAGTCATTTCGAATTCAGTAGAATTTCATCAATTGATGTTTTTAAAGAAGGAAAGGAACCAAAATATTCTGGCAGTTTTTATTGAATTTGATTAACCGCGAGCTTAGTGAAAACTAATTGAAAAATTCTACTTTCAGTTTACCTCTAAACCACGACTGTTGATTCCAACTATTGTCGGGGAAAAAATTCAAGGGTGCATGTGCAACTAAAAGGTCGCACGCTTGTATGAGCACTGTTTTCTGAATAAGTTGTGTGATAATTTTGCAGTGGCGGTTTCGTTTAATATATTCACGAATGGCACATGACAGACGACCGAGTTCAATTATGTCTCTTATTTTCTGGATCAATTTTCTCTTCCTTGCTATACGATGGTGTTGTTAATAATTTAGACTGAGATTTGAAATTTTTTGTATTTCTGTATCACCAATTAATTTTTGCGTTTGTTCTGTCCAAGTTGGACGATTTGTTGCGATTTGACAGTGAGATCGTCTTTCCTGCTTTAGGTCTCCAGAGGCAAAGACCGCCAATCAACGGCGTCGTCCTTCCCTTCTTCAGCTTCCAAGATTCTCCGCATGATTCATCAGACAAGAGAAGCAAAACCCATCTCGATGTTTGCTCCACGTGACAAAAACATTCATTCGAGGCTCCATGTTGGAGTGTTCAAGTCAAAAGACTCCACTAACCCTGACTTCAGAGAGAGTGTGAACGAGGAGTCAACTCAAGCCATCATGGAAGAGGACGCCACGCTTGTTGCTGCACAGGAAATGTACTCTCTGCAGCAATTACCACAGCTCATCACTGAACCTGCTCACTTTTGTCTTGAAAGTGCATCATCTTCGTCTTTGGATGTCTCTTCTTTTGGAGAGATCCCTTTTTCAGCTCCTGTGCCATTTAGTGCTCTCGATCTGGAAAGCCTTAGCGTTAAATACCGCGAATTCGTGTGTCCGATTTGCATGAAATGCGTTCGTGGTGACAGACAGGACTTTAAGCGTCATTACATGATTCACTCCGGAGAACGCCCTGAGCAATGTCCTTACTGCTCCTACAGAACCATACGCAAAGCTGATTTGTCCAAACATGTCGTGTCCCGACACCCCGAATTACAACTTAGTTGCAGTATCGAACAAATCACCGATAATAGGTATTAAATTCACAAGCATAAACTTGACAGGTTTGTTTCGCATCTCGACGATAATTCAGATCTTCAAACTTCGCATTCATTGCCAATATTAAATATTTGTGCACGTATAATCGATGGTGTTCTCATGGATGTATTCAAAACAAATAAGTTGCTATACAGAGAGCCCAAACTATTCTCGATAACGATGTCCTCGATGTTACCTTAAGATTGTCCTCGTGCAGCCACTGATATTTCTCCTGGTAATTTTAACTTATGTGACGCATTTTCTTAGTTATTTTAAAATGTTGAAAACTACGAAAATTGTACGAAACGTTTGATTGCTTTGTTCATATTTCTTGTCATTTTTGCTCTTTACTTATAGTGATCAAAATAATGAGTGTGATGTTCGCCAGTCAAGCGGATTTTGTGGAGTATTAAAGTTGAATTCAAATTTTCAACGCATTGTTGTATTGACATCTCGCTTTTCCCTTGATAATTTCACGTGAAATTGGTCAATGAGTGAATTTTAAGCATGGTTGGGGACAGAGTGTTAATGATGACTGTTGTCAAAAAATGCTTTATGACGGAATCTATCAGATCAAAATTTCGTTATGCTTTCATCACCGTTTTGGGTTCTTGTGCGTGTGGTAGTCAGGTATCACGTAGGTTCTCTTGTGATTGATTTCCATTAATTCGTATCTCATTAATTTTAACTTCACTATGAATAATATAATGATAGAAAGAAATGGTACGTTTTGGGAGGGAAAATGGTATGCTTAGGATTGAATCTACCGAGACACTACTGAATGTGTGTCATCTCTGTCTCTTCTAAGGTCCATGATGGGCACTCTCAAATGCCGTCAGCTGATTTGGACTCCAACAACGGCAGCATCTCGGCTTCACGATCTCAAGCGTGCGTGAACTTTGGCTTCCCTCAAGAAGAAATTATGTGCGACTCGGATTATTATGCTGCCCGTGGACATGCCGTAATAATGCTTCCATCTCGTGATTTGCCACCTGTCAGCCGTCTTAATCCCAACCTTTATATGACTCATCAGAGAACATTCGTGTGTCCTGTATGCACAAAAGAATTTCGTATCAAAACTGATTTCACCCGGCATTACCTCATCCACACTGGCGAGAAACCTTTCGGTTGCCCTTCTTGTGAGCACAGAACAAATAGGAAGGGTAGCCTCCTCAAGCATATGCGCCGTGCTCATGGGGCGGTAAATGAGACTCTACAACATCAGGAGGAACAACGATGAGATTACTTCTGTTATTCGGTCTCTTCTGTTACGTTCGTTTCGTATTTCTACGCGCACATAGAGTACCGTTTACGACATGTCTGTTCTTATAAGTTGCACACGTATCAAAAAAGTTCTTCAGTGATTTCATTTTAGTAATCTGCACTTTGTTTACGGTTTATTTCACGCGTGGTTTTCTTGTCACCCGAGTTCACTGTGTGTGTATTGAGGTTTGGTAAGACTGAGATTGTTTCGGTATTGACTTGAGTGTTTGATCAGACTGATATTGTTTTCCGTATTGACTTGAGTATTTGATCAGACTGAGATTGTTTTTGTTCCTTTTTTCGTAAGGTGCTATCGATAAGGGGTTTGAAATTATCGGATGATGCAATCATATCAGAAAGAGCAGCATTCACCATCAAGAGCACGTATTTTACTGCGTGTGTGTCGGCAAATGTCCGAGGCCAGACCATTGTATCCGGAAGCTAAGTTTATGAAGCTCGTTCGATCCAAGGGAGGGTATTATGTGCGTTCGATTTGTAGTGGCTATTTTCGATTCAATGGGGGTCATCACTAGACATTGCCTGACCCAAACTGGATATCGAACTAACGAAAGAGGTTTGAAAGCACGCGTGACTCGCAATAATATTGCTCAAAGATTCTTGAATGTCTAATATTTGTACTATAGAGGCCTTGAAAAATCAATAATTCTTTGCATTCGAGTGTCTGGAAACGTAAGAGTTGCCAATAAATTGTTTTAGCAGAAGTTTATTTACCTGTTATTCTGGTAGATATTTCCGATGGATTGATGGTAGATTGTCTTCATTACCTTAGTTGCGACTAATTGTTTCAAAGCATATAAAACGTGACTGAAAAGTTTTTCGTACGTGTCTTCTTGAAAATGTTTCTGAGATCAGCTACCTCATACGTTGACACGTTTAAAAGAACAGGAATAAACAAAACACAGCAAAATTTATTTAAAAGACTCGAAACTGTGTTGAAGAAGTAACCTGTAACCGATACTTATCTTCTAAGTTGAGCAAACTTGATGATGAGCAAACTTTAAACTAAAAATGTCTCATTACAAGTTACGTATCACCTAACTTTGTTTATGTATCTACTGTCAAACTCAAGTGATGTATTTACTTTCATATTATTTGAAAAGAGATCTACTTTTCCTCGATAGTTATATGTGGTCTGTTAAAGGCGTTGATAAATACAATTTAAAAAATCCAATCTGGAGTTTATGAAACCCTTTGTTCTCATTTTTTCTTTTTATGTAATTAGGTTGAGTTTAATAAGTTTTTGGAAGCATATTCATGTTGCTTATTGTAGCTGATTATCACAAGTTCTTTGTACCTACCATACTGTTACAGCAAATGTATGCATAGTTGAGATATGTTCCTTGAACCTGGCATTTGAAATGATTTAAGTGTTGAGACTTTTCCATCAAAGCCAGTTTTCATTACGTATATTCCAAAAATTTATTGATGGTGCTTTGCAAGTTGGTTACTTGGCTTATCTAAAACGTAGAATTGGAAAACATGTGATCAGGGATTCAGCTGAGGTCCTGCATTTGACTCGGAATCTCATGCCTTCGCGACCTTACAAGTATTTTCTTCGTTAGGTGTCGGAGCTCGTCGGTCTTGCTGCGTCGTCCATTACATTCTACGAGAAACTCGGCAAACTCGGCATGTGCACAACGGGTCAATCGCCTTCACGATTCATATCACATCCTGCAACGATGCTTCTTGATCAGCCGAGTCGCAATTCAGCTTTGTGCGCCGCAGCAGAAATGCATCGAGATGTTGTTTCCTCGCACGTTTGTTCGATTTGCGGACGCTGCTTCTTCCATAGATCGGATTTCTGCCGACACGTCATGACGCACACCGGCGAGAAACCTTTTTCCTGCTCCTTCTGTCCTTATCGATCAAGCAGGAAGGGAAATCTCGACAGACATATGGCCTTACTGCATACGAAATCTATGGATATGCACAAAGAAACTCAAGCATAACGAGAATTTTGAAAATGACTCAACTTGGAAATGATACTGGAAGGATCTTCAGTCTCGTATGCAAATATTTAACATTTTCAGAATTGAATTTTTCTTATTTTAGCAAGTCAATGCCGATCGACGTTTGATTGCCAACTAAGTTGCTGGTTTATTTAGTTATTGTTCCTTTTTTTCTATTGAGAGTGCTTGTATCTTCTTGATTCCCTTGTGTGCTTTCTTGAAGATTGCCAACAATTACATGTGAAAACAGTAGCGTTTATATCTTGGTCAGCTTTCGTTAACGATCGTGAATCGCTTTTTGTCAGATAATTAATCAGATTGGATACCTTTCCGTGTCCTGAATTCAACGAAACGATCGTGAAAAAATTTTTTTATCGCCATTTCAATCCGTAAACTGTTCGGTTATCTTGTACATGGAATTAGCATACAAAAGTGTTAAGAGTCCACTAAGTGGGTGGTTTCTCTGATAATCAACCAGTGTACCGCTTTTTCTTAGGTCACCGTGTTGCGTTCCGAAGACATAGGAGGGAGCACATCACTCTCTCGAGCTGCTTTTGCAACGCACGACATCCACATCGCGCTGAAACGACCAACAACATCATTCGCTTTTGCTGATTGGCATTCGAGCGAAGGTGCCGTTGACAGTGACAACGTACCATGTAACCAGAAACAACCTCTGCGCTATGAAGGTGCTCATGCCCTATCTGATGGAGGTATGATTTCCTACGATGGGAATGAAGCTAATACGTCACAGCCTACTTATGGACGCGGAGCTTTCGTTTGTCCTCTCTGCCACAAGGACTTCCACTTCAGGAGTTACCTCGTACGGCACTGCATGACGCATACAGGCGAGAAGCCCCATGCTTGCTCGTTCTGCCCGTACAGCACTGCTCTTAGAGGCGACCTCAACAGGCATCTCAAGAAGAAACATGGTGACTTGATTTCTCCAGAGAATAAAGTTAACTGAAATTGGCGGCGATTTTCTCATTTATTTCCAACTCATACGGCCTCTGAAGATACGTCCCGTCTGAAACTAAACGTCGAGTGATGATAGAATACTGAAAAAATAAAGAGTCTTCATATAATTCGTTACTCGTAATGCATATCGTGCAGATGTTTTCTCCATTTATAGTTTCATCGTAAACTACAGATCATGTCGTAACAAATGTATATTTCCGAAATATTGAAACATTATTCATCCATGTTTAACGTTAAATATTAGCAATTCATTTTGTGAGTTGGAAAAGAAGCTTCGAAAGTCTGCTGAATCATTTCACCTTCCTTTTTTTAATACGTGTAGAGTTTATAGGTCCCATTGTGCATTTCGTGTCCGTTGTTTTTTTCGCGTTTCTCGGCTGAGCTTGATTCTATCCCGATGTATTCTAGCCTGTCTTGTATTAAACTATGCTCACGGCTGGATTTTTATTTCGCTATGCAGTTTCTCTTAATTGGGTTTCCGTCTGACCTATTTTGTAGAAAACATGCAAAAATGTTTTTAAATTAGCCTTTCAACGGCGTGTTGGTTCACAAAAACCTGCGATACTCGCTAAAAGTTCTGGTTTGTTAGAAAAAGACAGTAAGTCTGACTGGTATTGGTCTTCCTTAGGTGGAGGTCGCTCGCAATGCTTCTCAGCTACGTCGCCGGCAATCAGAGAAAATGATTGCGTCTCACCCCCGCACTGGCTGGTCGTCAACGCATGAAATTGCGACATCATCGCTTCCAATATCTTCTGGGCATCAAGAAACAGTGCCATACGACTCGAACCTAAAATATCAAACGAGCACGCAAGCATACAAACAACGATCTGGATTTGATCCGTCTCTCCATGGGTCTTTGGGAAACCGCTCAGTTCATCAAGGGCCTGATTTCTGCGACGTAGACACTCTAGTCCGCTGTGTCACTGGTGGCGGTGAAATGCAAGGCGCTGTCGAAAACTTCGGGGGTTTTGTCGCTTTTGATGATCTGCCATTTAGTGAGCTTCTATTGCCTAACCACTTCTATCGCTGTCCTGTTTGCAGTTTATCATTCTCAGACAAACGCAACTTCAGACACCACTACATGACCCACAGTGGTGAAAAACCCCATGCTTGTCATTTGTGTTCCTACCGAGCAAGACAAAAAGGCACTTTGAAGAATCATATTCTCACGCGACATGGCCTTGAAATGTGCAATAAATCATCACTGATGTAAATTTTTTAGAAATATCTGAAATCGGCAGCTTCGAAGCTTGAACGCGTTTGAAGCCTTTTCCGCGTATGTCCAGGAAAAATATGAAGCGAAACGGAAATTATCTAATGCAGTTCTGCCTGTCATGACCTGAGTTTTGGACTTGATAATAATACAAATTTTGTTGTACAATATGTTCCGATCCTATTTAAAAATCCACTTCACAAAAGAAACTTTTCATCCTCCACTTTGTTTTCTTCGTCTAGCGAATGAAGTCTTCTGCTGCGTAAAATGTCTTATCTATTGCCTATTGTCTTTTCTACCTTTCTCTGGGGGAGTGATTGTAGGTTTGTTGCATCGGCTGTGCTAGGAGATATAGAAGAAAGTAGCATAGCTTCGTTAATATTATTTATGTGCTGGAGGACTGTCCAAAGAACGAGCCAGTGAATGAAAACGGTATCACTGCCCGTAGGTTTGGCCTGGCGTCGAGCAAGCTGCCTCTTCTCCGCGTGCTGCAGCTGCAGGAGACACGACTTTTTCCACATCTGCTACTCCGTTGGCTCACTCAGTGACATCGTCAGCGGGCAGCTTGGCTGCATGCTTCGCTTCATTTGCGTCTCCCAGCTGCAGTATCTCTACTTTGAAACCCTCATGGCTGTCCGGTGGTGGTTCTTCATCGACAGCCAAGATACTTGCACCCCATGACATTCCTAAATTCCAATTCACAGGAGAAGCAGTTCCCTTCGACCAGCTTGATCTAGTGCCCAGTTCCGAGTACGAGTGTCCGGTGTGTGGCCGCAAGTTCGCTAACAAGGCACGTTTCCGCCACCATTATTTCATTCACAGCGGAGAGAAACCTCGCGCTTGTCCTTACTGCCCTTACCGAGCTCGACAAAATAGTGCTTTGAAAGGTCATATGTTGACGCATCATAGTAACAATTTAGTTTAATTGTGCCTCATACAAATGTATTGTGTCCTATTTTATCTTTCATTGCATGACCTGAAGAAAAATGTTGCGTTGTCAGCTAACAATTTGGACGTATTTTCTTGATTTGGTAAAAAAATAACCATGATTAACTTGAAGAAGATAGCCTGATTTTTTTTTCTTTCAGTTGATTCTGTTCTTTCTTCCTATGTAGAGAAAACATGAAAATTATGCCTCATCTAATCTACTTCAGGAAACATCTTTTCGACTCGTGTCGATTTTCATGAACTCAGGGAATGTCTATTGCGTTTCGTTGCGATTTTAGGCTGATACTTTTTTGGCTCCTAAGAACAACTGTATCCATTTGTGTTTTTATATGCAGGGATCTGAACTGTGTATATACAAAGTATCGAATATGTGTGGAATAAACTTGTTACTCGTGCACAATATCAATAGTTTTAACGAGTTTCTTTGTATATAAGTTATATTCAACTATAAATTAAAATTATCCATACGCATTTCTGTTCAAATGATCGTTGATGTTGTTAACGATCCCATTTACCTAGAACTGAACAACCATTTAGTTTTTGTACGATTGTTTAGTTTTGTTGGTTTCATACCAATCCAATATGAAGATGACATTATTCACTCTTATTTGGTATGATTTATGTTAAGACGAGTATGAACAACGGCACAGTATGTTTGATCGATACGAGCTATGATAATCATGGTATAATTAATTCAAATGGATCATGTTAGGCTTGTGCTAAATTCAAACAAGAACGATTAGGGAAAAACGTGTTTGAAAAATGTTCAGCCTAAATCCTTGTACATGTAATACTTGACGTACTTTGTGGAAGAATACAATACCTCCTATGAATAAATAATATCGTGTCTTTCTTTAACCCATTAGTTAGTTAGTAAATGCTTTATTTTAGTGGTTTTAGGACACTTCGAACCATTAGCATCTCTGAAAAATTGATCATACCTCTACGCTAAATCGATTCATCCTAGTATTTGTGTGGAACATGAAGTGCGTTACATTTCCAGCGATAAGTTTGAAAGTTTATCCATAATCATTTTGAAATAATCAAAACCTGGGTTGCTTATAGGTCAGTTTTGAGAAATTTCGTTTAATTTGCGATTGAATTCCACTTTGATTGGAGATGAACATTCGTCATTTGCTGTGACTATACCACCCTCCATTGACCTACAGCATTGCTGTCCCTTTAGGTCTCGCTGCCTCCAGTAACAACTTTTGGCCGCGGGCAAGATGGCGAGCCTTTAACCACCTCATACGGAGAAGAGAAGCTTCGTCTGTCATTGCCACTAACTGCGTCTGGCCAAGCATTTCCCCAAGCTTCAGGCTCGACCTCGAGCACAAATATCACCAAGTTTGATGACCTACCATTCATGCAGCTGCTCACCCCAAACAATGCCTACTTTTGTCCCGTGTGCCAAGGAGAATTCTTCAATAGAAGCAACTTTAGACATCACTACATGATACACAGCGGGGAAAAGCCTTACCGATGTTCTTATTGCCCATACCGCGCCAGGCAAACTGGTAGTCTAAACAAGCACATAAAATTGCGGCATTTAAACATCGAAACGTCAAATCTGAAATGAGAGTTCATCAAGTATCCAATGCTACCCATAATTACTGGACCGGTAACTATATAATATCCTGCCTAGAGTACAACAAAAACGAGTACCTATAATAAAGTTCTACCGTGGTATTGGCACGCTTTCGTTTACTTTGCACTGTTTGTAAACGTGTCCAAATTCTGCTTCTTTTCTTTCTACGATGCGGAACCTAAAATTTCATCTGATGAATTTGAATACGAGAAATTACTTGTTTCAGTCTACTGGGACCAAATGTATGCCGCTCGCTTTATATTTTATAATTTATAATTATATAAATTTGACGCTCGCTTAGTGCATGTTCTAATGCGACGAACGAAATTCTTCCTACTATCGTACCTCTTAATTCGGTCCCGTTGATAATTAACACTGTAAAGCTCCTAAATGTTACTAGCAATTTAATACAGTATATAGGAGCTACTCGCAAGGCTATTGACGCCCGTATTGTGATTTGTCTTAGGTCTGCGGAGAAGGTCCCGGGCCAGTTTTGCTTGCCAGCCACCCTGAGCGTGCATACATCCCCTCCTTGGGACCTCTCGACTCGCGCGAACTTCCCAACAGAAACGGCATCCACCTCTCACCTGACGAGCACCTTGGCAACAAATGGCCAGATGGTATGCACGCTAACGAGGGA
This sequence comes from Hyalella azteca, assembly GCF_000764305.2. NCBI lineage: Eukaryota > Metazoa > Arthropoda > Malacostraca > Amphipoda > Hyalellidae > Hyalella > Hyalella azteca. The sequence continues at coordinate 367,362 of NW_025945320.1, forward strand.
CCTTCTACCATGGCTGACCTATTGGGTTTGAGGAAAGATCGCCGAGAAGGTACTAATTACGCGAACAATGAAGATACGTCATCTCTAGGATTACAGTCTCCAGACGGAAGCATCGTACCTTTTGACGCACTTCCATTTGAGCAATTGACCACGCTTTCGAACCGGTATTCATGCCCCCTGTGTCGCTTGGAGTTCGGTGACAAGCGTAACTTCCGACACCACTACATGGTGCATAGCGGGGAGCGTCCTTATCCATGTTCCTTCTGCTCTTACAAAGCTCGTCAGACCGGCACTCTAAATAAGCACATCAAACTTAAACATCCTGAGGCAGCGGTGCTCTTTTCAGCTGGTACCTTTTAATGTTCTCTATTATCTAATCTATTTGAAATTGACGAATGTGTCATCTTATTTGGATAATAGTAATGGTTTTACGCCATTTCTTTTTCCCTGCGTCTGCGCTCCGGTCATTGCCGACCAATTGTTGCTGAGAAATACTTAGAAAGTTTTGAAAACTTGTAAAAGTACGGTGGTGTAACCATTGCTTTAAAATCTATGACGTATGTTTACTGCTCATTTCTCATCGAGTTTCTTGTATTCAATACTCTGTACTCAATTTAAGTTGACTTTCATGCGAAAAATTATTGTGTACAAAATCCTATGCTAATACTTCGTTGCTGTCTGTTGTCAAGAGTTCAGCAATGAATAAAACGATGGAACATCGTTGCACTACTCATTTCATTGATCATTGTTCTTGAACTGTAGAGTCGAATAAATGTTGATTTTTTGATCAGCATACAAAATGGCTCCCACAATTTTCGAGATTGTCTTCGGGGTTTGTATTCTCCTAATGATTACAATAAATTGATAGCACTTATTTATTCGTATCATTTCTCCTGAAACTTTCAAGCGAACAACATCCTAAGCCACGCATGTACTGAGATCTAGGTACGTATTGACATCGCTGGTAATTTGGTATCCTTTCGTATAGCACAATTCGTGATTCGCGAGTTTTTGCCGTGGACGATTCCTATTGATAAAAGTGTTCTCATTTCTGTTGACGTTTTCCATTCGTAATGAGCTTTCGTTGCTTAACATTTTTCTCGTGATGTCTATCTTTGATTGAGGTGTGAAGAGTGTTTTAAGCTGCTTGCACGATATAACAGAATTTTGCAACGAGTAGTGGTGAAATTCATACAATACAAAAATAATATTCACTAGTAATCGAAGTTTACATGGACCTTTGACTACTGATGCTGAAGTATAGCGTTCGTTGTCCGTAGGTTGTTGAGCGCGACGGCCTCCTGTCGCTCATCCCTGGGGACACTATCAGGACATCGACGGGCATGACCTTCTTCGCTGGGTCGCCAGACTCGGCGTCGCTTATTCATCGACATGGAGGATCATCTAATATTTCTCGACACTTGAGAGGAAATTCAGGAGTTGTCGGCGCTGCAGCCTTGGTCTCTTTTAGAGAGGGGGTGATACCCTTCGATGAGCTGCCATCCAAGACGGGATCAGAGTTCGTATGTCCAGTTTGCACCAAGACTTTCATGGACAAGAGTCGCTTCCGTCATCACTACATGATCCATACAGGCGAAAAACCCTATGCTTGCACCGCTTGTAGTTACAAAGCGCGACAAATTGGCACGTTGTATCAGCACATGAGAACTGTTCATAACATCGCTCCATAGTACATCAGTTATTCCAAGTACAATGTCAGTCCACAGCATTTCAAAAAATCAGGTGCTTATCAATGAAAAATGTACTTCATGTCTTTTTTTTACTTTCACAATCTCTCATTCACTTGGGTTAAATTAAGATCAAAGTTTTTATAGCATGCAATTTATCGAAGAAAAAAATAATCGTACGATTTTAATAGAACCTGATTGAGTATAGCATTTTTAAATGTTGATTTTATAGTTTTTTCATTAAATAATTTCAATTGTAAACGTTGCGGCTAAATAAGACTTTGGTTCGTTGCAGCATATAGGCTAAATAAGACTTTTTTCGTTGCTCATAAGCATTTTGAAAAGTTACTTATGCGTATTTAGTTTAAGCGTCCCAGGTACCCATGATATAATTCATCAGGTCCCATACGAGTTTACAAGCCGTTAAGTAATTCTTATTTGTCACGTAGGAAAAAAAAGTGGTCAAACTTTGACGTTCTGTAGTTATTTCTTGTATTTTTTTTGTATCCAGTTTTTAATCTTCCCTCGTACAGGCAAACCAGAATAGTCTTTTTTCATTCAAAATGCTAAACGGAAAGCTATTCCACTGGAAACCCTGTTTGGTGCTGCTGTTTTGGTACGCCATACCGATGTGCAATTTTACGTGTCTTAGGATTGTGTTTGTTACTCTGGTGAGGTATCAACTTTTATCTATATCATAATTATATTGTACATATGATTTTGCCGGAATGTATGTCGTTGAAACTGGTTAGAATAGCATAGTTGTTCTAGATTCTTGATTGCTACGGTTTCATAGTGATGATGTTCAAGACTCAAAATATTCTTCCGTAACTTTGATAGTTTCATTGTCTAAAGTAAAACAATTGAATCACAATATATCTAGGTACTCGGAACTGAGGGCTGCTTTTATGTTTCTTGCAACGCTGAACTTGACTCGGTCATCAACTCAAACGGCTGTCAAGAAGAGCACGCCTCAACATCGTTCCTCATACCTGAAAATCCTAATTCTCGATCGCAAGTTAATACGTCTACTTTTGTGTCTGAAAAAAAAAACGCAACCCAGAAGCTCATCTCATCGTCACTAACCTTCCGAATCTCATGCTTCACCAGACAGATTCCTCGCTCACGCAGTCGACGTCTGAAGTTAGAAGTGTCGCAGGGGCAGTGCCTTTTGAACAGCTTCCTCCTTGCCCAGCTACAGCGACCCCTGGCATGATCTATGGGTGTCCCGTGTGTGGCAAGGAATTCTACTACAAGAACGACTTCAGGCGTCACTACATGACTCACTCCGGCGAAAAGCCCTTCATGTGTCCCTTTTGTCCTTACAAGGCTCGCTTCAACTCTTCCATCAAAAAACATTGCTGGTCTCGACACCGAACATAAATTTACGGTAGTATTCTTCTTGTGGATTTCGTTTGGTGCTGTTCCAATTTATTGCAGGCATTAGTTTTCATGAAATAATTTTATCAACATGAGAATGTTTCAATCGTTGGAGTCAAGATCATCTTTTTATAGTCAACCGAAAGTGAAATAGGCGTTCATTAGTTTATTTGAAAAACCTAAACTTCAATTCAAGCTATAATCAATTCACTTCATTAATACAATACAATTCACTAACCTACTATAGCTGGGGGAAGAAAAATTTGGTTGTTAAATGTTGTGCCAAGAACGCTTCATTAATTAAGTGCGAAAGCAGCGTAATTTTTACGAGTTCTGGAGATGCAAATGAGATCAACACTTGATTGCAGTTGGGTGGATGACATCTGATGGTGCTCCTCCTCTTCTGCAGGTGGAATTCATGTTCAGGCAGGGCTCGGAATCTTCACAGTCCTTTTTGGATCCCCCCCCCGTCTTCAAACACAGGAAGCCTTAATTTTCGTGGTCCATTGGTTAACGTTCCCCGCGGGATAATATCTGTGGTGCCTTTCCACTTACTTCCTCCTTGTCCGTCTACTTGTGATCCTCGCATGAGCTACGCATGTCCTGTGTGTGCTAAGGAGTTCGCTGATAAGAAGGATTTTCGACGTCACTACCTGATACACACCGGAGAGAAGCCACACCCGTGCCCACACTGTCCCTATCAAGCGCGTGTCATGAGCGGACTCATGAGGCATATCGCGGCGAAGCACTAAGAATATTTTACGTTCACCTTTCCTTTCACTTAGATATGAAGAGATTAACAACTGGAGTTTGCATCAATATGTAAAAGAACTATTTATAACAGTTTGGGTTTCGTCGCGATCCAAAGAATAGATTTGCCTTGACCGGAAATTGGGTCATGTGAATTACTGTTAGGTTAGCTCATTGCTTTGTCGATGTTTAATTATTTTAAGTCATTTATAAAATAAACACCTGTTACATAGAAGTTGAATGAATTTTAATCATTAAACTTATCATGTGTTTCTCCCCTTCATTTTCCTAATGACAAGCAAGAAATGGCAGTCGAAATGTTGCCAGGAACTATACTCGGAACTTGATCGAAAGCTATTATATTTCTCAGTTTTACATTCTATTTCTGAGATATTTTTTATCATCCCGTTAATTTTCTTGTTCTTTGTTATATGTTTCGTTTTGAATTAATCCTAACTTTAGTTTAGTTTAATTTGCCCCATGTTTCCTTTGGTTATGAAGTAGAAGAAGGCCGTCCGGTGTCACATGGTAATGAAGACCTTTTCTGTGCAAAGGTGGCTGCCCTGGAAAACACTTCGTATCTGCACTGGGCTTTTCAAAGGAGTCTACGTACGCCTGACGAAAATTCTACCTGCAATGTATCATCTTCGTTCGCCGCTTCATTTTTTCCATCAAGCGTGAGCCGCACCACCACCACGATGAATATCCCCAGACGCGTACAATTCTCTTCCGCGTCTGGCGATTTTATTCCATTTGACCAACTCCCTCGCATCGAAGTCAGTGATCCTCGCATGCAATACGCCTGTCCGTTATGTCCTAAAGAATTCAATAACAAGAAGGACTTTCGACGACACTACATGGTGCACACGGGGGAGAAGCCATTCCCTTGTCCTCATTGCCCCTACTCTGCCCGTCAATACTCCAGTCTCAAGTCGCATCTGTTTTTCAAACACAAGGAGAAGTCAGGCGTTGAGAAGCCGAGATAGATGGGAAGAGTACGCTGCACGATTTATATCAAGATATTTTCCGCTTGTTTTTCTGAGGTTCTAAACGATGAACTATCATGCATAAATTTTTAGCGGAAAGACTTTGATTTTCAAGAGACCAGTTTAATTAATTTGTGCTGTTTCTGAAGGCGAATTTCTGTTTTGAAAAGAAAGTGCATTTTTTTTCAATACATTTTGCTTTGAAAATTTGTCATTCTGATTTCTGTTGACGTTCAGTTTTGACTTATGTTAGTGTTATACGTTTAAAGAGGAATTTTTAGTGGATGAAACGAGGTTGAACCTCGAATTGCAACAATAAGGTTGAAGTTCTTATGAATCGTTTTGGCCTACAAAAAAGATTAATTTGTGTGGTTCGATAGATTTTCTTGCTTATTCGAGTCCAATTCTGTTATCAAGATTAAAATAGTTTTAATTTTTTCTAAATTTGTTATCTCTTCAATGCGCGAATCGTCGGATTCACTGTTTGGCAGGTCTTGTTTATAGATCATTAATTACTTTCAAAACAAATATTCAGACCGTCTTGTATAGTTTCGAGAGAATTGCAAATCCGGTGATTTCAAGACTTATTTTGAACGTTGAAACGTCTTACTTATTTGTGTTTTATGGGCACTTCGCACTCTGCACTGTTAGTAACCAACTACAAATTTCACGGATTGGCCGATGTTCTGTTTTTCCAAGACAACTGCTATCATTGCAAAACAGTTGTTAGGTGCTGTAAGTAATTTTCTTTTGAATTTTAATAATAAACACACGGAATATTTTTTTTCTTTTTGAAATATGTTTTCTTGTATCCGTAGGTCAATTTATTTGGGAACGGCAATGATGTGATATGGTCTACGCAGCATACGTCGCATGATCGCACTCTTTCCGCCGATGGGTTCACAAGACAAACCTCTGAATCTGCAACCGCGACGACCAGACTTGTGCCACGTGCATCCTTGCCTTTCTTGACGCCTTTCGAAGCTCTGCCGCATCTACGTCCAAACAACCCATCGAGGCGGTACGCGTGTCCCGTGTGTGGTCGTGAGTTTGCCGATAAGAAGGACTTCAGACGTCACTACATGATCCATACTGGGGAAAAGCCACACTCATGCCCATACTGTCCTTACTCGGCGCGGCAGAAGAGCAGTCTCAAGTCTCATCTTGCTGCTAAGCATTTCACTCACGAGTCTAGTCGTGTCGGATCCTTGATATAGAGTAGAAATCCTCAGAGTACCGGGATTTTCAAGAATGTGAGAATGTTATAGGTTAACTGAGTGAATTACGCGTTTCATTGTCTATACCAGTGTTTGGAGATAACGCAAAGCCCTAGTCGCCGTGGCATATTGATGACTCCTGTTTAATTAGTTAAAGTTAAGAGTCACAAAAAGCGTGTCCTTTTGGGTTGAAAAGAGTAGACTTAGGGAGTTTTCAGTTTCGTTAATGGTGCATTTGTTTTATATCTATTATTTAAAATTTATAGCCAAACGGAAGCCTTTATCTTTCTAGGTAAGCTTAAGTTATTTTAATATTGTATATGCGTGAAATCTGTTTAACTAGTCCACAACAAATCAGTTGTGTCCTTGGAAGATTGCATGTATCAAACTGGGAGTTGAATCTTCATTTGTTCTGTTAATTTCTATTTTTCTTTTACAGTGTTTAGTTGCTTTATCTTTATCTTGGACACGCGCGTCAGAGATTTTGCATTACTCGCTGAATATGTATTGAACAATCATGCACTCATTTTACACTTCTTTGCGCGTTTTTATACGACAAGACTCATCTGACAGTATGGCTTCTAAAACGACATTTCTCTTATGATTTTCGAGGGGGAGGGGATTTCCCCAAATTGTCTTTTAACTAAAAAATAACCAAAGGAACAACATCGTTTTTCTTCACCTGAGTATATGCGAATTATTAGAAATTCCTTATTCCACATCCTATATCAATATCCTAACGAGGAAGGCAACGGTATCACTTCACATTCGAAATTAATGTAAACAGATCATCTTGCAAAGTTCACAGTTATAGTCAGAGCTCAGCTCATGGATGCTCTGGATTAGAGGTCCCAAACCAACGGCTTCTGTGTCATCCGAGGGGGTGTCTTGCGGCCCGCTCGTTGGTGACATCACCTAGACTCCTAGAGCCTAAAAAATCTTCGATGTCTGTGGGGTTTGGTAAGGAAACCTCTATTCCTTAGACAACAATTTCGAATGACGCTTCGTTCAAGTTATGTTACCAAACGAAAGATTTATAATGTAATCTCTTCTGAATGCTATTAGTTATGAAAGATGCAATTAACCGCCTGCAGTTCCTGGAACTGAGTGAAGCGTTTCGAGAGGCGTATATCAATAGTAATTACAAGTTAATTAATCTGGCTCGAGTTATGGTACGTTCTAGCTCGCGACGTTATATCGGTCGGGACTACTGCCTGGGTGGTTTTGGCAGCGACGGAAAAACAATGTATAACAAATTATTTATTATGACATTATTGGTAACTTACTCAGCTGTCCATAAGTTATAACATAGCTTATAACATATAACCAATCGTTTCTCAAAAGTACTCAGCAATTGAATTTAAGCGTAGGTATGAATTCAAGAATGACCGTCAATTATTTTTCACATATTGTAGTTAATTTTTAACTTTATAACAGCACTCGTTATAGCGAGAGTATGTGCTAAGGAAAATGATCAATCCTCATAAAGGCTTCCCACTTGTGAGTGAATTGGTATTGCCTCACCCTATATTGGAATTATTTTGAATTCTTTGCTGTAGGACGTTTGTGCATTTAATTTTGAGAAAACTTCGAGCTTAGCTGCTTAAATCATTTATCGTATATCGATGGGAAAAATGAGGCATGCATATGTCAAGCTAGCATTTTGTGCTTACGAGTTTTTCGCTAATTTGACGTGATATGAGGGTATTTCATATTAAAATATTTGTTTTTATTCATTTCATAAAACTAGACGTTTCAATCAATGAGTGTTAGTTATCATATTTGTTGGTGTCTTGACGCTGACGTGTTTTACTTTTTCTTCCCTACCCGTGGCGCTACCTGCCGCTGACAGGAAAGTGAGCAACCACACTCAGGCACACATCAATTGGAGACCACTGCTCTGACAACCACAACCTCCACCACCATCAGCAGCCATAGTTTTCTACCGACTCAACGCTTCTTGGAGTCACTGACTCTGTCAGCGTCTCTGCATCATAGCTCGAGTTCTCCACCCTTACTGCCTTTTGACTTTCTGCCTCGCTTGAAAACTAAGGATCCACGTAAGCGGTACGCGTGTCCCGTCTGTCCGAAGGAGTTCATGAGTCGCGAGGACTTCCGTCGACATTACATGGTGCACACTGGAGAGAAACCCTACGCCTGTCAGCATTGCACGTACCGCGCCAGACAGCTTTCTTCTCTCAAGTCACACGTCTTGTTCAAGCACGCTCGAGAATGACTCGTCTTCAGTAATTAATGGTTCACAATAATCATTTTAAAAGTGGAAGTTGATTGACAGATGTAAAAACTAATTTTTTAACTCGTGTAGCCAATTGTTGGATATATTATACCACAGGCTTGGAAACGGCAAATAACTAAATTTGTATTACCTTTTATATTGGAAGTTTTACGAACAGCAAATCAAAGTACCCGAACAAAAACCAATACCGTGGTTACGAGAGATACTCGTTGTCGGAGACACTGTTGACGATCTGTACATTCAATTGCCCTAAGCTTATTCATTGAATCTATTGCCTGATTGCGCTATGCTCTGAATAATCTCAGGATTGTCTTTTTCAGAATACGTTGCCGGGGTATTTTTTGTGTTGATTTTTAACTTTTTGTTTGCCTATTTTCAATCTTTGGTTAATTATATTCAAAACTAGAATTAAGTGCAACCTTAATCCGCTGATGCAGTGAGAGCTGTAGTATTAGATGCTTGTAGTAATGCATTGTATGTTCATAAGTACATTGATAAGTTTAATTAACATAACTCTCCATTTACTACATCTCAACTGAATAATCTCGAGTTAAAACGTCTAATGTGGTTCGTGTTTCACACAAGCTCGGAATTTTGTTTGACCAAGAACCAAATACTAGAAATCATGTCGAAAAACTACATAAAAATTTAAAGTTTCATGGAGATTCCTACCTCCAGATATTTATATTTTGTCCCGCTTCAATCAGAAAGTTCTTGTGATATACGAACTTGCTTCTCTGCAATGAGCATTAAACGCCCACAGTAGTTGACGATCGATTGCCTCTCGTCAGTAGAGGGCGACTTTGCTCTCGTTGACTTTCTCCCATTTTCTTAGGTCGATGAAGCTGGAGGTCTCTCAGCAGAACCTTGGGGGTCATCCCTTGGTGTCTTCCATGCTCTTAACTCGTTGGATTTGTCCCCTCAAGTTTTGTTGGAGGAGCTTCCTACGACGCCTCTTACTGCCAACTCTTGCTCCTCTCCCTCGAATTATATTCCTTTCGACGAATTGCCTCATATCAAACCCAAGAACCCGCGGATGAATTACACGTGCCCCGTTTGTACGAAGGAAATATTCAACAAAGCTGATTTTAGGAGGCATTATATGGTTCACACGGGGGAGCGTCCATTTCCTTGCCCACATTGTCCGTACAGAGCTCGTCAACTTTATAACCTCAAGAGTCATGTATCTAATAAACACCCAGACGAACTAAGCAATTTTATCACTTGAAGAAATTTTTACCTCACAAGTCATCGAAGAAGTAACACAAATGTAAAATATCGACCTGTGCTTCTGTGCTTCTTTTGAATATTTTACTTTTTAGGCAATGAACGAGCTATCCAACCGTCTCTGCTTCTATTTCTAGTCTAAATGCCGTTGTCGTGTCATATATCTCGGTTTTTGCGATGGTTCAATTATAATCATAGGAATATTGTCTTGCTATAACTGTAACTTATTTTGGTTTTCGCTTCGGCTTCTATTGATGCATTCTAAATCTCTTTTGTTGAAAATTAATTCTATCAGTTGTGCACCAAACTCTGCTCTCATCTAATATAGTGGAGCAGAGTTTCACCTGAATTTTCATCTGATAACAACTTTTTGAACCGTGGTTGAAACATCTAATAACAAATGTTATTAGATGTTTGTTTGTAGTGAAAACTAAATTTTGTGAGTCGGGCATCGATTTGAGCTATATTTTTAGAAAACGCGTTCTAGGAGTTGACTCGTGTGTCGAAGGAAGTAAAACAAAAATTTCACCTCTAAACTCGAAGCCCAGTCGATTGATCTGTGTAGAAGCGTTAAATAATTCATTCATCAAGAGAGCCGGTTTATGATGAAAGAATTCTAGAAGCCCGTTCCTTTCGACTTCATCCGGCGGTCGTTGTGAAGCAATAACGAGAGGTTAAGAAGAGAACGAACTTTCAGTAAAAAGATTTCTGGCAGATTTTAAACCTTTTGTCACTCACTTTAGGTTATCCAGTGGATTCTTGGATCCGATGAAAAATGTTCGATGTAAAAAAAATTATTTGAAGAAACGTATCGCAAAATGTGCAACGTTTATACAGTATAAGGGAAGTTTTGTTTAGTTAGTTGCAACTGATTACCCTTCTCGTTACTGATGTAGCTGCATAATCACAGCTCTGTCATTTAAACTTTTAAGTCGACCATTTGTATGTTTCATGGTGACTACCAGTGGTGCTAAATTTTGGCGTTACTGAACCTGTAATAATGTTGGATATGTATACAAATTTGATTTTTTACGGTTTTTTCCTTTTTTTTCTTTGATTTATAGTTTTTGTTATTACTTATTTAATCTATCAAATGAAATGCGATAATATTATGCATTGTTTAGTGTTTATTCGCTGTAGTTGAGCCTTAAGCAATAATGACAAGGTCATGTTTGAATATCTTGAGGTGATCAATGTTATTTTGCTCGCTTGCACCTGAGTAATGTACCCTGAAAAGAACACACGAATTTAAAGTTATTTTGTGTTCCGTAGGTCTCTCATGACTTGCTCCCAGCTCCGGCTTCCATGCCACCTTGGTTGCATCCATCAACCCAGTCATACTTGGACGTTCGTCAGTCTCAACCCAGCGCTCTGCTTAGTGTTTCGCTTCCTCGCAATAAAAATGCGTCTGGCCCAACAAGTACGAACATTAACTCAAGCCAGCGTCGTTCTGGCAGCGTCTACTCGTGTCCTGACTGTGGAAAAGTTTTCCATAACAAGAAGGATTTCACACGTCATTACCGCGTGCATACGGGGGAGAAGCCATACCCATGTTCTTTCTGCCCGTACAGAGCGCGACTACTCGCTTCCCTCAAGTCGCATGTGAATCGAAGACATCTTGGAATTAGCAACCAAACATCGTCCGTCTTACAATAACAGGACTCAACAGTGAGAAAATCTGGACTCGATGCTGCAATTCAATGTCTGTTTCAAGTTTTTTGATAGGAGTTCCCTTCGGCCTCGACAAATATGTGTATAGTAAATATTAGGCCCTGTACATTATTACTGTAGCATACACAATGTACACTGCATAGTGAATTTTATGTACGGTGTTGGAATGTACAAATAATATCGTGGATGGACTCGGGATTGTACATTATGCCAGTATTCGTAAATATACTTATTGTGAAAGGAAGTAGCTTGTAATGAAGTTTCATGTCCTTCAATTTTTTTCTGTTTGCGCCATTTCCTTCTGGAAATTTCGCATTGACTAGCTGGTTCGAATGATCTCAAATTTTTCCACTATAACTGTAATTTATCTCTTGTCTTTGCCGTTTTTGTTCTGTAGATTGGTTATCGGAAAGCTAAATTACGACTACGACTGATTTTATAATATCATTTATGATATTGAGGAATGTTCATGTTTTTTGTCGCTTGGATCAGCCTGCAAAGCGTTACCAGCGTAGGCGTTGGCGCGTTACCGACCAAGTTTCCCAAGTGATGTGGTTCCATTTTTTGTTTCCTTTAGGTGAAATTCTGCTCGACCGACAAAGCCACGTCTGCTGCCAGCTGGAACTCACTTTTCCTTCACACGCCAATGAATCTCTCTTCCTCTGCATGCATCTCGTCTCGACTGAGTCTCCATCAGGCGTCCGACGGTGATATTCTTTCCGCGAGACATTCTGCAGAGCGCGGCGACGAAGTTACAGCTATTCCAGCCGTGCAACGGTCCAGCGAATGTGGCAATGATGCAACATTTTCTAATTTGCAACCGCCCAGAGAAGTTGACGATGTTACAAGTTTCGCTGGTTTTCATCGATCTAGAGGCGAAGGCAACGATCCTTCTTTACACTCGGCCCCTTTCAACCCATGCGTCATGCCGTTTGAGGAACTACTTGCTCATCGTCACCTTTGGGGTTCCGAATCGGGTTTTTTGTGTCCTGTGTGTGGCAAGATTTTCAATAATAAAAAAGACTTCAGACGCCACTACATGATTCATACAGGGGAGAAACCATATCCTTGTCCACATTGTCCCTACAGGGCAAGACAGATGGTTGCGCTTAGGGGTCATCTCTCTTTGAAGCACAAACTATAATTTTGAAATCTCTGCCAAATCCTTCAGGATTAATTAATTAATGTATACATGTTTTTCATTGAATTACCGGTCTACGTTATTGACGTGTTACTTCTTTTGACACTGAATTGAGAATCCAGACTCTGTGTTACCATTATTAATCAACAACTGCTCAACATTAAGCAGCGTTTTTTGTTCCTGCTTTTCATTTGCTCAGGACGCGACAACTGACGTGAGAATTGTCAATCTTAGTTTCAAATTCCTAACGATTTGATGGTCGAGAGTTAAGTCTTGAGTCTTAAAGTTTTTTTTCCTTGTCGAGAAACACTATTTAGTTTATTTTATCCTGTTATCCTATCCATTCGAATTCTTTCTCAAGGAAGACTGACAAAGGATTAGTACCCATATTACTCTAATCGTTTTTATAAGGAAAATATTTTTAATTTTAACGATACGTTATGTAGAAACCGTGTGTATAGTTGAATGTATCATTTGTTATGCTTTAACAACATGGAACATATTGGTTGTGTGTTTCGATAAGTATAATGCAAGTTACATGATTGTGACTTCCTTACCCTTTTTAAAGATATCCCGTTAAAAGAGTGTGAACTAATGATTCTGTTATTATGGAAATAGTTTATTGAGGCCTAATTTGTTGCGTGATGAATTGATATTGTAAAATTCTTCAGTCAATTTGCTACCAATAATGCATATTCATGAGTATGTCTCATTATAAACTTTTGGTAATGACAGGATTAATAGTTAAATCGTATGCTCTATCCCGGAGCCTTCTCATATCTTTTTTGTAAATTTAATTTGGAGTTTTTTCTTGAGCCATCGGGGTAATATAATTCAAGTAGAATGAAAGGAAAGACTCAAACATCGCTGAAATTATGCTAATTTCTGTATTCCTCGGGCCCACGTTCTTCATTTATTTTTCTACTTTATTATTTTCAAATCGGCAGGAGTACGACTATTTTTGATGTAGAAAAATTCTGGAAAACGACAAATTGACGCTTTTAAGGCATACGATGCATTGGAGTCACAAAGAGAAAGAATAAGTTGGGGCTGATAATTAGCAGGCGTTTTTGTCGGCAGTTTCTTGTTGAAGTTTTTTTGTGTATTTTTATTAGTTTATATTTATTGGTATTTAGATTAACTTCTGCATGCTCATTGAAAGATCGTTAATTGGTAGAGTATCTGGGTCGAAGCGGCGTCTTTTGCTTTAAGACTCTTTGGACCTGAGCACGGCAAATGGAGTGCATGCGGGTTAAAATTAAATACTTTCTATTTAAAATTAAACTAGTGAAAATCGTGGCATGTGAAATCGAAAAAAATCACTTTTACAAAAGACGTGTAAATAAATTCAGAACTTGACTTTGCAATTTTGTAAATTGACGCTTTTTTTCTCGAAGAATTGAACGAAGTATTTCGAAATTAAACGTCTCTAATCGCTGTTCGAATTTTTCTACTTAATACCGAAAAAGTTTTAAGCCGTCGTGCGATGCTTAAAGTAGTATGGTGGCTATGCCTTGATCGTTTCGATCACGAAGGTCTTCTGCCGTAATGACGGCCGTTTTGTTTCTAGTAACCGCTACACGGTTGTGATTGTGGTTCTATAGTCTCGTCGAAACGTCTTTGGTACGTCTTCGTGCGGACTTCGGACCGGACGCAAGCACGGTGAATTTGTAAATGTTTGGTATTTTAGTCCTTCTAATTATTAACTGTTCAAGTTGCCTCTGATATGGTGGCCTAACCCTATTTATTTTGTGATAATAATCATTAATCATTCATAGAAATGAGCATATGTCTTGCACAACATGCACGGGGTTTAGATGGGATAATTTTTCCCGAAAATGTATCATGATGTAAGACAACTTGAAAAATTAATTGTATCAATAAATTGGGCTAATTATAAATGAGTCCTGTCAACACATTCGAAAATTTTAAGTTATGTTCACATTAACATTGAACTCACGATTGAGCTGTGCGTGCATGCATGGGATGTCTTTCAATAGCCCTGTCTTGTGTTCCTTAGGTGGCAAGAGGGATTGCGATGGAGACCACCGATTGGTGGTGTCCAGCGATTACGATGGACACCAACGACCAAGAGGCTTGGCACCAACTGGTCATCATGGATTCCAGAGAATCATCTGGTCGACGGAAATCTCAACCTACTTGTCTCAACGACCAACCATCCACTAGTCGTTCTTTTGTTGAGTCTCCGATTGAGTATATCGTTCCTTTTGATGAGTTGCCCCGAGTACAAGCCACAGTTAACCCCAACCTAAACTACGCTTGTCCCGTTTGCGGAAAAGAATTCTACGACAAGAAGGATTTTAGACGTCACTACATGATACACACAGGAGAGAAGCCTTACCCTTGTCCACACTGTGCCTACAGGGCACGAAGAGCCTCTGCATTACGGTTACACGTCCTTCGTAGCCACAAAAACCTAATCACGTCCTAGTTATTTTTTATTCGTTCTCCATATGATGGTAAATCATCGATATTTATAATCGATTGTGTGTTTGATGTTTTCGACGCATATTCGTCGTGATGGTGTCTGTGTCGAATCTCTATAGTGCTGATGCATAAGTCTCTTCATGATCGTAATTATTACGCTGAAAGTTTTCGCCTAATCTGCAAACTATGGTAGACTTATGCAGTCTTTTTGCTTTCTCGTTGCCTTTTTCCTGGAAGCAGGAAATTGTTCTGATTACCGTACTTGAATGAATCAATGTTTATTTCGAAACTTTTTGATGGTTGTATTCACGATTTATTTAATAAAGTGTCGTTTCAATTCTGTATTCTATATTTCCTTTTGGTCTTTTTCCTAAATTGCCCTGATTTCGTTTTGTAGCGCACAACATGAAGTTTTTACATATTTAAAAGCGTGACGTCCATTCACTTTCTTCGTAGGTGATGTTCGAGCAAAAGGATCATGACGGCATCTCAAAACTCTGCGGATCGCATTTGCTGCCGGATGTCCGCGCACAGAGCTGCCTCTTTCCTCCGTTCATCTCTGTTGGACCCTTAAAACCACGGCGCCAAGCCACCAGACCTGGTCATATTGGACCCGTTGTACCCTTTGAAGAGCTCACCGGCGTGAGGCCCATGTCCATCGAAAAACCTTACCCTTGTCCCGTATGCCAAATGCTCTTTTACGATAAAGCCAAATTCCGTCATCATTATATGGTGCACACTGGCGAGAGACCGTACGCCTGCTCTTACTGCCCCTTCAAGGCTCGTCAAGTGGGCAATCTCAATCGTCATATCAAAGAAAAACACCGCGACGTTGAATCATTCCCACAACATAACTTGTGAAGAAATCGTTAGCGCTGTTAATGTAACTTGGTAACGTACTTTGCTTTGGCTATCATCAATAGAAGCACCTTCGTATTTTCTACGGTTTGTACAGCGTTTGTACAAGCCGTGTGTATTGTTTTCTGTGTTCTTGTAGCGAACCATTTGTTTCCTCTTATTTGGAAATCAAAAACCTCGACATTTGCCTTGCCCCCATAGCCTAATATGGTCTGTTGGATGATGTGTTTCGGGTATTTAGTTCGTTATCATCAAGATGGAATTGACTTCACTTTTGAGGCTCCATGTGAGTGTAACTTCTCTTTCTATAACGTCAGTTGTGTGTATTCTACTATTTTACGTTACATCAAACAAATGTCTTAATATTTTTAATGGCTAATTTTATACATGGCTACCAATTTCCGATTAATTCGACGTATTCTTCATTTATAAAACTTTCTGTGTAGAATGCGGATAAGAATTTTACATGGTTTGATTTGTTGACTATGCCGATTGCACATCTGCATTCTGTACAAACCCCTCGTATTTTACTCATCACTTATTCACGTAATATCAGTGCCAGGTTGCTGTGTCTAGAAGTAAACACGTTACGTGTTTTGTAGGTGAAACTCCCCGGGCCGCACCAGGAGTTCGACGAAAGTCTACAATGGTTTACGCAGACGTCACACGCTCCTCTTCGGGTCGACAACTCAACACATGCACTCTCGAGCTCATTGGCCGCTGCTGCCGGCGCTTACAAACGCCGTCATCGCACGAAACCCGGAACCTGCGTACCTGTAGTGCCTTTCGATCAGCTGCCCAATGTAGGCCCAATATCCCACGAGAACCCCTTCCGGTGCCCAGTATGTGGTATGGATTTCTTTGACAAGACTCGCTTCAGGAGCCATTACATGGTTCACACTGGAGAGCAACCATACGCGTGTCATCTTTGCCCCTTCAAGGCGAGACAGTCTTGTAACCTCAAGCGGCACGTCAGAGAAAAACATGAACTCTACTCCTTGTAGCTGTTCCTCACTCTAGATAGTCGTTTAAATATATAGGAATGAATTTAAGACAGCGAATGTTGAGTTGCATTCTCAAGTTTTGGTCGTAATTTCAGTGTTTTATTAGACATTTGTTAACTTTCTATTGTATCGATATGTAGCCTGCCACTTGTTTGTGTTGAATGTAAATAACTTGATTGCGATCCAGAGTAATTTTTAAGGACTGGAAAGTTTTTAATGTACGTATATCTATCGATACTAATCACAAATTGTATTAGGGGTAAAAGTTTGGATGTGTTTTCAACAAGTTATTCAAAATAGCAGCGTTATAGGCAGAGATTATCAAACCAGTGAAGAACACCATGACTTGATTGTACATTTTATTTGCGAGTTTCGATTCTTATCCTGCACCTCTTAGTTGTTGAAAGTAAGTTTCCAAGGTTACTTACGCTACGAAATTGAACAATATTTTGTAACTATAGGTATTACTTCTATAGGCTGTTTCTTCTGTTAAGATGCCTGGAAATCTTGAAAAATTTCGCTTTGTGCCTTATTCACACATAAATAAGTGTTTTTAGAATAGAATTCTGGTGAAATAGTATCAGATGCACTAAGAAAATAGTTTCAGGTCTTGGATGAACTATCTATGCCTCTTTTCGAAGTTTCTTATATTCTCATTTTGTCCTCATTTTTTTATTTCTTATGTGTTTACGATTAGGCCTAAATTTAAGTAGTTTGTGCTAAACTTGTATGAAATTTAGTTTTTAGCCTTTATGTAATTATTAACGTGACGAATGCGATGATTTACGGTACCATGTGAGTGAACTTCAGTTATTGTCCCGTAGGTATCGTACCCAGTTGGACCTGGCCTTCCTTTCCACTCAGCGGGCTTTGTCCAACCGGACCCTCTTGGCGTCATGAGTGCGAGGTATGGCAATACCCTCGGTGGTGGGGAACACGGCGCTGAAGGCAACGTCAAACCCAACTGGAATTGCAGCCTCAGTGTCAACTCTCATATGGGCTCGCCTTTATCATTCGAAACTGGTGATTTATTTATCCGTCGAAGAGAAAGAGCCAAGACCGACTCGAGCATGGCGGTCGTGCCGTTCGATCAGCTGCCACAACTAGGTCCCATTTCGCGCAAACAGCCGTGTCCCTGCCCCGTATGCGGTGTACTTTTCTTCCAGAAAAGCGATTTTAGGCATCACTACATGGTGCATTCTGGAGAAAAGCCTTACGCTTGCAGCGAATGTGACTTTCGTGCGCGGCAACCCACGAATCTGAAGAGACACGTCAAGGAAAAGCACGCTTCTTCCCAAGTGGTTCCTCATGCGCATATGAACTTATAAGCTCTCGCTCTACACACCGCTGTCCGTTAAAAACTGGATATGGTTTTGATTATCTGACTACTTCTTGATTTATTCACGGAATTTATTTTACGAATGATTCTATTCTAATGATTTTAGTTCAGTTTGTGCCTAAATATCGAATTGCCCATGAATTACTTTAACAGCGTTCAGGCTTCTGCTGATAAACACTTGACAAATTATAGTGCATTTAAGACAAAGTTGTTCACTTCACAATACTGCTTCTATGTTTTTAGTCAAGGATCGGAATGATTATGAAGGCCTACCTAATTATGTGTACAAGGGAGAGAAATATGTGAGGACGGTGTCAGGTATCCATGTCAGTATTAATCGTGCTAGTAAGGAGTTATTGACGCAGTTACGCTGTTAGGTTTCGCATGTCTCTGTAGAAAACAATTTCAAACTGATAGCGTGCTATTTTTTTGGATGAGGGCGTAAGTGTTGCTTGCTAATTGCTATATCAATACGGAGAATGTTTACTCGTTTAACTTTCGGCGGTAAATATACTTTTAAAGGACACAGATGTTTCATTTCATTTTCCTAATCACAAAAATTAAGACGTTGATTTCTTCCAAGGTAAAAATGGATTCTGCTAATTCAATTTCATGTTGTCTGTACCCTAGACATATTGGCAAATTTTAAAAGGGCTATTATAGATTTCCCTCTTACGGAGACAATCTTTTCAGTCAATCAACACAAGGCGTGTTGAGACGATAGGAATGGCGGTGTTATTTCGTTCCACGCAGAAAATGAACCTATAAACTAATTAGTAAAACTACTCTTATAATGACTCACTGATGTTGGTGTTTCTTAGGTTCATCCATTTGGAGCGGAGTGTACTTCAGCTTACGTCGCCCGCGTACCTTCCTCTAGCCTCAAGGACGTCGGCTTCGGATCTTCTGTGGATGCGATTTCAGGAACTGCTTTACTAACAACTCGGGACTTGAGTGCTCAACAGTTCGGGTTATCTCCTACCATTACCTCGACTCAAACCTTACTTGCTTACTCTAAAGATAACTCAACTTTCCCGCAAGTTAAGGAGGCCTTCCTCGAAACAGGTCGTACCAACAATCCCTCCTCATCAACAAATGACGTTTATAGATCATTAACTGTTTCTGCTTCAACAAAAACTAGCGATGCTTGGGTTAATTTTGATGCATCATCTACACTCACTCTCGATCAAGGTTTAGGTGGCTTCAAAAATTCTTCTACTTCGTCTCCTGCTCGTCACGTTAAAAGATTCCAATGTGGTGTCTGTGGCAAGGTATTCCAAGACAGAACAATTCTCAAGAACCATCACATGACTCACACCGGGGAGCGGCCTCACCAGTGTTCCATGTGCCCCTACCGCTCAATACAGAGCGGTTCGCTATACCGTCACATACGAATGAAACACAAGGGCGTACTGCAGTAATC
This sequence comes from Hyalella azteca, assembly GCF_000764305.2. Taxonomy (NCBI): domain Eukaryota; kingdom Metazoa; phylum Arthropoda; class Malacostraca; order Amphipoda; family Hyalellidae; genus Hyalella; species Hyalella azteca. The sequence goes on from NW_025945320.1 coordinate 386,751, forward strand.
TCATTTTTATATGTTCTGTGCTCAATTGCTTCAGTATCGCTATTACAATATAAATATCGTTGGCTCAGAATGATCAGAAAAATCCAGTATAGAAATCTATGGAAACTTTTGCCTACTCAAGAGAACAGGTAATTCATGATTTCTTGTTCTGTGCGGTAAATATATTAATTTAATAAACTAAAGTTTGCATTTCGTTAGTTCCCTGATGTGAACTTGATCTTGTGCGCTATTTGATAGGAGTTTAAATATCAGACTTGGTTTATATTTTTGACCAGGCTAGTGTTCTGGATCAACAAGCGAGTGAAATTTTTTGACTTAAGTGGATTTACTATTTCCATGTTTTTATGCATATGACAAGTGTTTAAGACTTGAGTTTGTCAGAAAGTTCAGAGCTTTCAGTGTTGAGATTGTATCTACTGAAACCATGAAAAACAACCGTAATAATAATAAAATTGTGCGGAATCAACAGCCACTTATTTTCATTTATCATTTAAGAAAATTTCCTTGGTATGAAGAAGTTCATACATACTGCAATTTCAGATGCTAATAAAAGCTGAGGCAGTAGATGCGACTGACCAGGCACATCTGCTCATTGTCTAAGTAAACAACATGAAAACGCTTTCATGTCATTCCCTTCACAAAATTGTTTACTCGTCGCGCTCTGAAATATTGAAAATTAATTCCCAGATGGAGAGTTCGGCGTGCGATTGACTCTTACTTGCTTAATTGTTTTGCCATCTTTTTTTCCTCCTAGTATTTGTTTTTATAATGATGGGAGCGTCATGAAGTCTTATTCTCGTAAGGTCTCAGTATTCTTATCTATTACTTGATTGAGGACCTAACATGGTAGAACCAGGGTTTATTCAATTTATTGTTATATATTTCCCTTTTGTATTCTTCGCATTCGGATTAAACTCTCATGTTACACATTGCACGTGCGTCTAATGTTTTTGGTCCTTGTTATATATTAATAACTTTTCACGGCGCTCTTGTCCCTAGGTCTTCGGTCTCCCTCTCCCACGTGTAGCACATCGATCACGACAAGGCTCTTCTGCCAGCGAACAAGATTCAATCTTTGATACCTGCTCTGAGACTCCTTTCAAATGTCGTAGAAACTCGACATCTCAAGATTGTTTCTTATCGGACAAAGCTGGAACTTGTGCTGATAATCCACAGAACAATGAAGAAAATCCTCTTCCGTTGCATTACTCCGCCCCTGCCAGCGTTATAAATCTTCGACACACTTACCCGTGCCCAGTTTGCAGCCGCGTTTTCAATCACAAGAATAATTTCCGCAAGCATTATATGACTCACACTGGAGAGAAACCCCATGCTTGTAACCTGTGCACTTATGCGGCAATACAGAAAAAGAACCTTGTGGAACATTTGTTGAATAAACATAATATTTTGCTTCCGTTTTAACTAGATAGTAGAGGATCATCATTGTATTCCAAGATGGAGTGCGAGTATTTAGCAAACCGCGTCACAGGAGAATGGTCCGTGGTTGGAAAAGTATTTGTTGAAATAATTGTGTCCAAACTAAGTGTTATTATTAGCAAAAGAACCATTTGTAATAATTCATTCTTGTGATTTTGATTGCTGGATTAAGATTTTGAATGTAAAAGTCAGTTGAATCATACAAAATTTTGCTTATCTAGTTTTTCGTACACACTGCTTTCGTTTCGGCTAAATATGTCCCCTGTGTGGTTATGGATTTAACTATTGTATCTTGGTTCTAACCGTTGCCTCATATTTGAAATTGATGTGAATAAAATAATTATCAAATTTTGAGTAGTTACATCACTATCATATAATAAATCTAGAGTTCTTCTTGTTTCTTTCCGTAGATCGCTGCACAACAATTCAGAAAAACCCTCAAGTCCTCGGCCTCTTTGATCGCAATGCCTCAGCAATTGGATAGCTGGCAGCATACTTCAGATGACTTCGGGCTTTGGAAAAGCTCTTCGCCTAGTCCATCTAACTTGCAACACTTTCACGATTTGAAAAATTTCCAGTCGCATAGTTATGACTTTCAGAAGAAGCCTTTTACGAGTCAGATACACTTGTACAATTGCGAAATATGCGGGCGACATTTCGACCACAAAAACAACTTCAGGAAACATTACATGACTCACACGGGTGAAAAACCGTTTTCATGTCATCTATGTGCGTACACGTCTGTGCAAAAAGTCAATTTAACAAAGCATCTCATGAGTAGACATCAAATAATGCCTCAAAAAAGTGTTTATGTTCCTCATATCCAAAATTTCGACACGGAGTATATATAGTTGTCCATATGTTAATAAGTTTGAAAGTGTTTCATGAATTACTGAGAGGGCGTGGATTTCAGACTGCTAAGAGGCGGCCTGATTTGCGCTGAATTCAGCATATGATAAAACTTGTTTTGCTTGAGGAAAACGTTGCTCTTTAATTGGCCTTTTATTTTATGATCTTAATGCACGGTGTATTAAATACATCTTAGTGATGTGGTGTTTTTCTATAAATGAACTTGAATTCCTTAATCTTCGCTATTTCTAGTAATTGATAATTTTTTCATTTTTGTCTGGCAGCTCTCAGTGCATTGAATTGTTATTTTTCCGCTTAAATTACGTGGCAAATTAATCTGACATTGAATTGAGATAATTTTGATACTTTCTAACTTTTATTAATTCATCTTGCCCTGGCACAAAATTTTCGCTATCTTCTCTCACGTCGCTAAAGCTCAACTGCCTTACAACAAGATCAGTTGGAAATGTATACCTAAGCATTAGATTTTATCTTTAAGATTGCGTGAAATTGGAAATGGACTAATTTCTTCTGATGAGGCCAACTTACGCGCGCTGTTACATACTCATCGGCCTTTTGAAAGTAAGGTAAGCGCAACCTAACATTTCTTATTTCGTACCGAATGGCTAGAATCTCGCTGATGGAAAATTTATTTTCGATCAAAATGAATAACACATGGAGTGGAAGGCTGTAAAAATGTATCATTATTCCGTGCAGAACAACATCGTGGATGCTTGGTGGTCGTACGAATCAACGATGACGACCAACTGTCAGCAAGGCCGACCTGTAAACGAGCTACACGTTTCGTCCGGGCGAGACGTGCGAGCGCCACGAGCCAACCGAAAAGAAATGATCGAAACTAACGAAATTCCTCTGGCAACTTCAATTCTTGAGGCATCGCGAAGATTTAAGAAATCAGGATCTAAATCGTATGCATGCGGCTTTTGTCAGAAAATATTTGGGCATAAAAATGATTTTTTGAAGCATGAACGTACCCACACTGGTGAGAAGCCATACGAGTGCACTCAGTGTCCCTTGCGGTTCGCTCGAACAGACCGACTTCGTATTCATATAATGATGGCGCATGGAGTACCTCATTGATTATTCATATATTGTGACTAAAATTTCAAGAAAAATTATTGTATTTATTGATGTATATGTTATTAATTTTCATTCTATTCATTTGCTGAGTAACGACGAATGAACAACATAAACGAAGAAGCTCGATTATAAAGATTACTTATGTATTGCGCGCCACATATTTGGAAAGAGGAATATATTACTTAAGTAAGCTTTGTTACATCAATAATTTGCAATGCAGGACACTCAAACTGTTTGTGAGCGGATAAATTCTGCTATTGAACTCTAAAGTGAATAAAAGTTGGTTGAACATATATTTCTTTAGAAACTGTGACCTTTTTTCTATCATCGCTGACAGTTTCATCACGCAGCCGACTGATTGATTATAAGTTATGTAATAATCTGGCATCATGTCATTGGCTGGTTGCATTGAGGCTCAAAGAATAGAATGTGAACTGCTTCAAAGTATCCATGCTCAGGTGAGTTTGGTAACATTGTTTTTTTACTTGATTTCTGGGTAATTAAAGAATCTTTGATCACCCACATATTTTCGATACGTGATATTTCCAGGATTAAATGATTTTTTTTTTGTGCGTTATAATAATTTTTGTAATGTTTCTGTTGGAATTTATTTTTCAGTTCACGGGTGTACGTGACGTATTAACTTTGGGTTTCTTCGCGCAGAATTACCACTGTGCTAAAGATTCGACTACGCTACCTTGGATGCCAAATTTGAGTGCGCGGAGTGACATTTGGAAGCGAGGCGCTAAGCTGGCTCCTCAGATCTCCAATATGGACGACGAACCTCCAGCGTACCACGAAGATATTGAGCCCATTGCCAATGATATTATCGACGACTACCGTCAATCCATGGGCTCGTGGGACATGGGGTTCATGCAAGGATCATTCCAGGTGAGTTTCAGGAGTTGATTTAAATATAAATAAATGTTTAATTTAAAAATATAACTATGCGTTTTCACTGTTGATTACGGGCATATTTTAAAAGTCGACTCATCTATTTTTAATCAAAAGCATGTGCCAAACATTGGATAGTTGAAAGGTGTTGCTCTCGTCATCGTAGTAAACAAAATTGTGAATATTTATAGGTATTGACGTGGGTTCACTTTGCTATGAAAGACTTTACCAACATAGTTTTTCATGTTTTGAAATAATATTGTTTACCGTGTGTTTACACAGCTGAATTTCCATGCTATTAGGATTGGGATTTTTCTGGAAGTTCAAACCTAATCTAGTACGTTCAAATTTTAGCAGTTCTCCCGAATTATATCACAAAAACGCTGCATTCAACAAAAGTAGCGATGGTCAATAATTCACCCTCATTTCAGGACTCGCTGCATAACACGAGTGCGGCTCGAAGTCTTGACTTGGAAGCTCAACATGCTGGGCTTGTACAAACTTGCTCGTTGTGCCACAAGAGCTTCTCCGACTCGTGGAAGCTTAAAGTTCATCTTCGCACACACACTGGAGAGAAGCCTTTCATGTGCAAATTTTGCTCATATGCGACCGCACAGAAAGGGAACTTGCAGCGCCACGTTCGAATTCACACTGGCGAGAAGCCATTTTTTTGTGACCTGTGTCCTTACCGTGCCTCCAACAAACATTCACTTGTATTTCATAAACGGAGTAAACATATTGAGCAAGCACTCGAAGATTCAAGCACTACTATATGAGATTAATCCGGAATTGGTATCGTAATCAACCCTCGGATCAGCTTGTCACCGGATGGAGCTAGAAATTGAACTTACTGAAAGATCTGAGTTGTTTGCACCGTGATAGGTGTAGCTAGTTTCCAAAAGACAAACACGATACGTCGAATTATAGGCTGCGTGAACAGTGTGAAATTATTTTGACTTGTTTGGGGTGCGAGACTTTTACGAGAAATCCAGTCAGGAGGTCATATTTGAGGCCAAACTAACAGCGTGTGGTAATTCTTTTTTTTGGACATGTATTTATAAATTAGTTACTAGGATTTGATGGCAATAAATAATCAAATAGGTAGTCGTGCAATCAAAAAGTTGGTAACTTGGTATCAACAATAATATGAATCTTGAAGAAATCTAGTGCAATATTGTATCGAAGGGAAATGAAGTGCAATTGAAGTTGAAAAATCGTTTAATCCAAGCAAACTATAGGCAAACAAAGGGTAAATTTGAACGCTATGCTTAGAATTTTGAGTGTTAAACGTCAAGAATGGGCTCATTCAAGTGTGAAGAATACAAATGTATGATAGCAAATGAAGAAATAGTCTATAACTTACTGCATTTGTCCGTTGATTAAAGACTGAACCATTAAGAATGCAAAATGCAACGGCTTCAATCGGTCTTTTCCGTAATTGATGCTTATAGCGATTAATCAAACATTTCCTTCACCCTCTGCATGTTTCTACGCTATTCTTAGTAGCATTACTGTTTTCAGATCGCCTGGGCGCTCACCATGCACTCAGAGCAGCAGCAGATGGGGCTAGGATTTTCACAAATGCAACATCAAGACTTCACAGGCGGCCATCATGTTCACAAAGTCATGCCTTTTGATCAACTCAACTTGGATGAACTGAAGGTGACGGACAAACAGCAGCGACTCAAATTCTATCGTTGCCCCGTATGCGAGAAACGATTTTTTGAAAAGTCTAACTTCGAGAGGCACTATAGAACGCATTCCGGTGAAAAACCTTTCTCTTGTAGCTTTTGTTCTCATCGCTCTTCCCAAAAATCTCATTTAGAAGAACATGTGATTCGTAAACATTCAAGTAAAACTAAGTTGAAGAAATAAATTAGGTTCGATTAAATAACTCAATAGGTTAATAGCGAGTTATACGATATCTTCGTCCATCCAAGATGAATTATTACAGTGAAAAGTCTGAACTTCCCCTAGAATTTTCCTTTTGCAGTAGAATTTTTTGCCAATAAAAATTTGCATTTTCCACTTCCGAAGGAGTAGGAATTTACAGCCAAAACGAACAGAAGATTATAATTTGTAGCATATTCTACCATCTCCTACCTCATTAGCAATTATCTGCATTCACGTTTTTGCAAGACATTTTATTTTACGCTTTATACATATTGAAACCACATGCACATGTCATCAAAAATTGGATTTGTAATAATGATGTACAAAAATTCTATTCCCATAAATGCGAAAATATAAATGACAAACAAATCAAATAAAATTTCAATAAATAAATATGCGAATTTAGCGTAAAGGGAGTTCCATGTATAAAGCCTTTTCACCAACTAGCTTACTAAGCACGAAAAAAATTTGATTCGTTGGAAATTTTTGCTGATAATAGATGAAGCAGTATAGGATAGAGCACAAAAAAAAAAAACGCATCAATTGGCAGAAAGAGATTCTCGGTTCTTGTCAGATGATTTTTTCTTACCCTATGCTCTTGCTATTTCTCATGGAAACTTTCCAAGTGACGCAAGAGCTTCACAAGATTTAAGCTAGATAGTTACCTGAGCATACACTAAATAAACAAGTCTTTGGTTATCAACACTTCGAAATAAAATCAGCTTATGTCTAAATATAGGTAGTGGCACAAATTAAACACGTTAAGCATAAATATGAAGCTGATCATTTGTAAACACATGGCAAAAAGTTTGTCAATGAAACCTTATTTAAATTTCCACGTTTAACACGCATTTCAAACTCCGTTAGTCTCGTATTACAGATGTCTTCAGAAAAATAAATACATGAAAACAGCCGTGAATTCTTCGAAATTAAAAAGCGTGGACTCTCAGCTGCGTCTAATCTGCGTCATCTTTGGTTGGGAACATTTGAAAAATTTTATGTGAAATCTTTAAAGAAGTGTTTTAAATGTCAGGCAAATATCGGATCATAGCAGGTTAGATCTGTGCCTATCTCTGTGTTATGTAATAGCCTACAGAAAAATTTCGTTACTCGCATAACTTTCGCCTCAACCAAGAAGTGCTACATTCGTGTACAAAACCTTTGAGATAAAACATCGCAAAATGATACTCCAGTAATCTGTAATTAATATTGGACGAGCATCTAAGTAGTTAACGATCAACGACCCCGCCGTCCACAACAGCTACATGCCATCAATGGTTCACAACTGGGTGACGTTATCTCATACGCGTCCGCACATGATCGTCCATTTCACCTACAGGAGAAAGTTCTCCTTTACCATAAAACAATCTTAGCGACTGTATTTCTGATGATTTTGAGTTCTAGTATGTCAAACTATACTTGGGTCAACATTTGTCATCATCAACCGTACTGGGAAACTTGGCCGGTACGTTGTAAAAAAAATATCGGCATATCCAAAGGTCTCGAAATATACATATAATAAAATCGAAAGGCGACTCCTGAAATAATATCATAAGGATTGTACAGCCTTTGCTCTCGTTCAGTTTGTTTTGCTCAGTTTACAGTTTTTTTAGTTTATGAACAAAAGAAAATAGAACTTTCATCATTTGAATCCAGATAATTCAGGCTATTAGCCGAAGTTGACAGTCGCTCCCAGTTTTCCAAAAGACCGTGACTAAATATTTAACAAGATGAAATAATTTGACTAAAGTGAATATGAAAAAGGAATGCAAGCCTGCCAATGCTCATTCCGCCGTCACTCAAGCTAACACATAAATTCTAGCTCATTAAATTTTAAATAAAATAGGTACCTAAACTCCTTATAATTATAACCCTAACATGAATAATTAACTTATTCTTTTGAGGAGCTAATAGGTCTAGATAATAGAAGGCGGATCTCTTTATACTTGCGATGATAAAAGAAAACGTAAATACATTACTAACTTCACTAAAAATTATGATTTTGTCTGTTTTCGCGAGTTTAGGACAATTATGAAGCACTGGTGACCTGATGATTGAGATTGCAGTGGTCGACCAAGTCTTTCTTGAAATTACTTTTATAAGGACACAACTGACACTTGAAGGCCTGTAGATCGGTGTGCGTTATCACGTGGTTCTCGATGTTATTTTTCTTAAGAGAGGTGTAGAGACAAATGCGACACCTATAAACCGCATGCTTATTGGTGTTATCCTCTTCGAAGAGGCTATTGATGACATCTTCATTGAGAATAATGTGTGCCCTGATGGTAGAAGCGGCAGCGACCTCCGCCACCATGTCGCACGCCTCCTTCGCCTCCAGCAACGTTGACGTGATCATCGCTGCCGCGTTTCCAACCAGTTCTTCTTCAGTCATCTCGCCTTCAACCAGATTTTCGTCTTGGTCACCACCCTTCTGAAACAAAATTCAAACATTATTCTTCCAATATATATGGCAGTGTAAATAATACACTAGTTGCCACGGAGACGAATTTGAATGAGATACTTGTTTTTCGTATTGATATTAAGCAGTAGAGGAGCTAGGAATATTCAGGAATGATTTTCGAAATTCAAGTACCAAGCTACGAAGTAATTAATGAAATCGCATTGCAAAATAAATTTGTTTTTATCGAAATACAGACAAAAGATTTTAAATTATGAAGTAGAAGAAGAGGATATGATAAATATGATATCCAGATGATGGTCAATGTTTACACCCAGCGAACAACTAGCGTCTTACCTGATTAGGTTAAATCCGTAGCTTATAATTCATCATTTCGTAATAATTTCAAATAAATAGCCACATTGGCGGGCACCGCGCAATAACAAGTTCAAGTCTCAACAACACTGAAATTAGACATTAGTAAATTTGACTTTCGTCTGAGATACTTGGAAATTTGTCTTTATTTTTCAAATTTAAAGTCATAGTAACAAAATTTACAATCACAGTAGCAAACAGGTTTAGAACAATATCTGGCTCCAGCTTAGAATTCTCGATTTATGACTTTCGCGTAATTGAAAGTAAAATTACTCAAAGTTTCGTGCGCTTTAGTCGTCTCACAACGAAAGTGATTCACCAACTATGGGCAGCAGCGTTAGCATCTAAAGAGATGAATAATAGACAAGTTAACGACGCAAACGAAGATACTCTGCCCATAACTTTTTTTGCATTGAACACATGCAGAGAAAAACGACCAAAATAATCCTACCTCAAACAACGACCAGCTGTAAGGTAGGTCGCTTTGGAATTATTCGAGTGGACGCAAAATCTCCTCAAGATTGCAGACAAGCAAAACACACGTCAAACAACATGTTTGAGGGACAATATGAGCAAAATGTAAAGAATTTTACTTCAACCTGAACCTATTACCTTAAACCTAATTTTAAATTTTCAACGGCAAGAAAAGTTGAAACGAATTACATTTTCCTATTCACTACCAAACGCATGGAATGAACTTGAACTGGAATAAATCTAGGAATAAAAACAATGAAGGACGCCAAGGAGAGGGAATTGTATAGTGCAGTGCACAAAAATATATAAAATCAAATCAATACATGGCCTTAAAGTGCATTCTTAGCTTAAAAATGCAGATGAACTTCAAGTATTCTGCCTCTTACGCGCAAAACCTAGAGGCAGTAAATTTGTAAAAGTCCATTTATAGGACCTGGATAACGCTAAAAACATCAATTTATAATTGAGGAGTAGGTACTCTCAACTAATAAGCTTCAGAATATTGAATCTTTTTTAGGTAACTTTTGCCAATTAAACTGCACCGGGGTACACCAAGTCATCCATCCAGAATCAAACTTCTAAAAAAGCTTAAATTAATAACAACATGCAAGGGAAAAATAATGTTAAGAAATAATGGAATCCGTGAGCTCAGTACCCGCCGCATGATTGTTAGATAAGTTACTGTTCTTGTCAGTAGAATAAAGTTACAAATTGATGCTCTCTTGCAACAAGTAAATAGTAATGGAGCGCATAAAACGATTCAGTAACTGTGAAACGTACATAAACATTTATCAATAAAAATACAGTAACATCCTATCAAAACTAAGAGCTTCAACATTTGCTTCTGACGGCGTTCACGCCATGTTTGATGAGCAGATGTTTGTTAACGTTGCTCTTGACATTGCTTCGGTAAGCACACATGTGGCAAGCGAAAGGCTTCTCGTTTGTGTGGACGCGCTTGTGGTCTTTGAAGTGTCCCCCATGGTTGGTACTGTAGCCGCAATGAATACAAATGAACTTGTGAAAAGATGAGGATGTACTCGCAGGAGGGGCTCTGACAGATTCCGAGTATAAGGAAGCACTCGGAAAGCCAAGAGTGCCAGTGGGTAAGAACTCCCGTTCGAGGTGCGCTCTTGGAACCATAGTTTCGACGGCAGGATGCTGTAAGTCGGTAGTGCTCATCCCAAACGGTATCATCTGCCGGCAGAAACATCAGAAGTCACTCCAGCACTTTCCGGAACAGTAAATAGTCTTCAGCGACATGTCTAAGCAGTTTCGCAGCCACCAGATGTACTCGTGCTCAATGAATTCAGAAAACCAGATCGTTACACCAAGCGAGCTTGAATATTAAATAATCGACTTCTTCACAATAAAAACATAGGAACAATTCAGTATGTAAGCCATGGGCAGACGGCTAAATCTGGTACGTGAGTATTCCTGATGAAATGAAACTCACTACATAAATGTAAGAATTACTGCGTGAGAATTAGTTGCAACCGAAGTTATGAGTTTGAAGATTTATGCACACTTGTACAGTTTTCTTTTTACTCGTTGCAAGAACTGTGAATTTCAATTCTGTCAAGAAGCAGACGGTTGGTTTGATGCAGTAACAATTTTTAAATTTTCCTTCCAAGTATTTGCGACGCTTCGCTCCGAGCTAATAACAAGAGTCGTAACAAGCGATTCCCTTTCACGCATAAACAAAGCTTAACAATGCTCTTCCGTAAAAACGTCCACTAAAATTGCTGATTCCAGTTTTCGTTAATGACTACTTTTAGTACGAGAGTAACCCATAATAGGCTGGTGAACAAAAACTATCAACTAACAAGATTGCTAAACCAATACTTCCACGTTTGTGTTCAACACAAGAAAAAAACAAGTTCTGTTAATAGGAGAATACGCGAAATCGAACTGATCACATTTTTCGTCCTCAGAAGTTCGTTTTGGGACGTATAGGTCTGACTCTCGTAGCGACCGACTGAGAGCGCAGGCTGGTGCTGCATCTCCTCACGGGGACCTTGTTGGTAGATTCAACTTGCGTACAGGAGCTGACAACGGAGAAGCCAGACGTAGTTATAGTAGAAGCGTTGGAGCTCGCCAAAGCTACTGCTTTGGAAGCCACCGGCGCATAGTCGGAAAGCTTTTCTTTGTGCTTTCGTAGAACATGCTTGCGAACGTAAGTTTCGCTTTGATATCTCATGGAACAGAACTTGCACTTGTAAGAGGCACTGCTCGCAAAGACCGGTGGCCCGCTCACAGAAAGTGCCATCGCATTGGAGCTCGAAGATCCACGCGAATTTTTAGTCATTGATCGCATTGAGCGACCTGAAGAACGAGATATTGATGTCACACTGCCTCCGTCAGATGGGAGCGACTGACTTGACAGAACATCGTCAAGAACTTGATGGTTCTCCAGAAGGTGCGGGTTGCTGTTCTCATTTTGAAGAGGAGCACAATTCAAAGCCCATACCTAGAAGAGAAGATGCAGACGCTTTTAGGATGACGCCATAGCAGGTCTTGTTCTTCAAGTAAAGACAAAATCGCACCTAGCTTTACAACTTCCACAGCTTCTTCATGGAGGCTAATAATGTCCCACGATGATGTCAGAATGTTTATGTTCTCTCTCTTCAATCACAACCACAAGCATGACCGCGTCCTGGCGATGAAGCATTTTACAACTTGAGTGAGGAAGAAACCTGGCTTGTGGTGCAACGCAATGAAGACCAAAACACTCACGAAAGTAAGTTGGGTCACAATGGGAATTAATGAGCGCAGAGTTTCATACCGACCGAAAGTGTAGCCGTGCTGATCACTCCGGCTCATATTGGCCACGCGTTCAAAATTGGACGACGAAATGACAGAAAATCTTCATTATGAGAATAATTCTACAACACAAATGCCTAAATCTTTCTTTATATAAAAAAATGAAATAATTGTTTTGCAACACACTACACTTTTTGTCACAGGATTGTTAAGGATCTTCAAAAAGAATCGAACAAATACAATTTTTTACAACCTCGGAGGTGTATGCAGGCTCGTGAGGCTATGAAAGAAGTGCGCAGGCTAGTGATTCACAATAACACGGTATTTATGCAGCTATAAGAAAGCGAAAGATGACGATCAGATGAACATAGTGAACATTGCCACTAAGCTTATACCTATTTAAAACACTTTTCATAAGCACAGTGGATAATAAATTTTGAAGCTTTACGTCGACATTTACTGTCTCGCGACAAGATAATTTTTCAATTCGAGTAGTCAAATAGGCTCTACCGAAGCACGAAGTTAACGAGGTGTCATTAACACGAAAATAAATGAATATGAATAATACAGGGATACCAGAATAATACTAATTAGCTGAAATTAATGAACTCCACAAATGTGAAGTGACATTAAAGTTGTGATGGCCTACGATGCAGTCATATTCTAAGTCCCCAACTAACACAAAGGATAGAACATTTCAGGGTTATGCATTTCGCCGAAGTTTATAACATTAGGAAATACTGATGAGGCATCACTTGGTAACAAACATAGCACCAAAAGATGAAGAAGAGACACAAGCCTATGAAGAGATGAATGAGTTTACAACATAATTCCTCGAAGTCCCAAAGTCGTGCATAAATCATTGATCAGCATGCGTACGTGATAAGCTATATGCATATGATGACACCACATGCTTACATTCAGAAGCATATAAATATATTCAAATAAAAATTCATGCTTGAATGATGGGAACCTGCAATGATTATAAACCTAAAAAGCCATAAATGCAGGAGTGAAAAATATGAAGAAGATAAATTAGATAGTGTAACACTGTTCGGTGAACGAACTTGGGTTAGAATATTTTCAGACGAAATCGTTTGAAAGACATGAATGCATCATGATGTCACTCGAGTGCAGACACCACAACTACTATAACTCACACAAAAATACACCAACTACCACACAAATACAAACTACTAAAAGACATCATCAGAAGAGAATGAAAATGATAGCAAACGAACACTCACTATTTGGCGAGGATGAGAAGAATCGCTCGTAAAACTGTCAGTTGGCAAGCCGGACAGACTCCCATCTCCCTCCCAAAGAAATGAATTCTGCAACAATTAGATGTATTTATTGGTCAACATTCTATCTTCCTGCAAATGCGAGTTAAAATAATTTAAACACCGCAGAAAGTTAAAACAGGCAAGACCAGGAAGAGGAAAGTACATGTGACGTCTTTAATTCACTAAGGATGAAAGTACTTTCGGCCAGTTCAATTTGTTCAAGAACAAATTTTGAAAATCGGTAAGCAGAGGGTATATAACGTCACATTCGCAATGAAAAATAAACCAACAGAATAAAAAGAAATTGAGTGTTTAATTCTACCACTGCCAAGTTAAATTCATTTTCAGAGAAGCAGAAGGTATAGGAAATGAAACTTGGATCGAGGCTCAGTGAACTGCATACGAAAATTTGATAATTTGACGAATCATGAAGTAAAAATTCATTCAACACAGTTCATCACCTTGCTCGGATGATCTAAACTGGGATCATCGATGAGATGAATAAGTTCACTAACTCAGTAGTGAACTTAGTGGTGCAAAGCGCCTGAATTATCTGGATTCAAATGTTGAAAAACCGAAGCAAAAATTTTGTTCTAATCTTTTTGCTTGTTAACTACAAAGTCAGAATACAAATTAGTTCGTGCAAACAACACTCACTGCTTGATACTCAGCAGACCCCGGAATGACCTCAGCCACGACTTCCTCCATCGTCTGAGGAGGTTCCAGCAAGGAAGTGTCCTCAATAAATTCACTTTCGTCATCGACGTCCAAACCAAGCGCTTGGTGCAGGGAGGTTTTGTCCTCTAGTTCGCCTGGGACCTCCGTACAGTCGTCTCCATCAGCCTCTGAGTCTACTGGTTCTGCCTTGACATTCTCTTCGGGGATCTGAAGCAAGTGCGCAGATTTTTTTAAAGAATTAATATAATAAGAAATGTAATGGATTAAACGATACAAAATGCAAAGAAGTTTAGCAGACAAGAAATTTCAGTTTCAAATTTGCAAAGAACCGATTGCAATTAGAAACAAAAATAGATACTGAAGCATTAGTTTGAGTAATGTTTAATATCATTGTAGAGTACATTATAATAAAGATACAACTTTTTGGTAGTACTTTAAGAAAAATGTCATCATTCAAATATTTAGCCCTAATATAGAAAAATACATACCGCTTCCTGTTTTCTTGCTTTCTCTTCATTTGTCTGCGTTGAGCTGGCCTTATTTGAGGAAGTATCAGCACGTCTCTTAGCATTACTGGGAGAATTTTCTGCCTCTTCAGAGGCATCAGTGAGCCCTTGGGTCTCTCTGGTGCCATCTTCATTATCTCCACTAGGAGCTACAGGCGCACTCTCGGCATTGTGACTGCCATGGTGATGATGATGGTGGTGATGGTCTCGGCTTCTACCACTCGGTCGCGACCTCACAGGACTGAGGATTTCTTCAGAAACATCCGACGAGTTCTCTCTTCTTCTTCTCTTGGCACGAGGGCTGTCCTCGCCTCTCTGAGATCTTTTGTGTTGTTCTCTACCTATACTAGAATTATCTTTAGATTCCATAGGATCTTCATCAGGAACTGCTAAGCCTTTGATTTTCAAACACTCGGCAGCTTTGATAAGCCCAGCTAATTTCTCCTGCACAACATTAACTTCACCAACATACATATAATTCAACAAGGCTTCCAAGTCTTCAGAATTGATGTCTTTCAAGACTATAACAGGATGTTTGCACTGTGTCCTCTCAAACATCTCCTCAAAATATTCACTACAAGTTGACAGCACAAACTTATGCAGAGAATAAAATCTCCCATCACAGGCCAGGGTGACATCACTGTAAGATTCCTGGAGGAACAAATGCTTTGTGAGTACCAACAAAATAAGATACAAACAAACAAAATTAAACATTAAACATAAAGAGGACATGAATTTACATCAAGTAATTAAATGTTTTTACATTAAATCATATTAAATGAATACTTCAAGTTTATTAATTCACCATTTACATGTGAAAAATGTATAAAAAACACATGGACTTCAAGTTTTTTGTGTAATTAGGAATTATAACTAAGCCATCAACTAGTATGTTGATGCTGCTGAACTCACCTTAGCTCGAATGGTAGACAAGACATGAAAGAAAGTGGATTTATGATTATTCCACTTTAAAGATAAAAGTTCAGCCATGTCATTTGTAGATCTGTTCTGTAAAAATTATTAGACAATTAATATGAAGGAAATAAATATACCTAATAGGAAATTGAACTGGAGTCAGAAGCTAACACACAATTTAATGTAAATTTTCTGCAGAACACAAGGCATTCAACTGACAAGTTAAAAGCAAAAGCACAAATTTGGTGATGAATTCAAGCAAATCAACAAACAAGATTCACATCACAGTATCAATCATATTTGCATTCATTGCAAATAAGCCTTTTGGAGTACTATATATTAAAACCACATTAACAGTCAACTTTAATTTAGCTTCATAGTTAAGACTCTTTTTGGCACATTTTCTCATTTATGGAAAAAATGCCCTATTGTACTCATCATATCTGTCCGTCTGTCTGTCCGTGTTTTCAAGTTTTTGTTGACAGGAGAATGCGCTCTGTCACTCACTGCTGTGAGTACCGAGTTATATTTTTTTTATTGAGGGCTTGCAATTACGATGATTTTCAATCCACAAATAGGGTAGTTTCAGATAAAGACGTGTCAGATATGGATACATCTCCACCATTTATTTGGTATTAAGGTTTTAATCTCTTTGCATAAATTTGGCTTTTATGTGATTATCCAAGTACTCTTTAAATTTTGAAATTGTTTATGTGATATAGCTGGTTTTTTAAATGATCTGAATCATGATATGGTGACTTCACTTGGTATTTGCTTCGTCTTCATGTTCTAAGTGAATTGCTATGCTGAATATGAAAGAAATCATAGATGTTCTTCATCTTTGCTAAATGGCACTAAAGGAACCATGAATTAGTAAAGGATCATTCTTATGATAAAGTAACTATTTTTATGATAAGTAATCAAGTAATTCAATTAGTAAAGGATCATTTAGATAATTTCCGATTCTTTTATGGCATGTGGCACATTGTAATGGCAGTGAAGAAGTGAATAGCGAGAATAAGCCACTCGCTGTTTTGGTAATGTAAATTTCACAATAAATAGATTTCATCCACACTGAGATTTAAATGATGGAAATTAATTTAAAATTTGAAACCCTCTTTATACCCCTCCAGATATGAACTTTAGCATATTTCTGTATGATTTGTCAATATTTTCTTATAGACTTCACTTCACATCCTGAATGATTTCATCTCCCATTGTTAGTTTTTGAACATTCTTCGGCTTTTAGAAAATTTTCATTGTTCATAAGTGAGATTACTGCATTTTGATAAATCAGAGAGGCAGGATTTTGAGAACTTGGGCATGTACCATTAATAAAAATTAGACATTATTAAAATTTACTAGCATAAATGCTTTCTAGGGAATGTTTAGTTTAGTATCCACATGTTTACTAGCATTTCAGCTATTTAGCTATCTTGAACCAGAATTCATGATGGACATCACCAAAGAGGTGGAAGGTCTCAGATGTCCAACCCACTAAAGCTAGCTCAAAAGAAGCAGGAAAGCATCTCAAAGAGATGAAGTTACAAGAAGGGACAGGTGAAAAGCAACAGAAACTAAGATTCTCGAACAAAAGGTTGCTTACACGGGATGTCGGCCTCCCGCATGAGAGACAGAGAAGGGAAATGTAAGGAATCCTACCTACATAACAATAATAACTTAACCCCACAACTAAAGCCCGCAGTCAGACACAGCAAGCTTAGTGGTAGGGCCACTTATAGTAGTCACCTGGCAGAGGACTGTATCTAAGGAAAGCTTTCCACCTTGGGTGGAAAGCATTTTTATAAGTGACCTTCCATTCTTAGAATTCCAACATGGACTGAGGCACTCAGAAATAATCCCCCTACTCTAGGAGCACTAAATCCCATAGGACTTCTAACAAGCACAGACACACATCAGAAGTCCCCCCTGAGGGGACTCTAGGGAATTATGCATGGTGGAACACTAGGAGCAGGACAACACTTATACACAACCACACATGGCAACACTTACACACAATGCAACTGATTTCCAGACAAGCTTCACTCAACTATTTCTCATGTGTTATTTCTCAACTATTTCTCTCTTGTTAGTTCAATTCACTGCATCCTGATCCTTCTGGCGTACCAGAAACCTTACTGTGTGGCGTGTGCACTTGCAGTCTTTCAGATTTCCAGTAATTTTGAAGTTATTTCTCATAAGCAATAATTTCAGTCAATATGTGAGCAAGAACACAAGATCTTCAGAGGGCGTAAATTTTGCTGCTGATGCGTGATCATGCCTCACCAAAGATCTTTTGATATTCACCCACAGACCCACTTTCTGCACCCTGGCTGTTGCCAGGTACCTATAGTGCCAGCCTGCTTGCATGTATTGGATAATTGGAGTGCACGCTTGTCCTGCTCCTGATAGTGGCAAAGCAGAGAGTTTTTTAGACTCTCCCTCAAGTTCATTTTCGAGTCCTATAAGAATAAGTAGACCAGCAAAGTATCCTGGAGGCTGGATACCACTCATACGGTCATACCAGCATTATCATACATAAGAAAGTGGTTTAAATCTTGAGTAAATGAGCCATGGCCCATGAGGAAATTAAAAATGAACCGATTCTAAAAAAATTTGGTTGGTCACTCTGACGCTCCTATTGTAGGGTAAACGCGGTATATTCCGACATTGTAGGAAATTCCGTCACTTCTCTAGTTTTTCCTTTATATTAAGCTTTTAGTTCCATGCGTTCATTGATGGTTGAAATGGTGACGTCATACATTTGCGTGTCGAAATACTGCAAAAACACTAGGTCTTGGCCATCTAGTGATAAAATATTGAGATCCAAAGAGAGACAATGCATGCCACATAGTGGGACCAGCGCAACCATCCCCCTCCCATTTTTGGCCACTGCGCCTAATTACATAGGTACATGGTTCTTGAGAGCTTGCAAGTTGAGAAGGCATTTAGAATGCCATTATTTAACTCCTATACATAGCCCAGCAAAGTATTGTGGATACCAGCATGATTACATACGATATTAGTTTAAACTTTAAATCTTGAGTAAATGAGAAAATAGAAAATAAACTGATTCTAAAAAATCACTGGTTTGTCAGTGGTCACTATGTGTCACAGTGTCACAAACTCACAATAGTAAACAGTAAACTCTGCTTTGTAAAGTAGGTAGCTAGGCCTAGCATGAGTCTCAGAGTCTGCCATCATGCCACGAGACATTATTAGGTATTTCATTCAAGTTTAGTTCATATTGGTGAATAGTCACTAGTGAAGTAGCTAGTGAGTAGTGGGCTAGCCTAGTGCCTAGTGGCAACTGCCAACTGGCTAGTAGTGACAAAAATTAAATTTCATCAAAACCACTCCATTTTTGAATTTCAAAATACCTATATTTAAAACATCAAAATTGTTTCAAATTTATAAGAAGGCTAGCCTATGACAATACTGGTATCCATAGGCATAGGCATTAGGCTAACACTCTATAATCTATTGGTTTAAATTTTAATTATGCTCTAGGATTCACAAAAGGTATAAAAAGTCAGCATTGCCACTTCATTGGATTGATGATTGAATAACCGCTTGAGTCGCTTCCATGTTTAATTGTTTCTTGTCAAATATTGTGTTATTTGTGATTGTGAATTGTGATTTTGTGTCCACCATTTTCATTTTTCATTGTGTACCTACCTATCAAATTGTCAAAGTGTATCAAATGGATCATGGATGGAACTTGACTAGCTCAGACTCATTTGAATTGATGTAGGTATTAGTCACTAGCTAAAACTCACTATTAGCCTATGTTGCTTACATAAACACTCATTTGTCCAAACATTAATTAGGTCAGTCTGCCTATTGCACTTGTAATTCCATGCTGGAAGTTAGCGCTAATACATTTACCTACTTAGTAAGGAAAGATTGTGGTTGATACTAACTTAATGGTTAGGTTACTGAAAGCACATTGTGTAAAATTTCATGTAAGATGTAATTTCTGGTTCACGTGCATGATAAATTCTTCAATAGGAATGAAATAATTTGTTCTACACAACCATATGCCTGGTCCAGCCTGGAGCCTCATAACTGGCCATACATTGGCACGCGATCTGTCAGATTAGAAATCAATAATGAAGTTAATGTGCCTGGCTGCCTGCGTCGCTGAAACGTACCCACGCCAAGCATCTCAGAATGGCGTCGTATCCATCAAGAATGCCTGGTATGGTTGTTTCTACATAAAATTGACATTGACAATTCCTTTTCCTCAATTTCATTTAATACAGAATATTTCATAAAATGTGACTCAACAATTGCGTATACAAATAGCATGTTGAAAATTATTTACGAATCTTTGAGACATAGAATCGTTGCTAATTTTTTTCTAGTGATTTTCACAGTACAGTCAAATGGCTCATGTGCCGGAAATCGAATTTAATACGGAGTTTCCGTCCCCTAAATAATTCTTGAATATATATCGGCCCTTTGCTTTCAAAGTTCACGTCATCCCGTCTTTATTTTAGTATTTTAGTTTATTACTGGCTCACCTGGTACCATTTATGGTTTGGTGTTTTACCTGATTTTCCCAGCATAATGGAGATGACAAGAATTGAAATGCCATGAATTGAACTTCAGCGGGTACGCTTTTGTACGGTTAGTGTGATTACCATTTTAAAACTTCGCTGACGAATATTTATTTTACTTCGATCATTTAAGAGTGCATGAAGTTTATAAAATTTTCAGTTACACGTTTTAAACTTTCTAGTCTAGTTCATCTAATCGACAGCGAAAACGTAAAAATTAATTATTAACAGGATCTCTTGGAGCTGACAAAAATAGAAAATCAATATCAGGAGACGATGAAGTGGAAAAAATTGAGCCTGGCGATATATAGGAGAAAAATCGCAACGAAATAAATGTGTCCTACTGAATTCGATGGAACCAACGCTAGCGAAGAAATTAACCTAAGTTGTGTTCTATATTCAAGGCCCTCTACTACATGTAATTCATATTACGTGGCATTGGCAAATACATTTCCATGCATCAGCATGTGCCTTTTTAAATTTGCTTTTTGAGATGATTTGTACGAACAAACATGACATTGGTAAGGTCTCTCTCCACTATGTGTACGTAAATGGAGAACGTAATGACTTCTCAGGGACGTTGTGTAGGTACAAGATAAGCAAGCGTATTTCTTAACATTCGGGCTCTTCAGAAAATTACTCCTGGGGCGCCCAACAGGCCGCCATGAGCGCCTTCCCGCAGCATCAGCGCCACTGCCGGGCATCACGTCGGAGTTGACAGGTTCGTCCCATGGAATCTGCAACAGAGAAGCCACAGCCGGCCTATTATACTGATCATTTTTGGGGCAGAGGAGTTTGTTTCCTGTACTTGTCTGCGACCGGCAAGATAGCCGTTAATTAGAAATACAGTTTTAATAATGCTTTTTCATCATCCAAAAATAATGATTACATGCTAATACTGTAATCCTACAGAAACACAGACTAAAACCAATTTAACCATAATTCACGCAAGAAAACGAGTAATGTAATTGAAAAATCCTTTTATTGTAACGAGCAGCAATACAAGACAGTTTCTACCAAAGTCGAGAACATAAAATATCATATAAGAATTTCCGATTTAGACAGAGTGCAGACGAAGAGCTTATCCATACCTTAACACGGTTAACAAAAATTAACTAGAATCAATGGCATGTATCGTGATCTGTCCATTTAAGACAAGCGTCTTTCTTAAGAAATGAACGACATTCAATTCAATTCGTCAGGAAGTTAAAAAAAAAAAACTTCAACAGGTTTAACTTCTCTTTTGAAATGAACAGAATCGTCACTAAAACGTGATACGCGACCTTTCCACAAAAAAATTCCTGCAACATACATACTAGTTTTATCGACGACTTGAAAAATTAATTGGGATACTTTTATGATGCCGTTGCGACGCATATTTTGGCAGATATTGAAATGCAAGAGGCACTGTAGTAACTAACGCCATGTTTTTCAATGACTTAGGTTCACTAAGTATTGAATCATTATTGAATAACGGAAAAAATAAACAATTAGGATGTCGTTAATTAAACGCACAGATTGATCATTAAAATTGAGTTTTTGTAACTGCTTGATCCTTATCGATGCTGTGCCAAAATACTCCGATGGTTCTGCTTCTTGCGTTCCAATTCTAACCAACTCCGTAATGTACACTAACCTATCCATGTAACAAAGAGCAACAGCGCGATTACTGTGGAGGTCCGTTAATTACATCCGTTGCGTGTCGAATGAGGTGGCTTTTGAGGTTTGATGCCTGGCATGAACGGTAGTCACAATGAGGACACGTGTACGGTTTTTCCCCAGTATGTGTGCGCTCGTGTACACGAAGGTTAGTTTTGACGGAAGTTTTGTACGAACAGTAAGAACAGCTAAGCATTTTCTTAGGCTCTCGTACGCTTCCCTCATAGGGTGCAGACGGGCTAAACATTTGGAGGATGTCCAAGTTAATATCGTTTGTGAGGTTCGATGGATTGCGGTTGGTCAATTCAGATTTTGAAGTGAATGCGTTGTCGTTCGTTGAGCGGACGGGCATAATCTGGAGACTGCCACGAGGAGGCCAATATAGGAAGCTTCTTTCTTGTGCGGTTACATGTGCTTTGTCGTCATTAGGCACCTGCGGAACATAGAGAGATTCATTAAACGTTGTGAATAACGACAATCTTTCTAATGCAATCATTCGCATATTTAAATGATATGGAATAATTTTTTTATAACCTGAACAAATACTTTGACAGTTTGACAGATATATACAACTACATTTCGTCATACTGGTGCGAATTCTTAAAATGTGAACTGGATCAAAGCGCCATGCTGACAGGTGCCGAGGGTGCGACACAGTGCAGGCAGTGACTATTCATGTAAATCTCGGCTACAGTTGGGCATAAAAAATACTCATATTATTTAGCATGCGAAAGCATTACAAGAAAGTTCTTTCAATTTATTATGTGGAAGTACGGCGAAATTGTTAACAGGAATCACAAAGCTATTCAAATAATGGACCATTGTGGTAAAGCGTTCGCAGCCAAGGTACTCCAGGAAGACGCACCCAAAATTTCCGTCACAAGAAACATCCTCCCCTTCTTCCAAATGCCAGCAAGGATAATTGGCAATATTTTTATAATTTCAACTCAGCCAACCTAAGAATTTTAAAATTTTGGCAGTCAACTTGCATTAAAATAAATCGGAGAGGTAGCTATGCTCGCCACGTGAAGCGAATCGGAGTTCCATGCACGAGTGAATTTTATATTTCGGCTGAAACTACAACATTAGCGGGAATCGGACTGTACTTATTCTCTTCTTTTAAGCGTTTCACACCAATTTTACCGCGACTTGAATTTAAGAAACCGAGTGAGTTTCATATGCTAATTTCCACCCAGTTATTGCTGGGACGAATGAATTAGTACATTACAAGCACCAACAATTCAAGTAAAGTAAATGCCTCTCGACACACCAGATCCACCTTAGAGGGATGCAGGAGGCACGGGCGGTATACTCCGAGCATTGAGATGAGATGTTGCGTGGGTTAGCATATGACGATTCAGATGACTTTTCTGTGCAGACTTGTAGGGGCAGATGGAGCAAGAGAACGGCTTCTCTCCAGTGTGAACTCTAATGTGAGTCTTATAGTTTGTCTTGACGTACGAAGAGTATTCGCAGTATGGGCAGTGGTAACGCTTCAGACGAGATTCATTGGACGTTGATATGTCAGAGACTTTAGCAGCAATTATTGAGCGTGACGTGATGTTTTTGGTAAAATCATTTCTATGTACAGATCGCCCCTCTGACACGGAGTTCTGCAGTGATGGTGATGACCACGCGGTTGATCCACGAGAGGCGTTCCGGAACAATACCTGCCGATACAAGAAAAAAGTTAAACAACGAATTATGGGTTACCAAGCTGTGGAAGCATAATTTCTCATGCATAAAAAATTAATTCATAAACTTTCAATTATTTAAAGCACAGAAAACAAAGCAAACTGGATTTTCGAAACGTACTATCACATATTGGACAGGAATAAGGTTAAGTAAGAACAAAAAAAAAGCTTCACAACTTCCATTAGCGAACCTTTAAAGCTCGATTGTAGTGACATCCACGTAGAACTGCGACCACGAGTAGTTTATGAATCAACTGCTAATGGATCGAGATAAGCGTTGCGGTCACTCACGAATCCTTGTGTCAAATGAATTGGGAAAATTTTCTTTGGACTGTCCCCAAGATGCACACGTTTCTGTAGTCTCGCGAACGTCATACAATGGGCGAGATAATCGGTTGAGTTTTCATGATTTTTTTATTACAAGTAGGAAGTGTCTGAAATTCTTCGGTTTAGCAGGTTATAATAAAAAAAGTGCTACAGACATTTGATAGTTTGTCACCAGACATGGACGAACTGTTTGAAGCGATTCATTTGCTTCAATGAATTTTAATTCGATTCGATATCGCTTCCAAATGACGGTATTCACAATGGAAAAACTTTTCAAATGGGGGAATAAATGTCTTCGCAATGACCAAAACAACCGTAAAATTCTCATCATTTACTTACAACAAAGTCATTTACTTACAACAGAATGTTGCTCATTTACTTACAAAAATACAACAGCACAGGCTGAACCTAGCTAATGAGAATAACAAGTTCTACGAGCCCGCAATTATGATGAGTTCTTGAGATGAGTCTGTACATGCCGCCGCATGTTAGTGAGGTGTGAAGAGCGGTGGGGGCAGTGAGGACATTCAAAAGGCTTCTCGCCAGTGTGCTTCCTCATGTGCACCCGAAAGTTGGTGCTAACGTGGGTTTGGTAGGGGCACAGATGACACGATAAAAGCTTAGCCTTGAACGGAGACAGCGACGCAAGGTCCTGCGGCATCGCAGACGCATCAACTTCCGCGACATTCGGCCACAGACCGGACGCTTGCAGCGCTCCTGAGGCTGCGTTCCGAGTTTTTTCAAGCAGACCCAAGTCCAAAATTTGACTCTGTCAAAAAAAAAAAAAAAAATTGGGAACTCTGTTACTCAAATTTTGATTGATGGATACACAATGAATACTAGAGTACATTGTTGAATTAATAAATAAGTATTTCCACATTCAGGCCAGATATGTAATTCAACGCACAAAGGTTCTTCAGAACGTTAAAATAAGAAATACAATGTTTCGACACAAGTTTATTGATAGAATGTCCACAAAACAGCAAGAACAATTTCAGAACCATCAGGAGATGGCGAACAAAAAGTAAGAAGATACATCCTGTTCTAGATAATCAGTTCTCTACTGGTTATAAAAAGGATCTTTGAAGTCGTTTCAACGAACTGAACGTTGAGTCAGAAATTTTGCACAAGAATTTTCCGGAATTTAATTTAATTTAAACAATAAACAGTGGGCCCTTCGAAGAACAAAAATAAAGTTAAGCTGAAACTACTCCCGCATTGACGCTCAAAAAATATTACCAATCACAAGTTCCAGAGCCACTGCTACCGAACAGAAAATAGTAAAAAAATCACAATTAAAAAATATATATTGGAACAACCGCTCAGAAAACAATTGAATTGCCCTATATATAAAGTTATAAACGCTAGCAAAAAAAAAGGAAAAGGAACCAGAAGATTGTAAATCTGCACTGAGGACTAGACAGCACGGCAGTCCACGAATTGTTGTAACGTATATTTTACTTTGCTCGAAAGCCGTTCCTATAGTACAAAGCTAAAAATACAAATATACATGATAGTATCGTACATATAACAGGAAAGAATCATGTATCGGTAATGAAACTCGTATTGACTTAGATTATTTGATGAATAATGCAGTGAGTCAACTGTTGAGAATTGCAGTAAGTCATAGCGTGGTTAACTGTTGAATAATGTAGAAAGTCTCAGCGTGAATGAACTGTTGAACTTCTTAGCGAGGTTAACTGTTGAATGCAGAAATCTCAGCGTAAATGAACTGACGAACTTCATAGCGAGGTTAACTGTTTAATAATGCAGGAGTCTCAGCATTGGTGAACTGATGAATTACGCATCCCGTCTTCGAATTGGTGAACAGTTATATTATGTAATTTTATCAATATGGTACACTACTAAAATAAGGTACGGATCGACATCAGAGAACAAGACTTGATAAATCTTCGTTACTTCATTTCGTCTGATGCTGCATTAAGCAATTATTTAAACGTAACGAGGTTATGAAAAAACTTTATAAGGTTGGCGCATGACTATTGCATGAGTAATTGCTTATTTTTTATAGTTATAGTGAAGTTTATGGTCTACTTAGTTTATAAAAGTTTTATCAAGCCTGTTAAAATTATTTAAATAATAGCATCAAAGATTTGTCAGTTCACCCTTGCAGAACGTTGAAATTAACGTATGTATTCAGGTTCGTAGTATGGATATTCTCGAAGTAGGTCTTGTATTCTAAGTTGCACCAAAACTTACGGCTTGACTCCATCAAAGCATTTGGCTGCGATATGGGAAGTTACATCTCTTAATAACAAATGATCAACGATAAGACAAAATTGTTCTACTTAATACTGCTGACTGTACAAAAACTACGTACCGCGAAATTCACACGATAACATGACACACGAGAGAAACTGTTATACCATTGGGACATAGCTGCTCAGAACTAGGTATCAGTTCTAGGTAACTAGGTGTCAGGTAGCGATCAGTTCCTAGCTCCGATGTAGCTCTAGTCCAATACCATAACATGATCTGCGTGTTCGAGTACAAGGTATTTTAAAGATAGATTGTAGTGTACATTGAGATTCATAAATTCACCGATTCACAATTGAAACTGAATTTTCTAACCCAAGCCTAACTCTGGTTGAAGTGAGTGATGATATGTCTCTTCAGGTTGCTCTGATGGGAAGCCCGGTGACTGCAGTGAGGACACTGGAATGGCTTGTCCCCCGTATGAGTGCGCGTGTGATATCTCAAGTGGTACTTGTTTCTTGTGGTGTAGGAACAGAAGGAGCACGTGAGCATCACGGAATCCTCGCCCACAAACGCATGTCGGCCGACGAGAGGTTCGGTCACGTGGGTAGCGGCGCCGCTAAGGAGCTCGTTGCTGCTGGGTTGGTCGCGGCTGAGGTCGTCGCGTCTTCCGAGGAAGTTTGGCTGGACGAAGGCGTCGCCATGAATCCTCCGGGAGAAGACGCTCTGAAAAATTCCGCAATGTTATCTTTCACAAAGAATTTTCTAAGATAAATTTTAATGATCACCGGGAAGCCACATTCATAAGAATTTAAAAACTAGATGATCATGAACAAAACGAAGGTCTCAATGACGACGGGAAGTTTTGTAAAAAATTTCTGCTCCAACTGCAGCTAAAAGTGTTGGGGTCAAAAGTTTTTGGCATCGGTATCATCCGCATTTAGATGCCAGCTTAAAAGGTTAAAATGAGATTTCAGCACGCAAGAGAGCTACGATTGTTGTGATGATCTTCTGACTTATAAAACAAGCTGGTTTCAGTTTCACACAGTTAGTTTCCACCAGTAATGACTAATTACTTTTCCGCATTTCAGAAACTTTCTAACGGAATATTTATGGAAACAAATTATTAGAAAACATTGGTTTATTGTAATTAAAATGTGATATAGAATCCTCAATAAATGCCGTAACACTGACCGGTAAAGATGCTACACACATGCAAAATCCTTATAACTTCGATTACTTACATTGTTATAAAACCCATAAGTCATTGGAAAACCACGAAACCTGCATTCAAGTGAGCTGACTAACAGTCTGATTGATAAGGCATTATTCCACCACATTTTTAATTACAATCGTACTGTCGAGAGAAGTCTAACGACGAAAATAATGGCATTGGCTGCCCAGAAGTCGCCTACTTTTAATACTTACGCTGATTCAGAGCGTGACTGCAACGCAGAATACTCTTTATTGTGTTCATACTGACTCACTTGGGGAAACAAGTAGTAGTTCATAAATCTCCCTCCCCCTAATTCTATTTAGGCAGTTTCTATCCGAGTGATTTCTCCCAACAACATCTTTAAATTGATAGCATGACGATGCGAAACCGGCATACATATAAAGAAGTTATCTCTAAATTTCATAGACGCCGAGCGATCACTGCCATGCGATGAACACTTGTGGATTTTCCGGTCACCTCTAATACAATGCGTCTATGATGCCGAGGGCAAGGGTTTCGTCACCTCTGTCACCCATTGCTCTGGCATTGTTACCGCCACGTGATGCAAAGTTCCTTTTCATCGTTACTGTGAGGCAAAGTATATAGTTTTCGTCGCTGTGGTGCTAAGTATATCGTGTTCATCGCCAGCGATGTGGGGTGCCTTGATATAGTAATGTCTGATGTTGAGAGAAATATTTTTGTCACTATTATGAACTGTGCATCGTCGAGTGTGACAAAGGATACTTTCTTGTCATTGCATGTCATGCTGAGAGTACTTTTTTTTGTCATCTGTGATGCTGAGTGTTCGATTTTGGTCATCTAATGCAGACTGCTGCTTTATTTCACCTGTGATGCAGAGTGACGTGACGTCGCATGTTGCTCTCGTGGGCCGCTCGGTAGGTGCAGTGGGGACAAGCATGGGGCTTCTCGCCAGTGTGCCGCCTGATGTGATACTCAAGATGCTGCCGCTTCGGTGACTGGTATGGACAATGAGGACATTGGTGCAGCGTTTTAGGCGCACCTCCTCGACCCTCCAAGGATGATTGGTAAGTAAAGGCCAAGGAACCAAATGTTTTGTTTAGTGAGAAGCTTGAAAGGTCGTATGAAGAGAAAGTTTTTCTATGTCGAGAGTACGAAGCGTCATTGAGATACGACTGGCTAGCCTGTGAAGTAGAGGCAATAGTAGTGGACTTTAGTGACGAACGTTGAGTAGAATTTGACCGCGAGGACAAGCCAGCAAATGTGGTTGGGTTGAGGGAGGTCGGTGCGAGCTCATCGATGGACTGGCATAGAGACAGCAGAGGATCGGATGACACCAGATGAGGTTGCGCCATGATGCCCACAGTCTGCAGACAGATAAGGTATAGTCACTTGCAATCCATGAGTAAAACAATTCTATAATATCTGCGACCAGAAACAAGAAATGTGCTACCGCTGCTCAGTGTCTATCGAAGGTTTCAAAAAAATTTCACAGAAATTTTTGCAAGAGGGATGCTGGAGTCACCGTCCCAATAGCCTTAGTAGTCAGTTCGAAAGCGTCGTTTATGCAAATGACTAACACTAGGGATCTGACATTACAACAACAAAGAACGTCTGGCAGTACAGAAAGATAGTATATCGTCTTGTTTCACATACTGAATTAGAATGTTGTAGAAGAATCATCGATTGTAACACTCCACCTATACCTACAAAATGTTTTAAACAGATACTTTTGGAAGTTTTTCCATTGCACTTCGGAGACTAGAAAGATATTGCACATAGGCATTGAGATTACCAATTTCCGCATAATCCATGTTATCCAGAAAACCACAGTGCAAAGGGAACTCGTTACTGAGATGAGAGCCTGAGGTGCACAAGTGAGGGCAAGTCAGGATGTTTGGTTTGGACATGCGCGAGGAGGTCGGCTTGCAAGGCGGTCTTGTGCGCACAGTATGGGCAGGGGTACACGAGCTTGTTGTGGACTGTCATGTGGCGCTCGAGATTTGAAGGATGACTGAAGTTTAGACCGCATACGGTGCAAGATATCAGCTTGTTAGGTGATCGTTCGTGTGTCTTCATGTGACGTTGCAAATTTCCGCGCTGTGAAAACTTGAACTGGCATTTATGGCACGCGAAAGGTTTTTCTCCCGTGTGGGTGCGCAAGTGATTTTCGAGGTGAACTTTCTGTCGCGATCTGTAGGAGCAGAGGTGACAGGCGTGCGTCTTCAGTCTTTCTACGTCGACCTCAGATTCATGACCAGCTTCTCCAAGGATGCCATGCTGCAAGTAACGCCTTTCAACCGCCGATCCCTGAAGACGAAAGCAAATCAGCCTATTTAGTCTGGAATCTTCTGTATGTAAAAAAAAAATACAAAACTTTCCAGGAAATAAACGCAGACTTAGCAATAAAATAACTAAAAGGTGTCCACTGTCCAATACGAGGAAGTTAATCAGGACATGATCATTAAAGTGCAAAAACGCAAATAAAATGAACAAGAAAGCACCAACGAAAATTTATTCACAGACATGCTTTCGTAGTCTCAATAATGGATAGGTTACCTGTCAGTCTTGGTGGCGGCCCACGGTAGTACTTCCTTCTCCTCAATCGGACACTGTGAAGGTTTATCGAATCCTTCATGAACGTGCGTCAAGATAATAAAATTCGTATGCTTCTAATTTCTCAAACGTGTTTCCGATCAAGCAAAAACTTTACGTCGATACAAACAGAATGATCGAAATCATGGGATTATTTCATCAAGCTTACGAAATCGATTTAGGAATAAATCAAACTCAAGTTTCAGTAATGTGTGTATTTACACCTTTATCATCACATCATGAATAGTAACAGACATGGCTTTCCATTCGCAGTAAAATAATGCTGATCGAATTTCCGTACGAATGCCAAGCTGATGTTTTCTAATCGTATCATCGTCTGATTATTTAACGCATTAGAGCAATTGAGTAATATTCCAATCAAAGTTAAAATTGATGTAACTAATCTCAAAGTTAGAATGAAGTTGGTAATAAATAATCAAAAAATAAAGTTAGCGCATTAAAACTCATTTAATTATTCCTTTGTCCAAGATATTAGGAATAAACATTATGGAAAAAATATAACTCAGTACTCATTGCAGTGAGTGACAGAGAGTGCATTTTCTCGTCGACGAAAACGTGAAGTAACGGTCGGACAGACAGACGGACGGACGGACATGGCGAGCACAATAGTGCATTTTTTTCCATATATGAGAAAATGCGCTAAAAACAGCACGCTTAAAAACGTGGAAAAAGCTAAACTGCATACAACGTATTCATAACACCAGCATAAATGATAACTACTGATGATTTACAAAACAAGGCAGCGATGATCACTAAAATAGATAAATCAAAGATGCACTATCTTTACAAAACATTTATTGCGCGACAGAAATATTACTTTCGTCCAATTTAAGCTGGCTGTGCGCAACGGCAATGTGCTTATCTATGTGAATTTTCTGCCTAGCTCTTTGAGGACAGTAAGGACAAGCGAAGGGCTTGTCTCCGGAGTGAATTAGTTTGTGCCGCTGTAGATTGACTTTTTGTGAGCTTCGGTAAGGACATTGATCGCAAGCGAACCGCCTCATGGAGTTGTGCGTCTCCATATGCTTGGAGAGGTTCGCCCAGACCGCAGTAGAGTAGGAACAATACTTGCACCTCAGGACCGTGCCAGCAAGGTTTGTTCTTAGGTTCACGTCGTGTGCTGCAAGGGCCATGGTCTTCATGGGTGATGAGGCTCCATAGGCCAATCCCAATGCAGCTTGGTCACCGAAAACAGCACCGCTGGGGCCCTGGATCAAGTTTGACGAGGGTAGAAGACTCGCCAAGTCTTCTGTGCGCTCCAACGTAACGTGATCCGCCACCTGACGGCAAAAACGGAGCTCATGAAGACCATCTTTAATATTGCTACTTCATCATTCCTATTGTTTGAGCACACGCATGCGGTTACCAACAAACATGACCCCCAAAAGCATCGATGAATGCTCGTCCGTTTAGCTTGCTCGAATCTGAAACTTAAGCGAGTAGAGATCTCAGTTGTTAATAGCGGGCCTGCTGCTTTCAACTGAGTTCTCGCATCATTAACAACGCACATTCCTTTAATATGAGCTCCACAAATTTTCCATTTGGATTGCATCAATTTTATTACTTGGCGTCTCGTTCAAGATGGTCAGTGTCGATCGCTATGTGCGGGTTGCCATAAAGAAACGTTGGCAGCCACAGAGTTGTTCTGAGATACATCGAGAGGAGCAGTACCAAGCAAGCGAGCATCTTCTTGGCTCTGCAAAAGCAGGCAGTCCTTGCTAAGACCGTGCGTCCTGATGTGCCGCTTCAAGTTGCTCCTCTGCGAGAAGCCGGCCGAGCACAAGTGGCACTTGAAAGGACGCTCTCCGGTGTGAGTGCGGATGTGGTTTTCGACGTTGATTCGATGCCGGGATGTGTACGCACAGAAGCAACATTTGTGGATCTGGCAGCCACCACCAGTAGATCCATCAACAGACGGGGCGGTCCAAGAAGTTACGATCTGTGGGAGAGCAGCAGCGATTTAGGCAACGTTTGGTGCAGTAGGTCTTTAATTAACTCATTCTCGTGTGTTGTATGTTAATGAAGAAGCGATGGTCTGAAAGATCAGAAACTTTTAATATCGACCTCGTAAAATGTTCCTAACAAACGGATTTACATTCTTCGATCCGAAAGGAAGGTCTATAAGTTAATACTACAAGTTTCATGAAGATTTCAACATTTTTCGTGCGTGTCGAACCAAAACAGGACGAGACATCAAACGACTTCTTTACAAGATTCCAGTAAGCGATACAAATTACAGCAGTGCCTTCCAAGTCAAATGAGCATTCGGTTATTTTAATCAAAGTGTGCAATCTACGCGGCAGAATCAAATACACAGTCATTTGAATGTTACGCATTAAGTAACATTAAACTACACCCATCATCGCGTACAGTGGGGAATGATTGACTAACAACTCGCAGTGCATGGTAGGTGTCCGCATTATTGTGTTATGCTTCGAGGTGGTGAGACTTCTGGTGGCGCACGAGATTGAAGCGATGACAGGTTTTGTATCCACACTCCCGACACTCGTATGGCTTGACACCCATGTGAGTGAGGATATGCCTTTTCAGCGCGCCTTTGCCACTGAAGGATCTGCTGCAGATGGAACAGAAGCTGCATAGTTCTGACTTGTGTTGAGCACAGTGCTGCTTCACGAGTTCCAGCGTCTCGCCGACGTGACCGCAAACATGGCACTTCAAGGTCTGCGCGTCGAAGAGCTGCCGAGGACCGCTACCAAGTGTCGGTTGTTCGACGGGGTTGGAAGCTTCACCGTAGGGCTGTTGAAACCAATCGTCGACAGCGGCGGAGCTTATTCTCGAATTTTTCTGAGACGGACCGCTCTGAGTTCGTAAACTTGTGAGAGAATCAGTCGACTCAGTCCTCCATCCTTCACAGAACATCTGCACAGAACAAGCGACTTTATTTTAAGTCCTGTCTTCATTTAATGTCATTCCTTAGATTAAGAACACGAGTGCAAAAAATTACTATTTCACGGAAATTGTTCTCCTCCTTCATTAGTTTTCTACACTCTTAACGAAATTATTCACTTCAAGATACATTTGGTTTTTTCATGTACAAATTTTCAATGCTCTTTTCTTTAATGGCTGTTTCCAGACCTAGTTTTTCACGTATAAGCGTAAGATTTTTCAACCAGGTTCGTTCACAACCAATTTTATGTTCACGCACAGCTTTATTTATTGGAGCGCCGATTTATATAATAAACCAGAGTGTTGGACATTAGCGTGCATTCGTCGGACGTGGTTCACCAGATGGAACTTGAGCCTTGCGTTGTAGGGACATAAATCACACTTAAAAGGCTTTTCTCCAGTGTGTATGAGTAGATGTCGCTTCAGAGTAACCTTCTGACCAAACCTTCTGGAGCAGAAATGACACTCAAAAGGACGGGATTGTATGTGCATTTCCATGTGTGCATCAAGGTCTGAACGAGAAGTGCTTCTGTACTGGCAATGAAGGCAAGAATAATTTGTCGACGCGTCCTGGCTAGCCTCAGTCGTTGCTGCACTCAAGGGTGCACAAGATGACGAGTTGAATGGATCATAGCTGGAGGAGCTGATGAGATTGCCATAACGATGTTGTGGTGCAGTGTTTGCGGTTGTCATCTGTAAAGAAGAGGCGAGAGCTCATCAAACGTATGACACTGCACCTATTGCTCAACAGGCAACTACAATAGCAGGCAACGACTAACAGAGGCACAATAACTCCCCAGCCAGAGACATCCAGCTTCTGATGGGATCGAGTCCAGTGTACGGCAAAAATTCGTCTTTGCAGAGTTCCGAAACTAGGTTTTATAATAAATAATT
This sequence comes from Hyalella azteca, assembly GCF_000764305.2. Classification (NCBI taxonomy): domain Eukaryota; kingdom Metazoa; phylum Arthropoda; class Malacostraca; order Amphipoda; family Hyalellidae; genus Hyalella; species Hyalella azteca. The sequence goes on from NW_025945320.1 coordinate 420,391, forward strand.
CTGTTGGTTGAACAAATAAAGCTAGTCCAAAATAATACCATAGTCATAGGCTAATTTCGTGTAATGCAGATAATTTTGAGACATCACTTAATAATAGCTTGAGGAAACTACTACGTTTACTAACCATAAAATATGAAAATCAGAGATCATCAGCTCCTAATTGCAAATTCAGTGTTAGTTACAATACGCATGTTACGAACAAAGCGTAAAAACAACAAACACTGTCATGAATGTTGTTTTTTATCTTCATGGCTTAAAAAAATGTTCGTGGTGATATTTCTTGTTGTGAGTGTAAAGATTGCAGCGTTGCGCAGCTCTGTAGCTGCAGAAGGAGCACGCGAATGGCTTCTCGCCGGTGTGAGTCCTGAGATGCGCGCGCATGTTGTTAAGGTTTCGGCAATGGTACGTACATTGCGAACATGAGTAAACGGATACTTGTGAGACGACCTGTCCCGCACTTGTGTGCTCAACTAATGACCGTAAACAATCCACCGATGTAGCGAGTCCCGTAAAATTTTTGTCGTTGGCCCGTGGAGTTGAGTTTCTAGTTCTGTTATCGCTGGTTGAGATGCTGGTCTTCCCCACAATGCGATCGGTTAATGAAGATTTGCAAATTAGGTCCAGTGCATCGGACGGACTGCGGCTGGAATGTGATAACAGAGAGCCGACTGCAGGACTCGACAAGGCAGTTCCAGCACCCATGTCTCCAATGGCGAGTAATCCATCCAATGCCTGCAGGAACACGTAAAAGTAACTTGAGTTATTGCCACATTTCTTGCTAATTAATAATCCATGCGCAAGCCTCCTTAATACTTTCTCAGAGGCAACGTAAAAGGAATGTCACGCAAGACTATTGAAACTCATTACACACAGCCTGAAAATAAAGGGGAATTTGTCAAAACTGCTGCAATACTGCCAGAAAATAATCTTCTTTGCAGGTAAGGAATATTAAATGAGTTTGTGGTAAGTTATTTTCAATCGGCTCTTATTCGACAGCTCAACGACCTCAGACGCAGACAAATAATCAAATTCGCAGGCCCTCAGACATGCAGGGTGAGTAGAAAACAAGAATACTTCAGCATGTTTACTAGTGATAATACAAGATCCGTAAAACAAGGTACTCGTCGCAAAATTTGTTTCAGCGATTTGACGCTTGTCGTGTAATTTAACAAGTATAATGGAAAGTATGACATCACTTCAAGTTAAATTCCAATAATGAAAAACTAAGATTACAGTACACGAGACGTTCCATCCGAAGAGCGACACAGCAAATCTCTTCTTTTAAACTATGCTACGATTGGAGAAACATCGAGTTTGTCCTTAAGTCTACTGACTTTTCAAATTTGTTTCCCAAGTTTATTACCTCAAATTCTTAAGTTCACCCGCAATCACTCGTCTTAAGGTCGTAAACACACATCATCTTGATGCCATATGGTGCCAAATTAGCCACGCTAAGGAGCATCTCGGCGATGAATTACTAATGAATTATAGTTTTAGCCAAGAAGAAATCACACAAATCGAAAAAATATGAACGTTTTAACCCACCGGTACAATTATTTTACAATTGAAAGATTTTTATTCGTAATATGGTTTCAAGATAAAAATCTCCTTTGCAGATTACTGCAGGTTGAAAGATGGAACAGCGCGAGGAAGCTTACGCAAAATAAAGTAATAAATGTTATCGGCCGTTTTTGCAATGGAAATAGTACATCAGCGTTCCGACGTAGTTATTCTCTTTAGAAGCGTAGATGAAACCATCGAAGACGCTCACGGCCTATGCGTGAGTATATGGCGCTCAAGATGTATCCTCTGAGATGATCTGTACGAGCATTGATCGCAAGCAAAGGGCTTCTCGCCGGTATGCGTCTTCAAGTGAGTCGCAAGGTTGCCACTTTGGCTGGAGCGGTACGAACAGAACGAACAAGCGTAAGGTTTTTCGCCTGTGTGAGTTCGGGTGTGGCTCGTCATTGCAGAACGATGAAAGGTGCTGTACTTGCAATGAGGGCACGAGAGCAGAGAGCCAGGAACATTGCCGCCTACACATTTGCCAGGAGATTTGCTTCCGCTCGCGTGGTACGAATTTTGCCTTTTGAGGGGGAACTGCCCAGGCAATTCACAAGTTGAAGAAGAAGCGTCATCAGATTTTACAAGCTGCTGCACTGATAACGGGCGAGATGACTGTGAAAAGATTTTCTTGATAGCGTGTTGAACAGATCCGCTGGTCGTCTCAAAACGTTCACAAACGTTCTGCGATGATTCGTCATCAGAAAAATTGCGCCGGAAAGACCGTTTGCCAGTGCAGATGGGGGAAAGTGAGAGGAAAGAAATCTTGCGGCAGGAAAGCAAAGAGGAACTGGAAGAAGGAGCGCTGTAACAGGCTGACAGAGCCGCCACCTGCAGGCAGAGAGACCAAGACTGTGTCAGAATACAGAGGAAGAACAGTCTCAGCAGACCACGTTATGAACTTCACTATAAGATGTAAACATCATGCGAGCTTAACATAGTCCTACGATTGCATGATGCGAGTCGAATGAACATCCACGTAATTCGAAGTCAATGAAACTGGCAGAATTCTGCAGAAGCTTTCTAAAATCGTAATTATTGTATGAAAGGTGCGGTCGTGGACAATTTTCTTAGAATTCTTCTCTCCAAAAAAATTCGATTGAAATGACAGCCGTAAAACTTGAGAGAAATTCGCCCAATCGAAGTAAACTTAATTCTAGAACCAATGTTTTTCTATTAGTGATAACACTTCAGTTTTGGCCCAACTTGAATTCGCTTCACTTCACTTGAGACGATGGATCGCAACCTCATGATGACGGATGGTAGCTTTCCTAGACGACCTGTAGTCGCAGAAAGAACATTTATACGGCTTCTCGCCAGTGTGAATGACCATGTGCTGCTGTAAGTTGACTTTTTGGTTGCAGCGATAAGGACAGAGTCTGCAAGCAAATGGACGTTCTTTGGAATGCGACAGCATATGACGAGAAAGGTTGCCCGCTATTGGAGTGCTGTAAGGACAAAGCCTGCAGTACTTCATCCAGGGACGTCTCGAATGTGGAAGCGGGTTTCGCGAAGAGCCTCTATGTATAGCGTTGGTCGTCGTCAAGAGAGAAGTGCCGCCGGCACTGACAGCAACGTCGGAGTCGCCATAGCTCAGTTGTTGGAGCATCGGAGGATAGGACACTAAAGAGCCTTCTTGTGAAACCACCTGCCGGCAACAGACAACCGAATTAGCTCTTGAGCGATAAAAAGCATTTCATTTTTCAAAACAGCTATGATATGAAAAGGATTTTCAGAAACGACCAAAGACAAGTTGCGGGAAAAACGTTAAATCTCACTCACGCCCATTCAGCCAAAGATACGAAGACTGAATTCGTGGCCACATACGTAGTGATTATGTAAATAGATTTTCGCGCGTGTGATTGAATTTAAGCAGTGACTAGCTGCAACTGCCTAAGATTCCTCAAAATTACAATACAACTCGACCACTTGCTATTTTCCGACATTCATTTGATGCAAATTTCATCGCGGCCAAGATCAAGCTGATTCTAAGATATCGGCGTGAGACGTGTGTTTAGTGGCAATGTGTCTCTGAACAGAGACCTTCTGACGAGCTCGATAGTCGCAAATGGAACACTTGAAAGGTTTTTCGCCGGTGTGGATAAACAGATGCTTCTGCAGGTTGCTCTTCTTCGAACATCTGTAGCTACAATACGAGCAGGCGTACGGCCTCTCTCCTGAATGCGTCATGTAATGCTGTCTCAGGTTTGACGAGAAGCTGGTGCGGTACGAACATAGCGAACATTCCTTTTCTCTATCATCGCCGTCGCTGCGAGCAAATGAAGAGTAGTCTGAGTTGCCTTCTAGTACAGGCGTGTTGAGTAGAGGTTCGAGCGGTGACGCCACCTGCCCACGAAATACGAAAGCTTTAATGTCCACAGTGATTCCAGGGCATATAGCAGTACGCACGATAGCCTTAAGAGTCCACAGTGTTGCGGTAGCCGATAGCTCGGTGAACGTATTAGATTTCCATCGTCAGTGGTCATGAGTCATTGAAAATTTCAGTTAGATGGATCCAAAAAACGTCCTCGCTTAATAGAGCATCGAACGTGACTATGAAATACATAAACTTACGCAATATAATCGATGGCAAGAAATTCAGCAGCGGTATGTCACAAGACGCTGATTCTATGTTCGCAAACGCACAAATATTTAAGATGCCACATTTTCAGTTCATACAATTTGTCCAAAACGTTGAGTTACTTGACTAAAAAGAGCAACGAGATTCATACTGTATTTCATGTGAATTCCTCGTCCTTATATATTGAGAAGGAAATGAAAAATCCATGATCATCAACAAACATTTTTAACTCAGAGAACGACAAGAAAATTCAAAAATACGAACAAGAATCATAGATAAGATACAACAGCGCGAAGCGTGTTCCAAATCACTTATGAGTATTACCATTTTGTAATATTAAATCGGTTTTTTAATCAGAGGAAAAAATTAGGGAAAACGTTCGTACATCACGACATCTTATAACTGTTATAGTAAATACAGCTAACACGTGGTAGCGCACGTGATCGCAAGTAGTGGACATCGGAGTACGGAAGTAAATACAGCAGCTCTTGAGGAAAAAAACTAAAAGTATCCATGAGCAACCAGTCACATGATATGCGCGCAGAAAAATACTCTGGACATGATCAAATCGATAAATTAAATCGACATCAAATGAAAGTTTGACAGTACGTTTATCGAGAATTACTCAAAATGTTTTTCGAAAACTACCAATTCCTTTTTCGAAAATTTATCAATACTTTTTTCTTAGTGTCAAAGATGAAATTCTTCTTCATTCGTAACTTTTTACTTTTACACCGTGATTGAGTCTGATTTTATCATTTCAGTGTTAGATGACAGTAATGGATAAGTTAGCAAAGAATCAATTGTTCACACTTGTGGTCGACGTATTCCTAGGGCCGGCGCTCTGATGGGTTGTAGGAGCACTGTAGGCATAGCATGATCCTCGCTTCGCATGTGAGAGTCTGTGCATTTCGAGGAAGGCTTTACTCATGGTGCGAAAAGGGCACAATTCACAGGAAAGGGAGCCCTTGGTCTCATGAATACTCATGTGGCGGCGTAAGTTGAACGGGTACGGCGTTCTGTAGTTGCACATGCCACACTGCCGAACCTTTAAAATTCTCATTCGTTCGCGACGTCCACCCATGGCACGTGGCAACTTTTGTTTAGCGCGTTGCACAGCACCTGCATCGGCTTTTGGAGTGGCGTTACTGTTAACTTTCTGCGCTGCCATCTGGGCAGATGAACTGTTCGTTATTAACTTCCCCTCCTTGCGCACCTGCACGCGACAAGAGCAGGTCTTAGCAATCGTAGCTGCGTCAGGCCCCACGCATATAATTCAGTCAATTAGTAAACAAATACTTCTACAAATAAAATTACTCCCACCTACTCATAAAAATAAAATAATAAATTAGACTATCTACTCCAAATAACTGCAGCAACAACAGAAGAGATCCAAAATATTTAAACGAACAATGTAAGTCGAAATTTAACTGAGTACAAAGTTGTATTTCGTGCAGTGTTAACAAATACCACATGGAAGCTACATACAATTACGAACTTTGAACGCAGTTAGTAACGGAAACACGAGTCACGCAGCGCAATGTTTCACGCTTTCAGCCACGAAACGCAAAACAGCACGAAAATTATTTAACTACCCCTTGACAAGAACAAGACATTGATGCTGATAACGGCTATAAACCCAAGAACAACAGCTCCTCAATCTTGTAACAAAATCATTGAAACTCTCCCAAGTTTCAATTTTAAAGTAAGATCAACTATGGCTTGATCTGATCTCAAGTTTACGTTACATCCAGAATGATTCAGTGCACACGGCGAGATGCAGATGACAACCGTACGCAACATATGAGTAGTTCCGAGTTCAATCTAATTTTTCAAGAAAATCAATCAAGCCCAATCCTAGAAGATTTTATTAAAAAGCTCGAAATATTTAGATTAAATACGAAAGAATTGCAACAAGAGAATAAGCTTGACTGAAAATTCCACGACAATAGATAGTTGATCAACCACTAGATTATATATGGCATTATTCAATAAAATCATCTTCAATGATTTTATTTTAGAGCAAAGAAAAATAATTTTATACGAGGATTTCTCCGAACATTCAGGTTTTGTTTGCATATTAATATGCCCAGCGACTGACTTCAAGTCATAACGATTCGAAAAGTTGAAAGCTCCCGGAATGGCACCAGGCGAAAAGTTTTCGTGTTCAGGTCACCGAAGGATTTCGTATGTGCGACGCCATGTGTACTTTTAGGTTACATTTATAACTCGATCGGTAATCACAGTAGGAACATTTGAAGGGCTTCTCTCCAGTGTGTGCCCGCATGTGTTTCCTGAGGTTAGCTTTGTCGTTACAACGATGAGGACAGAGATGACATGCGAAAGGCTTCTCGCCAGTGTGAGAAAGCATGTGGCGCTTGAACTGCGTCACGTATGGAGTGTTGTACGGACATACGGGGCACTGCTTCTCTCTGCCGCCGGACCCAGTGAGCCAAGAAGTCACTTGGCCTCTCGCGTCCGATGCTTCCCCAACAGCCCATGAAAGTGTCGACAAAAGTTCCATTTGGTGAACATCATCATGGGCCAAGCTGCTTTCAGATTCACTTGGTTGGACAAGCCGTGCAGTGGAGGTGGACACCTGTCAACGATAAACAATTCCGTTATATGAAAGAAACTGGCTTTACTAAAAAGCGCTCTCATGCTAGTCCGTCTAAGCCAACCAGACAACAAGATGCGTCCACTCCATGGAAAAATGCAGACGTTGAAGTCGACAGGCGATCAACAATGTAACGTTCCAGTATGCAAGTGAAAATACTTGTAAAAGGAAGAAAGAATTTAGATAGCGACGAAAAATGTTACCGTCCTCAAGACTAAAATAAAAAACGTAAACGAAGATATAAATATTCCACATTAAGATCGTATATAAGGAGTTATTCGAGTCAATGGGAAGGGACTCCAGAGCTTTTTCAAGCGTTAGGATCACAGAACTTGTGTTTTTGGAATCAATGTGCAAGTAAGATCCTCGAGTCACCACGTCTTGATTTTAAGATCACTAATGTAGGCGGCGTCACTGGGGGGCTTGAAATCGAGTTTCGGACGAATGCCGCGCATCGATGCCGTGGGTGAGAACGTGACGTGCAAGGTTGTCTCTGTCGTTGCAGCGGTGGGCGCAGAGGTGACAAGCAAAAGGCTTCTCGCCAGTGTGAGAAAGTAAATGACGCTTGACGTGACTCAGCTTCGTGCTGCGATATGAGCAAAGAGGGCAGAACTTGAACTTTACTGGGGTACGGCCAGCAGCCTCGGCCTGCGACCCATGGGTGTGAGAAACTTGTGATTGAACTGAGGACATCGAATCCATTGTAGGCAGAAAAAGAGCCCGCGACTGGAGGAATCCCGATGACCTTTGCATCGATGTGACTTGGGGATTCATCGTCCGCTTGATTTTCGATGCCTGTGAATAATAAATAAGGAGTTAGACAAATGCTCTCCTTTGGGGGAACTTAAATTTACGAACGATTAATTGGGGCGGTAACCCACACCGGCTAACTGTGGGAAAACTTCCATTTCCTTGCACACGATGAACGCTCACTTTTTTCTTCCATGGTTCACTTGATAAATCAGAAAATTAAATAGAGCGCATAAATTTCGGTATTACATTACGAAACACATTTTCTTCATTTCAGATTGTATTGCTTGAAAATTCCCACGACGAAGTGTGCCGAGGATGAGCACAGATTTATCGTCCAGCAGATGTGGTACCAGGCTCAGCATTTTTTTTTTAATTGAGCGGACACCAATTTTATTATAGGAGTCCTTACTTGGAAGCAGATTGTGGTTCTCTCGTATGAGTTATCATGTGGCGTTTGAGGTCACTTCGCTGGCTGGCGCGATGGGAACAAAAATTACAAGCATAAGGCTTCTCGCCAGTGTGTGATCTGATATGCGTTTCGAGATTATGCTTGGTGATGGAGCGATAGTGGCATAAGTGACAAGCGAATGGTTTTTCGCCGGTGTGCCGTAACATATGGCGGCGCAGATGACCGGAATTAGGAGTACTATACGAGCATAAGGTGCACTGTTTTAGCCGTGCGGTTACAGGGAAGTGATACGAATCTTCGTTGGGGAGGTGTGCACCTCTTCGACGAATTGACGGATCTAGCAGCCGTGATATGACAGAGTCTCCGTCGGCAGCCAGATGAACTTCATCACTTAAGCTGGACACCTGTCAACAACAGACGGCTGTTTTTAGAACATGCAGTAATCAGAATACAAAGTACTCATGTCCCTGGTAAAATATTTATTAACTTCTTCGACAAGATCACTCTACTTGGAACGTTTTGAAAGTATTGCAGCACGCACACGAAAAATGTTTAATGAGACACTAGATTTTTTATTGTTATGAAAGATGGTCTTGAATCGATATAAAAGAATAACGCACAGAATTGCGTGAGCCAAAAATTGTGCGCTAAAATTTCGATCTGTTTCAGCAAGGTTGCACTTAGACGAGAAGAACATTCGAACGAACGTCTAGCGCCTTATTCATGCACTATTGTTGTTTTCGTGTTAACCCTCCTGTCAACAGCAACGCATCAATCATTTGGGTTCGCAAGGATAAAGAAAGATGATTACAACTTTGAGTTTTACTATAAAGACAAACGAACTCTATGAAATGCTCACAACACTCGAAAAACGTGGATTTTCTTCGTGAATTATTGAGTAGTAGCAATACTAGTATAATGGTCAAAATATAACATCGCTAGCGAGGCGGTCAAAATATAACATCGCTAGCGAGACAAAGGTATCAGTTATTTAAAATCTCAAATTAATCATCACTCACAGGGGGCAGAAGGTCTCAATTGTCCAACCCGCTGAAGCTGGATCGAAAGAAGCAGCGTTAGCATCTCAAAGAGACGAATTGACAAGGAGGGACAGGTGAAAAGCAACAGAAACGAAGACACTCGAACAAGAGGTCGCTTACACGGGACGTCGGCTTCCCGCATGAGAGAGACAGAGAAGGGAAATATAAGGAATCCTACCTACATAGTAAACTCAATCCCACAACTGAGACCTACAGTCAGACACCGCGAGCTCAGCGGTGGGGCGTTCAGAAACAATCCCCCTAGGAGCGTGAGTTATTGAAAAAGACTAGTATAAAAGACATATCAACCGAAAGCGTTGAAACCGTGTTCCTAAATTGAATGATTAGGCTCGGTCATTTTCACTTCCCAAGCTTTTACCAAGTTACTATACACAACAGATTACAATTGGCGACAAAATCACACAATTACGCATGTTTGATAAAGGATTCAATTGAAAATTTCAACAATAATTTTTCCGTCAGATGTGACAAAATAAGAAACTTTGCTTCCGATCAACTCCTGCATGCAAGGATGGAAATCTCAAGCGACAACGGCAAGCTACGTGTTCGGAGAAATTCAATAGGCTTGAGCAACACCGTTGGAGGACAACGAAGCTAGGAAGGTTGCAGAACGAAGGAAGATGCCCAATATGTTTTTCTTTCAGTGCGTTTTCAGTTCACGCACCAAGTTATTTACCGTCGTGACAGCCGCAATTTTCGTTATTTTTTCCGTAATGAAGAAAAACAATATTGTCAATTACGGGAACAACTTTCGGCTCGAATGAAGATTGGACTATAGTGAGCAGACTGAATTTGTAAGCGAGGTAGCGACACTGTATGATCAGTATTGTCGTCAGCAGTGACTGCCATGAGTGGACTGAATATGCGTAACAAGGTAACGACGCTGAGTGGTGGAGTAGTCACAGATGTGACAGCGTAGAGACTTCACAGTGGAGTGTCGTAGAATATGTCTTCGAAGGTCCGATTTTTGAGCACAGCGCGTAGAGCAGTGTGGGCAAGCGTGAGGTTTCTCGCCGGTGTGTGAGAGAACGTGTCGTTTAAGATGACTTATTTTAGACGACTTGTATGGGCACAAAGTGCAACAATGCTTCTTCTCGTTTATAACTTCTTCGTTAGAAGCGGAAACCTGATCCATAGATTGAATGGACTCAGTCATTTGCCCGTTATCTACAAACGTATTCGATAAAAGCATCCCTGCGAAGTAGGAGGAAGAGTGCCTGCGAAGCTGCGATCTGCGGTCACCTGCACACGACAAAAATTTCTTTACAGCGAAGGTGAAAAATGTAGGACCGTGACACATTAACTCACAAGTGCAGATCATGTATCACTTGCACATCTAGATTGAAAATAAATTTGACTGAATAATGAATGTAGTGCGAACGGCGCATGCAGTTGGAGCGTCAATGACATCCAGTGGACCACCTTCACAACGGCAAGACGCGAGGTCAAATCATGATATGTCGTGAACAGTCTTCAGGTGTGAAGTGAACGAATATTTCTGGTTGCTCTGGAAGTGACAAAAGCCACACTTGTATTGCTTCACGTTACCATGCGTGAGCAAATGTCTCTGAAGATCAGAGTTTTGTATGCACCGTATGGGGCACATGGGACACGCGTACGGCTTGTCTCCGGAGTGCGATAGAAGGTGGCGCTTGAGGTGACCGCGACGTATTGTCTTGTAAGGGCAATGGGGACACGCGTGCATTTTGAGAATTGGAGCAGCCGATGAATTGCTTCCGCGGCTCAATTCTATAGAGCTTATTCCAGTGGCTGAAGGGTTTACTCCCACAAACTGAGAGGCAATTGAGGAGGAGATACTGGGATGAGTGGGGTAAGAGGCGCGATCCTGTGCCATCATGAGGTCAGGATGTAGGTAGTCCGAGGGGACATCCTTGTCTCCAGGAAATACCTGCAAGCACAAACAACGCTCTTTAGATGAATTTTCCGATCGCAGGTATGGCAAATTAAAAATTCCAGCAAATAACTCACGCCTAACTCGTCGATAAACCATGTGCATAGATGAGAATTCAACTATAGAACTAGATTCCAGACTAATAGGAAATTGCATTGCTACAGAAACCCGGCCAACAGAATTTAGGCCCAAGGGCGTAAATTAAGTGTGGACAGTGAAACAAAAAAATTTTCGAGGAATCGCAAATGTACTCAATCACATGGAATCATCAATAAATGCTATATCTTATCTTTACACAAAAAATTCAAATACTATTAATTAATATTCTTACACAGAAGGCGTCATCATTTAGGATAAAACGCAGTTTTTCCTCTTTGAATCAAGCACTTTTACTAAGAACCAGCGTTGCCTAAGCCACGAGTTTACGATGCTTCAAGGATTCAAAATGTAATAAAAGGAAATATTTAATTTCTTGAAATCAAGCTGAAACACCTCGCGATGATGAATAAAACATAACATCATTGAAAGCAACCTAATACATTTACGAGATCTCTGACGAGTTTCAATAAAAACCCCCCGAACTTCGCAGGCGTTGAGCCAAAACGGAGTAACTCGGTTCACACCTCGAGTGAGAAACATGCTGATCTCAACGTTAATTAAAACTTTACAATCTTACATTTCGAGAAGGTGGCTCTTGCAAATTAATGACTGATTGAAAAGGTACAGAATACAAGCAACTACTGCAAACGGTGAAATTTTTTAATACAAACTCAATGGACCTAATACTCGGAATATGATAGTCATGCGAATTGACGAAGATTAAGAACACTGCCCTTTTTCTATTTAGTAGAAACTAATTTACACATATTCTAACATCTACGGAAATCGGTTAATCATAAAAGTAGTCAACAATTTAAAATCATTCTTCCTGTGGCTGTATGAAATTGTTCCAATATGATCAAATGTCGCTCGGTTTAGGCATTTTATGAACCCTGATTTGGTGTGTTCTCAAGTTTGAAGGATCGCTTGCTCGGTAGTCACAAATATTGCATTGAAAAGGCTTCTCTCCAGTATGGATGCGCATGTGCTTGGTAAGGTTAAACTTCAGAGAACATTTATATGGACAAACTGGGCATGAAAACGGCTTGACCTGCGAGTGACAAAACATGTGACGATCCAAAAGTCCTTTGTACATAGTTGTGTATTTGCACAAATGACACCGCAAAGACGGCTGGTTTGAGACTGGATTTTCAGACGAAGGCAGCTGAAAGCTGAGGTTATCGCCAACGCCCCTCGCAGTCGCAGACTGTTCCACGAACGGTTGCAATGCAGCAGAATCTGGCTCCATGTGCCGAGCGTACTCTCGTGTCCCAGACGTCGGAGAGAAGAACATAGAAGAAGACATGCATGATGCCACGAGCTGCTGCACAGCAGCGCTTGTTGTCACCTGCCGATATGAAGAATGTTTTAATAGCCGAATCTTCGTAGAAACGAATGTTCCAGGTTGTATTGATACCCGGTACGTAATGCTCCGCAGGCGCCCCAGCTTTCACTAACCACTAAACAGTTTTGTGAGTCGTAGTGATAAAGTAAATGAATAAGAAAACCAATGCAGTAGAAATCCAAATAAGCTGCACAAATCAAAAGTAGCATGTAGCAATGAAACACTTCTGCCAATTCAAGTTTTTGACTATTTGTGAGATGCATATGCATGCAGGTTTGTACTAGCATTCCGAATACATAATCCGCACAAGTCTTTCTAACTAAGTGTAATTATTGTAGAGAAATGCTACTCAAGATATGAGTTACGTATTGGAGGGCGACTTCGAATGATGTTTTAAAAACTCGTGGGCCCTCACATTTGAGTGATCACTAGCCCGGAAATCGCAGTATGAGCACTGATACGGTTTTTCGCCAGTATGAACCCTAAGATGTCGTTTAAGGTTGCCTTTGAATGAGCATTTGTAGGGACAGAGAGTACAGAGAAACACTTTTTTCTGTGGATCCAGCTCGTGTGTTTTCCCATGCTGAGCCCATGTCTCCTGACTTGAAGTTGAAAAGGAGCATTGGCCGCACTGAAAAAGATCTTCTGGCATGAGCATCATCGCCGAAGGCCCCTCGGTGACCAAAGCTGATGGTCTTGCAAGCAGAGAAGATATAGAAGACAGTTTCCCAGGACGAAAAGTAGTAGAGGGTGGCATAACTTGTCCAGAATCGGCGTACTCCTGCAGTGAAACCTGCACAAACACGCACACATGACGTTAGCTCTTTTTCTTGTCTCCAAGGGGCTTAGGCACAAATCTTCAGAGCTGGAATAGCCTTTACTATTGTATCTATGTGAAGATAATTATTGGACGATACATTTCAATGATGGAATTTAATGGAGGTCACAGAAGAAGAACTCGACGCTAACACACATGATCAAACAAATCAAACCTATAAGGAGGCGACTTGAGCGGATCGTGGTGTAGATCGTTCATTTTTTAAGGAAATAATGAGAAAGCGCCCCAAAATGCGAGAAAAACAAAACAAGAGAATTATGTAAGTCGAAAAATCAAGATATTTCAACTTCAAAACTTAATTTCAACCTAATCGTCGTCAGCTTGCCCGCACCAACATGCAATCAATCATTGTGGAACGTCGTTCGATTAATAAAATGAAATAATCTAATCAAAGAAAATAATAAACGTTTTTGTTTCCTTCAGATGAAATTACACGGTATAACTTTAAAAGCTTGACAATAAACCTAGAATCAACAGGAACGGTTTCGTGAAGACATATTACATCTCTAAGGTAACGTCCTACACACTTGTACAAACATGTTTTTCATATGAGTGATCACGAACCGCTCTGAAGAACCTTTCAAAATTATTTCTTGACGTAGACTTTGTGTACGGAAGCTTCGTGAGACTTGAGGTTGGAGCTGTGACTGGTACGGTAGTCACAGTAAGAGCAATTGTATGGTTTTTCTCCTGTATGGACCCTCATGTGCTGTTTTAAGTTAAAGCTGAGTGCACAGCGATAAGGGCAAAGAGAGCACGAAAATGGCTTGACATTTGAGTGCGAAAGCATGTGACGACTCATGCTAGCCGTCCTTGTCTTGTACGGACATAACGGACATTGTTTCTCAGGTTTTCCGTCAAAACTGCTTGAATGACGACGATGAGTCGGAGAAAATCCAGGTAGACTACTAAGAGAGTTGTTAATTGCATCCTTAGAGATCAAGTGCAAGCGCGAGTTTGAGGCTTCTTGTCCCAACGGAGATTGGAAGAAGTCCTCCGTAGAGGACAACGTAAAAGGGAGGGAAGACGCTAATGTCTCTCCGTGCGTCGAAACCTGCCCAGAACATCGTAAAATTACTGCAACAATTGATGATTACATTTTTTCATGTGCAGCAGCTCTGACCAAAATACAATAACGATAAAGAAATTAAAATTCTGAAAGAACTAAACAACTTTTTATTATGAAAATGAATTATGGCAGATTTTATAGGCTTTTGGCGATTCACAAGCACCAGTTCACGCAAGAGCAAGATTAGGGAGCAAGTGTATCGTGAAATTTAATCATAAATGTTCCAGTCAGGAGGAAGTTCTTTTAAGTTGCACTACATTGGGTGTGCACACGCGTTCCAAATTAAAATCAAGCGCTTGTCGAGTTTACTCAGTTAAGACTCGTCCAGGTTATGAGCGCCGATTGAACATATGGAATAACAGAGACCTATGGGTAAATCGGCAGATGGCGAATGACTTTGCAATAATTTTGCATTCTTGTATCTCGTCTGAGTAGAGGCTTCTCGTGGAAAATGCCTATACGTTTCCAAAGGATGGATAAAAACTCCAGAGTCCTTAACGACGTTTATTTCACGTGTACTTAAGATGGAACGACAAAATAGCGTTAAGTCAGTGGAGCAAATAATCAATAGACATTTAAGTTGCAGATAAAGCTCCTTACGTAGTAAACATAGGAAGAACGCATAGCAAGAACAACGATCTTGACCCAGGTCCGTAAATAACTCGTGAAGAATTGTACTTTAACACAAAGCTAGTCACAATGCACTGCTGAAATCAAACAACAGAATTTTTAGCACAGTGCCACAGTTTTAAAATAATTCCAGACTATATACACCAAACCCAAAATTTGTGAATAAAAAATTACAGTTCGTCAACTTCTAATGTCCGTCTGAAGAAGGAAACGAGGCGTGTGGAGGTACTTGGCTGTTATCAGAGAGGTTCTTGTTGACTTTATGAAGTGCGTACTCATGAGTCTTGAGGTTGGACTTGTTGCTGCTACGATAATCGCAGAAGGAGCATTTGAAAGGCTTCTCGCCAGTATGGATGCGTATGTGTTGCTGTAAATGAGCTCTCCTGTTACAGCGGTACGAACACATGGGGCACGAGAAGCGCTTTTCAATCGCATGCACCTGCTGCATGTGGCGACTCAGTGCTCCCGGAATAGCTGTATTGAATGAGCAGAGCGAACACTGCAGTGCGGACCCCATGTGTGCTGAGAATCCTCCTCTGCTGAAGCCAGCAGTCCCCAGCAGCAGCTGCACCGCGAGAGGTGCTTGCTCTCCATCCGATTGTTGGTCGTGGAAAAGCGCACGCTGGTCGCCGGTCGCTGAGCAGCTGTCAGACGACACCTGCAGAGGACACAGGAACGGCTTTAGGTTCACTCTCTCACGGCATTGTCATCAACTCACGTTGAATAACGATTACTCAAGTTTCTCTCCCTAAGTTACTTATAGTTTCAGGAATTCGGGACTTACGAAGATCGTCTCTTGGTCTTCTACTTCTATCTTTTCGAAACTCGAAGTTTGCATATGGTCGGAATCACTGCAGCGCGTTGCATTCTTCCTTAGTTCGTACTTTCGCAAAAACGAATCACCGATAATAAAGTAATAATTTTCCAACACTCATCACACAAGCTTAGTATAAAATATGATGCACTCGTTCTTATTGCGAACAAACACGCGCAGAATGAGATATGTATCGACCCACAATAACATCGATTTTTCTGATCACAAACTTGTCACACAGTAACGCGAACGCGATTTCGATCAGCGGTGATCAGTCGTAGAGCCAGCGCAGTCCGCGCGATGCGTTTCCAGATGCTGCTCGAGACGGAACTTCATGGTGGTGGCAAAAGAACATAATGAACACTTGAAGGGCCTATCACCAGTGTGAGTTGCGAGATGCCTCTTGAGCCCTGCCTTCTGCTTGCTTCGGTAGCTACAGTAAGGACACGAGAAGGGCTTGCTAGGTAAGTGTCCCTTCAGGTGTCGAGACATGTTACCGCTGTTGCGAGTTCTGTAGTGACATAGAGAACACTGCCGCTCGAGGTCATGTCCACCTTCTACGCTCAAAGCAACAGCTACAGGCCCTCCTCCAACCGAGACACTTTCTTCAACATAATGACTTGAGCGTTCATGTTGCTGTTCTACAGGACAAAAGATCACGGGTGCATGATCAGTCCCGGAGAAGGTTGAGTTGTTGTCTGCATGAGCAAATTTGGAGGCGCCCAGCTTTGTAGCGAAGTCACCGGTCACCTGAGCACAAACAGCATAGCGTTTATTTTTTGCCACGAGCGCAACATTATGATGGCTGAAACTGATACATCAACTCACACATGCAACCTCATGAAGAATAAACAAGGAGAAATAAACAAGTGCCTGAATTTACCATAAAAGCGACGGTATTAAGGCTGAGCCTACCCCAAACGATGTTCATATTAATTATCTAATACACGACAAGTGTTGATGTTTGTCACTCAATAATGGGTATGAACCATCGAACACATAACACTGTTTAGAAGTCTCCGTCAGATAGCTATATGAACATCCACAGGAATCTGACGGATTACTGAACGTCACGATCTATTAGTTACGTTTATCGATGTTAGGGAACAACTACAGAAGAGTCGCGCAAATGAGTTGACATGTGTCGCTTAAGGTGCGCGTTCTGCTTGGTCCTGAAAGGGCAGTAGAGGCACGCGAATGGCTTTTCATTTGAGTGCGAGCGCAGATGACGAAGCATATTACTTGGGTTGCGTGTATTGTACGAACACTGCGAACATCGCTTAGCAGCGAAACTTCCTTTGCCGCATGCAATTGCGTGAGGAAAAGAAGGGTCGCGTCCCACGGGGAACACCCACTCCTCTGACGAGTCATGATCTCTCGGCCCCACGTCGCCATATAAGAAAGACGTGGAACAAGATGAGGGTGAAGCAGCGGTATTGGAGCACGAAGTATCCATATCATGAGACCGTAGGACATCTTGCTCGGTCAGTTGACAATCAGCAGTAACCGAACTGGTGAACGTTGCGCGAGTTGTCGACCGTCGGTGCTGCTGTTCCTGTGCACAACAGAATTGAGACTTTAAAGCTAGCAATGAGGGCTTCGAAATTCACTACTTACAAACAGTTACCAAATAGGGAGCAAGAAGTGAGTCGTGCTTAGATTTTAACCTAGATTGCGTTTTTCGCCGAGATTTTCATTTAGAAATGTTGATTTTCTCGATTAATGAACAAATCCGTTTTCCATCGAATTTTTTCTAAGTTTCACATCATCATCGGACAAGCAACCACAATGAAAAGCCGAATAAGACCACCATCACAATCACAAATTCAAACGTTTGGGGGGAGGGAATCACCCAATAGTGAACCTGAATCAATCGGCCTTTCAGCACTCGTGTGCATATCGATATAATCAGAAGAAATTTCAGGCGTCTGAGGCGATTGAAGTCGCTGTTTACGCGGAGGCACAGGAGAATATTTTTGATGCGTAGCGATATGACGCTGCAGTGTTATTTTCTGCTTTGATCTGTACGCACAGAAGGGGCAAGCAAAAGGGCGATGGTTCGAGTGTCCTTTGATGTGCCGAATCATGTTACTGCCGTCACAGGTTGTGTAAGAGCAGAGAGAACATCGGCGGTAAGATCTTTGCTGGTCTTTAGCAACAACCAACGCAACGGCTGGGGACGTAGGATCATCATCTCCCGTGATAAGTTGTCGCGAGAAGATGCTCGACGTTGGTGGAAGAAAACTGGCCGAGTTTCCAGAGTATGGATGACATCCTTCAGTCTCCGGTACCTGGGCAAGGAAGAACAGACGAGCGTCAGTCGCCAAAACATTTTTTTCCAGGTACAAGGGACCACTCATTTGTAACATCGCTCTAGGTAGCTGGCAAACTTAGCTGAGCAAGTCAGCCGACGTGAGATAAACATTGTCACTACGCACCTTGAGCCACCAACAGCTTCAGCTACCTCCAAAATAAGAAGAGTAGCCTGATGAAACGGCGCTTACAATCAACGAATTGGAACTGTGTAGCAAAATACAGTGAACGGAGGGGATAAAAAAGCGCATCAAAATAACTCATTTAATTATAATTCCTATGAAGGCAACAATGCATAGAATTAAACAGTCGCACGAGAATTTGCGCGGCTGTCACTAAATAATACTCCTACTCAGGAAGTTCAAATACGCTTATCATAAACTTACAGTGAAATAGACGGAAATGTAGCTGCTACCGGAATGTTCGATGAGCAATGGAATTGATTGAGAATAACGCGAATGCATATCTGCAGAGAATCTGAAGTTTAGGCAGGTACTTAGCGTGGAACCTTGTCGCGACTGTTGCATAGAGACACTAATTTATACATGCTAAAACGATCTTAATCAACGTCTTAGCAACCATCCATCACTTTATCAGGCACACGAGGTATCAGTGTCATGCGTGAAATAGATTTCATGGCGCGAAAGTCGAAATTCATCTGTCCAAAACGAAAAATACGTGACATCACGACGTATGAAAGTTCACACAAATGATTATTTCGTATTGGTGTGTCGTTCAATTACTTGCAGACATTACTTACATACACAATTAAGTTATGGTAAATGAATAAGTACAGAAAGTGAGTGACTAAAACCTTAAACTAAACGTGAGGAATTAAGGCAATTTTGTGTGCTGTGACACGTGTAATAATCATACGAGATAGTAAGAACACGTGGGTGAGCGATTGCTTATAGCTAATGTCAACACGCCAGCATCTTAGATATCCCAGCAGAGCGTCGCACGAGCCCCAACAGTTTCTGAACTCTGTGTGCTTTGTTTAGCAATAAAAATTTCTGGAGACTTTAGTTTATACAAAAAAATTGTATTTGAAACCAAGGGCATCGCCGCAAAATGGAGCTCAAGTGTTTACATTGCCATAGAGTGAAGTAGGATTTAACTTCCCGAATAATGAGGCAAAATTTCGGCCTACAGATAAAATTTTCGTGCAAGAACTCGTGGTCAATTGCAATTGAAAAGTAATAATGCTAGGAATCTTAATCATGAAAACCTAAAAGATTCACATCCTACGCGAAAAACGTGTTGAACTAAACGTTTATTTATGAACACAAGCATAAATTTTCTGTCAGCAAATATTTAAGTGCTTATTAACAACAAAATCAATACAGGACGATGGAGGATAAAAATTAAAAGTTTCGTTCCAAAAACATTCGTCATTGACAGGTTCGTGTAAAAAAACATTGTTATGTTATATACCAAGAAATCCAAGCCTGAAAAAAAATAATGTTCCTCAGACGTAAATTACGCTTGGCTTATGAAGACTCTTGATAAATACTAATTATAACAGCTTTGCAGCTCACGTGAAGAAATACATCAAAATCGCACAAAAAACTTTCAACTGCAATTTCAATCAAGAGTGAACCAAAAAAGTCCAATCCTTGTACTTTCACAAAAAAAAGTTTATACACAATACACGGGTATCGAATTCCCTCTTTTCACACAAAAATATTGAAAGAGTTCAAGAAATCTAGAACAAACTAACCGTCCTACAACTAGAGTGAGCTAGACCAGTGAAATAAATTCTCAAATAAAGAATAAGCCACAAGTAATAAGCCATGTTCACCATCCCGCATTATTTGCTTTTAAGATCAACTGTTTCGATATCATTGATTGTCTTAAAATGATTTTAATATCTTAAATGAATCTAGCAATCCAATGATAATATAAAGCAGGGATTGCAAAACCAATGAGGTGGGCTTATACTTGTTTGATGAACACTTAGCTAATTTTCTGATAAATCAAAATTGGAAAGTTTAAGTCAGGTCTTTCTCACTACTGAGGCACAATAAGGCTCTAAGTTAAAATGTGAAGTCAGCATGAGCGTTGCGAAGGTGGACTTTGAGTGCAGTACGTTGCGTCGAACGGTAGGCACAGTGAGGACAAGCGTAGGGCTTTTCGCCCGTGTGCGTACGTATGTGGCACGTAAGGATACTATTAGTAGAAAAACATCGGGAACACACAGGACAATTGAAGGGCTTCTCTCCAGTATGTAGACGTAGATGTGCGTGAAGAGAAAACTTGCGAGTGAAAGTTTTTGTGCACTTAGGATGTGGACAAATGAAAGGCTTCTCGCCAGTGTGCGTTTTGATATGGTCCAATATCCTGGAAGATGTAGGCGCCGTGTAGCTACAGAGTACACACTGCCTGTAGCACTCGCCAGAAGGCAGTCTGATCACGCGGTACAGGCTTGGTAAAGGAGCAGCTGCAGCGTTCGATATGTTTTCGCAGCCCTCGGCGTCGTAGAAAGGTAGTCGCTGCCCCGAGGCATCGATAGCGTGCAACACACGAGAGGCATCTTTCGGTTCCAAATCATATGCCTGAACCTTCTGGTTAAGTTCTTGTTTGAGAGGCGATGCCTGTAGAGGCTGTGGACGGGTAATGCTTGCAGAAGTCAAAGCATCGCACACTTGGGAAGGAAGGGGAGGTGGTGGAGAACGGGGAGCAGTCTCAAGGGGAGGGCGGACGGAGGAGGCACAGTGCGAAGTCGTCTCCTGCAGGTAAAGGCAACTTGTCATCAAGAGTCTCACTATTTTATCAAGCTTGCCAGCGCTTCATTTGCAAAGCGTCATTTAAATAATGATAAACCAGTGCAGAAAAACGTAAATAATAAGGGATGAAAGGAAAGAAGTAATAAGTTGAATCAACATAAAAAAATCAACCGTAGTCCCGACAAGTGACGAAGAATCGAAGCCTTTATACGTTAGTGTTCTGTTGAATTCGCTTACAGAGATGAATCAGATGTTACTTCAGCTAAAATTCATTCATTTTTACGCGCTTTGTCATGCTTATGTTCATAAGAATAATCACGGCAGATTAAACCAATTAATGATAAGGTCCATTGAGGGAGTCTCAATTGAATTATTGATTCTCACCTTGTGGATTTTAACTCAATGCAGTTAGTGCATGGTACGCGATGAGTAATTCCCAAATTTTATGGAATTAAAACAATAATTTTAATTTTCTTCATGAAATAAATTATGATAGGCGATTTTGTACCGAGGTTAAAAATACATCGATTAAGAATATTATTTATTAGACACATCTACACGCTTCAGTCAGAAACAATGACTGATCTTATTACAAGCATCAAGTTCCTCCACATGACGGATCTTATTATAAGCATCGAGTTTCTTTACACGGCTCACATGACTGATATTATAAGCATCAAGTTTCCTCACATCAGAGAGCACGTTTAGTCTAGACAAATCACTTGGAACACTCATGCAAAACTTGCAATGACCTTAAATTTTAAATTAGTGCCATTGGCAATGGCGCTAATTTAAGAGGCAATGGCCTCTTGACTTGCTTGATCCTTAAATTTTAAATTAGTAAGCTTTTGTTCAGGTTAATAAAAAACTCATCATAAAATGTGAATTCTTTCCACCAATTTGATTACTAACTTCACTGACACTTACTTACAGGCAAGCCTTTGTCAAGAAGCTCGTTGAGTTTACCAGTGATCTAAATGATTTGAATTATCTTCCATGGCGCTAAATAATACGTTGATAGCACAAAAATACGATATATTGTATCAAATTGAACCTCACTCAGCTAGTGTCTCCTTATGTATTGACAACAGATGAGTTTTGAGTCTTATTTTCTGAGTGGCGCGATATGGGCAACGTGGGCAAGGAAATGGACGTTCGCCAGTATGAATTCGCATGTGAGTTTTGAGATTGCCAAGTTGTTTTGTCCTGAACCAACAAAATGTACAAGCGAAGGGCTTTTCATCATCCTCGTTCTTGAGCTGCTGCTGACGGTCCGCAAGTGATGTGCAAGACGATGACTGAAACATTGCGTTGATAGACTGAGAGATGAAAAGTGGCGTCAATGAGCAAGAAGAACTTGACTCGGTCACGTTTCCTAAGGATGCATCTCCAGGAAGCCTTGTATACGGTGAAAGACCAGGAAGCTGTTGCAATGAAAGAGACTCGTTCAAGGCAGACTTGAGGATCCCGCTCTGCCCGCGAAAGGATAGAGGACTGGTAGAAGAACATCGCAAGGTCTTGGAGCGATGCAAGTCCTCCACCTGCAGTAACACAAACAAATGCTTAGCCAACACGCTCCTGCCCACCAACAACTATATCAACAAAAATTAATGTACATGCCACTTGCTCGAAATTCAAAAGTAATAAATGTAGTTTCACGTCAATGAGTGCAATGCTGTTTAACGAGACGTATTAACGAACAGTCCACGGGTACAAAATCTCGTTTAACGTACTGGAATTTCCACAACTTTATCGAAGGCAGCAAAATCGATAGCCTTTTTTGGCAGGCGATAAAATGAAATAAGCATAGATTCAATATACTGTCACTATTCACAAAGCACGTGCGCGCAGAAGTAAACTGTCGATGTATTTCAGCAAATTTTAAAACCAAATTGAGATTTCACAATTCGTTGGTACAATATATGATCACATAAAAAATATAATTAGTGATTTTAAAGTAAGCCAAATGGGTTTTTGAACAATGATCTCAATTTTAATCTCACTCGGCATTTTCATATGAGAGATGAATGCACGGAGGAGCTTCAATAAGTAAACGGTACCTCCAAACTCAAGTATGGTACCTTAATAAAAATTCTCGTAATTCAATTACAAATAGTTTTCAACTTATGATCGAGTTTCGGAGGCGTTTCAATACATGTCGACAGTTAGATGGCAACACGTCTTATCAAGTTATTTAGGGAAGTTAGTGCAATAAGCCTCATGGCGGTGACTGGCATATGTAGTTTCGGAAAAAGCTAAATAACATGTATGAAGGCTTATTTTGTTGCCTTCAACGACGCTGGGAATTATCTGGGGGCTCATTTTGTTGTCTTCACCAACGCCACGAATTTTTTAAGTAGTAGCGCCGGCGTGAGCTGACATCATGTGGCGGGCTAAATGTGCTTTCTGGTTAGCGCGATACGGACATAGCTTGCATGCAAAGGGCTTCTCGCCGGTGTGTATCCGCAGATGAGTTTTCAAATTCTCTTTCTCGATTGTTCGGAAGGAGCAGAAGGTGCAGGCGAACGGTCGTTCTCCGGTATGGATTCTAAGATGTCTCTCAAGATGACTACGACACTTGGTACTGTAAGGGCACGCGGGGCACTGCAGAGGAGTTTTGGAGGGAGAACGCTCCTCAGAGCTGTTACTAGGTCCAGCCGCGACTCGCGATGAAGATAAAGAAGTGGATGCTGAAGAAGGGACCAACGAGAGAAACCCAGTGCTGGCCATGAGAGGTGCTGCGTTCTGCATCGCCCCAAAGTGCATCTGTGGGCGACAAGCAGGACTCGTCTCAACAAACACGGTACACAGCAGCGGAGAACAACGGCACAAATATGTAGCGGTCCCTCGAACAGATTTGACACTCGTAAAGTACGACAAGAGGTATATTACTCACGTGTTGGTTTCACGAGGCTTCGATAGAACTTCGATAAAGTCCTTGCACCAGGAAACGATGCTCGGCACGTCTTTCACACCATAGCAGGCGTGCTTGCGCATCTAAAGGCTATCTTAGAAAGGTGAAAATGACCATGAACGACAAGTTACCTATCTTGATGCCGTCGACTAATAACGAAACCAATTTGTACAGACATGAAACTCTTCACAAAATATTACTCCCTCCCCAAAAAAATCTTTCAACATTTGGTGATGAGAAAGCAGGTGCTCACGGCGGATGGGTTTCACTGTCTGCCATGTTTGGATGGTTGGAAAGAACATGGCGCCTGAGATGCACTTTCTGGCTAGCTTTATAAGCGCAAAGATTGCACGCAAAAGGTTTTTCTCCGGTATGGACACGAAGGTGTTTCTTGAGGTTGTCGTACTGTGTGGTCCTATAGTGACACAAGGAGCAAGCGAAAGGTTTTTCGCCGGTGTGGGTGCGAACGTGACGACGGAAGTGACTGGATGAAGTGGTCCAGTAAGGGCACAGGCAGCACTGGTGCACCCTAGCATCGCTAGGTGGAGGAGGCCGGTTATCGTGAGCCGTATACAGAGAAGACTGAACGAGACCATCGCCAACGGTAGAGGCGGCCACACCAACGCCACTTCTCATGGTCATCTGCAAACAGAGATGTACCCTCACTGCATGGTCAACGTAGTGTAGAAATTGCTGCTTGCGTCACACGTCCTGCGTCATATAAAAAGTAACCGAGGTTTCTTATGAAACTAGCGATCCGCATCTCTAAAATTTAGCAAAATCACGCGTAAATGAATTCAAATATACTCGAATGATCTTGACAGTTAATGTGACCTAGAGAAGCACAAATGTTTACAAAAAAATTATATCTGATCGAATAGTCAATTTTACGCGAGAAAAATATTGAAATTTATGGTAAAATTAAATGTGCGCTGAAAGGTTGTTCCTCGTTTCCAATTTTCATAGGGGAAATAAAATAGGTGGGATGCTTCAAAGTATATTATTCCTACAAACAAATTTTATCAGAGTTACAATGAATTGAGAACCTCTGAAGGAAAACACAGGGTTATTCAACAGGAATCAAACTCATTGTGTTGAAACTAACGTTCGAAAAGGCTTTTTTTATCAACATGGAAAACCGTTACCATGACAATAACCACTTTAATTGATCATGGCCCGTCCGAATGACTTGCGCGAACTTAGAAAAATGTTAATAATAAATATTACCACAGAAAACACACACAACAATCAATCGAAACGACTGCCCACTAAAACAGAGTCTTCAAAACTTAATTAATACGTTTGACCTCCCATTCCGTCAAATTAGAACAGGCAGCACTGGTGCACCCTAGCATCGCAGGGCGCCTAGCAATTATTTTGATAGCTTTGCGTTAGGGTAAACGTCAACGGCTAGAACAGCTGCAGCAGCAGCGCTGGCAATAGCGGCAGCTGCGTTAGCATTAGCAGCAGCATCAGCGTTAGCATTAGCAGCTGCCGCAGCTGCAGCAGCAACCGAGTCTGCGGTCACAGCAGCAATCTCCGAGTGTTTCCTGTCGACATGCTTATCAAGAATACTTTTTCTGGTCGTGGAGTAAGTGCAGTAGATGCAAGCAAAGGGTTTCTCTCCTGTGTGGCGGCGGATATGTCGAATAAGATTACAGCGTTGGTTTGAGCGAAAAGCGCAAAAAGGACAAGCAAATGGGCGGTCGGTGCTATGAGTTTTCATATGTTTGCTCATACTTGTGAAGCTTAGAGTTTCGTAAGGACACAGTGGGCAGTGTCGAAGACCGTAAGGATCGGTACTATGTTTCTCCAAATCACTGCCAGAGGGGTAAGGCTTTTCACAATGCCCAGAAAGCAGTGGTTCCACGCTATTGTGGCCGAATATGACGCCTGATACACGACCAGCAGAAGAAACGCCTTCAGCGGGCAGAGAGAGGGCGGCGTGGTCGGCTTGCCACGAGAACGCAGCCTCTTCAGATACTCCCACCTGCAGCAACAGAAACGAAATACCTCAGCAACGACAACATAATTCAATCTAGGCTTCTTACGCCACTAAGATGCGATGAACTGGAAGGCATTTCTTCCACCACAAAGGATTCATGCCGGCAGTTCAAAAATTGACCTTTCTCTTCATAGATGATCTTTCGAAAATTACGTAACAAATAAAGATTTTAAAATTTTACCCAGGTTTTCGTCAACTTGTTCAATCAATACCACAATATACTACGCAAGTGAAAACTCAACCCATAGAAAAATGCCAGTCGTCGATAATCATAAATACGATAGAAGTGATCAGCATCTAGTCATTCCTCGAAGGAACAGTTGCGTCGATGGAGGAAAGAAGGCGTTTTTCATGCGTCAACAAGTGGGAGATGAGGTTGCTTTTCTGTACTGCACGAAATGGACAGTGAGGACACAAGAACGGCTTTTCCTTGTTATGGATCTTGACGTGCTTGTCAACGTTGCTCTTGTAAACAGACTTGTAGGGACACACGCTGCAATGGTGTTCGGTTTTGTTTATGTTAGGATTGAACGCGGTAACGTTGAAAGCTCGTTTTCCGTCGCTTAAGTCTTCTTTTGAGAACGACCATGTTTTGCCCCACTGCTGCTCGCCACTTGATCCATCCAGCTGAGAACCCGGCAGCGTGGTTGGAGCTCGCTGATCTTTAGGCGAAAAAGAAGCAGAAGCGTTCTTCCCAATGATGAAATGCGGTGGTTTATTGTAGAAGAACTCATTGTCGTGCAGGAGCGTCTTGAGACCTCTGCCCACACCTAGGCGATCGCTGGCCTGAACAGGGAGTGAAAAACATTCGCGTTAAGAGCGATTCTTGAAGTGCATCAGAAATATTATCACCAGAACAAGGCGTGAGCCTAAAGCATGCGTACTTCCTTATCAAGATTTCGAATATCTGATACCAATGCAGGAAAGAACCAGAAGACATCTTTAACAAAGGGTATGTTTCCTTGTCAGTTGAGTGATGCACTGGATGTCTGTTCATCTTCTCTGTGTCTTCTAAAGATGTGTGCCGTCAAGGTATTACTCCGAGATGCTCTGTACGGGCACTGGGGGCACGGGAACGGCTTTTCTCCTGTGTGCGTTCGCATGTGTGCCGTCAGGTTGTTCATTTGGATGGCACGGTAAGGACACATGGAACAAGCAAAAGGCTTGTCGCCTGAATGAATCTTGACATGCTTCTCGATGTTGGCGATTGAGGTGGTGCGGTAAGGACACAGAGTACAAGTCCTCTCAGTCCAGCCCCCCACAGCGGACACAGTAACGTATAACGATGACTCGGGTACCGAGCTCGCTCGGCACACCTGCATGGACGCTTGTGAGCCTGATAAGGAACAACAAATTGCAGAGCGACGTACGCCAGCGTCGAACCGCCTTCTGCCGTAGGCTGAACATTGCTCTGAGGAAGAGCAACCTGCAGTCACCTGCACGCAAGAGACCGTCATCATTTACTGGCCGCATCTTATTTCTGGCACAGAGTTAGTGCAAGTTTAAACCTCACTAACACGGCTCAACAGCAACAGTTCTTCTCGTCCTCGCACTTTCTTTGCTTTCAATCGATTCAAACATAATATTTCGGCACTATCATTCGAATTGATGTGCGCATTGCAGGCAGCGTATAGTTTATCGCTTGCAAATATAATTTTCTGTATTTTCTATTACACTTTGGACCCAGTCACTTAAATTTTTCGGTTAGTTCATTCAATGGAAAATTTTGCTTTAAATACATTATAAAATTTTCAAATAATAGCGCAAGGAAAAAAAAGTTCTCAGTCGGACTGAAAAGGGCTGAATTAAAGACGTACGATTAGCATTTACATATATTGATTAGCATATACATTACCATATATTTACGATAAGCTTACAGATTGTGACTAGATTGAGACGAATGTTTCCAAATTGGACGTATACAAACTCCAATGCGTTTCTATCACAACCACAAAGAGAGACATGATTCACTGGAGGTACGGACTTGCGTGATTCAATGGCCAACTAACGCCTTAATTAAGGCAACTAATGCTACGAGTGGTGTTTCGTATCAATGCGATACACAGACATGGACAAGCCTAAACCTAAGTATACGAAGCAGTTATTCAGTAACGATATGAGTAGCATATTGATGACACTACGAAACAGGGCAGGAGTGTACACAATCTGCCTCATTTGGCACGACCAACGGTCAAATTCAACACTTATCAGTACTGGCGAATAATGAGCTATTTCACTCAATTGCACGCATGTGAGTTTATAAACTGCCTTCACGTCCCATGGAGCTATCAGTACACCCTGTACGCACAAACTAATTCTAGCACAAAGCACTACGCTAATTCCTGGAATGATTAAACGTAAACTGCCGCATTGCTACTTCGCTACACTATATGAAGGGCGGCTCCAAGTATTCGAATATCATACATAAATAGCGTATACACTAAATGCATCCTCATAAAAAGCTACCATAACATCAATGCCACTACTCTTCATGAAATAATTTACTTTAAATTAACATTGCACAATAAATCAAAAATAACATTCGTAATAAATCAGAAGCGTATTCGACGAAGACGAGAACGAAGGATTCACTAATGCTGCTACTGCTAATAATACAGATAAGGTCCAACGACTAGATGATTATTACACTAAGTTCGATTTTCTCCCACTGGACGTCAGACGAAAATCACGCTGGAAAACAGTAACGCCATTCATAATGCTCAATGCGCCGAAGAACAGCAGTATTAATTAATAGATGAGAATGACACTGACGCCTAAGTGAGATTCAAACCATACAATAGCAAGTGTGTTTATTTGACATCCTCAATTGCTGAACAGCGATACAAACTTGAGGCGCCTATGCGATAGTTTCCTATCAATGCTTTCCATTGCTGGCAGTACTTATGAATTTACCAGTTTCTAAGTCCAGAGAATTGGAAGTACTGTTTTTCAAGGAAACGGCATAAGATGAAATATCAGGTTCAGATGCTACTTTATCAGTTGTGCCAAGCTCATCAGCCAAACATGTCTTGCTGAGGTCGGTAGCTGACTTTTTTTCAGAGCTGATCATAGGAGATATTTTTTCCGACAAGCTCTTTTCTTGCAATTTTGCAGCTGATTGAAACTGTGCACCTCCGCTGGATGATAGAAACTGCTGGAGTTGGTGCTGCAGCAGTTCTCTGAGGTGCTGCTCAGCTGGCGAAGTCTGCTGCTGCATGAGCTGGAAACCATGTAAAGCCTTGCCATACAGCAACGCTGACGCAGGCATCATGAGCTGCGTGGCAGAAGAAGCGGGCTGTTGAGAAGACGTAGCCGGCATGATGGCAGTGTACTTATTGTAGCGGCGAGTAGTGCGTGGCGTGGGCGGATGCTGGGTCTGAATGTGACGTTTCAGGCTGCTGTTCTGAGTTGCTTGGTACGGACAATTGGGACATGCGAAAGGTTTTTCTCCTGTGTGCGTACGCACGTGTATCTTCAGGTGTACCCTTTGCGAGGAACGGTAGGGACAGTACGAACAAGCGTAAGGCTTTTCGCCCGTATGAGTACGCATATGTGAATCGTAACTTCCCTTCGTTTTAGTGCGGTACGAGCAGTAAGAACATGAAAATGTCTTGTCAGCAATAACATGTTTGTTGATATGACGGCTGTACTTGCCCCAGCGGTCAGTCGTAAAAGTGCAGTCCTTGCAGCTAAATACGCCGTCAGGATGCTCGGCACAAGCATGCACATCGAGGTCATCTTTATCTAATGTGGTATAAGAGCAGCAGGGACACTGATACGAATGCACGTCCTGGGACTCGTCGTCATAGCGCGCTGCCGCCACGCTCCCCATTGACGCTATGTTGAGTGATAAACTCTCGTCCTCTGTGGTGGTGAGAGTGACGGGGTCCAAAGTTTGCAGGAGTGCAGCTACGAACTCCTGCTGCTGCTGGTCCATGGTTGAGAGAGTGTCGCAGTTGGTGGGGTCCTGTGAGCCCCCCATCCAGGGTGGCAGAGCAACCTGCGACAGAAATAGCACCAGCAGCCGTCAGACACACCCAGTGATCAATCTTCGCGAACGAACATGGCTACTACATTTAACAATACAGAAGCGCTTAGCACTATGCACCTCTCACTCACACGAGGCACTCCAAGGCAGCAGTGGGAGGAAAGTATAAATCAATTTCTTATCTTTTCCTTTTATCAGCGCATTTGCTTAATCAACTCATTTCCAAGTTCTGTGGTTTGTACAGTAACATCATAGAGCATTATGGGCCGATAGCCGAGTTCATCACGTTGCTCTTAAAAACGCGGCGGAACACGTCTACGCGAAATAAGACGATTGAAAGTTCAGTTATTCGACGATTAGCGACGGCAAATTCGAAGCACAAATGAAAACGAGCGTTTCGAACGAAGGATCGAACTATTTTGGTGTGAAAAATACACACAAATCTATTCCTCCAGGCAAATACCCTCACGTTGTTAATACGTTAGCAGCAATTCAATTTTTTTCTATCACGCTAAACAACAATGATGCAAAAATTAACGAACGGTAAGATATTATTCGCTAAAAATTAATCAGATATTCGTAACTCGTCATAATAGGTGAAGAACTAACAATACCTGAATTCCCGATAGACTATTCTCAAGACGTCAAAAAATCGGTAACGCTACAGGAATGTAATTAATGAAACCACGCTGCAGAACCTCCATTGAGTGGAAAATGTCAATATTTGCGAGGTTATGCGCTGAAATATTGACTGCAGCGCAAGTATTGGCAACAATTATAATACGCATATCTCAGTCTGCGATAAGAATTTCTAGAATTGATTAGTAAACAAGTTTATGTGTGTGACATTAGTCGCAATAATCATAAAGATTTTTTAATTTGGGGTCGAAATGATGCGTTACGTTAAGTGGAAGGATAAAGAAAGAAATAGAAAAATCAAATTTTACTCCTCAGGTCACCGAACACGAAGCCTCATGTGTACAATATCTAACAAATCTGCATCGTTAAACAAAATATAGAACATGAGAAAAACATTACATCTTTCCTGAGAGCCACTATTAAATATGTAAAATAAATTAACATATTTTATAACGCATTTCCAGATGGATGATGACCGGTAATCTTTTACCAGACGAATATAAATAATAATCTCCATCACAAAAATAACGAAGAAACGTAATGGCACACGCTCAGAGGCGGCTTGAACTTTAATGTTTACAAGCACAGCAAGAAATACTCAACGCGAGGGAGAACGCGTACAAACTCTGTGTGAATGGAAAAATTATAAATACAATGTTCAAATATTTGAGCAACAAACACCAAATTGTTTCAAGATAACTTTGTTCTGGAGCTTCTTGTTGAAATATTTTACAAACCTAGGTAACTGCATGTCCTACAAATTCTGTACGACACGCGTTTACCTAGGTTTGCAATAAAATAATATAGAACAGGGCACTATGAAAATAACAAGAATGCAGCCGTAAGACATTCTGTAAAACATCGCTTTTCCACACATGCTAAACAACGTTGCAAAAATGCAATGATTAAACGAAAGAGTTTGAGCCAGAATGGTTGTAACAACATAAAACAGAAAATCATATGTGCCTGGGGTTTACAACAAAAGCCTATGCGTTATGGGGAGAATGCAAGGGCAGAATCGACAATAACTCTTATACCTATAACGGAGAAAAAACTAAAGAACTATATGCATATAAGCTGAAAAAATACAGTACTCAATATCGTACTATTCAACTTAAAAGAATTTCGTAAGCCACTCTTGAGATTACTTGAGATTGTGTACGAACTTCCTTACTCCTTTCCCAAAACGAGCCGCCCAACGATATAACGTTGGAGATTCATCAAGAGATTTGGTAATGTAGCATCGCTTGCAACAACTGCCCCTTGTGTGGCAAAACAAAATGGCCTGAATTAGAAACAGCGAATGGAGCTGCTTGAACGCGGTGCTTAATTGTGCGCAAATTTCTTCCATCGACCCCATGTTGTATTTGGCGGTGAGAACTCCTGTGGGATAAGGCTAGGACATGTTTTCCTTTTTGAAAAACTGGACTAGAAGTGAGGTTCCTTCCATTGCATTGTAGAAAAGAGAAGCAGATGGACATTTTTCGCGTTGACGATGGACTTTCACCAACCTATCTGGCGCCGTAAATAACTTTCATCATAATGATGGGAACAACCGGGTCAAAAGATTTGCGGCAAAATAACGCTTTGTAGCGTTCAAATATTCAGCAGCTCTATGAGAGTCGTAGGATTTCAAGCTATAATCCTAATGATACTGCTATCTTCCATAGGATGCTTGGTTTTTATGTGCCGCCTCATATTACTGCGGACGTTGGTCGTCAGGTCACAGTGTGGGCAGGCGTAAGGCTTCTCGCCGGTGTGTGTGCGCATGTGGTCCCGCAAAGCAGTTCTGGTAGAAGCCACAAACAGACAAACTTGACACTGCCGTCTCTCAAAAAAATATAAATCACGCGGAACAAGAGAACATCCTCCTATGGGAGAAGATGAGATTCCATCAGAGTTTCGAGCGGTAGAAGCTTTTGGCGCCTTAAGACGAGTATTACAGTTCGACGTGTCCCATCTACCAGCTAGAGACGACGACGAATTCCAGTTTTGACGAGGGTGAGTCGGCAATAGAGTTGGTGGCATTTGCACTCCCTCCTGTCGAAAGAAATACCGTGTCACTTGAGACAACAACAGCGAGATGCAACAAGCTGTTTCACGAATCCCACTTTATAACATGCATGCAGATGGTAATGACGTGCCCATAAGAAATGCATCTCAACTCGTGTATTGATGTTGGGACACGGTCAGTTAAAGATCGGATTTTACCAGCAGACAACGAAAAATCTTCTATCAAAGCCATACTAAGAACACGGTCGCCATAGTGATAAGAGGTGTCACGAACTTAACAACCGTGAGCCGTCGACATTGACCATGTGCCAGTAAGATAGGATATTTACGCTTAACAGGTTTCGTTTAACATGTCACTCCTGTAGTCACTTTGGTAGGGACAAAAGTGACGGCAGGAAGTTTTCTCGTTTGTGCGAGTGCAAAGGTGGCGCTGATGTTGACTTTAGATAAAGAAATAATACGAACAAGAACAAAAGAATATTCGAACAGACAAGCAGTCTGGACGACGTACGACCGCGACATCAGAAGACGCGCAATAATGTTTGTAAAAATAAATAGTGATGAGGAAGAAGGTACTGTTGCATATGCAATTCCCTCGCCACTTTTAACGCCCTGATTGAGCCGCTGGCTGTTTCAGAGTGTTCAATCGTTTTTTGAACATCGTCGGTGTCCAATATTTGGAAGAAGACCATTCATAGTTGTAACCAATTTGGGGGAAAAAGTGGGAGACGTATCGATGGAAGCCGAATTTACAGCCGATTCAACATTTTTTCAGTTCAAGTTTGAAGCAGTGACTTCTCGCTCCTCGTTATGCGCCCATCATTCGCTGCGTAGCGAAATGCGCTATGTCCTGAAATTTATTTTGAGATTACATTTCAAGCACGAAGCAGCGTGCATTGTAATGCCAGGAACCTTGGTCCATGAGTTAAATTCTTGATTTTTATACACCAGGGATAATGCATCACACTTTGGTTCGAAACCAGCCAGGAGACACAAAATTATTCAGACAGGCCTCGACGGCAACCTGAATCTATCGAAAACAATTTTGCCAAAAATTAATGTTCTGAACACTTTCAACTTGCTCGCAAGTACTCGTCAATTCGTCATCAACTGCAAAATGGCGGGGCCAGAGTAATCACGAGGCCTCGTTATCACAAAAGTGATAATAGTAAAATAACAAAAAATAATCGTAGAATGAGAATGAGATGCATTTCGGCTTGGTGGTTCAACTATCCAAGTGAAGCATTGCGATATGCCTCTAGAGCGTCCTTTTCTTAGAGCTTTTGTAAGACCATGGCCAGCACGAGAAAGATCGCTCACCGGTTAAAAACGAAGATGTTCCTGCATGTGACCACGGTTAATCGTTACGTTGCTGCAGTGAGCACAACGTCCTGAAACAAATTCTGCAGATTTTTCTTCTACTTGAACGAGACGGTTTGACACACCCAATCGTCAGCTATTCCGACTGGTGACCAAGACATTGGAATGAATCAAAAACTTTTCCAAATAAAAGTGGCACTCAACTGATGGTCAAGTTGAGGATCTTCATTAGACGCTACTTTCGAGCGGATTCGCGTCTGATCATGTTTAAAAACACACATCATTGCCAAGCACTCCACGAGGTGTTTAACGCACCTAATTTCATAACGACCGAATGCAAATAGCAAATTAAGTAGCTCTTACTCGTAAGCAGTCTTCTCGCAGCTCTTACTCACAAGCACACCACGTAAAATTACTAAAGCACGCGGAAAGTCTTCAACCATTTCCAATTTTGGTGTGACATCTACCTAAAAGCAAAAAAAAATATAGGAAACCTTAACAAAAAGAGAGCGATGCATAGGATCCGCAAGAGATACAACTGCAAATTAAATGCAGTATTATTTGCAATCCATATCGGCAGAGAAATTCAAAAATTATTTATGAGAATCTTCACTTCCCAGCATCAACATCAGCATGGTTTATCACTACTTAACTAGCCAGCTATGCTCTTTCTGAAAACTACCGACTCATTGACACTGATGTTAGCTATGGCTATCGTCGAATTGAGCTCCCCGCAGAAGATGCAAATGTCGAAGCTTCATGTGCCTGTTGACTCCGTGTTTCCAGACGCTGCGGTATTCACAAAAAGGGCATCCGTGAGGCCGTTCACCCGTATGTATCTTGACGTGCGACCGATAATGCGACAAGTTATACGTGTTGTAAGAACACGACGGACATTGGTGTTTAGCCAAGGAAGCGCAACCACTCATCATGGCTGACTGCAAAGGTGCTAACTGAGGGCCAGTGGTTCTCGTAGGATGTGGAAACGCAGATCGTGAAGAGCCAGAATTGTCTTGGTTAGAACGACGATCTGAACCTACTGAGGGCAGCTCATCAAGTGAGAGCGCTGGAGGCATCTGCGGTAGAAATAGGATGCGTCAGACACGACCCACTTGCAGAATTTTTCAAGAACATGAATATTCGTCCCTGACATTGAGTAAGAGGACGTGACAACGCACCCAACTTCCCTAATTGACGAAAACCTCTCAAGACTGGAGGTCATTCGTAAATGAATACTCGTACCATTTTTTTTCAAATGCGGCTGCTAACATTTATGGCGTGTACAATATATTCACACTATCAAGTCATGCAACTCTCTCCCCCCACATTAAGTCTCGTAGTATAGTTTATGACTAGTACACTACAAATCCATCCGCGTTACCCACGTACGCCAATTAGCTGGCACGGTTATGGCGGAAAATCATGTGAGCTTTGAGGGTTGACTTGCGAGCAGAACGGTAGTCGCAATGCACGCATGCAAATGGCTTCTCTCCCGTATGAGTGAGTTCGTGATCCATTAAATGACCGGAGTGATTAGTGCAGTAATTGCAAAACTTGCATCTATGCTTCAGTTTCCCTTGGTTAGAATCAACAGTCTCCGTCGCTGAACAGAGAGCATCGAGCGAGCAGAACGAGTTAGGCGTTCTCATTCCTTGTCTGGCCATATTCATCTGCACACAGAAAAACGAAATCGTCGTGACCATAATGCAGAACAAGCGCTTTCTTCACATGTGTTACGACGGCTAGCTTTTACTAACGGCCGTAGAATGCAATGGAAGATTGTGCATTCAAAAATGGTAAACAAGTGCACGTAGGGTTTTTCCTTCCTCTCTAAATGCAACGGTGAATTTAGGATGCAAACCAGCAAAAACAAATATCAGAAAATTGAATGATGCACTCAATTCGAAGTAATGGCTCTACAAGGAAAGCGCCTGAATCGAGGAACAACAAAGGCTTCAAGGGAATCTTTCCGAAGCTAAGAATTTAATGTGCTTGCGCGTGGAACAGTTCTAAGAAGTTCATTGTATGCACAGATTGATTTGTGTCGTCTTTTACAGATGGGATTAATCGTGGAACTCGAATATCAAAAATTTACTCGTTTCAGTAATCATGACCATCTAAAATTTTTCAAATAAAATGCACTGGTGCAAAATATTGCACATCTCGTCAAAAATTGAGACCTTTTTCCAGCAACCGAACAGCTTTTTAGTGGAACCCGAGTACAAATCAATTACTTAATTCGTTAGAAATCGCTTGGTCAAGTGAGAGGCCGCAGGACAAGTGTTTTTTCTTAATGTGCCTCAACACATCACTCTTAAAATTGCTCTTGTAAAAACAAACTAGACACGCAAAAGGCTTAATGTTCATGTGTGTGCGAAGGTGCTTGAGCATATCGCTTTTCTTGCCAGATATATGAGGACACAAGCTACATGTGTGAACCGGTCCAGTTTCAGAGGTACTGGTACAATAGTAACGATGAAAATCATCTTGGGGAAACGGAGTCGAAGATATCAATCGGCTGGCTTCCTGCGCAACAAGGGAGGCCCTGTCATCTTTAAAGCTAGCGTCAGTAGAAAGTTGGGTTGCGACCGGCGTTTGCTGTAAACCCTCGACGCGGTGGGCTGTTGAAGCCAAGCTAGCGCCCATTGAAATCGGAATCTGAGGACAAAAATGCGCCCTTCAGAACAGAATGGAATTGGCAGCTGCGCGTCTGATTTAGTATGGATTAATAAAATGTAGAACAAATTACGAGACAAGTTATTTTTGAAAACAAAATACATACCAAAGACTTGTACATAGATTCAACTTAAATACTATTCTCCAATGGACGAGGCTCCAAAATACACAACAATCGCATGAAAAAAAGCAAAAAATACAGCTTGGCTAGTCTGAATTAGGAGTCGAACGATGATTGCATTTTGGAAGCAGGTCTTGAAACATAAGTAACTAATTAAAAGTTTACTGTAATATATCCGAATGCTTGTGAACGGCATGTCTTGTAACATCTTTTTTGAAATTACTAGCATAAGAACACAGAGAACATTTGAAGAGGCGTAATTCGGTATGCTTGAGGACGTGTGGCTCCATGGCACTCTTGTAAAGGCTCGTATAGGAGCACACAGCGCAGCGATAGAGTTTGGGTTGAACTGAGTTATCAGACACGTATAGATCTAGCACACGCTGCCGCACACTAGCGTTGCCTTCCATAGAGATGACGAGCTCCTGTCCTGGCGTAGTCTGACTCATACACGAAGGTAAGGCAATGCGTTTCGAGTTACTTGATGGACTTCGCAGAAATTTTGACGCAGCGCTTGTCCTGGATGCAAAAGACGGCTGCCATGAGCCACAGATATTGACCACAGACGGAGCCTGAAACAACAAGACAGCGCTGTATAATGGGAAAATCGTTGCTGCATAGAATTCTTGTAAATAATCTTCAACCCTGCTCAGACTAAAGAATGGACCTGGCATGTTTCACTCTCAGATGCTTGGTAAGATCACTTTTGAAATTTGTTCTGTAAGAACAAACGTGGCACCAGAAAGGCTTTTCATTCGTGTGAGTGCGCATATGGTCGCGAAAATGTCCCTTGTGGCTTGTCGAGTAATTACAACTGCGACATGAATATTTAATTAGCTCGCTCCGAGTACTGCCGCAAGAGGAGCCCACACCAGACAGCACTCCTGGATAAATTATCCGACTGTCAATAGTGGAATATGGACGAATCTGGTTTAAATGATGTCGTTTCGCCGGACAATCAATATTTTCAGGAGTTCTCTGAGAAATCACAGAAAATGATGAAGAGTTCAGCAGGTGAGATTCATCAAGCTGACTTTCATCTTGAGTGTCGTCGTTTGAAGAGCGGCCGACCTCAATCTGCCCAACAGAGAGACGCGTCAATGCTAATGTCAAGACTTTCCCGACATAAGCATATCTATGTTGACATTTTGGAAACTAAACTGAAATTGTACTGTATGGCGCTTGCGAGACACGGAATAAACTGAGCAACGAACGATTGAACGCGTAACTAATAATTGAAAAACGGAATGACACAAAACGTGATGTGTACAAATCAGCAAACTACGAGGATTGAGCCATACCGGCGTCTAGATTATCGTCCATAAACACGAGAACGGAACGTGGATCCTGATCTGGGTGGCTATTCTTGATATGACGACGGAGATTGCTCCGTTGGACTGATCTGACGTCACAATATGGACATCCAAAGGGTTTGACACCCGTGTGAGTGCGAAGATGATCCTTAAAATGCGACGAGTGAGGTGTGCGATAAGAACAGTGTGGGCAGTTGAAAGAGCGCAACTGATTGTCGGCACTGCCAACAGTATTCTCCGTGACTTGATACTCGCCGCCGTAGTAAAGTGGCTTCTTCAGTCTTGCCAAAGAGATCGACGAGGTCAGTTGCAAAGACGATGTAGGTTGTGACACATGAGCACTCGTTGCCAGGAGTGGATGCCCCATCTGTACATAAAAATAGCCCGTGAGCATCTGTCACTTCCACTAAAACACAGGTAAGTCCTTCAATCAAACCACTCCTATTTGATTAATTCTACTCAATTAAATCTCCTCATAGAATATGCTGTAAGCATTCAATGACGAAGCTGCGTAGCAGAAAAAAAATACTTCAGCTGGTAGAACTTGGTGGTAGAGGGCATTCAGGATGGATTGTTTTCATATGCCTGTGCAAATTGCCAAGCTGTGCCGACCTGTAGGAGCACACGACGCAAGCATAAGGTTTCTCGCCGGTGTGAGTTCTTTCATGTCTCTCCCTGTCAACGCTACCATAAAACGCTTTGGTACAAAAACGACACGGAAAAGCAGGAGGTTTAGGAGGATACAAAGCAGGATCCACGTCAACTGGTTGAGACGGGTAAAGACGAGCCGAGTGAGGTAGAGCGGAATCCGATGCGTGGTGACCCTCAAGTTCCATGTCTAGAACAGGAAGAGAGCAACTCAGACGATGGCCTGAACCAACTGAACGCATGTCCACACCAGGAAGATTGTTAAGCGTTGTTCGAAAGTTCAGGCCGGCAACCAACTTGCTCAAGTGTTTTGTAGTAGCAGAGCCAGTGGATGGCGCATCTCTTTCCATCTCACCTCCACCAAACAACTCGTGTACCTAAAGAAGGAAACCCATACACCAATCATTTGATGGACAAAAGCAGCAATATACATTTTCCTGCTAATTTCCTTTCTCTTTTAACGCTACTAAATGAAAGTTTTCAAGCACTCACCGCAGGAATTATTTTAATCGAGCAGCTACTTTCATTATAAAAGATGCAAGCATTTCCTTGTGTAAGGATAAAAAGATGAAATCGTCAAACAGGTGACATTTATTAACACAGTATGGAACATTGTTGAGCGGAAAAATACAATAAATTTCCTTTTACATTTAAATTTCGGTGTCAACGAAAAAAAAATAACTCCTAACCGGAAAAACGTAAACATTCCAACTTTTGTACAGCATAAATTCAATCAATGCACGCAAAATCGCACATTGGCCAGGATACAACACCCACTAGCTCATTCCTGAATATCACTTGACAACATTATCGAGCAGTGAAATTTACTTTGAATTCACACAATTGAATTCAATAAACCAGCAGAACTTTGGATGAATAGTTGACTGAAATTATAGCTACAGATTTCCGCGTTCCGTTGAAACAAACTTCTTATTCAGAAAATAAACTTCAAATCAAATGAGTAACGCTCATCCTATGTTAAAAAAAACGATCATCATTTCATATGAAAACGCGCCTGTTGCTGCACCCCAGAGTCATTTAAATAGTTAGAGGATTGATGGAGCTGTTGAAGACCAGCGGCAACAGGTATAGCGGGAGGCATCGAAGCAAGGTCAACATCGTATCGCTGAAGTTGGTAGTGTCGTCGCGCTTGGTGCGACTGCAAGTGTTGTTTGCGAGTCGCTGTGTAGGAACAGTGAGAACACTTGTACGGTCGTTCACCGCTGTGCAGACGAAGATGTCTGCGATAGTTGCTGGAACACGTAAACGAAACAGAGCTTGGGCAGTGAGGGCATATCAACATAGAGCTGCTGCTTGCCACGTTGTTGGCCTGCAACAACAGAAGTGTGTTACTAAAGTCAAACTTGCTCCAGCCTCTACATCGAACAAATGACAGCTCCAAGAAAATTCTTGTACTTTGAAGCTTTCTTTATCGAGTGTCAGAAGTCGATCCGTCCATAAATAATGTTGTAAAAATGATTAATGTGTGCCATCAGGTATGGTTCCGAATTGAAAGTGCACATTAAAGACAGCTATATTTACCTACACCATACCAATAGTGCTCTCGCTTTTATTCAAAAGAGAAGTCAGAAATTATCTCCATTAAAGTGCTTCTTTGTGCATGCGTTGGACGTGTCGAGTAACGTGCTCTTGGCGCGCAGCTCTGTAAGAGCACCAGGAACAGGCAAACGGCTTCTCTCCGGTATGAGTACGGCGATGACGCGTCAGGTTGCTCAGGTAACAGAACGTTTTCGGACAAAAATCACATTTGAAGACGGATTTGAATTGCCCGTTATCTGTGTCCAAGTGAGAGGGTCCTGACGGCAGAGCCACAGCGACGTCAAAACCGAAGTCATCTTCATCGCCCCTTCCACCAACGGTCAAGGAACCTTCAGGCAGCGACACTAAGCAGCCCTAAGAAAAAATGCAACACATGATACGGTGGCTCGTACACAGGTATTATCAAAACTTAGTACGATAACGAATAGCAACGATACCGAGTTTTCTCTTCTTGAGCTTCTATTTTATCATTTTGATTGCCTGAAAAAGAAATACGTGCTAAATAAATAAGGCATGCAACGGTAAGTCATGAAGCCTATCAGTTTGTAGACGATGCCTCGTTACTGCCTACGCGAACACGAGAAGAATCATGCGAGACAGAAACGTGAGGATGTTTCACAAGTATGTGGCGATTTAGATGTTGAGCAAGCTTTGCACGATAAGGACACGCCGGGCATTCGAACGGTTTTTCTCCCGTGTGAGTGCGAATGTGACGTTTGAGGTCATGAGTATTCTTGAACGGCTTGCAGCAATATGAACACAAGTGCGTTCTTTGCAGTGACTGAGCCAAAACAGTAGATCTTGCATCGCTTTCAAATAAAGCTGCAAATGAAACTCCGGACGTTTGTTCAGTGACCCCAAGATGCAGTCCGAGTGTAGCAGATTCAGCGAGAGAGACCGATGACAGTGCGCCGCTCCTCGCCCATCCTCCCTACCGAAGGAAACCCAAGATGTCAATCTCACTAGTTAGGTTAAGCGAAAATGTAATAATCGTGACAAATTAATGTATCCCCTTGACGAGTAGCTTCCATAATTGATGATGGAACAAGTAAGAATTAAATGGAACATTGCTCGAGAAAGAACGACGCATCAATCAGCAGTAGATTGCGTGTCGATCGATGATGCTTGGTCAATAGAGGGTACTTGAAGACCGATTTCATTCAATATTTCGGGGTGTTTACGTATGATGTGCTTATTAACGTGCTCTTGTCTTGACCCTTGATACGGACATCTAGGGCACGAGAAGGGCTTCTCGCCAGTGTGGGTGCGTATGTGCCTAACGAGGTCAATATTTTGGCGAAAAACGCGTCCACAGAACGGACATGGGCGAATGCTGCTTCTAGAGCGAGGAGTGCCTGACGAGGAGCCTGCGGTTGATGGAAGTCTGTGAACGGTCATCTGCGTCCTCCAATCCATCATTGTTTCCTAGAGAAGAAAATATCACTTGAATCCAAGTGCAGCCATCTCCACAAAAATTTTTAACGTTACTCGCTTTACACTCATTTAAAGGGCTCAGTTCACTTTTCATGCAATCAATAACAAAATAATTCAAGGATGAGAAAAACAAAATATTGTCATTGAGTATTTTTCATCACACAGATGTACACGTTTCGAATAACTGCATAACACAATCTTGCAACGTGATAAGCAAATGACAATTCGACCATCGTGAGATAAATAACCACAAGAAGCTTCACTTATTCCTCGTCATTCCTGAAAAGGTTTTTAATCGAATTTCATGTAAATTACTGATTAACTAGTAAGGCAGGAGAGAATTAATCTACTTCATCAACAGAATGAAATTCATTAAAAGATACATCTAATCCCAAAGGAGATGTCAATTAGCAATGGTGTGTCGCTAAAGTCTCAGACAACTTAGTGTTCATTTATTTTAAATTACGCGACGACGACAAAATTAATTACGGAGTTGTCACGTAATCAAAGTGTTCAATATACATTAATTATTGGCGCCACATGAAGAAGGGAGTTATTCCTGCGCCACTGTGTCCTGTTCTTGGAGACCAGTCGCTGAAAGGACTTCACTACCCCTGTGAGTCTGAAGATGTCTCTTGAGATGCTCCTTGCGCCGCCCTTGATACGGACAAAATGAACAAGCGTAAGGTTTCTCGCCTGTATGAATGCGAATGTGTCGCTCCAAGTCGATGGCTTGCCTGAATGTCTTGGGACAATATTGGCAGGGCCTGCGTTTATTTGACGAGTCGACTGCCAACCCAGCTCCTCGAGATCGCCAGCGTGATGAATTGGATGCGATACTTCGAGGTTG
Source organism: Hyalella azteca (assembly GCF_000764305.2). NCBI lineage: Eukaryota > Metazoa > Arthropoda > Malacostraca > Amphipoda > Hyalellidae > Hyalella > Hyalella azteca. The sequence continues at coordinate 462,602 of NW_025945320.1, forward strand.
GATGAGCTTGCCTGACAGGGACGAGTAGCCACTGCCTTCATCCGAAGCGTAGCTCCCTCCAAGCTCACCTCTTAATAACGCCTAAAAAAGAAGGAACCGAACTGTTACCGAAAAAACCGTGCCTCAAATCAAAAGTGCCCAAATCTGTTAATAAATAACCAAGGTGGATGATGAGATACTGCATATCTAAGAAGGGTTGGTGTTACTACATTCCGAGCTTCCGGAAAACGTCATGAATGGGTGGATCCTGGCTATATGCTTTTCAACGTGCTCTTTGCGGGCGGCATGGTACGGACAAGCAGGACATGCGAATGGTTTTTCACCAGTGTGGACACGGTGATGACGCCTCAAGTTAACTGCCTTGCTAAACTTTAGACCACACAGAGAGCATGGAAACAATAGTCTGCTTCCAGCAGACGGCAACACCACGTTCGTTGCCCTCGTCTCCGCTTCAGAAGCGCCGAACGATTGCACCGTCGAATCGCTTCTGATGAATGGGTCGCGATAGACCGCTGGATATGAGCACGAAGTTCCACTATGCATTGACGTGGGAGCAAGAGAGTGTAGATCCAGTGCCTAGTGAAGAAACGGAAAAGCAACATAAATGAAACCAGCTAACCTTGGTATATCGAAATTCACGTAAATAACAGAAAAACCATTCGATACTGTGGGATGGCAAGGCCACGAATGAGAATTTTCGAGGATTTAATCTAAAAAAATAACGCTGCGGCGCACTTCTACTTCTGCACGAACCAGAAAAAATCGCTATTTCCGAGACTCTAATCCTGAAACGAGATTATGTTTTCGGTAAAGGTGTTGGCGAAGATGCTCTCTACGAGCAGCCGCGTATGTGCATAAATGACAACTGAAGGGCTTTTCTCCAGTGTGAATACGCATGTGTCGCTTGAGATCACAATTCTGTTTGAAGACTCGCGAACAAAAGTGGCACGAAAAAGCATCAGAAGATTGAGGTGACACTTCTGAGGACCATGAAGACCCGTGACGCACACAATCAACGGATGAAGGAGGCACGTTGCGGGAGCTTAACTGAGGGCTGTCCATGAGCAACGGCCAGGCATCAGAAGAGCGTTTAGACGAGCGGGCCTACGAATAAGAACAAAAACACAAATGAACTCAAGAGTCTAGCAGAACTTAACAACGAACATTTGATGGCATCCAAGCCAAATCCTCCTAAAATCAATTATAAAAGGAATAAAATCAAGTGTAGATGTTCTCGTTTATTTCCGATCTGCGATAGATTTCCAAGTCTTCCTAGCTGGTAACGGTAAGTTAAGTTGGGTCTTGAAAACATTCAGTTAACATATCCCTAATAATACATAAATATTGATACAGCACATAAAATACTCTATACCATTTTAGTAGCTTGAACAATGGCAACATGAATATCATGAACAGTTAAGAGCCGAGAAACCGTTCTAAATGAACACAATATGTCGCTAAGTAATTCGAGTAGGTAGATAGTTTGTAATAAGGGCACTCAAATTGAAATCAAAACTTTTAGCGTATTATACAATGAAAACCGCTAGCTAAACAGACAATGAACCTCATTGGCATCGAAAAAGCCATTGTAGGCCGCCAGCAACGAGTTCTTAGTGTGTTAAGTCCCAACGCTGGTCTGGTGTACAATTCGTCGAAAAACACTATTATCGATTCCTTTACTGAAATAACAATGATAAGTAAATGCTACAAAACTTCGAACAAAATACACAAAAAAACGGATGTCCCATAGCAACGTAAATGCCAGAAGTATATTCAATAATCAGGCGTGGTGCGGTGCCTTAGTTTGAGAAGAGAATGCGTGTACGCGATGACAGTGGAGGCGCAGGGTGCTGGCTCTCGTAAAACTCAAGTGACACTGAGGGCAGGAGTAAGGCTTCAGGCCAGCGTGACTGCGTAGATGGCGAGTCAAGTCACCCTGGCGTTTCATCACGCGACCGCATTGAGGACAAGAGACGCTAGTTGCCATGCCTCCTCCACTCGCGCTGGACATCAAGAGCTCAGATCGGTTACTTCGTGAAGAGATGCTGCAGGATGCAACGTCATCTGTGCCAGTGAAGCGCCACTGTTTTGAATTTTCAAGTCCTGTGTCGGTTTCCGTCACAATAACAGACCTCGCGGCAGCAGCACGCACGCCGAACTTCAAAGGATACGGCTGGTCCAGGAGCGCCTAAAACAAAAGGGCACACAGACTTAACAAAGCCGCACTAGCTCTAATAAACATACTACGAAAAAATTTCCCAAACTCAAAAATATCTGGTTTCCTTGAATCAACTAAAAACTAGATTTCTCGCTCACAAAGACACAGCGCATTATGTCAAAATCGCATGCGTAGTTTATACGAAATGACCATCTGAATCATAAAGTAAGATGGACATGGTGATAAGGAGAAAAACAAGCCGATAGAATTGCAGATGATAATTAATTCCAAGGGTGACCGTTGCGTACAACAGCGACATATTGCAAGAGCGATCGAGGCTCATCAGCTCTGCTGAAACGTTTCTTGCTGCGGTGCTTCAGTCTCGTCTTGTTCAGGGTGCAACGTATCCGTCTGTTCCAATTCGTGCAGTTGCTGAGGGTCTGGCATAAGCTGCAACATTATTGGCAGCTCAGACAATTGTTGCAGGTGATCTTGAGGATTTCGATGAATTATTTCAGGATTTTGTTGTTGCTGATGGTAACGTAGAATTTCTTCTAACGGTTCCTTGATTTTATGTTTGTGTTCATAATGCATCTTCATATTATAAAGGCGAGCACATCGATGTGGGCAAAAACGGCATGCGTACGGTTTCTCGCCCGTGTGTGTCCTGAGGTGACGAACCAACTCGCTTTTGAACTTGAACATCTTGGAACAGAAGCGACATTTGAAGACAACTGAAGGGTCGTTTGAAGGCAAGACGAGTGGCGCCGTTGGATCACCTGGCGAGGCGCCAGGGGAGTTTTCAAGACTGGGGTCGCGAGTTGATGGCACAGCAAGTCGTTGCACGAGGGGAGTCCCACCTACTGCGCTGCTGCCTGCCCCAACAGCTGCATGGGGTGTGGACTGCGATGTCGCAGGCGCATCAACAACTTGCAGTTGTTCCAGCACTGTCGGAGCCAATCTCACCTACCAACAAATAAGCAGCTTTAGTTAAAAATAACTAAACTGCAATAGCAACACACGTCTAAACTTAACCTTTAGCATATCTAGTACCAACCTTTGCTGTGGTTAGTAGCAGTAAAAAAATTTCCGTGAATGTACGTCCTTTCGCAGACAGAAAATGTTGCGTAGGTTGTTCATAATGCAACACAAGTCGGTTGGTAACCGAGTCAAGTTACGTGTAAATTTTCTCCTCGCAATCCGGTCACAGAATAGATGTAGTCGACAGAAAACCAACGTAACCAGCTAAGTAACAAAAATCTTAACAAATAATAGCATCTCGATATGAAAATATACGATCCTTTTAGACAAACTCAAAATGAACTGAGTTTCGATCCGATGCATTAAAAACCATCACGTTTTAATGCATCGAATGCTTACAGAGAACATGACTTTTCAGAGCGTCGAGTCGAGAACATCGGTATGAACAATGAGAACACACGAACGGTTTCTCGCCCGTATGAGTAAGTAGGTGTCGCGATAAGTTACTTTTACGGTCGAAAGCTCGTCCGCAAACTGGACATGTGAATGTTATTTCGGAAGACGCGCCTGAATTAGACGACTGCAATGAGACACGATTCTGCCTTTTTTCTTCTTCATGCCATCTTGCTGGAAACTTGGGGGCAAAGTCTTCATTTAACTGATGAAAACCGTAGGTGGTCGATCGCAATGCCTCAAGAGGCATACCGGGGACCTGGTGTAGATGTTGTTCTACTGCAGTCGAGGGTGGCGTTATTTTACCGCTCCTACTATTCCTCCAAGCATCCCTCTTTACCTAAAGGACGGGAATAACAAACCATCAGTAAACAAATCATACTTCAATCGCAGCATTTTAATGTCGCTTGTGTTTTACTCCCAGAAAAACGCAACAGCCATTTCTCAGAAGTGACCGATTTTCAGTCAACATGAAATATAATCGCAAACAAAGTTGCACAGATGAGTAAAATGTACATCAAATCCACAAAAATTTTAGAATTTAGAGGTTAATCATCTGAATGCGCAGAAAAACTAACGTATTCCTAGAACTTGTATCGGGTACATCAAGGCTAGTGGTAGAAACAAGGAAATGAAAAGCATTTCTGACAAACATTTTACTCTATCGAACTGGAGTTAAATGCATCACATAAGATTTCAGTAAAAGCTTATGAGCTACGACCATGGAAATATTTTCCATTATAAATAGAAAATAGTTACAGAACAGACTTTTAAACATCCATTTCAAGACATATAAAAATATTTCAAAATTCACAAGATCCTTAGATTATTTCTTTGTAGAAACCTAGCCGTCTCTATTAATTAAGATATATCACTGTTCATTGAGTGCAGCACAAACCACTCGTCTAGTTTTTCAAACCAAAGTTATAGGCAATGCCTTCAGAACGAAGAACAAAAATTTTTTAATCAGTACGGGCATCAGCTTAATAAAGTGAATGAACTCTAAGCTTAGTGAGACTTTAGCGAAAAAATTAATTTGTAATCACCAGAACTTGGGGAAAATAACAAAAAAATAGAAGCAATTCAAAGCGATGAAGTTCATGAGCCAATCATTTTCTTGGATCGCGACGGCAGGGAAAGCGTAACCTCGTGGATCGACGCATAGTGATACTTCAGTGACGCTTGTCTGGCTGTTCTGTGACCGCACAGGTCGCACTTGAAGGGTTTCTCGCCAGTGTGGGTTCGCTCGTGGCGCACGACTTCACTGCGAAATTTGTACGTTCTCGGGCAGAACTGACAGGTGTAACTAGAAGGTGAGCTTCCTTCAAGCGTTTCTTGGTCAGCGCAAGGCAATGCAGAACCAAGAAAAATGCCGGCATCATAGCTACTGTCAGACGTAACGCTGAAGTTCGTGGGTGAACTGAACTCCACGCCAGCACCTCCTGATGAGTGGCACCACGACTGCATCGTACCCACCTCACGACGAGCACCATTTGCATCGTCCTTTGATGGAACGCCACCCGACCTCACCTAGCGGTAACAAGGAAGCTATTTTAATCCAGCATGATAGCACAGCATTAGCAGCAGCTTCATGTAAGGAATTAGTATTAAGAACCTCGTACTGCTAAAAACCACGAACCTGAACCAACAAACCGTAACTCCGATTAGGATACCGAAATAGATAACAAAATATTAACAAATAGTCAATTGAATAAAGGCTTCACGGCAGAACGGCGAATCTTGTTCATCCCAGAGGTGTTTGGTCGACAGGCGTGTTGTGAATGCTGGCGTAATGTAACTTTAGAGACGAAATGCGTGAAGTACGATGGCTGCATAGAGTGCAGGCAAAAGGTTTTTCGCCCGTGTGGGTGAACATGTGACGTTTAAGGTCGGAATTTTGGTAGAAAGTTCGAGGACAGAGCGGACATGCTTTATCCTTCCCATAAGAACTGCTGGCAAGCTGCTTGCTGGGAAGGATTTTGGATCCAGAAGCAAAGCCAGTCAAATTACAGCGGCTAGTTGATGGAGCGGGTGCCTTAACACTTGATTTGTCCCCTCCGACAGCGCCTAAAGCAAGCGTAGTAGATACCTACGAAAAGAGAAGAGAACGTATAAATATCCTTGCTACGCTCAACCAGCTAACTAATTTGCATTACGAATCAACTTTCAGGCGCAAAGAAGTTCAAATTGATGCTTCCCTGGAAATTCGTATCGTCAATAAAGTTTTTAAAAATTAATCATAGGCAGGAGCAGAAGCTTAACGACGTTCATATTGATTGACAGATCAGGACCAATCGAAGATCGGAGTATGAAGTGGCGCATCTTACTAGATTAGCTTAGCGAGAGCCGGAAGTCTGCCCTTGGTCACCATGGACAGCGAAGATGTGTACTTTCAAATTATCGCTCCTCGAGGAGGCGTGGGAGCAATACGGACACTCAAATGGTTTTTCGCCTGTGTGTCTCTTCAAGTGCCGGTTGAGGTCGTACTTTTTGAGAAAACATCTAGCGCAATAAGGACACGTAAGGTTGGCGGGCGCGGTGCTCTGCGAGCTGGTCGGTCCATCTGAGTGCATAGAGGAGACTGCTTCCACTCCTCCGATGGTTAATACCTACAACGGAAAACACAGGCTTTTAGTCGACGCTCCAACACCGAGTTGCCACCCTGAATAACGAATGACTTGTCCCATAATAAGCCCACCATAAATCAGTGAAAGTGTGCCATACGCGCAGTAGTTAAGAGGGCAACCGCATGGTTAATGAACCCGAAAGAACAATACTACGTCGTCCAATTAAAACGATATTTTATCACAAGTTTACACAGAAGCGGGTTCGGATTACACCAAATCAACATTGCAAAAATTGTGATGTAGATTATGCATCAAGTTGCGTGGCATTTTCCGACCGGTGGTCATCAGTGGGTTGAAGAGCTTCATGGACTACGAGTATGTGACGTCTTAAGTGATCCTTCCTGGACGTTCGGTACATACATCGGGGACACTGAAATGGTTTCTCGCCGGTGTGTACTCGAACGTGCCTCAATCGATCGCGTTTAGTACGGAATGCTTTGGGACAAAGAGGACACATGTGGCAAGGGAGGCCAGTCCAAGAAAATTGAGACGAGAGATCGCTTCTCATAGACGATGGAGCGGTGGTCGGAGTGGAGTGGCTAACATCCTTGCTGAACTTGTAGCTCAGAGATGACTCGTGCATCTGAAATGAGTCAATTCAGGCATGTCAAAAGAGCAACGTTCGAGTGCAGTGAAAGAGCCATGTAATATCAGTAAAAGCCTACGCTTTACTACTCACACCCATTAAACCGAAACTTCGCACGCGGTGCCAGATCCAGAAGCCCATTAACTGCAAAACGCATAGAACGGAAAACTCGGGAATTTTCCATCTACGAAGGGTGCCACAAGAAGCCATAAAATAAGGCAATTTCTATCCCTTATCAGGGAAAAATCCATGAACGATATGAAGTACGTAAACAACGTTTCCAACTGATCGAGAAAAAATAGCTGCCAATAACGAAATCAAAGCGCTGAATTTTCTTCGCAGACGTCAGGATGTTTGAGCATCATGTGATAACGAACGCGATCTGGTCTGATGGCCCTATAGGGACAGACAGGGCAAGCCACTGTCTCGCCAGTGTGAAGTTTAATGTGACGATTGAGGTCGCCGCGTTTTTTGAAGCCTTTACCACAGAAGTCGCAAGTTAGTAAGGAAGCGGCAGAGGAGTGGGACTCAGCTTTGGAGAAGGCCTGTCTGAGTAAATGAGCTGTAGTGTCAGACTCATCATGTTGAGAACTGGAGGCCGTGTGAAGCGAGGGCGCAGCGCCAGAAGAAGACAAACACATGCTCCCCGAGACCTACAATGGAGAATACAAATACAGCAAGAGTTCCAGCAACTGAGGCACACCACACACACTCGCACACCAAGATAATCTGATTACCTGCCGAGCGATAACAGAGTGCCAAACTGCATATTTCCTACATACCGATTCACTCAGGACTTCCCATGCACTGCAGACACTGGTAACTAAACTGATTGCCGCGACAAAAAGTCTCCTTCCCATCCGAGAACATTTTTAAATCTTTCTAATGAGACATGAAGACTCGTAGTTGGGTGAAAAAAAAAACCTAACTCCAGAGCCCGTATAAAATATGAAATCATCTTGTCATGGAGAAATACCAAATGCCCGTTGTTCAAACGCCCCCGTCACACATTAGTCGAGAGGAACTAAATATTCGACTAAGATTAGAGTTATTGGTCGCCAGTACTTGCAGACATAACGCCCTCATTGGCTCCGGCATCTTCCTCAAGAACTCTTTGCGAAGTATCTGCTGGAACGAACATGACATCTGTAGGGTTGCTATCGCCCAAATGAGCCTGTAACAAATCACGATGTTTGGAAAGGATATGGTGCCGCAGTTTGTCAACGCGCGAGTTTCGATGAGAGCAATACGGACAACCATGCGGCTTTTCACCCGTATGAATGTACAAGTGACGATTGAGGTGGCCGTTGTGGCGAAAGACTTTCCCACAAAAATGACACGTCGGACGGTTGGACGCAGACGAAGGCGGCGGTTGGGCCGTGCCCGTAGCAGGACTAGCCGCAGTAGGAGATGGCAAACGCGCATAAGCCATCTCATCCGTGTTAGCTAAACGTTTATTCATCACTGACACTGGTAACGAAGATCCACTCATGAAGCCGCTATCTCCGAAAAACGGAAATTCTCCAGGACGCATGGCAACAGATGACGTAGAACCGACTGTTGCGTATGAACGAGGCGCTGTCGATGTCAAAGCGTCCGCAAGGGCGACAGGAGCAGGCTCTGGCGTTGTACTCAGACGAGGAGCGGCGGATGGAGGCAACGATTTGATCAACATCCGTCTTTTCATCATTAAAGCTGCCACCGTAGCAACACTGAGCGAGTTCACCTACAAGAGAAATTATCGCACATGTTTCATATGCCTCAAATGCCTTTACGCATAACAATAAGAACCCTAACAAGTAACGCATGCATCGAGGTCATCATATAAAAGACGGATGCAATAACAGTTCACTAGTCAACAAGATGCATAACAACTACAGATTCTAGAGATACGCGACCTTTACACCAAGCTGGAAAAACTCTGCCGAGGTATTCAGCAACGACATAGCTACAGTAACGAAAGAATCTACAAGAACGGTCTCGATGTGATTGGTGGACATTACAACTTGTGTACAATTTTCATATTACGAAATACCGATGTTAGGTTATTTTCAACGAGTTAAACGGCTGATTTCAATTGTTAAAATCGCAAAAAAATCCCAATAATAAATTACAATGAGACTAAAGAAGGCATACCTTGCATTCAAACACAGAACTGTTACATGATGCCATATGGCTTATAACAAAATAAGCTTGGAGTCAATGAGGCCAATTCGACTTGATAACAAAATCATCGATGGTCACGCCTTTAGGGGATTCTTGTGCTTAATATGAATATGTCTGATGAGGCTATCGTTTCGGGAGCAGCGAAAAGCGCAGTGCGGACATCCATAAGGCTTCTCGCCCGTGTGGATGAGAAAATGACGGCGGAGGTCGCCGGCATGTTTAAAAAGCTTGCCACAGTAAAAACAAACTGCAGCTCTTTGAGCACTTGTCGCACCACAGCTAGAGTGCGTGGTTTTCATCGACGATTCACTCGAAAGGTCGCAGATAATAGCAGCGGATGGGTTGCTCGAAGAGGCAGGATTAAGAGGCACGGCAGCTTGGTTTATGGGAGAAGAGTGCCACTCGTGGCCTATGACTGTGGTAGAGGTGGCCGCTTTGACTCCGCTTACCTATGGTGGAAGAAACAAGCGCACTGTTAAACCGTTAACACAACCTTTCCAACTTCACCATCTCCCACAGCTAATGATAGAGAGGAAACAAAACGCGGCTCACAGAACGACCTGCGCAGCACTATCTCGTCGCGCATTCAATTATTTGCTCGTTGGAAAAATCCGTTACTACTGGAGCAAACCTCCTTGTTAGGAAATTTTTTCCAGGGATAATCAAGAGATAATTAGAAATTAAATATATTTGAACAAGATTCCAGCAACGCAAAGAGTCTTTCAACTAGAACTTATTAATCTCTAATCCCCACCCGTTTTCACGCATGGTACGACGTCACATAACAATGTTAATAAAAATATCCACCATTATCACGAAAAAAGATTTTTATCATCCAACCAGATCAAGTCATAACCGTAGTCTCAGTAACACAACAAATAAAGAAACAAGTAGTATAAGTATTTTATTGTGAACACGCAGCCAAGTGTGCACGGTTGCAAGTTTTATAAGCTTGTCTTAAGAGGTCATAAGCGCAGATGAAGTCGTCTGCGATGTGCCGTGCACGACGAGAATGTGACGTGTGAGGTTGTCCTTCCTAGCGCAGCGCAGCGGGCAGTGGGGACACATGAAGGGCCTCTCGCCGGTGTGAGTGAGAATATGACGTGCCAAGTCACGCTGTACTCGGAAACATCGCACGCAATAAGGACACTTGAACTTCTCGAGTACATTGCGAGCGCCTGTCGTCACCTGAAGAGACAAAACGTGTATCAATGCACCGGCATCCACCACGTACCCAAGTGTGGTTCACACACAACCATAATAGCTGCATTCAGATTGCGCGGAAATGCTAGTAGTGACCAGTGAAGACCATGTCTAAAATTTTTAAAGTAACCGAATAACAGAAAAAGTCGCACAGACGTATTTGTTAAGAGGTCGAAAAAGCTCACATAAGGCTTGTCGCCAAGTGACCAGAAATTATTTCCGAAGAATGTTAAATGCGCGTTCGTCTTCTGGATGTCTGTTGATTATGTGCACTCGAAGGCTGTCCATACGAGCAGATCGGTGGGAGCAAACGGGACATTGATAAGGTTTTTCCCCAGTATGAACGCGCATGTGACGTCGCAGATCGCCCGCGAGTCGGAACGATTTTCCGCACGTTGGGCAAATCTTAGCTTGGTCAGAGGACTGTAACCTTCCATCAAGGGTGTCACTGGTAAGCTCCAAGAAGGAGGAATTTTCGCCCTGATTGTCAGAAGCGAGATGCCGCCGAATCACGTCCGAAGCCCTGCCACCACTTTCAGTCACCACCGCCACCTATAGGGCAATAAAACACCCTCATCAGAGTACGCACCCAGATCACACCAATGCAGCGTTTAGATGAAGATGTAGGGGTGCCACTAAAAAGTGAGCACCTCTGCGTGGATGTCACCCAGCATCAAACCACATATTCACTCAGAATAACCAAGTTTTCATCTCAAGGGCGCTAAGTAGAACCAGAAGAAAGCCATCAAGGATGGCAATTCTATTTCCAAGTTCGCTCGTGAAATACAATTTATGACCTTGACGAATAACAACTCACAGCTTCACAACCGAAAAATGACTACTTCGATTGAGCCTGATCTTCATGTTTACAAATGATGTGTTTTTTAAGAGTATCGAGGCGAGTGAACGCAGCCGAACAGATGGGACAAGCGTACGGCTTCTCTCCGGTGTGCACGCGGATGTGACGCATAAGATCTGTCTTGTCACGCGATATCTTCTGACAGAAAGGACACGAAGGACTTTGTGACGGAAGTTTAGATACTAAACGGCTAGTATGAGCCGGCAGTGGAGTATCTTGATACAATAAAGTAGAAGTTGTACCGCCGCAGCTAGTCTTTGTCTCCTGCTTGATGTGGGCAAGAGGCAAGTCATCGCCAGAATCGATGTCACAACTCGCTAGTGGGTAGAGATGCTCTACACCTGCTGATGCCAAAGCTGATGCGCCCACATTCGAGACCTACAAGAAAAGAATAATGCCTCTCAATAGTTTACCCACAACCAATTGCAAGCAACCATCACTCACCCAATCAAATTAACGATCGCGCACGGTTCAGCACTACATAACTTTGTTTTTGGCGGCGCACTGTGGAAAATTTACTATCCGATGAATGGTTCGAGACTTGATGCAGCGAGATTAACTTATTGTCCTTTTTCAACCAAGGAAAAAACCATCACGTGCAGGACAAGAAAGATCGTTGCAGACGAGATTTCTCTTTCACTATCGTAGTTATGGATTGACAAGTTGATGGTGTTTTCGAAGTGTATGATTTTTTAAATTGCCTTTGAGTGCAGACTTGAAATCACAGTAAGGGCACGCGAAAGGTTTCTCTCCTGAATGAGTTCGCATATGTCTCTGAAGATCTGTCTGATCGCGGAATTGCTTAGTGCAAGCTGGCGCATACGGACACGCCCACGTGAATTGTGGCATATGTCGATTTCCCTCTGATGACCCAGATATTCCGTCAGTAGGAAACGGAACATTGTTTGGAGCAGATTTTCCACGACTCTTATTGCTGTTAAAGACGTTTTTTGAAGAGACGCATCGACTTAATTCAGTGCCAGCAGGATGAGAGGAGACGCCGGAGATCCAGGGCCACACGTCCACCTAAAGGGGATAGAGCCACTCAGTGAACTGGCAAGTTCGCTCTCTAACGTGTGTTGTCACGTTGCGCTGCTATTGCAGCTTTCTTCGCCAAGTACTTGTTTCAACAAGTGTGGGAGACAAAATACAATCTAATAAATGCACGCGAACGTTAACAATAACCAAATTCACTTTTTTTCATATAAATAGAAACGATAAGTATGATCGATCACTACACATCCCGACCTGTTCGACGAGGAAACTTAGTGCAAAATAAATGTAAAGTTGAAGTATCGGCCAAACTGAAATGCCAAGAGACAGAAAAAGAAACGCAAGTTTTCTGTGCATGTTTACTATAAAATCTTGTCACACTATAAAATCACATCGATAATCAATCCAGCTTCAAGCAAATCTATATTTACAGTCAACAATAACAATAATTCTAATCGACGTGGAAAATCTACAAATAGTATCATAGATGTCAAAGATGTAAGAGCTTATCTGCAAAAACAACATACAATAATGTAATCCTGTACCGCAATAAACTGATACATCGTAGGTTTAGATTAAAGATAAAATTTGTTAGTAGATTGAAGATTCAGTTCATTTCAACACCCCCCACACAGCTACTCTCTCATAGTGGTACATCGGAATGTGAATTTTGTGTTTTTTCGTTAGCAAGATGGCACTTGAACATATGAACTTTCAAGGAGCCTTTCTGCTTAGAACGATAAGTGCAATAGGGGCAAGCAAAAGGACTTTCTCCGGTGTGAGTGCGGATGTGGCGCGTAAGATCCGTTTTGTCGCGAAACCTTTTGACGCAATTTGGGGCATATGGACAACAGTATCCGAAACTAGAGCGACTACGAGTATAAGCTTGGCTTTTAGAATTCTTTAATTGATCAAGCGGAGACGTTACAGGATATAATGCACTACTACTATTACAGCCCAACATAACAGATGAACTAGTAAAGGAAGCCGGCGAGATCTCTTCGCCAGTCGATGAGGGCCCAAAAGCCGACAAAGCAGCAACGGCAGCGCCAGAAAGACGGAGATGAGATGAACTCCCTCCACCTCCAAACACACGACCAACCTAAGGAACGATAACATCTGACATGAAACTCAACTTAAACCAGACATCGTATACGTAACACATGTCTTTTCTACAAGACGCAACGCACTCGCGGATACAAAATATTAACTAAACTTTGCGACAGACTTCCCAGAATAAGGTAACCAATTGGGATGATCAAGTAAGGACGTGAACCGCACGAAATCGACAGCCTAATTCTTTTCGGAATAAACGACGAACTTTCATTCACAAGCCCACATAGGTTATAAACAAGTCGAAAAACTAGGATCAATTAAGACGCTCGATAGTAACGAGAAGCTTAATCTTGTCACGCATCAAAACTACGAACACCCTTACCAACCCCGAGGACAGGACGACATTTGCAGGACAACAAATGGCTTTTGACATGAGCCTTTTGATTCGCTCTATAAGGACAAAAAGGGCACGAGAACGGCCTTTCTCCCGTGTGTGTGAGTGAGTGTCGTTTTAAGGTAGCAGATTTATAAAAAACTTTCTTGCAACTTGGAAAAGTGCATGCATAGCCACGTCGCTCAGAGGCCGTCGAGTCTCCAACAGGATTACGCACAGCCGCAGCTCCTCGGGCCCAAAGTTCTGATGACAGAGAGTTGCTCTCCACCTACAACACAGAACCGAAGCACTATCATCAGACGAGAGCTAGAAAAAGAAACGCATCAACCAAATAAACTCATTTAAACGGCAATGTGCATCAAAAAACAAAAGACGCATTAATACAACATTTATTAAATGATAAAAGAAACGCTCATTAGAGCCAAGTCAATTTCACTCGAAGATTGAGATAACTTTACATTAAGGAACTTGGTCGTTTACTACAAGCGTACGTGTGACGTTTGAGATGAGCTTTTTGGGAGGTTCTGTAGGAACAGGAGGTGCAAGCAAAAGGTCGTTCCCCCGTGTGTGTGAGGATGTGTCGCCGTACCAAAGAAGGACTACTGAAAAATTTGCAGCAACTCTCGAAAGGACATTTGTGAGAACGAGGAAGGTGAGTCGCTGACGAGAAGACGGACGAAGAAAGACGTGAAGTATCGTTGAATGCTGCATGGGCGGCGGACACATCCGAGTTCAGCGTTATGCCAAAGCCAGGTGCTCCATCTAATACACTTCTCACTGCCGAGTGTTGAAGGACTCCAACCTATGAGAGACAATCAGAAATCCTCTTCAGTGCCTACTCGTCAAGCACTATCTATTCAACAATCACAGGAATGAGCCTTTCATTAAAGAGAGCATATTCAAAAAATGTTGTGATGCTTTCCAGAATAGCTTCTTGGAGTGTCTCACAAGTATAGAAGTAGCAAACAAAGCTGCAGAAGTCACTCACAAGGAACATTGCTCACATGATTCTGAGAAATGACGGACGAACCGAATTACCTCTCATTTCTAGCAGTTAGTTCAAAACGGAATGTAGTTGAACCCACGAAATTTAATCACGAGCACATTGCATGAGGTCGCCATGTTTTCTCTTCATGTGCATCTTTCTGTTGCCGGACTGATTGGATCGATAAGGGCAGTAGGGACAAGCATAGGGCTTTTCCCCCGTGTGGACACGGACGTGTTTTACATAATCGCAACGAATCAAAGTACTATAAGAACATATTCCACAAGCAAAACTTCGCGTGTTTCGAAGAGGGTCGGTTGATACAATGCGCATTGACTGTTTCAGTAAATCGCTAGGCTCTTTGGAGGGACGAGGAGACAAGCCGAGCTGCGGAGACTCTTGCGGAAGCTCGGCAAGGGCCTCGAATGAACGCTGAGTCACCTACAAAGAAGTACAGCTTCAACAATAATATACATCCATGACTATTTTGTCAACTTCGAAGCACATGTATTACAACTAGCGAAATCAATGATTACTCTTACTCGACTGATTCATATCGGGATATTTGGGCCTTGGAATGAACGACAACCGACGTTGAAAAACGTGCACAAATGTCGATTACACAGCGCGAGTGATCAATACTGAAGCAAGTGAACAGCGTTAAATTCTTAGTTTCATTGATTATTAGCATGTGGAGCTCCAGCGATGATGTCGACATTGAAAGGAGTGGCGTGCATTCTGAGCATATGGCCTTTGAGATTGCCTTTCCACCTAGACTGGTATGGACAATGAGGGCACATAAAAGTGGGCAGGTTAGCGTGCACCGCTGCTTGATGACGTCGTACATCCACTACATCATCACTAGACATAGGGCAATGCAAACACTTGAACGGCGGTCCCAGCTTGAGCGACGAACTGCTGGCATTGCTGGAGGTTGGAACCTTCATCTCCCGTACGAGTGATTTGAAAATATCGCTGCTTTCACTTTCAGAGGCAGAAGCGCTTCTCAACGCCGACATACTTCTCATCAAACTGTTGAGGTGGCTGGAAGTAAGGTCATCTCCCATCCATACCTAGACAAGGAGAAAAATGTCAACGAGCTGCTTGACAACTCAATCCGTTATACGTGAACACACTGAACTACCGAGAAAGAAACCACTTGAGTTAATACTCTTCCACAATGCCTCCCAACTAATGTCAACATCTATTTCGTAATTTTTCCCAATTTTCGTCGAAACCTGCACTGCCAACTGAGTGGAATTCAGTGACGCTTTTCAACGAAAACCCGATTGCTGCAGCCGAAATGTTATCGAAAAGCCTAGTTCAGAGACTAATAATTACTTCTTAGAAAGGTTATAAGCTCTTTCAGTCTTGTAATACTTCGTAGCGAGTTCACATGCGAACAAAATTCTCGGAGCTCCCGACTGGTCAATCAGGGGCAGATCTCTAGATGAAAGTTCTTCCCGAGATATGTGGTCAAATCTTTAAAATTGCCGATGAAAACACAGGTAACAATTTCTGTGTCTACGTGAGAAGTTATATGGCACAAATCAGATTAAATCCCAGTATGCTATTCATTCATCTAGCGCTAGCCGAACAGGAGTTGAAAAGAGACGCAGCTTACATGTCAGACGCGTCAGAAGGAAGATGCTGGGCAAGTTTAGTGGGGCCGTGTTTGATGTTGACGTGTGTTTTAAGGTGGGTTTTCTGAGAGGATCTGTACGGACAATGCGGGCACGCAAAAGGCCTTTCGCCAGTGTGAGTTCTCATGTGTCGCGTGAGGTTATCTTTGTCCCGAGCAGGTTTGCTGCATATGTTACACACGTAGCGATGAGTCTTCGGGAGCCACCGAGAGCCACAAGGTTGCACCTATGAGAACATCACTCCATTAATACCAATTACCCAAAGTCAATGCTTTGAACTTATTCGCACTTTACTATTGTCTCCAACTCCCGCACAGAAAGGAATAAGTTTAGTAATCATTCAACATCACCGCGTACATCTACATTAATAAGTAAGGGATGCTCCGGATATGTAGTCGCAACTGACTGCTGAGGTCATCAAACTCGCAAACGAATATCGTATGAACGGTCTGAGAATTCTGCAAGAAATAAAATGTTTGGTTCGACATTTTTTTTTTTTTTGTTAATCAAAATAAAATTGATCAGTGGATAACTCATGGAAAGCCATAATTGTATGTTAAAGTTTTTAATTGAAGCGAGAAGATATATTCAACATTTGTATCCCTCAACAAATAATGAAGTAGAGAGATATAAAACAATTGCGCTCTGACAAATCTAACAAAATAAATACGAGGTAACGCGACTCGGATCCGCTCATCAAATACTGCCAAGTCGCACAACTTACACGTAATGTACAATCGCCTCAGCTATAAAGCTGTCTCGAACAGGACGTCAAAAAAAATCTTCGCAAATAACGTGGTAGAACTTTACCCACACCATTTTCCCTCAAACTTCATATTAATCAGCATCCACAATGAGCGCAAATCTAACAGGCCAATAATGCGTCAAAGATCACGAGGAAGAAGCTATGTTTGAGTTAACAAGAACGGCGAAATTATAGGCAAGTTGTAACGATTCTTATGTCACGTACACTGCACGCCAGAAAGTGACTGAGGAGCAAAATACAAAGTATCAGCCAACTTGCACCCATAGTAGAATTGTACAAGCTCCCTGCTAAGGCGCTAACGAAGAGTCACAGGAAGAGCTCAAACCCTGAGCGGGTGGATGCGTGATAAACGAATAGGCGGGAGCTTCTTCCGGTACTGAACAGAGATAAAATATTACTACTAACACTTCAAGGCTGCTTACAAGTTCTTCAGGACTTAGGAGGTGAATATCGGGAGTCGTCGTACTCTCTCGAGCGTCTTCTGACATCGTCAGAAGCGCAGCGTTCAGAAAAATTTACCCGATCTTGAATGAGGTCAATTTCAGTTCTTGAGAAGGAAAGACGCTCGGCAAGGGATTTTAAAGACCTGACATTTGAGCGACAAGTTGAAGCAGTGACTGCAGAAGAAACTGCGATAACAGCTGGCGGAGCCGAGTTATCTTCTCTATGATGTAAAACCGGGGTAGGAACGCCGTGCGAGGAGGTAATAGAAGATCCAATGGAATGAACTTTGAGCACGTGTGTTTTCAAATGAGAGCTGTGATTTGCGCGATAGGAGCAGTGAGGACAAGCAAACGGACGTTCACCAGTGTGAATACGGACATGGGTGAGTAGATTGAATTTTTTGATGAATAGTTTGGAGCAATAAGGACACTGCCACTGTCGGAGGAGAGACGGCGGATGCGGGGTGTCAGAAGACTGTCCACCGCCAGACACATGGCAGCGCTCAGCAGCAGCGGCTGATGCTTCACCGCTTCTCATGTACGAGCCCTAGAACACAGAACAACCCCACCTTAGCGCCTCATCAATTCTCTTTTCCAACGGCTAAATGCCCCGAAATTTCACATAGAACAGGAGTTCAGGCCAAATAACACCCAACAGGGTGTGCATTCTTCAACGAAAACAAATCGAGCACAAAATTCATTAACATCACAATAATATGACGATTATTGACATTTGCAAATATCTAAAAGGCGCGCCATGTGTTAGGTCAAGTCCTAAAGGATACACAAGGCCTAGAAATATTCTTCGAAACCACTCGAAGGCGAGTCGCGTCGCATTGTAATCAATAATTTTCATAAAAAGAAGTATTTCACCGATCAGCTATGAAACGCGCGCATAAATTTCCGACGCAAATATCATACATACGACTTGAGCAGCCTTAAAGAGAGTGATAATAAAACGCAGGAAATGAAATGTCGAATCGCAACTCCAGGGGAGGGTCGGCTAAGAGGATGCAAGTTTAAAATGACAACACCGAAGTAACGGTCATCCGTTCAAAATTTATTTGATACATCACGTTTTCTTATATAGTACAAAATATAACAAAGAATATCCTATCCAGAAATACATTATAGCACTTTCTACAAGCTCACGGTTGCAACATAACGTTCGTTGGCAGCAACTATTGTTCTCATAGAGCATCGAACTAACATGAATCTTCCTTACGACGAGTTTCTCACGTTATGTCATAAGAGTGTATTTTCCGTCACTCATTTGTCCATCATTCTGCTTAGCATCGCACGATTATCAGTGGTTTCTTGTATTATGAGAAGTGTTTCCATATCAAGATGTGGGAGACGTTCGCAAGGGTGCAACAATCGACAGACCGAGAGGAACCGTTGCGAACACCTTCAAATGACACACCAAATACACAAACTACAATACTAGGAAGACTGGCAAGAAGCCCCGACAACTTCGTACAACTTTTTAGTATAAATACAAGACGCTTTATAGCGAGAATTAGTATACATCATCGAGTCTGGCGGTGCTTCCAACCAAATCAAGAAAATATTTCTACATAGCAATGGCTACTGCAAGACAATCAAATTGTTTTTGAAATTTTCATGAAAACCTTGTGTACTTCAAGGCAATTTTAACGTGACTGCTGAAGCTTAATAAAATCTTGCAATAACCACAGACCAGTCCCCGCGGCTTAAGACTACTCCAGTAAGAGGCTGATAATTCTACTCAATAGCCATGGCAACAAGAATGAAAGTAATAACTGTAATAATAGTAAGAATATCAAGCAACGCCGCGGGGAAGCAGCGCATGCGAAGGAAGTCTCACAGAACAGCCAAATTTACAAGTAAGCTATGCACTCCAGGTTAATTACTGCAACAAAAACAAAATTTTTTCATTGACGAATTTCGCGAGTTACGTTTACGCTAAGTGCATCTGTGAGGATTCCTCCGAGAACAATACAAGAGACTGGAAAAACACTTCGAATCCATGATAAGAGAAAGCGGTAATCAAAAAACAGCACTGACGTGTGAACGTCTTTGTATAACTGCAACATTTAACATTGCATGGCACCACAATCGAAGTTTTCCAGCTCGCATTTATGTAGAGCTCGAAGCAGCGGCTGCATAAGAACCGGCCGCTCCTCGCCCACAACATTGGAGGAAGTCGCGAACGCTGCTGAGTACCAGTGTCACAGTGTTCTTTATTGCTCACAATAGAACGCTTTAAAAAGTACTTTAAACAATTCAACTGATTATCATTCTAAGGAATTTTCATCATAAAATATTGAAATAGAATTTGACGAGTATCATTGCAAAAATTTACACTAATTCAGCATTCGGGAGTTCACAAAGATTTCGGAAATGATATGGTGAAAACTCAGTTCAATTTAACCGTGAGTATTGGTGAGCAACTAAAGAACATCAGTAGCGTGGTACCTAGCATTTCAAATAGAGTACTCGAGCGCAACAGCTTCTAGTACACAAGAAGCGTTGCGTGAGAGCAGCTCAAGGGAGCAGCGTCCGTACACCCTCGACATCATCAACAATAAATATCATTTAAAAAAATAATGCACAAAATAAACAGCCAACGGTGTGAGGTGCTCTTAAACATTCATCTGATGCTGTGTACCATTTCTCACACGTGTATAGGTTAGTAACGGACACATCGGACTCGTTCCTCAAGAAGCCAGCAGAAATACGAGAGCGCATATAAAGCACGGGCACTCTTAAGTGCCCTAATCACGATCGACAGAGAGGACGAAACGTGTTTTTATATGGTCTAAGATCCAACATGTGAACTACAAATTTTATCTCGCATTCAAGACTTCAGGAGCAGTAAACTAATTCTAGTATGATTAATGTTCATATTGTGAAAGGAACGAATTAAGAGAGCATCAGGATGAGATTGTTGTCGAGCCTATTGCTGCCAGCACCCCACTGCCAGCAACCTACCTTGGCTGCTCGTCGCGTGCTGCTGGCAGCGAAGGGCCGACATCAATACACACCAACGACACTTTCTTCTTCTAGTGTTTTTGAACGTATTAATTCATCGATATGACATGTTAACTTTCTTCTTACGTCTCTAGAACGTCAACAAAGTTCGACGTAATATTAAATTCTTCGTATAAAGAGTATGACTTCAGTTGATAATTTCATTCCGCGATAAAAATATGAGAGAATAATTCAGAGACAAAATAAGAATTGAACCGGAAATAATGGCATATGATTAAGTTTTGCCTATTATTAGTCGTTGGTTGAGAGCCTCACACCGCAGCCAGAGTTGGGTCCGAAAAACAGACAGTTGGAGAATTAAGACAAGAATATGATGGACTCCAACTCCTTACACTACTGACATATCATCAATAATATGCGAGTCTCAGTGGGATGTTCCAATTACAAACGAGGCCATGAAAGCCAATAGAGATTTACTTTCTAATTTATTTGTGTACTTCAGACAAAAATTATCCCACTGAGGCTTCCAAATATCCTTAATATAAGCAGAGAACTCTGTGGTGCCGTTTGATGAAGACAAGATATATTTTAATTTCGAAGGGAACCATTTATTCATTTGAATATTTTCAACTAATGAAGTTTGACCACACATGTATACGCGTGCCGATGTAAACCTTGTATCAATATATTTCAATTTCCTAAGAAAATCAACAGGAAAAGAAAAGTTTCCATAAAATATTGGGCAAGTGCTTGAATTCTCAGCGAAACGAATTTTTATTGCTAATATGAATTATTTTCAGGTTGATATTAAAATAAAAGTGCATTCAATAGCCTGCATTGCTCACGGTCCCGAAGACAATTAATGAAAGCTGTTAATCAGAGGTAGAAAAAAATGAAACCAAATCACTTGAGGTCAAGTATTCCGGAGTTGGATAGACACGTTCCATGGGGCGTTGTTTCAAAGCAAATCGCGGAAATTAGACCATTTGGCCGGGTCACAGTTTAACATCGTTGGCTATGTTGCAAAGAAAGCGAGTTCTGATTTGAGCCGAAGGAGAATCTTTGATAATTAAAATTAATAAACCGTGAAATAAACTTTCTATTGATGGTATAGCGCAAGTGTTGATTGCTACAAAATGTTCATTTCAGATCAGCTTTTGAACTCCAACAAAATAATGAGGAATGATGGACTGAGAAAGTGATGGATTTCTATTCCTCAAAAAAAAAAAAACTGTTCAATTGATGAATAGGGTTCTTGATGAATCACACAAGTAGAAAGAGAACACCTAATCCTTGCTAACAAGATTTTTTAGAAGCCGGATTTTTGCGCCAAACTAGTTTATTGCAAACGAGTTTTATTTTTAACGGCATTTATATTCATTCTGCGGGTTTTTTTCATGTGTTATACGGTAAGTCGTAGATGTTGACATCATCAGATGGTGGTCAATTTTTGGTGGATAGTTTTTGTCGTAATTTTTGTAACAAAAGAAACCTACTCAGAAATAGAGACAGTGAAGAGAAGTCAAGACGGTGAAGAAGAGAATGCAGCTAGAGACAAGACCATGGCAATGCAGCACATCATGTCCTCAACAAACGCACCTTCAGAGTTTTCGGATCAATTATCAAAGTTCAACACTCACCATCTGACGTGCTTGAGAGGAGTCTCCAGAGAAGCCTTCAGAGGGGAATCCTGATAAGCTGCCATCTCCTTCCCACAGAGGGAAAGAGTTCTGTAAACAAAGGTCACGAGGCCATCAATTGGCATAAAATTATCGTTTTCGTCTCATACTGGCAATTTACTTCAATACACATACAATTATATTTAAATTAATAAAGATTTTTATGCAGGACTAGAGAGGTAGATTAATAAATGGTACTTTGTCGAGTTACCAACGAGAATTCAAAAAATTTATTTACAAAATAAAAATTTTTCATGCAAAATTTTCAGCCTTCAGACCACAAATACTGAATACCATCGATTCGACCGGGAATGAAATCACAGATACACGCGGCGCTGAAATTCCAACTTACTCCTTGAAAACCAGAAGAACCAGGCATGGCTTGCGCCACGACGTCCTCTACGCTCTGGGGCTGCCCCTGGCCCAGCATGGAGGGGTCGACGTCAACGTAATTACCGTCGTCGTCAGCGCCGCCCATGGTATCGGAGCCGTCGAAGCCCAGGTCGTGGTGCAGGCCATCTTTGTTGTCCATGTCGTCGTCGCCGGTGTCTTCGTTGTCAAGATCTAAAGGCTCACTTTTGACATTATCGTCATCTAGTGTCACCTGTGAGCGACAACAACAAATACTAGTAACGATTCACAAAACCATTCCAACATTGAAAAGAAGAAAAAAGTAACGTTACACTCTTTACATAAACATGAGGAAAAAAAATTGTTGTTCGAGGCACAAAAATACCCATCAAAATTCAACTAAAGCCAAGAAGATTGAATCGTATATCAAACTACACAAGGGCGCATTGTACGCTCGACATTTCAAAAGGGAATTTATCATTTTCTTAAAACAAAAGTGAAAATTTTCAATGAGCTCACCTCTTCAGGTACTACTTCTTTCTTATGACTAGAAGACTGTGCAGAATTGGTTTTGTTTGAACTAGAATCAGTTTGTCTGTTGGCGTTAATGGAAGAATTTTCTGCCTCTTCAGAGGCATCAGTGAGCCCTTGGGTCTCTCTGGTGCCATCTTCATTATCTCCACTAGGAGCTACAGGCGCACTCTTGGCATTGTGACTGCCATGGTGATGATGGTGGTGGTGATGGTCTCGGCTTCTACCACTCGGTCGCGACCTCACAGGACTGAGGATTTCTTCAGAAACATCCGACGAGTTCTCTCTTCTTCTTCTCTTGGCACGAGGGCTGTCCTCGCCTCTCTGAGATCTTTTGTGTTGTTCTCTACCTATACTAGAATTATCTTTAGATTCCATAGGATCTTCATCAGGAACTGCTAAGCCTTTGATTTTCAAACACTCGGCAGCTTTGATAAGCCCAGCTAATTTCTCCTGCACAACATTAACTTCACCAACATACATATAATTCAACAAGGCTTCCAAGTCTTCAGAATTGATGTCTTTCAAGACTATAACAGGATGTTTGCACTGTGTCCTCTCAAACATCTCCTCAAAATATTCACTACAAGTTGACAGCACAAACTTATGCAGAGAATAAAATCTCCCATCACAGGCCAGGGTGACATCACAGTAGGATTCCTGCACACCAAGGAAAAAATACATTTCAGGAACAAATCAAACAACTCGTTATGTCAAACATATATAAATTGCACATAATTTAAGAATGAATGTGGATAACTGTTGTATATAATGAATGTGGTATATTAGCTCAATTTTTTCAGTTGAAAATGGCAATTTTAAAATTATTGCTGAACCCTACTGATCATCCTCTCACCTTAGAACGAATTGTAGACAAGACATGGAAGAAAGTGGACCTGTGGTTATTCCACTTGAGGGAGAGTAAACCACTCGACATCTTGCTAGAACTCCTGTGGAAACAAACAAATTTAATTCATCAATCATACATTCATCAACATTAACATGAGGCAAAAAACTTTAAAATGTTCTTTTTTGTCAAATAATGTTTTGTTCTCTATTGATTTGGTATTCAACAATGCAAATTCTGCAACCTGGTGTATCCTGATGATTCAGTGCATAAGAAATTGATCAACAGATCATGAAGCCTACCCATCTCAAAATTCTAGACTCGACGTTAAATTTCACTCCAAAATGTAAGACAATTGCAGAGTTCAATGTAAGGTTTTAAGCTAATAAATCACAAATTAATCCCAGACAACCTCAGTATCTTCACATGAGTAAGACATTGTCATAAATTTTAATCAAAAATATTGCTTAAAGTGCAATTAATTAAAATAGTGTATCAGGAGCATCATTTGGTAAATAATATTAAGTGGATATATAGAGGGAAGATGTTTCCACTCCAGGGAGAAGACAAGTTCTCATTCTAGGGTGAAAACTGTTCCCAGAAGTTAAAATATTTTTTCATTCTAGGATGAGCAGTCTATTAGCATGAACATTAATAGAGCGTTCTAAATACTTGAGCAATAGAATGTAGTTTTATTGCACCGCTTATTGCTTAGCTGCAGTGAAAATGCCCAGGCAGCTTCTGCCATGTTATTTTTGACAGCATTCTATGTCTCGAGCACAATTCAGAACTGCCTGGAGCATAACAATAACTTCTTTCAAATAGACTTGTAGAGAAGAACATATTTACATCAACAAACTTTAGAAATCACCGAGACTCGAGGGATTTTTTGGAGAAATGTGGAATGCATCAAGCATTATATATTCTCAGTATACAAGGGAGTTTAAGATAATATATAATGTGTCAAGCAACTTAGCAACCTCAATTAAAATAAATAAAAATCCACCAATAGAAAGCTAAGCATGCTTGGTCAATTAATTTCGGTGTGCCTAATTTGATTCAACAAATTTCAGTGCTTGGAACAGACTAGCTAAGACGCAACATCAATCCTAGCCAAAATAGAATCTCGGATAATCAATAGGGGTTCATACATTCAATAATGACAAAACAGGATGAGTTGCATGATGATAAAATGTAGCCAAGTTGCAAAGAAAAAGTCAAGTCTCAGGCATTCTGATGGTGAATAACTGGAGTCTGTACATGTCCCACTACAACACACCCTGTCAAATTCAATTTCACAGTGAATAGATTTGATACACACTGAGGTTTAGATGATAGAAATTTTTTCATAAATTTAAACACCTCTTTATATGTGCCGATATGAAATTTTTCATATTATGGCCTAATTTTGTTGATATTGTCTTGCTGACTTCACTTCAGGAAACACAGAAAATGAAACTGGGCTCAAGAATAATTTTGTCTCTCATTGGGAGTTTTCAAAGAGGCAGGATTCTGAGAACTCAGGTATGTGTCATCACTGTCATGTGGTGTTATTCAAGTTATGTAGCAGTGATGCTCTCAGAATTCAAATCCCAAAAATTTTCAAAAAAGTTTCTAGAATTCATAACTTGATAGTTGAACAAGATGGATAATTTTCAGGAATAGGATGTAAAAATTACTGATTAGCTATGAATGTCAGAAGCCTTATGAAAAAGGTTTCACAATTTATATAGAGTAAGTCTTTGAAATGCCAAATAGAGGAATTTAAAATATTCAACTATAGGAGTGAGATCATCAAATGGGTTGAGAAAAATTTTGCTTACCGATTCAACATTCAGAAAATATTTTCAAAAATTGGGCAAATGTTAATTGAATAGAATACATCATTGATGTTATTTAAAACAGTCATTTTGGTTTATTAGGACTGCAAACAAAAAGATCTCAAGATGAGGCTTCTTGAATTGGCTCTTCCCACTTGGTTATTAACAGAGGTGGGCAGTAGCGCGCTACATGTAGCAGCCGCTACATTTTCAGTAGCGGTAGTGGCGCTACATTTTCAGTAGCGGTAGTGGCGCTACATTCAAGCAATTGTAGCAGTAGTGCCTGCTACATATTCAAGGAGCGATGCAATGTTTTGCTGCTACAGCGCTACTGCACCATTTATAGATAAAGTCTTCAAATTTTCCTTAATAGTTAATATTTTAAATCAGCATGATACATACATAATATAAATTACAGAATAAAACAGTATGAAAGATTTCCGTGTAATATTGTCAACCTCAGCCTGTTACTAGTGTCAAAATGTTAGTTGTTACTTGTTAAGTTGTTACCAGTTACCACTTGTTCTTGTTCCATGCCAGCTGCCACCACATGTCCACAACCACATCAGACATCAGCCACCTAACTTCAGTTTGCTCACAGTTATTTTTATGTTTCACCTTCCCTACATGGATGTCTACTTTAATCTACCAATCTCAAAAATTATCCACATATATATACACAAATAAAAGACTGATTTTTTATATGTATCTGTGCATAATTTTTGAGATTAGTAGATTAAAGTAGACTAACTTTCAACTAACTCAAAATAACTAACTTGTAGAGGCTTCTTGAATTGGCTCTTCCCACTTGGTTATTAACAGAGGTGGGCAGTAGCGCGCTACATGTAGCAGCCGCTACATTTTCAGTAGCGGTAGCGGTAGTGGCGCTACATTCAAGCAATTGTAGCAGTAGCGCCCGCTACATATTTAAGTAGCGATACGAGGTTTTGCCGCTACAGCGCTACCGCTACATTTATAGATAAAGCCTTCAAATTTTCCTTAATAGTTAATATTTTAAATCAGCATGATACATACATAATATAAATTACAGAATTAAACAGTATGAAAGATTTCCGTGTAATGTTGTCAACCTCAGCCTGTTACTAGTGTCAAAAGTACTAGTTGTTCCATGCCAGCTGCCACCACATGTCCACAACCACATCACAGACATCAGCCACCTAACTTCAGTTTGCTCACAGTTATTTTTATGTTTCACCTTCCCTACATGGATGTCTACTTTAATCTACCAATCTCAAAAGTTGTCCACATATATATACAAATAAAAAGACTGATTTTTTATATGTATCTGTGCATAATTTTTGAGATTAGTAGATTAAAGTAGACTAACTTTCAACTAACTCAAAATAACTAACTTGTATTTACTGTATCTAACCCATACTAGTTCAGTTAGGTTAATTTCAATAAAGTTGCATTGACATTTTTTGAAAGTGTTTTATTATCAATTAAATGTTCATGAGTAAATCCCAATAGCAGAACAATAAATATTTAGATATTTCCAATAATTTTGGGCATTGTAGCAGCTATTGTAGCGGCATTACATTTTACTGTAGCAGTAGCGGTAGCGCCCGCTACAATCTAGTGGGTGTAGTGGCAGCGGTAGCACCCGCTACATTTAGAGCATGTAGCAGTAGTGGTAGCGCCGCAACGTTTCAAAGTAGCGCTGCCAGCTCTGGTTAATTATTTCAAGCAATATTTACAATTAAATTCACAGTTATGGTTTTTAGTATATAACATGTGGCAACAGCATTTTAAAATGAACTACTGCATTGGCAACTGGAATCTGGTAACAATCTATTCATCATTTATTTGTGCATGTGCTTTCACTGTATTCTCATGTACATGATTTTATTCCCTCAGCCTCAAACAGCCTCTGTACTGTGCATCGCGTTGAACTCGTATTGGTGGCACTATTTCTTTCAACTTCATGAAGGTTAATTTGTTGTGTTCAACTTGGGCACAAATTGCCAATGAATTAATAATTATTATCCAATCTAATAGAAATCTCCAAGTAATGCAATGCAACTTTAATCCAAGCATGGAAAACATCTACCTTTTGTGCTGTGACTAGAGCTTTCTTGCCATTGCCGGAACTGCAAGATTTCCACCAGATGAATTACCTCCTATCTAATTATTAAAAGTGCATGATCGGGCCATAAGATTCCAAATGTATTAAAAGTTTGTCACGGTGGAGCCACGAGATTTTAGAAACGAGTAGGAAAATTCCAATCCTGCATTAAACCCTTCTATTTTTCTTCATTTCAACCTTAACTGAAATTTTTGGACCAAAAAAAAAACAAGCCAGGGTGGATCAAAAATACAATAGGCCTTAATCATCTGTCATTCCTAGAACTCCATCCTGCCAGAAGAATCTTTCTCAGCTGAATTGTGAACTGCTAAAAGCAGGCAGCTAGGCCTAACGTAAGTACCTAATTCTAACCTTTCAAGCTTACAACGCCGCATAGTAGCAAAGCAGAGTTTTTTAGACTCTCCCAGTCTCCCTCAAGTTAATTTATGAATCCTATAAGTAGACCAGTAGAGTACTATCGTGGATACTACTAGCATTATCATATTCATAGCCTACTTTAAAAGTCGGTTTAAATCTTGAGGAAATGAGGAAATTTAAAATTGAACTGATTCCATAAAAAAATCACTGGTTTGTCACTATACAAGAGCATGACAGGTACACAAGTGTAACCAGCAAATATTTGTTCAATAATAAATAAGGAATTGCATTCAATTTTTTAGGCAATCATGTTTACTCTTGCTAGAAACCAATAGCTAATGCCTCAAAATGATGGTGGCAACAAAACATTAGGTAGGGGCCAGGGGGCCTAGCCTCCTAGGGCTATAGTATAGGTATCAGTCTCAGACTCTCAGAATGCAGTTGATTTTCAATTAGCTAGCTAGGCTAGCTACTTGATAAGTTCAAGTTGATCTAGTTCAAAATTTTGTTCATCAATCATCATCAATGTGGTCAAATTTTGTATCAATAACAATTTGCCAATGTGTTAAAATATGGCTTATTAACATGCACTTTTTATAATAATCAGTAGGTAGGTATATAGGCTAACTAAAAAATATATTTTTCCATTTTCCAGCGTTTCTATTTCTGAATCGGAACAATTTTTGAGGTGCAGATCAAAAATTGATTTTCTTATAGAACAATTTAATGTTCGAAATTATACACTGAACTATAGCTACCAACTGTGGTTTGCCACTATGCTACCATAATACCATTTCTAGTAGAAATGGTATTATATAAGTCTAATGGTAGAAATTTTCTACCATTA
Organism: Hyalella azteca; assembly: GCF_000764305.2. Classification (NCBI taxonomy): domain Eukaryota; kingdom Metazoa; phylum Arthropoda; class Malacostraca; order Amphipoda; family Hyalellidae; genus Hyalella; species Hyalella azteca. Next base: position 491,427 of record NW_025945320.1, read on the forward strand.
GAGTTAGGACCTAGTTGGCCGAAAGCGGTCACGCAGCAATGGCGGATGCTGCGGATAGAACAAAATGGCGTCAGTGACGCCGCCAACCATCACCGCAGCTTCATCCATTAATCTTAATTTTGATCAATTAAAGTGGCAAAAATACAGCCGTGTTAATCTTAAACAAAAGCAGGAGTATATAAAAAAGTTATTTAAGCATTATTTTACATTTAAACTGTTTCTTACCGTCGATTATCTGTGAAGCTTGAAGAGTAACGCCACACACGTCATACTGCGACGGAGTCACGAACGAATATGGCGTTCTTCGATAGTACCAACTTTGATCAGAACGCCACACAATTCATTTTTTTGATCATGTGAAATATCAAATAGAAAAATATAACTACGAATAGAAATTTATACAAAATATTTTTTTATATCGTTTAGCAATGATATTAATATTCAAAATAACGCAAAAAAATAAATGAAATGTAATATCATCATTTCAGAGCAAACAAAAAATCATGACCTAAAAGATTTGAGGGATATTTTTGAGAATTTTCAAACAATTTATCAGAGTTTGTAAATATTTTATATTCAAATCAATATATTTTGTCAACGTTGCTACTGAACCATATGAATTTCTATCGGAATGGGTTGGCTAACCTGATCATCGTTCCTTGTAATGGCGTTCCTCGAGTTTCTACTTGTACATCTGACTATCTAACGCAGATGACATATCACAAATGTAAATTGGGACCACTTAGGAAGAATAGGATAAGCATTTCCCGCATGCAAATTTAATGAAGTCGTCACTCCTGAAGGCGGCAGAATATTTTACTTGTAACACCTTATCATGCTGGTAGATCATTTCGACAAAATTAAAAGAAAGTATGGCTCGTATTTAGATGCATTCCTACATTGGATTTCCTTACTTCTTTCTATAGTTTCAATTTTGTTGTGGGAAAATTAATTTGCACAAAACTTTCATTCCAGCTCAATGGCTGGCAAATGCGATGGTTTGAAAAAACAATTAGAACTAATATTTCAATGTATTTCCTCATGGCTTATTTCATGTTTTAGGACAAATAAATCATTTGTTAATATGAATTTAGCGCCCTACAAATCTAACAGATCGATTGAGGGACTTGGGCACGCCATTTGAACTTTCTTTTGCGTTCGGGCAGCTGTAAAAGTTCTCGCACAACGTGCCAAACTTTCTTACGTTCATATTGAGTAATATCATTTTAACCTATAGCAGGCATGCGATTAAAAATCTATTGCGCATTATCTATCATATATAAAGGACTGCATTATCGAAAGCAATACCAGCAATCAATTAAAAACCGTTGGCCAGCCATAACGGTAACATAAGATGCAATGGTAGTGCAGAGCTTGATGTGGCACACTGTTATGCCACACGCCGACGCCACATTCGCCAACCAATGGCAGAGTGGCGTACATTCCCTCATTCAACATCGCAAACAAAAAAAACTATGCGTCGATTGTTTGATGAACATTTATACGCTCCGTATTAGTTGAATTTTGATCTTTGATTCAACTTAGATCTCCACAATTGTAGGTTTTCTCTAAACGTGGTAATTTAACCGTGAAAAGGTTATCCACGGCGTGTCTCTGTGGGAGCATCGGCCAATGAGGGAGCATGTTACTCCCGCGTTAGGGAGTTGGTGGAGAAGTCGTAGTGGGAGCGTTGGGGGAGAAAAGGCGGCTTTGAAGGAAGAAAGGGACTGGTGAGCTGTTCAAGGGGATGCGCGCAGCTGCCGCTGCAGAGCGCGGGAAACGGCGAGCACACAAAAACGGCAAATCAATAGCAGTTGAAACGGCCGCTGGAAGCTGCCGCGCACCACAGCGCCCCACAGACGACGTGCTGGGCTCGCTCATTCTGATTCTCGATGTAAATCGTAAATAATGTTCAAAGACTGATTGGGGTATTTATGCTTTATTTTAATCGAGGCTTTCTTCAATGCATGGGTAATACTACATGCAATTAAATGTAAAATGCTTACTATAAATTTCGAGAGAGGACATATAATTTGATATAAATGATATATGATACCCACTGGCCACTGCCATCGAAGTGCTAATAAGGAACATGCATAATTCAATGCGAAATGAAGCAAAATTCTTCTCGTTGTAAGAAATGGGGGTTGAAACTGATGCTAATCGATAATAGTTGCTTAGCAGAAGAAGTAGAATTAAATTACTCAAACAATAAAATTTTAGTTATTGCAACAATAATAAAATTGTTTAAAGTCACATACAGCAACATAGTGATTAAAATGATTGAATTTTAAATTTTCCTGAAGTCTGTTTCATTACAATATAATCGTTTCCGTTTATTCGTCAAATCCTAACCCAAGGCGTCACGCCACACCTTCCACGGAACGATACAGATCGAATCTCGCTGTTAAAAATCAATTTTTTTAGACGGAAGCCTCAGGGTTGCGGTAATGTTTTTATGCCAAGGAGGGATGCATATTTTTCCTTGGACAGCTCGACTGAGTGACGCTCGGCATTGTACGGAGAATTATCCTGGATTTTTCTCACGCTTGGCAGCGTATAAAGACGTCGCTAAGACATGGTCACGTCATTGCTGTTAGGAGTTGAGGTGGCCGGTGATGTGCGGACTCGTGTGACGTGTGCTTTTCAATCATTGCATTGGCCATCTATTTTTTGGCATTTAGGGAACATTTTTTTTAATCTGGGGAAAAAAATAACACTTCCGCAAGATAAAATTGATTGGAACATAAACGCAATTACAACATGAATAAAATATATACGCAAAATAATCATATTTTACAATGAGTTTACATTATAGAATAGAAATGTCGGCGCTGAAGAAATAGGCCCGTTGCCTGTTGATATACTGAATATGTTTCGAAAACTCAAATCATTAACATTTTAAAGTTTATGAGCAGTAAAATGGTTTACTAGCACTTCACTAATTAAGCTATTTCTCCCCGGAAGTCAAATTAAACATCAACTGCGAAACAGATGGTCTCAATTTTAAAAGGTGAATCATTCATAATTTTACTTCTAATGCTACATTGGTAACAATAGACAAATCTGTGTATCGGTTACGGAAACGAAAAACAGTTATTCATAAATTAACTGTACTAATTTCATTGATGACTAAGCAAAATGAGAATATTCAATATAAAGCTATATACTAAAAACCAAGTTGTTGTTGTCAAAAAACCAATGCAATATTGACATTGTACTGAATGCGATATCGGATAAGAATGCGCCATTATATTAGTACGCAATTCAGTAATAATTTACGATATCGTTTATGAATGTCATTTTGCATTAGAATGCGATCTTGTGTGAGTTAAATTACGATGTTTTACTAGGCCACTTAATCGCCGTGATATTTTTATTCATAAATTTAGTTGGGTTGAAAATCAAAGCAAAATATTTTGTATTTTTTGGCGATGACAGGAATATCTCAGAATTTAAATTACGTTCTTCTGGGTAATGAATAGAATTTCACTCGATCAAAAAAATTAACGAATTTTATAATTATAGTTACTTTGTTGTATAACAATTTCACGCACTGCAATCGAACGTGTACATTCGGTACGTAAATAAATAAAGCTTAAGTCTAAGTTCGTTGAGACAATGGGAAGTCACTTCCGTAGAAAAATGTGTGCAACCGCGATCGATTGTAAATCCTGTTCTGTAATTCTGGATTAACGGAATTTTTACAATTGATGAATGGAAGTTTTCTTATAACTGATTTCATATAGTGTAAAGGCAAAGGCATTGCGTCGGTATCTGGATGTCATGCAAAAAACTGGAGTGATTTTTCTTGGATGATTTTGTATCCCTTTTAGATGGTGACAGATTCGTGTGGATTAACGAAAAATACGAGCCACTTCGCAAATGAAATTTTGCATTTAAATAAAAAAATAACATTAACAATCGACGTTATATTGTGGACGAATTTTGCGAACTATAATCAATTGAGAAACTCCAAATCCAGAAATTTTAGGGCAAATTTTATTAATAACTTTACAAAAGCGTAGCTTCCTCGTTGTAAATGTGCGCTGAATCTAATCAAATAGCCACAAAAGCTCGTCTATTGCGTAAATTGCTGGGCGGCGGTCGTCGCGAGAACCGCTCTCCTGAGAAAGCTTTCGATTACGCAAGACTGCAGGCGCGGGACATGTGGACTGCGATGTACCATGAAGCTTCACCCCCACGCTTCCTGTATACTGACAAGGTTTCCGTAGGTGAACCTCCGGAAGGATCATTAACAGTCTGGCTCTCTCAAGTCAAAGGCTCGAGTGATTCACACACCTCTCAAGTGCAGAATGAGAGATGTGTGAATCACTCGAGCCTTTGATTTGAGAGAGCCAGACTGTTAATGATCCTTCCGCAGGTTCACCTACGGAAACCTTGTTATACGACTGGCATGAGAACTGTAGTGAAGGAGTCATGCTGGCACTGTTTAGCTCGGTTTTGCCTAGCGTCATTAATGTCGCTAATGTTAGTGGATACCACACGAGATAAATAATTGTCCGTAATTTGTTTATTAATGAATTTTTCAGAACGACTCCTAATCTTGAGTCCCCAGTTAGACCACGAGCTAAAGAACGCGTGATTTAGGTTTATATTGTGTTTTTTTTTAATTGAAGCTAGTTTTATTATAGATTTTATTTATTATTCCTTTAATCGTTTCTATGTGATTATTCGCTTTAATGCCTAGGTTCATCGAGGACTTTATTTTTTATTTATTTATGCAATGGACTCCAATATCACGACTACTACATTTATCTCGCCGGCCTTCTATAGAAACGATCTATTATGTAATCGATACAACCACAACTTTCTAGTGAGATCAAAACAGCTTCGTTCGTGATATGTGATATTCCCAATCCTACAAATGGTAGTTCTGTCCAGTAGCATAGAGTTTTTAGTGACGAGCGGCGAGGTATATATAGGTGCAGACAGTGCAGTATCTGCTGAGCGCTACTTTGTCATTGACGGTAGCTATTACTACATTTTTAGAAAAATATCCAAGTTGCGGTGGTGACAGATCTATAGGAGATAACCTGATAACAAATTTTTCGTAAACAAATGCATGCAAATTACTCAGCCAAACACGGGTACAGAAAAATTAACATACCCTGTAGTACAGGGAGCAAAGTTTCAAGTATAATACATAAACGTCTTGCCAATATTGATTGCAGCATAAGGAAACTGTGGTGGAGAGGCGAATGCATGTAGTCACGGCAGAGTGGCCTCGTCCGAACACGTTCGTTCAGGAATAAATATGTAAACAACAAATTATTTTTCTTATTCTTATAAATATATTTTGTATTAATATCATTAGTCTGTTGAAATCGCAAGTGCACGAATAATTTAAAAGAAACGTAAACGCCAGGAAAATTCGTTATATCTATCTCTCGTTTGTTATGAAGATGTTGTTAATTTATCAGGCATTTTTGTTGCCTGAAATTCTCATTATGTTTCGTATTTTATGTCTTGTATTATATACGTTATAAATATCTAAAAAAAGTAGCCTAGGGTCATGCAAATTTATTAGTGAAATGCTTGCCGAAGTAAAATCGCTAATGCGCAATAGATAGAAAGAGATTAATGTTCCCGGAAATCGCTTGGATTTGAGGACATTCTCGACTGTCCTGTCGCAGGCATCGATCGCGCATGCGTGGGAAACGCCGGCGACACTCGGCGTTCTGTCCCGCTAATGACGGACTGGAACGCTTGCTCAAGAGCCGCTCTCCACTACCGCAGTGATGCAAATTTTCCTATGAATACGGAAATTGCACAAGACATTCTCTTCTCGCTGAAATAATGAACTTTCTCTGTCCCAGAACTACGAGATAACCCGTTCTGGTCATTACTTAATTGGGTAAAAAACTGTTAAATTGTATAAAATAAATTAAGGATACAAAATAAAACGAATGATTATATTTTTATTTGCAGATGGCTTTTCACTTCAAGATCATCTTGCTGATCCTGGCTGTCATTGGACTCGTATCTACTAGTACTAGTGCTAGTGAGGGAGAGGCACAAAACTCTGATCACAATAAACTGTCCGTGGATGGCGAGGCTGTTCGTGCAACATCGGTCAACGTCAGTGAAATTTCCAGTAATGTTCCTGAGATGAAAGAGACTGAGACTTCAGTGCCAGACGTGGCGGTGCACGTGTTAATGAAAAGAAGGAAAACGAACCCGAGGCTGCCGTTCCGCAGAAAAGACTTGCGGTCGCAAAGAATGCGGGCGAGATTACGAGTACTTGAGAATGAAGGCAATAATACCAACAGTACGGCAAACTCGCAGGGCTCAAACGAAGTGGAAGAAAATGCGAGTTCTCAATTTGTCAAAAATGAAACATTGTTCGAAGCAGAAAACTTCGATCATAAATCACACAATGTGACTGTTATTGAACTAGAGCCTGCGGACGAACCGAAAAAGTCTTACCGACAACGAAAAGAGTACAAAAGTATCCGAAGCCGCTTAAAAGGTCTTGGTGCAAAAAGGCTGAAAAAGAATAATACAAGTGGACTAAAAGCAGATGATTTTAATCGATCAAGCATTGTTAACGCGACTGAAAATAGATCTAGCAATAGCACATCATCACTAGTCGATGAAGCGACTCACACTTCAGTAGAAAGTAGAACATTTATTACAAATAAAATGGAAGAGGAGCACGTGCCAGAACAGGTAAAACCTTCACCTGGGGGACCAACACCTCCAAAGCAGTCTCCGTCCTTACGAAAAATGATCCGCCGTCCAAAGAAACCGCCCCATGTTCAGGATGACGATTTACAATCAGCATCGAGCTTAGAAGTGAAATCTGTGTTACCTGATGAGTCTTCTTATCCATTATACAAAACTCCACTGACTAAACAAAAAATATCTGGTATGAAATCGAAAAAAATCCTTCGTAGAAGAAAAATTAAATCTCAACAGTCTGAATTCACTAAAAAAAATTCAGAAGGCTCGGCATCAAAGGGCAAGTCTCATTTTTCCGGAAGGAACTCCGCGGCAGTGAGCTTCCAGCATACATACGTCCCTGGTAGATACAGGCCATATAGACACCAGCACCGGTTTCCATTCCAGTATCGTCTTCCTATCGAACCACATCAAACGTCATTCTCTCCCTCGAGTTACAGCTCCCAGTATAACCCTTTACAAAATACCTACGATGTACGACCTCCACCACCGCCACCACCACCATCTCTTTCAGGATATGGACCTCCCAAAGTGCGGCCTTTTTATCCATCGCCCATGCCTGGATCTTTCCCGAGCCAACCACCCATCATGGTACCAGTACCAGGGAGAGGGCAGTTTGGAACTCCTCCCCTTGGCACAGAGCCTCCAACATTCGCGAAACCAATGGCAACGAGGCCCAACATGGTGGCACCCGACGACTCAATAGCAGGAAATTATTATGAGGTCCAGAAACTGAGATCACCGCCTTTGGAAGCAAGTCCCGTCATCATCGACTCAGTTCCTACGAGTAATTTTGTTCAATCTTACCTGAACTTAGAATTTCCTTTGAACGGAAAGCCTCCAATGCTGACACCGAATTTCCTGTCACACCAGAATAATTTAATTTCACAACAGTCAATGATTGACGGTAAGCCTTTTCAAACAAGACATAACACAATTCCGGGCCATTTTCGGAACACTTTAGGGCCTCCGACACCGCCAAGCCGACCTTCGACGCCTGTAATTTCTCCTTCAGGTCCCGTGGCAATTGCACAGCAGTCACACAGTTTTCCTGGCTTGGAAGCGCCGCATCGGACACCGAAAATTCCATCATTTAGAGGAGGCACTCCAAGGCCTTTCAATCCTGATTCCCCTCATGTAACATCTGTTGGGCTCAGTCCATCGACGCATTTCGCCGATACCTCCTTAATTTCAACGAATGGGTTTCCTGCACCAAATTTCAGAGGAATTAGCGAGTCTTCGTTTGGTTTGAAAGAAACCAGCTTGAACGGAATAAATACCATTTCAGAAAACATCAACAACTTCCAGAGTGGTAACGACGAGAATGTCATTCGACCAGAAACAAACAGCAATAGCTGGTCGAATGCATGGAATAACAATCAATTTATATCACATGAAGACTCGGGTCCTTCATACCAAGTTCAACCTCCACCTAACGTGTCAGGAACATTTAGAAGCGAAAATACGACATCGATTCCTGTAAGATTTTCTAGGACCAAATTTCACAACCCAACAGAGACACACACCACCACGACAACAACCAGTGCACCCCTTCCAAAAGATAACATCGATTTATCACAACATGGAAGGAATTCTTTGCCTGTTATTAACACATTCCATCGCTTAAAATTAGATGTACTCGCACCACCTTTCCCATCGGTAGGACCAGAGAGACCAAATCAAGATTCGGGACGCCAGTTCAACGAAAATCATGCATCGAATATATTTCATTTCGATACGTCCACGCAGGGCGCATCTAGTGAAAGTGTAACAACGAGCACGACTACCACGCTGCCTCCCATTATAGAATTGAAAGACTTGCTGTTTACAACTCCTCTAAGAGCAAGCCACCGCCTCAAGGAGCACTCGCTGAAACCTTTTAATAAACCTTCCGGCGAAGTCACCGATGCATCATGGACTCTAGAAACTGCCGAGGCAATAACAACCACCGCTACTCCAACATTGTTTCACTCGGTGAGGTCCTCATCAGACTGGCTATCTTCGTTGAAAACCAAGACGTCTACAAAGATAACACCAACTCCATTAATTAGTTCGTCTGAAACGCAACAGGAAGCAAACCCTTGGAAATCTCAGTCACTCGCAACAACTTTCCTACCGCATAATCAACATCACAGTTCGGGTCCTTTGCACTCATTCGCGATTGACGGACATGAACAATTTAAAGATCTCATTTCAGCAAAGAAAAGTAATAATAACCTGCTCGATTCACTCGGACTCTTGTCGCCACTGGCATCGAAACCCTTGCCTCCGCAGTTGCCAAGAAATTTTGGGACATTTCGAAACCTCATAAATTCAAATGAAGATTTAAACAAGGATTCCAAGAAACAAGAATTTCTGCATCAGAGCCACAAAACGGCAAACGAGCTTCTTAATTCGCATCATGACGGTCGTCTAAATTTTTGGCAGGTCGAGCCCGGACATGAAGTTCACAAAGAGTTTGGGACTTTGCGTGACTCACGACCAGCGAATGAACCGATCTATGAAAGAGAACAGCTTACTGGGCTGCAGGACATGCAGATTAAGGAACAATCACTGCTTTTATCTTCGCCGGCTCCCGCTGCAAGCTTCCACAACGCGCGCTTCAAAGTTGATGGACTTGGACGAGTTCCAGATACGCCGCATTTGGCTCAGCAGGCCTCTGCCATAACCAGTCCTCGCCCACGAGCAGTCCTTGGTACTCAAAACGGACAGTCGTTTTCAGACTTGTCTGGAAATAAATTAGATAATGGCTTTCTGGCAGAAGGTGGAATTCACTCGCATGAAAAATTAACCCCAATTTCTGAATTCACTTTAAATTCATTCGATAGCAGCAAAGAGAGACAAAATAGCGTGCATACAGTTCAGAAGACCCGATCTTTTCCCAGAATTACTATTAACTCTCTCGACAATACAGAAACGGGGAAAGGCACAAATAAAATATCCCAGTTTCGTAGCACCTTACCTTCCGAGATTACCTCAAGTTCATTGGCCAACGTCGAAGAAGGAGCCGTAATTCAAGATGCTGGCGATATAATCTTGCTTACAGGCCAGAACGCTGCGGCAGTCAAAATACCGAATTCGTTACTGGAGGTGATAGACTTTTCGAGGTTCAAGGGCAGGTCGTTCATCTTCGTGCGCAGCAACGGTCATGAATACAGTGTCGTGTTTCCGACGACCGAAGATCAGGAGCAGCAGCTGGAATTGCCTCAGCTATCAGTTCACGATCACCAACTACAAGGACTCGCATCAGAAGAGAATAATTTTCCCCTGCCGGCACCACCGATTTCACCCAACGCGCTCATCGTAAGTGTGGCAAATTCAGCCAACACACCAACAATCGTGAGGCATTTGCAGACCCCGGTATTGAGAAAAAGCTTTGATGGCTGAATATAAAAACCATTAAATTATGTATATTTTTCTAGATAAGGAATTGTTTGCAGACTTCTCAAGAATTAAGCTTAGTGAGCTGTCAAATTCAACAACCAGAAAGTTCCTGACAAGTGACAATCATGAATTAATATTGTATCCACTTAGAGTAAATTTTAAACTGCCTTAAGAAGCCATGATTTTGCAACATGCGTGTTAAAAGCGATCGCTTGTCACTAGCGTATAATTGCGCAATGTCATTTATAACTTCACATAATACGTTTCAGCTCGGACTTCAGTAAATGGAAACCTACGAGCAATAAGCGTATCTTCTTTATTCCTGGAGTTTTGCAGTTACAGTCATTGAAAAAACTCGCTGCTGTGAAAATATTCGGTTGCAATATTTAATAATCAGGGATTTTCTAGAAGAAAACACGAGGCAACGGCGGAAGGTTTCATTTATACCAATATAAGCCAAATGCTCAAGAAAACAATTCGGGACGAAACCTCTTCTTGCCTCTCACTTACATTCGCATGACTGTACTCGGCATTACCTTAAGTCATAATTGAAAAGATAATTTAAAATACATAAACGAAAGGAAGCTCAAATAGTAAACAACTTAGGAACAATATATTGTGCTCGTTGAGTTTAATGGGTTTGTGCACGTAATATAACATCATATTGCGCAGGACGGTATCACACATTCTACTGCTTTGAACAGCACGAGAAATAACTGAATTGCACGACTTAAATAGCACAGGCGAACTGACTTCAGCCTCTTCAAAGTTGTCTTGATTATCACCGACTTATTAAATAATAGTCTATAATATTGAGATGGTGAAGCATGCGGTAACTATAGTCTACTAAATGTCCGGATAAGCCCACAGCGTCCCATGATTAACTACATCTTTGACACAAAAAGAAAATTGCGAGCGAAAATATAACCAAATAGACACTGCAGTAACTATAGTGAAGTGATGCAGTTAAGCAAAAAAAAGCAGCTAACACCGCCAACTACGTTCAACCCTGTGCCTAGTAAAGATGAATGAACTTCATTATTTATGTGCATTTAGGAGTTCCCGTTAAGTTGCGAGTGCAGTCGAAGCGTGTGTAATTAAAGATAAGGAAAGTTACAAAACAAATGAGTCCCTAAATGAGCGCCTAATATTTTGCATATAAGCTTTTTAAAATTCGATGAAATTATGCGATGATACTTAATCGTAAAGTTATAAAATGTTCGTGAATACAAAACCCAGGCGAAAAAGCCACTATTATTTCCTAAACCAATCGTAATACTAATTTTGATTTGATCGATAAAATAACACAATTCCAAGTTTACTTAGAGCATAATAAGTAATTAAGAGAGTAACAAAAAAAAAATATATATATAATTTCAACTGTCGACGATTCATCTACTGGCGTTGGATGCTATAGAGGCGGCGCAGGTGACAAGAAGCCTATAAAGACATGACCACATAATGCTTACTAAACAAATTCACCGACTTTCACGAATTTAGAAGCCGAAGCGTAGAATTCGGACCCAGCATGAAGCACTGAAGAATTTGGAACAATCGAAATTGAGGGCGCCCTCAAGAACTGAAACTAGTTTAACTTAACAATTAACTAATAATAATAGAAGGCATAATGCAACGAAGAAGGGGGAGAATAAAAACTTCACTTGGCATCCTCACAGCCTCAAAAAAAAAACTGAACTTCTAAGAATTGCCGTGATAAGAATTTGTGTGATTAATAGGTATTTGGAAAATGATTCACGTTTCACTAAAGAAAGTCGAGACTAAGGAATAGCGACGGACGAGTATATATATAAGATAAGCAATGAATATGAAGCTTTTTCTATAATATTATCTAGCGAAATAGATGATCAAACAACATATACGAATGAGGCAGAGACTATCATAAGCTACATTGAGGACGGGCTCAGTAATCCTTGCGTAATACTACAGAAAACATTCAGAGTTTTATTCTATAGAGAAATCAGCTTGCACAATTTCATTCATAAAATTCAAGGCACTCGTTTTGAGAAAAAAGCATTCGTCAGAAATATTTCCCAGGTTTACACTTCTTTTGTAGGAAAAACATCGGCAGTGAAATAGATCTGTAGATTAGATTGATAACTCGGGGTGTGGTAGACTGTCGTGTAGATTTATAGATGAGTAGAATGTAGCGGTACAAAACACTGCAGTACAAAACACTATAAGCGCACACAATCATTTTCCCTGTATTGCTCCGTCGCATGCAGCGCCGGCCATCATTCGTCATCCAACTCAGCGTTGCGGGCGGCGATACTGGCTTTGACGTCTTCGTAGGTAGGCAACTCCTGCAAACACAGCAGAACAATCAATTATTACAATTCCATGAACAACTATACTTGAAGCTCGTGGATGCATCGCCACAGAAAATTTAAAACTGATTCTTGAACGATTTCCCAAGCCCAAATCTGATTTACTCATGTTGGACGAGATAAATACAGCATTACAGTGAACAGCTTTGATGGCTCAAGTGATGAATGCTTGACACGCGTCGAGAGAAACCGAATTTATTTGAATGATAATTACTTGAAATGCGTGGCTTATCACTAATGCACAACCATAAAAATGCCGAACATGTGCATTTGTGGGGTTGATTGAAGCTTGATTAAATCGAAATCAAATTTAAATTATTTGATTTCCAACAATAAAGAAGACTTGATCCGATTTTTCATGAATCTAAACTTTTAATGCATTTACACGTACACGTGGCGAAGGAAGTTAAAGAGAGATTAACGTGATAGACCTGAATTTTAAGGAGTTTATGTCAACACTGGAATAAAATTAAATTCAATAAAACAATATGAAGGTACACAATTTACGTTTCTAATGCTTGTTCAGCATCATTAATGCCCTTAAGAATAAAACACATGAGAAATTATGAATCAGAAGGAAGTTCTCGCTCCAGTCCCACGCTCAACAAGATTCGTTTCGTCGGTGTAGAGAAATGAAGAAGCGCCGTTAATAAATATTTACATTTAAAAAATATGAAGACATTTCCATTTCAAGGTCATTAAAACCACATGCGGCAACACGGCACTCAATAAATTGGTCCGAGAATAAAGAAGACACAAGGCAAAGAAGAAGTTAGCGTTCGCAAGAAAAAAACTAAATATTTAGTCAGTGTAAGAGAAGCATGGCGACAAGTTGAAAATTATAAATAAAATTAAAGAACAGGAAGGGAAGAGAATGAATAGGAAGGAGGCATTAACATTAAAATGCGAGTGGGTACTAAAGATGCCACAAAAGACTGGTAAAATCGTGAGAGGCACATTTGTCCTGATGAGTGCCATCATTGTATGACACAGATAATTCAAACGGTTATTCTGAACAGCATTTGAACTCAAAATTTAGCCAAACAAATCCTTCAATCTGGTCTCACGATTGTACGTTGCGGTGAATGAAGCGAGCCGTCAGTTAATTAAACTAGCGTTAGCAGACGACGCCACTCTGTGGAATTAAATGCATATTCAACCCGATGTTCTGCGGGACCACGGAGCTGTCATCCCTGATTGGGTTATATTATAAAATGTATTTTCTGCCGTTTTCGCAGATTGATATTTACGAAGAAACAGTGTGTAGATTATATCGCCTGAACTTGAATTACCGCTCCTTCTTCGATTTTGGTTAATGAACTTGAAGTAATTTCATTGCACTCTAGCAGAGTCTCTTTTATAGACAAATGCACCAGGGAATCTCCTTTCTTCCAGAAGACTCAGAATCCTGGTCAGGTGACGTAGGCAGTTCGGCATTCCAGTCTCTGGCTGACGACCAATCGTCGGGGAAACCATCGACGACACTCAAAACAACTGAAGAATCGCTAGTTCGGTCTTGTTCAAGAGGAGATTTTGGAAGACCAGTGGGCCTGGTGTGGGTGGAGATGCAAGAAGTGGGAGGTGTAGGCTTGACAGAAGTAAAATAAGCATCAGTTTTGGGTGAGGTAGCAACAGCTTCACTGCTACGTCCCGCGGAAAACTTGGAAGAAAAGTTGATCCTGCTGGGAGCGCTGTGGCGAACCCGGGTTTTATTGACGACCGCGCTCTGAGTTGTGCCGAAAAAGCTATCGAGAAGAGGAGGAGGCGGAGGGATCAACACGTTATCAATCTTAGTGAGGTACAGGGGCGTAGCAGAGTGAGAATTTTCATAATAGCGTAGAGTAGGAGAAGAGTTCATGTGAGGCTGAAATAAAGCAAAAAGAAATGCGGAGAGTTTATCAAATACGCATTGTATATAACAAGCATTAATAGCCAAAACATATGAGCATTAATGGCTAGAGTGCAATGAAAAATTAACGAACTAAAAACATTATAAAGAATAGAAGGAATACCTAGTGTCAAGCAAAATATACAGGACATTTTTTGAATAATCAAAAGGAGAAAATATATTACATAGAATTAGAAGAATTATATTGGAAGCAATTGAAGATGCTAATACTACTCTCACTATTTTAACAGCTGTGTCTTAGGATATATAATTCTGAAATACAGAACTCTGTACCGTGTGTCCCTTTTCGGTAGAGCGAGCTTATGCTTAGAGGGAAATCGACTTCCATCACTCCCAACACACAGAAAAAAATCAACACGAAGACAAAGTGAATTTCTAGACAAATTTTTGCATCAAATTACTGTAATAAAATATCAATCTCTCAGTAACCTTTCTTGTTGATTCAATGCAGAATTGCCGAAAATTTCACAGCAAAACATGACTAAAAATCGAAAAAACTACAACACTTAAAACCAGAGTCACGCAAAGTGGCAAAGATGTTGAAGGTGAAAACCAAAGCTGTAAGTTCAAGTTCGTTATGAACAAAGATGGGCATTCCCAATTGATACCATCTCTGGTCGAGAGCAGAAACCGATAAGCAGATTCATGCTCATATGCGGTGAAATAAGCTAAATCAGTGCTAGAAAATCAGACAACTGCGAGCAGCAGGCGAGTGTCGTGCACTTCGGTAAAGCAAAGAGAAAGAGAGTTACCATCAAGCATAGCGAATGGCAATCCTGCTACTTGAAGTGGGAAGGGGTGCAGCTTAAAGCCCCTAAACCTGCAACAAGAGTAAGGGAAGACAAATATTAGGTCCTGACTGATTTTGATATTGATCGGCCAATCGAACACGTATTACGATACAGGGCTCTGTATCGAACGTGTTGAGTGAACTCAGACTCCCACTTGAACCTTACACACACGACCGATGCTCCACCACTAGCAAGCGAATCGACATTGGCTCATTTAGTTCGACAATCTAGAGTTAGATTTTATTGAAAAATCACTTTAGATTGTTGTGCAATGAGTCTGGAAAATTAAGAAAGGCAGCCAAACGACATCGCAGCATTGTGGTCGGAGACAGCAGCGTGGCGAGGGCAATGAATAAGGAGTTGGCAAACTATGATACACCGACACATATTTTTTAGATCCAATCTAGTTAATAACATGGAATAGCAGTACGATACGGCATTATAAGTCCTAAATTTTCTGTGTGAGATGCAATTAGAACAAAAACTAATTATTAATTTAGTGATTTCTGCGAAGCATCGAGTTTTTCAACAGATTAAATTACTTGAAAATTTTTACTGACAGGCTCCCATTTCCAAGTAGAGATCCCACTACAGGCAAGTAAACAACAATAATTTCAACGTTACGAGTTACGCCTTTCGATCTGACATGCAATTAAGCAAATAGCGGAGAATGTAATCAAATAAGCTCATTCCCGAACTAATGTGTAAACGGGTTTTGAGACTTGATAAAATAATAATGAAATAAATCTATTTATTATTATAAATCCTCTCTCCGCATGCATGGACATTGGACAACAATAAACAATGACAAGTTAGCGTAAATATCGTACATTAAAGTTACAAATGAAATACGGAAATTGTTGCACAGGCTGAAGACGAGGGTGAGAATGCTATTTTTAGAACATGAACATAGGAACAAGTAAGAGATTATCTGATATTTCCTTGCATGCATCTGGTGATAACAATCATATATCCTGCTGGTGGGCTTTTCATATAGTATAATACAACTGATTATGATGAGTTAGTTCAAGAGGTGCGTTGAATTAATGCTATGTGAATTTCGACTTCTTTAGTCAAAGCGAGAAAATTTGAATCACTTTATACAGGTCTAGTAAGGGCAGCGAATTCAGCGTGATAAGGCCCAGAGAGCGCAAGAACGAAATGCTCAGAGATAGATTATTGAAATTCATACAGTGTGTGTGTTCTGACAAGCGAACGTTCGTAAAAAGAAAAGTTATAAATATATAATGTATGTTTGCGAGTTTTCTGACCGAAACGACATGCCGAGATTACTATGGATGAATTTATTAAGAAACGAAGGGTTTGTTCCTCCAATTGTAACAGGCGGAAACGGAACATTTCTGGAACCATATGGGAAATTCTTGCACCAAGAATTTATTTTATTTATTTTTCAAGAAATTTTTGAGTGCTTCATCTGAAACGAAGATTCCGATAATTGGAAGAATCCCGGCGTAATCTTCAGGTACTGAACCTGAAATTTCATTTAATGGGAAAATTTCATTCCATGCGGAAATTTCATTCAAAGTGATTGACCGAAAAGAAAACACATGATCATCAGGTCCCAAAAATACTTCCGTGCTGAAGGGAATAATAATAACAGTTTTTATAAAGAAAGAAAAAACTAAGCATGAACGCAGCGCATCAAGTCTCACCTCCCACATGTTGGGGTTCCAGGAGGGGAAGATGCTGGTGAAGGCAACGGGTTCCTCGCCCTGGTTCACCCTCAGGATCACGGTCTTCTCAAGGGACCTGTCCGTGGGGTCCGTTTTAACGTAGTCCTGGAAAAAATAATTCAATACAGTAACCATTATTTCAACATTTAACAGGATAAACCACCTCCGCGTGGTCTATTTTAAAGCGGTCCTGCAAATAACTACCCTTTTTAGTTAACATTATTATAATATCTAACAGGATAGAAAACACACATACGAAACAACCCCCCTTCCCCCCGAATTGTCAATAAAATTTCACCTTGTTCCGACTTGAAACGGAACCACAAAAATTAATTTGAACGAAATCAGAGACAATTTCTACACGTAGTTAGATATAACTACGCGTAAAGAAACTCGTGTACTATCGCTTGGCGGGCAGCAACAAGTGGAGGAAATAATCGGAGTAATGTGAGTAAAGGATGCCACTCACCTGGGCCATCTGCCAGGACTTTTGTTTTTCCTCATCGCTGGATCCCTTGCCGATCCAAACGTAGATTTCATCTCCCGAATCGAGCACCATGACGTCATCTTCGTTCAGATCCTGAGGGATTGAAGTGAGTTCAGTAGTGAAGGCAGCAAATAGAGAATTATAAAGAAAATTAGGCTACATGGAGGAGATAAGACTTTGAATGAGCCTCAATGAAAAGAAGAATTCGGGAAGCGGTTAAAAAATTCCGAAATCGTACCTAAAATTTTAAAGAGTTTTTGTACGACAAGGAGACATGATAAAACCGATTAGCAATACAAGTACCTATTACTCAACAGACATTCGAGCCTACTGACAAAGATCAATATTCGATGATGCGACTCAAAGTCTTCGCGGAGTAAAGAGACATTTTACTTTACTCGAAGTAAATCATCCAAAAATAATCGACCTGGAACTTGGTCCGACGTACCTTTTGAATAGAACACCCAGCACCTCCAAGTTCGCATAAACTGCATTTGCAAATGGCACTGCATTTGCTTTGACGACACCACCCGCCAAATTCAAGTCGCCCGCCCCAACACTAAACATTTAACCATCCTGCACGCACCTCCTGGTTGAAGAGCGAGACTTCGTTGACGCGGAGGACGCCAGCTGGCGACACGCTGCAGTGGAAGAGGCGAGGCGACAGCAAAGGCGTGTCCAGGTCGCGGTTGGTCTGGTAGTCGCCAGGGCCGCCCAACGCCGACCAAAATCCTTCATCCTCTTCACCCTCCGCGATCGTGACTTTCGGTCGCCCGGGGGATACGAGCTCGCAAACATTCTCCGCCATGGCCTTTTCATCGTCACTTGCTCCCTTGCAAGTATAAGTTGGTGTTATTACGCAGGAGATAATGAATACTTGAGCAGCCAAACGTTGGGTGCTTTATTATTATGAGGAGCAATGCAAACTCTGGTAATGAAGAAATGTGAACAAAAAACAAAAACGTAAAAAGCTCTAATTTGCATGAAAATTTTTTTACAGGGTCCTCGACTAACGATTTACTTGATAAATCAAAGTTTAGATCACTTACTTTGCCGATCCAGACGTAAGTTTTGGCAGGAGTCTCGAGGACGAAGACATCGTCGGAGTTGAGGGAGGCGGTGACCTCAGGGCGCTGTTCCGCCCGTACGTCGTAATCGCATGTTCCTCGCACCTGAGAACACGCGGCCATATTATGATTGAAACATTAACTGAAAATTCATTACTCTTTTTCTAGGTGGTTGAATTTTTCTTGAAATAACCCAATAGCATTGGCTTAAATATTATATTTTACGGTGAAAGCTATAAATGTTTTTTTTTATTCAAGATATTTGTTCCATCACTTCTCAGGGAAAATAGACGAGAATTGTAAGTATCCAATTCATGCCAATTAATAAACAAATTTAACTCAAGATACCAGATTCTTAACACTTCATGATTCTATGCAACAGAATCGCAGACCATTTAAATATTTTCTTCACTAATCAAAAGTTGTTCAAAAGAAGTTCTAGCAGTGAAGAGGAGAGCTGAACATTTGTACTGCAGTATAAGCCACTCGCCTGGAACAAACGCGTGCCGTCGACGTCGTAGGTGTCGTGGTCGTGGACGTTCTTGAAGCCCGAGGCTTTGCCCCCCATGAAGATCACCATGCGACCTGCAAGGATTCATCAACATTAAATGCTCATGAACATTAATTTAAAAAAAATACGTCATAGGATTCATCAACATTAAATGCTCATGAACATTAATTTAAAGCAAATAAGTCATAAGTTTCATCAACATGAAATGCTCATGAGGATTAATTTAAAGAAAATAAGTCATAAGATGGAACAGCAATGCACAAAATTACAATTAGATGGAAAATAACTGCAAAAATTCTAACGTGATTTTCGTGAGTTGATTGGTTATGAAATTTAAACAAACATCAAGTCATAAAAAGGAGCAGCGATTAACATAACTGTAAAGAACCAGCAGAATTACTGCAAACATCATAACGTGTTTTTATAACGAGTTGATTGAGTGCTATCATAATATCGTTGAGCTCCGTTATTAAGCCAGCATACCTGCCAGAAGTAGACGATGTACTTCTCGCGTCCCTCCACCTGGTAGATGTACTACATCAACGTACCTGCCAGAAGTAGACGATGTACTTCTCGCGCCCCTCCACCTGGTAGGTGTACTTGAGGACGTACGAGTCGCCACCGAAGAAGAAGCCAAGAGTGGACTCGTCGACGGGCTGCAGCTCGAAGTCTTCCACGCGGAACTTCTCGATCTGTGGGTATTATTCAGCATTATATAATATATTATTCAGTATTATAGCTGCAAATTTTTCAACAAGAGACATGCCCGGGGACAGATTTGATCCATTTCCTTTTTTCTTTCACTTTAGTGATGTATTTATCTCGATGAATCGAGGAAAAGCTCTACATCAAACCTATTCATTTTACCGATAACTACTGGCGATAAGCGATCAATTTTAAACATCGAGTAAACAATTTAACATCAAATTGACTGAATCAAGGATTTCTGGGTGAAAACATTATGCGATAACAAGTATGTCCATCATAGGAAATATGCAACGTAAGATGACAGAGCAACGTACTGTGCCGGAGCCATCGTCAGGCATGAAGCCGAACGCAGGGCCGGCGTTCTTGGCGAGCAGACGTCGTTTGCCGGCGTGCAGGCTGGCGACGTTGAACGGCGCCTCAGGTCCTGACGCTGTCAATTGGTTGAAATTATTTTCATAGGTTTTATGAATACTTTACTTACTTTCTACACCTAAGAATACATATTGAATGTAGTGTCATTCGTGGAAATGAGCAATGATCATCTTGCCCCACGTTTTATAATGATGTCTAATAGGTTTTGCCTCACTAATTACATCATTGCTTTTAAACGTGCATAAATTTACCGTCAATATAGGTACCTTTCAATTATTAAAAGTAACAATTGACCTACATAAAATCTGGAACAATTGTAATACTATTCGCCATTCCGATTAGGCACTCAACATAAAAGATTAAGGTTAAGGTTAATTAAGGACCAGGCCATTAACCAGCAATAACCCTGAATGGTTATTGCAGCCCTGGTTATTGTCTCACCGGCAATCTGAGACTGAGTGTAGACTCTGCCGAAGCCAATAGTGGACTCCGGCTCCTTCCATGACTTGAAGTATTGCTTGAAGACCGTAGGTTCGGTACCCTCACAGATGCGCTCCACTTTGGTCCACTTGGGGTATCCCTGGCGTTCCAAGTACTTCGTAGCAAGCTCCATGGAGCGAACTTTCTCAGCACGACTAGACTCGCGGCCGATCCACACGAACAGTCCAGAGCCGCCCGTGTCAAGCAAGAAGCAGTCCTGACCACGTCACAGTGAAACAAAAATTTACCAAACATTGTTTTGGATGAATTTTTATTAATAAATTCGGATATGTTCGGATTGACAGGAAGCTAGTCTTTTCCTTGTTAACATCAGATAAATGACCACATGAAGTCCCAAAAAACATTCTTTGCGATGGATAAAAAATGAAATAATGAACTGATAGCATAATTCAGCTTAGGATTTAATGCATACTGTAAAAAAATCCGACTACAAATGAAATTGCGCGGACATTTTAGAAAATAAGAATATATGTGGAATCACTTTTCAACAATGTAGCCTAAAAGAAGGCCAACAAAGTAGCAAGAAGATATTGATTGAGGTCTTATGACAGCTGTGCAAGAACCTGGAATATTTAAGGTCGTAGATACAAAGCGAGCGGAGGAAAAACTTCATGACTATACATTTAAAACACGAGAGGTAGTAACTACCAGATGCGCTTCCACAAACTGCGTTCGAGTTATCATAAAAAATAGCTGAAAGAACGTTTAGGATTATAATTAAGAAATACGAAAGTGAACTCCTGAGTAATTATGCTGAAGATCCACCTGCGTGTCCAAGACGAGAAGGCAGAGAAATAAGTAACAAAATAGTAAATAGAGAAGTGCTAATTCCAGTTGCTTAGAACAAGCGTGAATAGGTTTCAGTGAGAGATAATGAAGACTCGCATTGTTTACTTCATTATGTGTATATTAAATGAAGGCTAACAACACAGGGTAAAATTTCAAAGAATAATTACAACCTGAAACGTTTAAGGTTTTTCTTTCGAATGTATAGCATACAAAATAATCGAGCAGGCTTTGCATTAGAGATAATGGAAGATAAGAAATGCAAATTGAAAGTTTCCCATTTGATAACTGAACTCCTGATAGTTGCAATGCACCACAAGTTGCATGCTCAAGAAACATGAGTGAAGAGAGTCAATCAATTAAAAAGTTAACATGCAGGCAGACAGAGAACCTTCAACGGTAAAATACAACCTCAGAACAACGCGATGCTACATTACCAGCTACAACGCCACACAACCCACCTGGCTGCCCTCTTCCTGGGGAGGGGGTAAATAGAGGGGACGGTGAGAGGGGAACAAAATGCGTAACATAAACAATAATCCCAAGATGTAAAATGAGCTAATTAAATAAACACAAACTGTATCAAACGCATTGATTAGTTATTATGCACGCATATATATTATTTTGTGCTACGAACAAATGTGCGAGTAAGAAACGAAGCAAATAATAAATAAAGTGATTAAGTAATGCACGTAAGAAAGAGAAAGGATGGAGGCAGAGACTCCGCTCAGACTCTTACCCCTGAGTTGAGGTGGCTCTGGGACAAGGGCTTCTGAGCAACCTGCTCCGACTGCACTGAGCCGCCTTCCTCCCAGACGCGGTGCAGGGACACCACCTTCTGCTCACAGGTGAGTCGTGAGCAGAACAGACATTACATTGCCACGCATCTATGGAGTGTCACGAATCTACACTGCAAATTCCCATTCAATTGTTTTTTCAATAAATGCATATGAGTCGTTCGCAGAACAGACATTACATTGCCACGAATCTATGAAATGTCACGAGTCTACACTGAAAATTACCAATGCTTTTCCAATAAATGCATGCTCATCTTGAATATATAATGCGCTTCTTAGGCAAAGGGTTATTCTCAATCATCCACACGAATAAAGCCAGTGAGTGAAAGAATGTCTTTCAAAAATAAAATCAAGAATAAAAAACATAAAATGCACCATATAAATTATACCGAATTCCTGGACCAGCGTTCAATACGTCAGCTTGAACATGGCAACCTTCCTCATAAACATTTCATGTCAGCACCGAACTGCCTTCGCGTTGCCAGTCATGTGTAAAGAGAACCGCGAGTCTGATTGGTGGATTTAGCTTAAAAAGTCCTCAGTGATTTGCTCGGTCAATCGGTCGACGGAGTTAAAAACTCATAAATATTATTCACAGTACGGCCCCTGACCTCCTGGGATTGCTCGTAGGCGCTGTCGTCCTCAGAGCTGTCGGGGGCAACGTCGTCCAGCGACCCGCCGCCCAGCGCGTCGAAGAAACCAGCGACCTCCCCGCCACTCGCTGTCTCGTCTGGGCCCGTGTTCAGTAATTAGTTTTTACTAGGATTATTGTTACCGGTGTTACAAGTTCTGGGTCCGTGTACAGAAGTAATTAGTTTTTACTAGGATTATTGTTACCGGTGTTACAAGTCTCCAATTTTGCGTCATTGTGGCAGCAGCATTATGAGGGACTGAATGAACGAACTTTCCCTACATTTAGGAATTTAATTTACTCTCTGTTACTTACAATACCTTCTTTATGAATTTTTTTTAATCACCATAAGCTCAATTTAAATACATTATTCAATTCAGTCAGGAGTAATAATCAACCAAAACCACAACAATTATTATTTACATATCATTTAAAAAATAAATACGTACCCATTATTAAAATATCACCCGGTAAAATAAATATGGACCATCTGCCCCCATTTTTGAACTAAAACACGAATATTTTGTGCATTTATTTCTCAAATATTAATATGTAATATAATATTACTAGTCCTGGGGCCATACTTTCAAAACTCGCTAAGTGAACGTAAGTTCTTACGCTCTATTTTCTTGTCTGTGATTGGTGGATTTTGCTTGAAAGGCCGTCAATGAACGTAAGTACTTACGCTCTATTTTCTTGTCTGTGATTGGTGGATTTTGCTTGAAAGGCCGTCAATGATTGGCTGATGAACTTACGATCTCTTAACTTTTTTTGAAAGTATAGGGCCTGGAATATTTCTCGACCTCTCAGTTGCTCTCACCGATGATGATGACTTTGGCCTTGCCGGCGTGGTCCTCGTCCCTGATGCCGTTACCGGCCTGGATGGCCTTAAGGCGCTCGATGCGGCGGCAGGTCGGTCCCATGTACACGTACACCGCCTTACCGGAGTCCAGGATGAAGCAGTCAGACTGGTTCATGGACGACACCGAAAGCTCAACCTGCAAGGAAAAACTAGAATTAGCTGCATCTCTAATTCATGATTTCCAGTTTCCTTAGAGTAAATTTTCCTTTACCTGTTCCGACAAACTAGAATAAGCAACATTTCTAATTCAAATTTAAACTTTCCTTAGAGTACGTAACAAGTTTCATCGACCTTTCCGGATAAACTAGAAAGAGCTATGTCCATAATTCATAATTATTTCCTCTGAATTAATTTCTTCTCGTTAGAGTAACAAGTTTCAAAGACCTGTTCAGATAAAATAGAATGAGCTATGTCCATAATTAAGAATTTCCTTGGTATAATTTTTTCCAAGTCTTCCCGTGGCTAGGACGCGTGTACTCGCCTGACTGACTCTGACGTTCCTCCTTCCCTTGACGTGGAAGAGACGTGCGGGGTACGGCGCGTCGGGGTCCACGTGGGTGAAGCCTGACGCAACACCCCCCTTCAGGTACCGCACGCCCCCCTTGAACCTGGCCGGGGGGACACGATCAGCATGGACGATAGACACGATCAGCATGGACGATAGACACGATCAGCATGGACGATAGACACGAAGACTCGTGCCCCTGGACCTCCCTGTGCTGGACCGGCACGCCTCCCAGGGAGTCGTCCAGCTCGACCGCTTTGATGGCGCACGCTCCAGCCTCATCCTGGTGCAGCGAGATAATGTCATCCACTTATAGGAGAAGCTCCAACAACATACGCCTGGATTAAAATCATCTAACGTTCACCTATAGATTAATACCGAAAATCATCCACGCATTAATTAATACCAAATAATATCATCCACATAAGAACTGCCTGATGGACAATCATCAACGCTCCAAACGACCTCTTGAAATATACAAAGAAGCATTGAGCTGTATAGTATTAAAATCAATAATAATATATCGATAATGAAACTTTTACTCGATGTTACTGATGGCGTCAGGACCGCCGAGGGCAGCAGTCTCACCTGTGAGGTCTCGGACCCGAGCCAGAAGTGTACGTCCCAGTGCGTCCGTCCCGTACCTTCCTCCTTCTCCGTCTGGGGAACATGCAAGATATTCGTAATTTGCATCAATATAATATAAATATAATACTTTTCACAGAAATATATAAAAATAATCAAGAAATATATATTGTTAGAAATTCCGCGTCAATTTTGGTTACGGATGCATACTTATTCTTTTTGATGGCCTGTGCGAGATAGAAATTTTGGCTGGAAGACGATGAAAATCTACGAAAAAGATATATAAAAAATAATCAATATATTGCAGGTAACTCCGCGTCAGTTTCGGTTATGCATAGATGCTCACTTATTCTTTTCGATGGCCTGTGCGAGATATATGTAAATTTTGGCAGGAATTTAAGACGACGAAAATCTATGAAAAAACTGCAAACATTCTCGCTTCGAAGAACGAGTTTAGAGCAAGCAGTAATTTGAGTATACTAGTGAACTATAGTCTTTTATAAGTAAAAAAATACAAAACTGAAATTCGAAAGTGAGCACTAAAAATAAAGGTTCATATTGGAGCACGTGTATAGGATTGACATTTATAATGCATGCACAAAAATTGTTTTTGACCAATTGCAGAATAACACTAGATGGATTAAGTGAGAGCAAAAACTCGTCATACTGAACGGTAAAAACCTGATGAATCGGACACGATGAAACAGGATGGAGTGCGTGATAGGTGAATTTAAAAGTAAAAAAAACTGCTTAACATCGGGCAACGCGAGGAGAAGACAAAAACAATTGCATATTTCAGCTTATTTAACAACAACTCAAAACCATTAATGTATCATCGGTGGTAAATTGACGTGCATCATGATTTTATTAAAGGTATACCGGTACCAGCATTTTTAGGACACTCAAATTCAATATCCAAAAATTAATTCAGACATTACTCGCGTAATCACTTACGTAGAGGACGATGTAGGAATCTCCTTCGTAGAACTGGCCGTACTTCTCGCGGGGATAAGGCACCACAACGAAGTTCTGAAAGAAACCATCCTTATTAGTGAGGTCTTCGAACAGAACTTTCAGTATAATGAGACAGTTCTGAAAGAAAACATCCTTATTAGTGAGGTCTTCGAACAGAACTTTCAGTATAATGAGACATTTCTGAAAGAAAACATCCTTATTAGTGAGGTCTTCGAGCAGAACTTTCAGTATAATGAGACAGTTCTGAAAGAAACCATCCTTATTAGTGAGGTCATCGAACAGATCTTTCAGTATATAATTAATGAGACATTTTGATGTCACCAATCGTTGTGTAGTCAATTAACAAAACTTTCACAACAATGACATTTTGATCTCAAAAACCGTTGTTATAGTGAGGTCAACTCTTAGCAATTTCTTAGCAAATATAAATATAGAGCTAACGAATTTATAATTCGAAACACCCGAATTTGCATAATGAGCGGTCGAAATTCTGATCTGCTTAATTCGAATTTCTACAACTGACAGGTAGATAGTAGATTATATGTCATTATCTTTTAAAGGGTCAAATCAAGCAAATCTATTTTTTTAACGAATTACTATTCGGTAACTCATTATAATACGACATTTTTCGATTCTCTGCGAGATTGAAATCCAGGTTGGGAACATTTTCATTGAGATGAACGGTAAGATTTGATTAATGAGCCAGAGTGAACCCAACACACGAGTTCTAATTCACGAGCTGCAGTCAGGCACCAATTCAACCAGTACACGCGCCTGAGAAAACATGTAGCACGCCTCAAATATACTGAGTGAGGCAGGGAGCTTCCCAAGCCCGGTCGTTGGAAAGCGCAAGCGAAGTTGAGATTTTGTTCGTTCAAAAATAAGCAAAACTGGCATTTGTCGTACATTCATAAAATGGGAAACTGTCGATCTATAACACGGTAATGATGGGCTATTAAAAATCGAAGAAATAAAAGAGACCGAAAAGCGATCACGTATTATTTATTATTACTAAAATGTTGGCATCATTTGTATCATGTATTCAAAGGAATCTAAATTGTTCAATTCGCGGAACAAATCTGGGAGGCGTTGAGAGAAATCATAAATCGACTTATTATATCCTACATAGTACGACATGGCAAGCAAGTGTGCACAATGTCTGTCAACAATCAACGTGCATGCGGAGGGCGAGCTCGTCACTGTGGCATATTAGCGGATCATATAGCGGGTGGAGCGCCGTAACAATGCCTGAAAAAGCTAGCAGCATAAAAATAACACGAATATTTCTGACCCATGCATGTGCATATTTATTATTTATTTGCAATGAGACCATTCGATGTAATAAGTGACATCAGAAGACATGCAAAAGGATCAAGAACGTGAAAAATGATGAAGAAAGAAGGTACAAGATCAAGATTTTACGTTTTTAGTATTTACAGCACAAATTCAGGCATCCACTGTCAAAATTACGTAGTTCTGATGGAAGAAACTATAACAAATGTATATACATACGATCAGATTAGCATGCTAATCATGTGCGCAAAAAAACAAGGACGAGTGTCGCAGTCCGGTTGTCATGAGACGGACACAGGAACTATAATTTGTTGCCTTACTGAGGTGCTTCTTCTTCTAAAACGCGGCGCCTCGGCGGGGGAAAAAACACGGCGCATACATCTACGGTAGAATTCGTGCGATGAACTGCCCGTGGCACTGTGCAAAGGGGGAGAAATCGAGACGTTTAACATGCACTTAATCGATAAAAAAATCCAGATTAAAACCAGAAGGGGCGCATCAGCCAAGACTCCACGGATGAGACGTTTGCTGCGATGCATTAAAAAAAGGCATAGAACTTCACAGTGCTCACAAAAATTGCTTTTGTCAATTCAGAGCACCGCGTATATTTTTAACAGCGCAAGTACTACAATAAAGTGAGTGAAAGAGAAGCTCGCTTGTTCAAGCGCCCTTTGAAGCTAACTTCAGTTACCCGTGAACGCTTCAATTTACAAACGCCGCTCTGTCATCGAGCAACATCTTAAATTTTATTAGACATCGACGTCTGCAGACTGTGCAAAAAGTTGTTTCGCAGAGACCTTCAGCAGAGAATTGACGTATCTTGTGAAAACAAAAATGTTTTTAATTTCATTGCAATTTATTAAAATAAAATCAGAATGGATGCAATATTATTAATAAGACAAATTAACGCTTCTCAGTGATATAAACTACCACGATTCCAGAACGGGACTTGAAGCAAAGCTGGTCAGGCAAACCACTATAGCACAAGCAGGCCGTCAGATGCAAGCAAGCACCCGCGCAACGTAGTTGCCAAGACACGCTCAACTGACGTCGAGTAACCGATGGTTTGCATCAGTGGGAGACTGAACACTCACGACCGAATGGACAAAAAACCCCAAGCTATCTCCGTGCGATTCTTTTTGCCTATCTCACGAGAAATCATTTCCTAGACACAAGCCGACATCAATTTAGCGCGACTTAATGAGCAACGCAGTAGTGAACTTGGCTGTGATGTGAAGCAGTGACGACGCATGCAGTTAAGTAGCATTCGCTTGAACTTGTTACACGTAATACAGTAAATAAAATCACATTTCATTCTTGTAAGAAAAATAATAAAATCGCCATCCAGCATCAGCATTCGTTAGAATTAGCGAGCAATACTATCTTACGGACTGATGCTTAATTAGACTGAAACGAATCCCTCATTGTGGAACTTTCATCGCTAAATTTAGTTTGAAGTAAATAATTAAACTCATTCGGAAGAATGAGCGAAATATTGAAGCAGTTCAACTGTACTTCATCGGGAAGATACAAGGAAATATCTTTGAGACCCAGTCGTTTCACGTTATATACCTACTAAAGCAGAGACCAGATACGGACGCGGTCTCTATAGTACGTACAATAAATGGTTGAAGCCGTTTCTAAAATGGGAAAAGTTCTTGTAATTTTTAACGAAGAAATCTTTAAACGTTTAGATTTTTAATCTTTACATCCGTACAATTTTGTTTCAACTGGCATCATTTACTGTATACTTCATGCGCGCAACTCACACCAGCACGTAAAGTCGTTAAACCCACGCGTTAACCAAGTTCGCCTCTTTGTCAGCCTTTCTACCTTACGAGGCAATAAAAGCGTTCATTATTAAAGGTCAATAGAACTATGTATTTAAATTCTCTCTATTTTCCGAGTTAGCGCAAAATTTCTCATCTTCACTGCAGACAGCGGCTTATTTTTCACTAATAGATAAACCGTTCGCTGCCGACAGGAGAAATTCAGTGCACTGCGAACAGTGTCCACCGGTCTATTCTGATCATTTACACTGTTCATGATTATTTGCAACTACGATCATTTAGTTTCTTACTCAAATATTGGCTGGCTCGAAAATACGTTCGCACATTGAACAAAGCCATAAAACTAAAGTGTAAGTCG
This sequence comes from Hyalella azteca, assembly GCF_000764305.2. Classification (NCBI taxonomy): domain Eukaryota; kingdom Metazoa; phylum Arthropoda; class Malacostraca; order Amphipoda; family Hyalellidae; genus Hyalella; species Hyalella azteca. Next base: position 520,483 of record NW_025945320.1, read on the forward strand.
ATAAAATTATTTAATTAATAAAGAGCCTCATCTTCACTGCAGACAGCTGCAAAGAGCGGTTTAATTAACCTCTCTACCTTACGAGGCAATAAAAGCGTTCATTATAAAAGTTCAATAGTCCCATTGCTTCGCTTCTGGTAATTTGCCAAGAAACCTGCCTTAACATGCCGTCAGATCTTCCTGTAGATACGGGACAAAGTGAAATAACTTTATCTGGCATGACCGGAGCTAATTTCTTGCAGCCTTCTTTAATTAGCACCTTCTCGTGAGCCTTAGATACAAGACGTTCCTAGATATTCATTGCTTCATCTAATCATTACTCATTGAGGAGACTTCATCTAAAAATATGTTTTATAGTTGCTGAAATTATTACTGTAGAAGAAATTATTGCCTTCACTAATCAGACAGCTAAATTTTGTACACTTACTGCAAAGAAGAGACAAGTGCTCTTATATATTAGTATATTCTACGCCAGAATAAAAGCACGCAAGCGGTACGAAGCCTCTTGCATCGGAGCTGTCGTTAGGAGAACAGACGATAGCAATTAAATTCTAAATATACTAATCGAATACAGATAATCAAGAAGTTGCCAAAAACATCACCAAAATGCTTAATACATGTCTGAATTCCTCTCGGCTTGGTGCTGACAGGCAACGTTGCACAGGCAGGATTAGACGACATTCAGGATTAATGTCAGGAATGGGATTAAATTGAATTATTCGCGCTATAAAAAACGAAATGAGTGGATGGCTACGAGGGAGACCCTCGACCTTCCGAGGGGAAGCTCCGAAATAGAAGGGCCTGGTCCGGCATTTTATTGTAAAAGAGATCTCAGCAAGCCTGTCTTTAGCACTATACATAGCAGCAAAACCCTGCAGCAGTTTCATCCTATGTGTGTTCTATTTTATTTAGAAACTGCCGGCTCGGACCCCAGTGTGTTTCGTAATTACGTAACAACATTTTCAACCAGTGGTGCTATTGGCAGATTCGTTTTTATAAATACCAATTTCCATCAAAATTATTGGCAACTATATTTTTTTCAGAAACTGTTATGAGGGAAAAAGGCCGAACACTGAAAAGTCTGAATTTCAGTTTTGTTAGTGAATAATAAAGTATTGAAGCTGTGTGGAGGTCGTACAAGTGGCTGCTTTGGAACAAGAAGCTTTGTGAACAATTGCCCATAAATGATTGAAAAATATACTCATTAACAAAGGCCAAACTCAGTCCAAATACGCACCTAAATTTCTAAAGCGAAAATTTGATTTGTCACACCATGCACATTTCAAACATTGAAAGTTTCAGCCAATCCCCACTCAATTAGGCAAATAGAATATTTTATAATATTTAGAAATAAATAAAATATTTGTTTTTTAGTTCAATAAAAGAAAATAATGATGTAGCGTTAGCAGGTTCCACGACCCACTTGGGCCATCTCAATTTTTTTAATTAGCACAAAAGCTTGCTCCGTTTAGGTAGGTTTATACATAATTTCGAGTGCAGGTCTAAACTCACGTTGCCATTTAAGTGGCCTGTAAACAAATAAAGTTTTGACGGCGAAGAGGAGATAAGTTATCTGATAAAAGCTGCAGGGATGACAGGCAGGAACAGATAAAGCTAAGTTGAGTCATGTATGTAGAGTTTCACAACACTCGTGCAGGATGAATGGACCAGGATTTTAAACATAAATGAATGCATGAGCATTTAGCGGTAATTGCATACTGCATTAAATAGTCACCCTTCCTAAAAGATTAAAATGGAAAACTTATTTAAACTTATACTGTGAATATAATTAGGTATATTAACTGAAGAAACCATGACGCGAGTTGTTGGGGGACGATGTTGCTCAATGGCTTGCAAGTTGCGTTATTTAAGATGACGACAACAGTCTATGAGTCATGTCCAGATATTGGATTAATATACTATCCAGCGAGCTCTCATTCTGATGAATATAAATTCTAGGATCGACAAAGCTGAGACATCAACGATATAAGCAATGCAAATTCCTTTACTAACAATTGATCTAGTAGATACAAGTGTCTCGCAAATACACAAAACCTAAAAATGTATAATATTTAGTGGATAAAACCCAACAACAAGCGTAACGAGATGATCTCATCGGCTTGCAGGGCTCGATGTCAGCGGTTCCGTTTAATCCTTGCACGCATGACGAGTTAGACTGTTAGAGTGAAATGTTTTCTACCAGAGTTCTTGCAGCGTCGAGGAGAGGTGTGCAACCAGCTTATAATGGCGCTGTTGCATTCCATTTGAGTGACGTCTCAGACACATACGCAGCTGCAACCGAAGCAGCAGGTGCAGCAAACGGTGCAGCAACTGCTGCAAACGGAGCAACAACAGCAACAAACATAGCAGCAGCTGCAGCAAACGGTGCAGCAGCAGCAACAAACATAGCAACAGCTGCAGCAAACTGAGCAGCAGCAACGGCAAAGTTAGCAGCAGCATCGACAAAGTTAGCATTAACTGCAGCAAATTGAGTAGCAGCAGCAAACGATGCAACAGAAACAAACTGAGCAGCTGCAGCAGCAGCGAACGAAGCACCTGCAGAATGAAATGCAGCAGCAACAGCAGATCAAACAACAGCAGCAAACAGAGCAGCAACAGCAGGTGAACCAACAGCAGCGAACAGAGCAGCAACAGCAGAAGCAGCGACAGCAGGCAGCAAAGGAAGCAGCAGCAGCAGCCAGCAGCATCAAGTTCCCAGCTAGCCTCTCACAAAACAAAGCTCGACGAAAATAGCGAGGCAGAGCGCCACTCAAAATACTGCCACAGCAGGGAAGGCTCAACACGAGAGTTCTTGAAACCTGCGGCGGCCAACAGGAGTAAAATAAATATTATCACCTACTAAAACGTTTAAACTTGAAGACATTTCTAGAGACGCATGATGAACCACAAATATCCAGGCTATATATGGAAACAAAAAGGTGACATTTTCACATTTACTTATACAGCAATTATCATGCGATTAAATAGATTTACAAATAAATTCTTTCTGAAAGCCAGGACAGCATGGCACGATTCATCAAAATATTAATTATATAATAAAGAGGCTGCACTAAATCAATACTTTAAAAATTAAGTCGAGAAATAAAAATGTAACCTTTGAACACTCCTCTGTAAAAAAATGAATTTTCAATACATACACCACACAAAATAAATGTAATATCGATATATAAATGGCTTTGCAACTGAAATAAATTATGTCATAATCCTACTTGTTTCATCATTAGGAAATGAAACCCTAAAACTACACGAGTTGATTCCACGTATTGAAGAACGCGGTTTTCCTCGGCCCTTATCGTTCGCCGTTAGCAGTTACGAAATATCTTGTGTTCGGGCATCCGTTCGTTAACGGATACCGTTATCTCCAGCATAATAACCACACCGAAGGTAGTATAATAACTCGACAAAATCATTCTGCAGTTTGTTCTTACATTGCCTTTTAACCTTGTGTTTCTTAATTAAACAAACAAGAACAAGTGCTAATTGCAATAAATTGTTTACTAACAACAAACATTCTTGGCCAATTTGGCCGATCTATATCGCCGGAAATCAACACAAGTTGAGCAGTTGATACGGACGTGAGAGCGTCAAGTCAGTTCCAGGCGATGCAAGCACGTCACCGTCTCGGCGGCTCGCATGGAAGTTGACCTTGGCAGCAGTCATGACAGAGCTAGCGGCAGACTCTGGTCTATCAGGAGTCATGGCAGAGCTAGCGGCAGACTCTGGTCTATCAGGAGTCATGGCAGAGCTAGCGGCAGACTCTGGTCTATCAAGTCCAACTCTCCAAAAGAACAAATGAAATTAGGCAATACAACAGCCAGCTCTCAACTTTCAATATATAGCAACAATTCGATCAAAATGTAAGTTTATTGGAGTTGTTATAAAAGTCTTGTTTATGCCTTTATATTGTTCGCAATCAGTAGAAACTTGAATCAATTTAGAGTAATTTAAAAATTCCGGGCGTGGCGCGCAAGAAATGGGAGGGACTATCACGAATACAGGGTACATAGATGATGGCGAAGCCAAGATAGGCTCACGTGTTGCTCCTCAGCACCATCTCTTCTGATTAGGTTGATCTTCGTTATCTAAGGTGACAGGCGCTTCCGAGACTATCGATTGCACACTTGCAGCTCTTTACGCACCACGAGATCAGTCAGTTTGGCCAGCATAATTTCAATGTTATATGCTTCGCCTTTCTGTTACAAATACATTCGTGTCATTCACATAAACATATGGACATAAATAAAAATAAAAGCATGGGTTAATTCGCTAAAACACTTGCTTAATATCTTCGTGTGTCTTCTTGTTGTTGTTTACTTAACCTCTTCTTCGAGTTGTCTTCGACCTTCAAATCTCATGTTTCCTTCAACAAAAACTGTCAAAAAGTATTAACTTAAGCAGATGCTAAATTATTTATTATTACTATAATTTTTATTATTACCATACTATATGGAGAGACAATGGTAAAACAAAACAAATCCTCAACAAAGATTTATTAGCTACGAAAATAAAGAAGAGAGAAATAAAGCGCAATCGAATCAATAATCTGAAATCGAATTGATAAATAGAACGGAAAATAGAATTGATTGATACACTGTACGTCAGTATCAGACATACAGCAGCAAACTGTCAGAGTGTCAGTCAATAAACTACTGTATGATACAGTAGTTTAATTAATACGACACCGAGCATCCGTAAAGTAATAACAGAATTTTAGACCAAATAAATAGTAAATCGAAATATTTGGTAATCAGAATGTACAATGTTGCTCGAGAGAAAAGTTACGGAGCAGCATGCCCACGAACAGCGCCACATCCCCTTAAAAACAATAGACTTTGAATAATCAGGAAAAATTAAATTTCGTTCATATCATTTTGGGGGCCGAACATCGTGCCGTACAGGGTAATTGAGAAGGGCGTGACTAACGTCCCGTAGCGTACGTACCACGCAAAAGCTCCATCGAATGCGCTATAGATTTTTGACAAAATTCTACGCTCAAAAAAGCGTTGACTTTATAGAGGAAAATTTAAACTCAATTCATCATTGAAATTGGTAGATTACTCCAATGATTACAGATGTACAAGATGCAGGCTGACCAACATTTGGATCTCGGGCCGCTTACAATTCGGAGTCTGGCGGACACATCACACAAAACTTTCATTGTCGAAACAACTTACCTCAATTCTCCAGATTTCTAAGCCAGCACTACGACCAGCAGACTCAAATGCGGGATCCATTATAATTGAATTTGTAATGTCAACTAAACAGACAGGCTATGAACAAGGATGCTTAACAGCTGCACAGATCTTTTAACATAACCTTCCCCTACGACGTGCACCGGCACAGTGACTGCGCGGTCTGCGAGTCTGCGACTCTGCGCGATTGCGCCTTGTTCATGTCGCGATTGTCGTCCGCAGTCCGGCATTTCTCAGACTAATAATTCAAGTTCATAGAAAACGATATTCTGAACGCCCGGAATACGAAATAATCTGGTTTTCAAGCGCAGTAAAAAATAAAGATATAAATCGCATTGATATGATTTTATTGGATGAGTAGTGCCTATTGAAATTTTGTGTTTAATTTTTAAGAAAAGGTGCCCATTAATTAGAGCAATTTTTATCCGCTTTGCCGTAATTATTAATCAACTAGAATGTAAATGAACGTATCTATCTCATCAATGAGAAGTTGAGTAGCACACATATAGTTGCATTTCATATTTACAATGAATAAACCTACAATGAATAAACCGTTCTTCCAATGTTTTTTAAAGCAGGGTGGCCCAGTGGTTAAAGTTCAGAGTCTCGAAATTGGCGCAGAGAGGCGCGGGTTCGATCCCAGCTCTGTGCGACAGTTTCTGGTCAGAATCGGCAAGGAGGCCGGTCGGTTAAGCACAGCAGAATTGTAGCAGTGAGACTGAGTGAGTTGCGAGTTCGAGACCGCAAAATGCTCTGAATGTTCTGCGATGTTAAGAATCAGCGACAGGCCTACGGCCTAATAAACGCTGAAACCGCTATTATTATTATTATTATTATTAAACATCGGCACGTTGTATTGACATTTGCCGATGTTTAAAAAACATTGGAAGCACGTAATTTTAATCGTGTAGTCAGGAGTAACTGGTAACAAAACGTTAAAAACTCTAACGAGCAATGCAGTAAACAAAAATCGTAAATTATTTATTGTTAATATTGGTGGACTTGAAAATATCAATCGAACTGTTAAATTTTTTAATAATTATACGTGCATGCGATTTTATGAAACAGCTCCGCCAAGTAAACAACATTTCTATTCTCCTGAGGTTACGGTACTCTACTGAGGTTACTCAAGCCCAAGGTTGACTAGTTCAACTATGATGCGGCCCCAACGCAACTATTTCTCAACAAAAAAATTGAGCATCGTTTTATTGAACATTATTCTTGGCATTATATATGGAAGGAATGTCTATTGTTGCATGCTTCTTCATAAGAATAACATTCATGACGACAGAGCTTCATGAATATTCTTTCTCATGGCAGAGCATTCTTTCTCATGGCAGGAATACTACATTTGATTTAACATGACACCCTAGGATGACTAGTCTCATAGGTTCGTCAGGGTAGGGTTTCATTGGAGAGGTACACTGATTCTTTAAGACACTATTCTCATGGATTGGACAAGGTAGGACTTCGTTGGAGAGGTACGATGATTCCTTAGGACGACTAGTCTCATGGATTGGACAAGGTAGGACTTCGTTGGAGAAGTACGATGGTTACGCAGGACGACTAGTCTCATGGATTGGACCAGGGAATGACTTCGTTGGAGAAGTACGATGGTTACTTAGGACGACTAGTCTCATGGATTGGTCGGGGTTGGTGTCGATCTACGCCGCAGGGCCATGAAGATGCCACGTGCAGGGTTGATCGCTACAGATGGCACTGTCAGAGGAGGAGGGTCCTCCGTTTCGGGCGCCAGGTCTAATCTATAAAATCGGTTATCTAATCAGTTAATAATCACAAAAACTCATATTTCTCTTCACGAACACCGTATTTGAATCGGAGCTTAATTTAAATCATTAGAAAATTTCGTTTTTTAAGAGGTTGAGTTCTTTCAGAAAAATTTTAGCATGCGGTTTGAATGCTTTCATCGTAACTTGAAGCAAATTTAAGACTACAAGAAAAGAAAACATATCAGGCAAACATGCAAGGGGATAAATCTTGTCGCATTTACAATGGGGATTCGGCATTATAGCGGCCTATATTCGGCATTATAGCGGCCTATATATATGAGACATACACATCACTACCAAGTTACCAACGACTCACTCATAGTTTAGGATGATCTTAAATGATCTTAACAAGACATTCACGTCATTACCAACGACTCACTCATAATTTAGAATGATCTTAGCAAGACATTCACGTCAATACCAATGACTCACTCATAATTTAGAATGATCTGAGCAAGACATTCACGCTATCACCAACGACTCACTCATAGTTTAGAATGATCTTAGTAAGACATTCACGTCGTAAACAACGACTCACTCATAATTTAGAATGATCTTGAATGATCTTAGCAAGACATTCTTGCTATCACCAACGACTCACTCATAGTTTAGAATGATCCTTAAATGATCTTAGCAAGACATTCATGCTATCACCAACGACTCACTCATAGTTTAGAATGATCTTAGCCAGAGCAAGTTTGGCCTCGAGTTGGCCGAAGCGCATGCCGACGCAGTTTCGCGGCCCTGCTCCAAAAGGCAGGTAAGCCATCGGGTGGCGGGTGCTGTTCGCCTTCGACGAGGCCGAGAAACTGAAAATCATAAAATAACATTAAAAATTATTATAGAAGATTTTCTTTGCAATTTTAATATCATTATCATTAATACCAAGAAACTGGGAGTCTCAGATGATATTAAAATTTCTTTACTAATAATATCGTAGAAATTGAATATCAAGATTTGACTTTCTTTCAATAATTAGCTCAGAATTGACGATAAGTGGGACGTGATTCTCTAAAGGAATTTTCAATTATTACAATAGAGAAGCAATATTTTCCGACAAATTTCATTGCAAGTTTCATTTAGAGGCCATATATACTATGGATCACAGGGAGCTTTCGGGACCATCTCTCCATGAATAGATAATATAATATAATAATTTAAAAATAATAATATACCGCGAAGGGTCGAACTTCTCAGGATCAGGCCAATGTTTTGGATCCCTGTGAATGTCCCAGATTGGTATGAGGATGCCAGTGTTCTTGGGGATGGTCACGCTCCCCACCTGTAATATAACAGCGCTTATAAGTTATAGGTATCAATCCTAGCGCTATAACAGCACTACATTATCAAGCGCTATGGCAGCGCTAGCATCTGATGGGGATGATGGATATACACATCGAGTGCCTTGCACGACTGGCCGACTCGTAAGAAAGGTTTTGTTAGAAAATAATAACAAATAGCGCTATAACAGCACTATATTACCGAGCGCTATGGCAGCGCTAACATCTGATAGGGATCATGAATATACACATCGAGTGCCCTACATGACTGGCCGACTCATGAGAAAGGTCTTAGTTAGAAAATAATATCCTGAAATTATTTTGAAGGAGGGAAACCGATATTTCAAGCTCGCTTGCATTTGTTTATGAGACTCTGGTGAAGATGAGCGGAGCAATTTCGCAACTCAGACCTGAATTACCTGGGTATCTTCTGAAGCTTCTCTTATGATGAAGGTCACCACGGGAGGGTAGAGTCTCAGGCTCTCACTGAGGATCTGATCCAGGAGTTTCATCTCTGACACGTGCTCGTATGTCACGGCACATGTCGGGTCCTGAAAACAGTGATGCATCAAAAATGTTTGACTCGAATTAAGACCTTATATTTCTCAAGAAGCGTCAAGTTATATCAAGTATAGAATACTACTTCTTATCTCTCATTCCATCTCAATGGACTAAGAATCACCATTAGATGTTAACATGCTCTTTAAGATTCGCGTGAATAATATTTGGAAATTAATTTATATGCCGTTTTAAGATGTACTGTTTTGATAATTACTTTGACAACAGAAATTATCTCGTGGTAGAGCTGGTCCTGGTAATTCTTATGCTTGGACAGGAGGTAGCACGTGAAGGTCAAAGCGTTTGCGGTGGTCTCGAAGCCTCCCAGCAAGAACACCCAAGCGTTGGCAATGATTTCGTTGTCAGAGAGAACTTTTCTGCTTGGTATGGCACTCAACGCTTCTTTCCCAACCTTTTCCTCGATGATAGTTTCCGATGCCTCGAGCATCATCTGCAGCACGTCCACTGTTTTCTCGCCAACATTATTTCGCCTCATTTTTATCACTTGCTTCAAGTGTTTCACTATCATGTTCGTCATTCGTCCTGAAAATGCAAGCTTATTGCTGAGCACCGACAGTAGCATGCCAAAAAATGGGAAGTATATTGCTAACATTATGAAGTTATTCACTGCATTCTGTAGGAAGCCACGGACGGCCTGAAGAAGCTTATCGTTCTGATTTCGTTGACAATTAGATTTAATGGCCAACGCGCACTCGCAAATAACGTCTAGAGTCATGCCTTGAAACGAGGAGTAAAGTTCAATTGTTTTTTGCGATTCGACGTGCTCCTCGAAGATGCTCAACAACGTATCAATCTTTTCATTCATGATTCCAGCCATGAGTTTCATTTTTGTCATCGAAAATGTTGGCGTCAACAGCGCTCTCACGTCTTTCCAACGCTGGTCGCGTAAACCTACAAGCGTCGTGATCACAGGTTCCGCCTTAATCACCATAGAAGGGCGATTTGAGAACAGATGAAAATCTTTAATGAGAATTTGCCGAACCATGTTTAAGTCAGACACAACCAGGCTGGGCCGCCCTCCAGAAAAGAATCCAAAAACTTCGCCGAGTTCTTCACGCCATTTGGTGATGACAGCCATCTGCGTATTGGAGCGGTCCCTGAGGATGTGGTTGCTGCCAAACACCAAATGCGGTTTCACGTAAGGAACTCCAATCCTGCAAGAAGATCACAAAGTTAAGATGATCCAACAATTCCGACAAGATAATTTGTAATGCAGAATATGCGTGTATTTCAAAACATAGGTATTGAGGAGGAAAAACACCTATCAATAAAGAACGCGACTACTGATAACGACTCACCTCTTGAAGAATTCTTGCTCGTAACGCCTGATTCGTACCCATTGAACTAGCTTGACTCCAACAAGAGTCAGCAAAATCACGATAATTGCTGCGAGCATCGTGAAGGGTTGCAGTAGATTACTACCTATTAAGTAGCCTCTAACGATGAGGCAAATCTCTTGAAACTGAGATAGAAGTTCTGCCTGTAAGCGCGCAACTTCCAGTTGAAAATAATTTCAGAATAAATTTCAAGGGGACTGGAGGCATGAAAAAAAGATTGTGATTTAATATGTGTTACGAAACAGCTTTCCTGAAACTCAAAATGAAATAGGCACAGAAGGTACCATAATTATGAAAATATGCATGATGGAGCTAAAAAATTGCGACTTTAAAACAAAGATCAACTAGAAGGCTGCCATATTCAGAATATTTTTACGAAACAGCTGAAATCAGGCACAAGTTTCAAAGTGTGCGATATCAACAACAGGCGTTGGGCATCATTTAAAAAGAGCCGTCATGTTAGTAATATCAACAGACATTATTTAAAAATAGTTGACAATTATTAAATTAATTACAGATCTGAAACATGCCCAATTGAGACCCTGAAACTGAAACTGGGAGTTAAGTTCAATGGGTACTTTGGGAATCGAAGACAGCTCAACCCCCAACCCCTTGCTACGCCCCCTGGCTCATGAACAATATGACCTTCAACAACCACATAATCTCGGCGACCGTAGCAGTTGCATTCAGCTTGTACGAGATCAGTAACAAAAGACCAGAAACAAAGAGCCTGTTAAGCTGTAAATAGGAATCATTAAAATCGGATGTTGTTACTTGTTAGCAACCACAAGATGAGCATGCGTTAAAATAATTGTGATGAAAGGTGTAAACAAGACTACATTCATTCAAGTGTACAAATCGGCGGAGTGAGAATCGCTCAATGCACCAGCTCTACACTTCGCGATGCTTGAACGTCGACTGTCTCGATATTGCTTCGCTGCACCACCAGTCCACCACCAGTCTGGGAAAGCGAATGAACTTTGTAATCTCGGGTGTCTCCAATGAGGGCAAAGCTATAGTGATACACTTGAGATATGGGAAACCCATTTGAGGCAATAATATGTAATTTAGGTATTATGCATCCCAAGAAATTTTGGAACTTGTATTATTTGGAAGCAAAAACAAATTTTCTAGGTAGGTAAATCCATGGTTGAATTAGTACAATGTATTAATTCAACCAATGTATGTATCAAACAACAAAGTAAAACAATGTATCAATGAATGTATTAATTCAACCATGGGTAAATCGGCGGCATTGATTACGAATAGTATTCGATTTCATCCGAACGTAGGCCACGATACAAATACAAAACATATTCGGAATATTTTTTGTCCGCTAAAACTGGAAATATATCAGATTTGATGATAATTTTAGCACAAGTTAACTATGTTACTGTGCGATCTACTAGTACAACCATGACTGTGCGTACCTACTCGGCAAGTCATACGATGAACCAATCGTAGTGGTCAACATTAACTTATCTGTCATCGCTTGATTATTAAAGGTTTTTTTAACCTCACATTTCCCCTTTTTATCATTCTGCACGTACATTTGTTCTTTTTCACAATTGCAATCATTGTTTGATAAAACTATTCCCGTGACTTGTGAACAACAAAGAAAGCAACTTACCGGTATGAGATGTGATGAAGTATCACAAGGAAACAGTTCAACGAGAATTAGAGAGCAATAAAAAACGTAATGTATATTCACCATATAATCAATGAAAACGGTTGGTGAATGGCGAATATGGTTAATTTACTTATCGTTTTCTTGACCTTTAATCGGTGGTGAATTTTAAATTCTAACAGACTAAGGCTATTAGGGAAACAGTCGTAGTAATAAAACGTGTGTTGTTTGGCTACTTGGGGAAGTTGACATAAAAACCTTTAAGCAGTGTGTACCCTATTTTAAAGTATCTACAGACAGAATGAAAATGTTCATCATGCGGTACGAAATCCCATTTGAGGTTTGAACTCACTTATTTAGAACTGTTGTTCACCTCTATGTGATAATTTCCGCCATGTACGCAACAATGAGATATCCAAACCTTTGTCACAATCCATTTTTTGGCTTCAGAGGGCCCACCGATGAATTCAAACGGTACATTTTAATTATGTACAATTAAAGTACGTGAAGGGTCAATGAACAACAAATGCATATAGTATTGGGGTAAGCAGTCACCAGAAGGCTGACGGTGACTTCTGAACTGAACCACAAAATGACACCCTTTCACACAAAGGTTGCGAGGCACTGCCTCTAAAAATGATGAGTTCTTTGTCTAATCATTCAAGGATCGGTAAATTTTTACAAGGGAATAACGAATAAATTCACACCGACCGTCAACTGGCAAGTCTTACCCAGTCTATGAATGAAATTTTGTCGAAATGAGCACGCAGCGGACTCGAGTTCATTAACGCGGACATACTCGTACTGGCACGAACGGCTTGTTTTCCCAGTTTTTAAATAAATTGTCAGTTGCCTATATCGCTAACTTCATTTCGTAACCCCACAAATTTAATAATCAAGGTAATATTCTGCCTCTACAATCCACTATCTGTGTTGAGTTTCCCGAGAAAAAAAAATCGCCAGCTTCATAGAGGTTTTAGCAAAGAAAACAAATTTTTATAGAAAATTTTACTGAAAAATTACCTCGCTGTCACCACACACACCTAACTCGCACGCGCTCGTAAGTCCTGTGCACACTTAACTCTTGCAGCATTCGCAGCTCCTTTTAAACACCGAACACAAATCAAAACTAGAAAGAAATGATCAAGCTCTATTATGCAGAACCCGAAAGGGGACAAAGGAATTAACAAAGGCCAAACAATAGTCGAAATTCAATGTTAACTGTACAAGTGTAGCACGCGTAATAATGCCCCCACAACCATTGAATCTTCCATGGCTGGAAGAATAAATTCTATGGTATGGCTGGTGTTCTCTTATTATATTTATGTGTTGACAATAAGGCCACACTCAATAGCGTTAGGGATGGCAGCCGCAACTTTATTTTAATAAAAATATAGCAAGAATATCCAACAACACGGCAGCAAAAAACACAAGTTCTCTGTCAATGCCGATGAGTAGAATTACAATAATTGGTTAAATTGCGCTAGTCTGTGCTCCTGAAACGATGGAAGATCTCTTGTCTAAGACCAACTACTATTTTACGTGATATAATTACAATGACGCTCAACAAATCTTGTTCCGGGGAATGCTTAGAGCTCATCCTTCGTAGGCACATCATCCTCTTCATCTACTTCTTCTTCGTCCTGTAAAAACAAGTACACGTACAAATCAACAACGGAAAGCCTCATAATTTTAGATAGAGGAAGTGTCACAGTGCCATTAGAAAAGTGAGCGATCTTAAATCAAAATAAACGCAAATACCATCTCGTTAAAGGTACAGTTTAGTAGATTATACGCCGATGTACAAACGACAGCCATTGCATTGATAATTGAGAATTTTCGCTGCGATGTTCAAACATCGATGATATTCCGCGAACAATAAGAAAAGCAAAAATTATAAAAGCAGGAGGAAAAATTGCGGAAAACGTTATCATCCGAGGAGCGCTGTCGCTATCTGATCAAGATCGCTATCCATCTCAAGTGGCAGACACAAATAAACTTCGATATTTATATGAAAATAACAAGCGCAGCTAGAACAGATCATATTATAGATAACTTATTGGCATGATAGAAATATATACACGGAATTAAAAAAGAAAGTTCTCACTCGAAAGACCCTAACTACAAATGTACGTTCAACACCACACGACCACTTCAACCAATTTCAGATCAGTCCTTCGGCCAATTTTATCAAATTGGGATCTAAAATACACGAGTCAACAAAATTAGTTTCCATTATTATCACAATCAATGAAGCTCAGAATAAATAAATCCGGCAGAACCGCTCAATATAAAAACTAAAAAAAATACTCACCGGAGTTTCTTCAACTTTTCCTTCCAAGAAATCGGACAAGGCTTCGAGAGTGCGGGCTCCGTTGTAATCGACAACCTGCAGCGAAATGCTCCAGTTCGTTGACGGTGGCGTCCATCTTGGCGATCACGATATCAGATCTGTCCTTGAACTTCTCTGCCAGCTGGTCGTAAATGGGAGCCAGCTGCTTGCAGTGGCCGCACCACGGGGCGTAGAACTCTACAAGCACGTCCTTGGTCTTGTCGAAGGCGATTTCCTCGAAATTTCTCGACACTAAAACCTGTCGTGAATGAAATCAACAATGTGAATGAATTTTACAGAGATATTTATTCAGACATTCTTGTCAGCCATGAAACACATTCGAGCTGATGCACATTAGAGCAGCTTTTAAGGTGCAGAGTGACTACTCGATCAATCTTTAGAAATGATTTTCAGTTAGAAAAATGACTCGACTTTAACACAGAGAAAATTTATTTACAATTATAGCAGATTATTTAATTTTAGGATCTCGCTGTGGCTTTCTATGGAATTGTGAAGAAAATAACGTGGCCCCTGAGCACAGATACTGTATTACTGGCACAATATTTGAACAGCGCTGCCACAACTGTCTGTTAGATAACGTTATTCTGGTTGGCGAGATTTTATCGTACGGAGGTTATATTGAGGGTTGTGAACATTACGCTCAATTACGTACTGAAAACAGAATCCCACAGAATTTCATTAATCTAAAATTAGACGAAGAAACGCAAATCGTATCGAGCGACCATTAGAGCGCGTCGATTTTTAATTTTGCCGAAGGCTTCTGTTTCAAATAGTTTATTACCCTTGTTATTTTTCCCAAGTAATAGCTTTTTTCAGTGCGGTTATTTTTAATCATATCTCAACTATTCCTATTTTTGCTTCTGACTTCCTACCGTGCCGGAAAATCACGATACAACCCAATTAACTGAGGATTCTCTTTCTAAAAAATCCTCAGTTTTTACATCATTCCACAACCTTTCAATACAACCCACAGACGAACTATCATATTGCACGAACCGAAATGTTTCGTATTAATATTGAAAGCCTATGAACCGTTTTGAAACAAAGGAACGGCATTGGCAAAAAGTATGTGGTCCGTCTCGCTCACTTTGACAGGTTGATCGTTCCAGTCGGCAGGAAGCTCTTGTGAGAGAAGGTGTTGCTTCAGTTTGCCTTCCAAGAAGAGATCGACGGTGGTGCGAAGGTTGTCCTCAGTGATGTCGTAGCTCTCGGGCTTGTACTTGGCCATGTCCTCTTCCAGCTTGATGATGCGCAGGCCGGGAACCTAGCGGTATAATAAGATATTAAACACCTGTCAACTTGAAACGAGGAACTCCATATCAAGAAACATCCTATCTCGTATTAATTTATCAAGGTTTGGGTGTTTGAAACCTGGTGCCGTAAATAGTACAAGGGCTTACAGGGCGCGTACCCAAACCCAATGTCCTGATATCACCAGAATCTGAAAATTTATTTCCTAGTGGGAGATTAGCAAGGCATTGAATAACTGGGAGGAAAACATGGGATAAAAGTTTACAATTTTCCATTTCTATCTATGAATTTTTTTAAACCAAGGCCAAATGAGAGTTCTCTATTCAATGCAAATTTGGCATTAACGAGTCTCGTAGCTAAGCATGCATAAATTTAATAAATATTAATGAGATTCGGGATGACGGGACTAAAAAATAGCAGGGTTTATCAATCCCCGGATAACTTGCTGGTATCAACTAAACACGAGTTGACGATCGAGAGCTGCTTTTAGATTAAGAAACCTTAATGAATTACAAAATGCTCGAATAAGGCAGGAAAGTGGTATAAGCCGCTGAAAAATCTAAAATCAAATACCCATAACTTGAGACCGGGATGCAGGAGATATAACAACAAATTCATTGAGACTTACTTCTTCCTTGGTCATGCCGAAGAACTCGAGGATGCGACCGTGATCTTCTTCGTCGGTATTGATGGTGACGAAGAGCACCTTGCCCCTGTAGTCCTTGGCAACAGCACGAGCAATATCAGCGTATTTGTCGTAGTGACCAGCCTCCTTGGACAAGAAGATCAGAAGGTGGGATTTGATGTCACCGCTGAAGATTTTCGATGCAGTTTCGTGGTTGAAATCAACAACTAAGGGAAGAGCGTTGCCAGCAATGAACTTCTGTACGTCTTCTTTCTTCACTTCACCTTCGAACACATTCTTCTTTTCATCGAACTCCTTGAATAGAACGATAGAACCGTCCTTGGCAGAGTACTCTGAGAAAACGGCATCATCGGAAGTAATAGCAAAAGGATGATCATCCATGGCAGCGGCGGTGGCGAGGAACTCCTTCGCATCAGTGGATTCCTGATCCTTAAAGAAGCCCACAATTGTCACGCTCTTGGATTCGATGAAAGTCTTTGCATCTTCAACCGTGGCGATAGTTTTCGCAGGAGGGCCAGTTTTCTTCAGAAGCCAGCTGACGATCTCGTCAGATGTTCTGCCGCCGCTGTAGTCAATGGGTTCTCCATTGCGGTAGAACTTGAGGGTAGGATAGCCTCTCACGCCACTCTCCTCGGCAAGGCTCGTCTCTTCTGTGGCGTCAACCTTCGCGAGTTTGATGGCAGAGCCTTGTTCCTTGAGGGCGGTGGCGGCTTTAGCGTATTCTGGGGCCAGGGCCTTGCAGTGTCCACACCACGGAGCGTCTGTAAATCAAAAGTTGAATCAGTAATTTGGAATGTATTTAAACACTAATGGCAAGTTGAAAAAAGTCCATCTTTGCACAGGAAAAAGGCTGCCATGGTATAAAAAAGTCCGCCATTACATGATTACTCATTTGATCTAATTAGTGATGATATAATATTATAGTTCAACAACCTCAATCACGACCTAGGCTAATATTCAAGATCTTCTGCACCAATACAATTCAGTAAGCAAAATCAGAAAAAGCCCTTGTTTGCACTACGTCCCCACAGCAGCAGGCAGTCTGATCGCCGCAGCAGCAGCGATACGTGTCCCTGCACACGACGCGACGTACGCACGCAGATACATCCACTGCCTCGGTCGTTTACCTCGCTCCCTCATAAGTCCACGCAACAACGTTAGACATCGTAACGGGAGTACGAATTTCAATGTATGGTAGACGTCGATCGGTGTGCCTAAGGCCATGGTTACGAGTTTATGCATTACTATAGTGAAATTTCTAATCTTCAGAGTATAATCAGCTACGAACACAGAAAAAATCATGAGGATAAAATTGAGGAAAGGAGAAAACCTTTGCGTGGTGTGGAATTTGAGATTAATACAATACCCAGCAACGGATTCGCGGCTGGATAGCGGAACTTTGACAAATTGACGTCTCTACAGTAAACATCATCATGGGATCATCCGATATGCGTCTACAAAATTCATATAGAGCGTAAGGAAATATAAGAATAGCAGAGCTGTTATAGCGTAAAGAAATACAGGAATATCAGTGCTGTTGTGTAAGGAAATACAGGAATAGCAGAGCTGTTATAGCGTAAAGAAATACAGGAATAGCAGAGCTGTTATAGTGTAAGGAAATACAGGGATAGCAGAGTTGTTGTAGTGGAAGGAAATACAGGGATAGCAGAGCTGTTGTAGCGGAAGGAAATACAGGGATAGCAGAGCTGTTGTAGTGTAAGGAAATACAGGAATAGCAGAGCTGTTGTAGCGTAAGGAAATACAGGAATAGCAGAGCTGTTGTAGCGTAACACAGCGGCTCTCATGACAGAGCTCCTCTCAGAGGCTAGGAGACGAACACGCTCTCTTTCTTCAACTCCAACGTGATCTCTGGGCGTGGCCGCCTCTGGCTAAAGCCACGTGTTACATGAATGATTCGAACGCGGGCCTACGTTCTATTATTAAATTATTTTTCGTAAACTCGACTACCATTGTTGTGCAAGAATATCGAATAAACAAGTGGTTATCCAAGCGAGTACTGATTTATATTCGGCATTGAAGTGTAATTAAGTGCATCCATCATAATTGAAAGAAAATATCGTCATTACTAAAAGGGAAAGTCAACCAAGCTCTATCGTGTTGGAGCAATTACGGGTTATTGTTACACAACAGACGTGATCACGCGAGTAACATTGATTATGCCAGTCAAATCCACGACAAAGAAAAACCATTCATGAAAAGATAAGAATCAAAGAAAAAGGCACGTAGAACTTTTTTATAAAGAACTGTTTAGGCATTCCTATCTATCATTAGCTGATTGAACCAACTACGATAGAAAACTATCACTTTACAACTAATAAAAAGATACGTTAAGATGATTGCATTGAACAAAATTAATAGTTTTCCCCATAGGAAAATTATCGCTTGCATCGGACTCGACTTTAATTGAAAAGTTTGAATAATCAACAGACGTGAAACACTCGATTGAAAACGTTCAGCGCTATTAAACACTACACTAAACTATGCGTAGATGTAAAACTACAAATCATACCCGCGGCAGAAAATAACACGGTTTCATGTGTATCAGCTGAATAATATAAATTATCAACCGAATTTCGAATACTGAAGCTAAAAACCGAAATGGGCTAATCGACGTTATGTTTTCATTCAATTAAATTTATTCTACAGTGTTTTAAACTAGTATAAGGGCAGCCTGGTGTGTCCCTGGTCCCTATGACGAGCAATTTTAGAATACTTTTATCCAAATATCCTTTATAATTAACAATTGAAAGCTAATTAGAGTAGGCCTATTTAATCCCAATTACATACATTAAACATAGAACGCTGAAATTTATAATTTGTGTCCCGATTCAAATTTCAAAATATGGAAAAAAGTTTTGTGTTTTTAAATCTAATTTATGTTTAGCAATTTAAAAATCTATTTCAACTGTTGATTGGTTTTTCCTATTTATATAGGATAAACCAATGACCAACATCTAGAGATGACGTAGCCTATCTTACCAATATAATGCATTATTGTTACACATTGGTGTTATTCCTTCGCAAGATATTGCTACTACTTCTGTGAAAAAATGCGATATGCCCTACTCGGAGTATCCGGGAAACGTCAACTATGTAAATGTGGAAAAATTCTGATCGGCAATTGAAGTAACAGAAAATGGTCAACTGCATGCGAAACAAACATTTGGCTGGACAACAGCCGACCACAGGCGGCTGCATTCATGACAGTATCATATGTAGGGATCTAGATTCCTATGTAGTGAAATACGGTATCAATGTTTGGACGATCGTGTTTCTCTCTGCCAGACCGCACAGGTGTTCAGACTGTTAGGTACCGCGACCGAAATCAATAGGCCGGTCAGCACAGGTGTTACAGATAAGAGCATCCAAGCATCATATCAATATTACCATCGGCAGAAGAAGTAGTTACAAGTAGAATCGAATATGTTGAATTATTTCAAGAGATATGACAGATGAAAAACTCCAACAGATCTAACTCAAGAAGTCAATTAACACGCTCACTAATTAGCTAATCGGTCGATGCACGAGGTTTTTGGCGGTAAAATCTAAATTGAAAGTATAGATGGACGACTAAATTATATGCGAGTAAAATTCCCATCTTCCTACTTTTGAACATTCTTTACACGCTCATTTTATCGCGTGCGATTTTCAGCAGCGAAGATTCAGCCAACTTAACAGGACATCATCCTGGACATGTAAGAGGCTGCTAGACCGTGTGGGCAGATTGCTTCATTCAAGGCTGCAGCTTTGTAAAGACTGGCGTCGTCACGTCAACATTAACCCGTTTCTTTGATAATTAATTCACGTCACGGCAGGCCGCAGGTTGCTATGAATGATCGCGTACGCACTAAAACACTACGCAGCAATGTTTCGGCACGAAAGCGATAAGTTGGTCTACGATTGTTGTAAGAGGAAACTCATTCTCTAGAGTTGTTAAAAAGAATTGCCGGAGAGAGCAAGAAGAAACTAGGTAGCTATCTACAAGCGAAAAACACCGGTCAGTCGGCGGTCACATAAAAGTCAATAGTATCGTGATGTAGGAATTTGGTATTGCACGCGTTTCCTTCTGTATTAACTCCTAATCCTATGCTACGAGCGGCTACGAGTCCACGCACAAGTTAGGTAGGCTAACTAAGAATAAGGATACGTGATATGACTAGGAGGCAAGTGCAGGACGCAGATTACAGGACTTGACCAGATGGTATTTAAGCCAGATGAACACGCAGCTTTTGGTCAACTGTCATTCTCACAATTCTCGTGTAGGCCCTACTGTACACAACTGAGGGGCTACATAATACATTGTTCAATTTATAACATGACAAGCAATGATACAATCGATTCATCCATGGTTTATCGCGACTTCGGCAACCCAAGTAACAAACAGTCTTACTCCTTGCCATGAGCGGCATACCATATGGAGCGTCCCGGTTAACCTAAATGCAAACGAAACTAAGTTACTTAAAAGTATCTATAAAAATACTCACAAAATTCAACAAGAACGAATTCATTCTCGGATATTGTCTCCTTAAAATTGGACTCTTTCAAGACCAATACGTCTTCTTCAGATGGTGCCTCATCGGCCACAATAAGCGTCACGAGGACTGCGAAGAACACAACGGCCACCCTCATTTCTTCAACGCTGCTCACAAACTGACAGCGAGGCGCTGGATATGGCCTCTGCACACCCACAGTCGCAGACGTGGCTTGGCGTGGGGCTTTCTCATTGGCTCTCAGCAATGATGCCGGACGTAACATTCTTATTTCTACTTGCTAATAATTATTTTCTACATTCATATTAATGGTTAGTGATGGTGATAGTGGACGTTTGTAGCATGATAATTTTTTTCATCGATTGGTAACACTTGAATGTTACATTTGAATATGTTAAATAGACCATTATAGCCTACAGGGCTACAATTTTGCGACATGTTGGTGACAATAAAGTGATGTGTTGGATCCCGATGCATGATGGGAGATAGCATCATCTGGCGGGTTTTTTAAATGGATTTGAGGCTCCTGGAGACTTCGCCGATGCGAGCTTGCCAAGGTACGAGGGTTCCATAATTGTGAGGGAAATTTGACGCATAAATTTTGTAAGATTGCATCATTCATACCCTTGGATTATTCTTGAGCTCTGATAGAAAACCTATGACCATAACTTTTTTGACTGTTCGTTGTTCTAATAATTCATGTTCTTTTTTCCATGAATCGTACTTTTTAGAAGCTATTGTAACCGGTACTCTAATTACGAAGCTATGAACTGTTTTCAAATTTTGGTGCCAAAGGCAAAACTTACTTCATAATAATAATTATTGAACAAAGCTACAATCGTTTTTATTTTGGGACTTGTAATGGCTTAGAAGCTATTTGAACAATTATTTTATTTGGTTAACGAATGCAGCTTGCGATGTTGGGTTTCTCTACATTCGCTGATTCGTGGCGGAAATATTTTTTTTGTGTAATTGTTATTCAAGATTATTTTTTCCAAGTTATAGTAGTGAATCACGAGTGATATCATCTAAATTTTTTAACTTGGAAAAAATTTTGGTCACTTTATCTCATCAACATTTTTTTCATCCAACATATAAATCTGAATTGTACAAATCTCGAGAAATTGTTCGGTGATTTGATGTTGTCCACGTGGCATTTTATGCGTGGACATGAAGGGACGGCTAAGTGCAATGAGTATATTATCTTATAAGGCTTTTGTTTTCTATTCAGATGATTAGAGATATAAAATTCTAAGAGAGCCTCCCAGATGATACCATCTCAACTCAGTCCTGAGAAGCAGCCGTGTGCACGGAGATAACACAAAATCAATACCCACGCCTCAAGAAACACAGGCAGAGTTTTTGAGCTAGGTTTCGCCATGCACGTCGACGTATCGAATAAATTATTAATTTAAGGTTTCTGTTTGATTTGATTATTTTCCTATAATTATTGCTTCAAATGTAGCTTATATATTTTACAATTACTTATTAGAGTAAAAAATGTGTAAAAATGAATGCCCGTAGATTCACAGATAAACTATAGTTATGACAGTACATTCTTTTGAAAAAATCGGACTGAGTTGCATCATACACTATACATCTGTGCCATGTATTCTTCGGCTGACAGCGATAAAAGTCAGTCTGGCTGGTCGCAATATAATATCCTGGACAACGTTATTTTTCATTGCCATTGCATCCCTGGCATGAGTTACTAAGTTTCCTTTCATTTGGACAACTGTGCGCATGGCGGGCTAAGTGCAGGTAGAGAATACACCTGTGCCCGTGCTGTGGCGCCAGTGCTCAACCATGGCTAAACCACAGCAGCGTCGAGGTCCTCATGTGAAAATTATCATGCAGCAACTATAATGATCTATGAGTAATGATAAATTATATCCTTTAATAGTCAAATTATGTGCAAAAATCTGAAGCAAAAAAGATTAACGGCTCTCAGAAAGGGCTCGGGAAATTTTCCATGGACAATTAATAGAGTGTGCGCCGTTTCAGTTAGCGTATCCAACACAGCTGTGCGATCTGCCGAGCATGGCCGGCACACTTGTGCGTACAAGGCGACATGCTTGTTCTCGCTATGACATCCACAATTGCGGAGCGCAAAGGCTTGAAAGTGAAGTTGACTCAGCTGCGTAAAACTCTGAGCAATCAAATTCCGGCGTTTCACTTAGAAATAAACATGATATGATGGTATATAAAGTTATTGACGAAATCGTATAGATTGATGGAGTATCCGAATAAATGAAACTAACAAACTTGATCGAAGTCCCGTTGCACGTTGAAGATTGCAACTAAGATTGTTGAATGATAAAATAAAAATTATCGAGTAACATCGATCCATTTTATATTTTTCAACGTTTATTCATTGCCATTGACCTGTTAGTAATTTCATGAGAGAAATTATCATATGTAGTGATAGATGATGATGGAATGCATTTTTAAACAATTGGCCAAATTGTTTTATTCAGCTGCATGTGAGGGAAAAACAATTATGTTCAAAAATTGTTTAATGATTGAGAATTATGTTTTTTCACCTCTAGAGAATTAATCAGGAATCAGGAACACGACAGTTTCAAGTTTAAGTTTATATTTCAACTCTACATAGTTACGAAAACCGGCAAGTCGAAGCTGTGGCCGCTTTTCAATGAACAACGTAACGCTCTAGCAGCAACACTTGTCACTTTCGGATTCAAAATGAAGCATTGATAAAATGAATCGAGAATTTAATAACAAAGAAATTTTCGAGCAAATTCTAAATTTTTTCCTCTAAACACGTTCAAGCCCTGTCATTATATATACAAAATGTGAAAAATAAGCAAGCAATAATAATAATAATAATAATAATAATAATAATAATAATAATAATAATGACATAATAATGAAAACAACAATATACGTACATGAAGGAGATTGAATTTAAGTTGAACAATGAAGGACTAAAAAAAATCTGTATATTAACATGTATAGAAATGCTCAGATCTAAAGCATTAGAGGTGGGGCTTAAAATTTTAATGTCACTCCATAATTGTGTTGGTTTCCGAAAGGTTTTCAGTGAAGTATAGGGAATTTAATTGCAATTTTATCTGCTTTACATTTTTGGATAATTTGCTGTTGAGCAATCAAACGATCTCAAAATTAATAATTTGTATATGTTGATTGAAATAAGTCAATATTTCGGACAAAAAACTAAGTTCAAAAAATAAAATATATTTTGTTGTATACTGGAAGAGTAAATCGCTCTTAGAGGTGGTCTTTTATACAAATGGCTAATCAATACAACAATATTTAATAGTGATATAAACTTATTTAATAAAATCATTTAATGATTATATTGATCTAACGCTGAATGTTTAGGTCGCAATAATTTTTTCGATTTAAGCTTTGTTTGCGACTTTTAAGGCTATACGCGGAATTCAATGCATGAACGTTATTTAAAAGCAAAGCAAAAGCCAAGAAAATTCACCACATCGATATTGAAAACGTTTCGGAGTCCAGCTCCATCATCAGTTCGACTAAACTAAAAATGAATAAAATCACTTTAAAAGTCAAAATTCAAATACAGACATAAAACCTAAACAAGACCTAACATTATATCGAAATATTTACCGATGTTCAGCACCTGACTATGGCTTCATTCGATGTGGAAAATTTGTTCACTAATATTCCTCTTGCAGAAACTATTGAAATCTGCCTCAACAAACGTTTTCAATATCGATATGGTGAATTTTCTTGGCGTTTTCTTTGCTTTTAAATTCCTTGTGAACTTGCGATATAAGCAGACTAATAATATATGAACGTTATTTGTATGAAGTGTTATTACTTCATATCAGTTCACTTAGCAAAAGTGTCGATTCAGTATGTTTATTTAAGGTTTCGTGCAAATATGTTCAGTAGTTTGGATATACCATGCACCATATATCATGTAGGTACCATATATCATGTAGGTACCATATATCATGAAACATATATCATGAATCACATATCATGAACCATATAGCATATCATGAACCATATATCACTGCGAATTTAGGTGCTTATGATCACTCAATCGACAATTCTACGGACTCGCCTGCGGACTCGCGCAACTGGGCCACTCATAATTCCTTCAATGCTTAACGGATCTGCATGAATTTTGGAATGTGAGTATTAATTATCGATACGCTGCCGCAGGAATTATTACAGATTTTTACATGATTTATTATTGGGTTAGGTTAGGTTAGGAAATAATTCATAAAAAAACTGTAATAATTCCTGCGGCAGCGTATCGATAATTAATACTCACATTCCAAAATTCATGCAGATCCGTTAAGTATTAAAGGAATTATGAGCGGCCCAGTTGCGCGAGTCCGCAGGCGAGTCCGCTGGCGAGTCCGTAGAATTGTCGATCGAGTTTATGAGTGGCCCAGTTGCTTATCTACTTATATTTTAAATTTGAATAAAATCCATTCATTATTGACGGATTTATGAGTGCCAGAGTTGAAAATGAAGTTAGGTTTTCCGTATTAACAAAAAAATTATTGATGTAAAAATCAGAAAAAATTCCGTCCGCAAATTACTGATATTATCTACTTATATTTCAAATTTGAATAAAATTCGTTCATTATTGAAGGATTTATGAGTGCCAGAGTTTCGAGCTCGCAGGCGAGTTCGCTGAAGTGTCGATTCGGTCCCAGTTGCGCGAGTCCGCAGGCGGGTCCCTAGAATTGTCGATTGAGTTTGCTAATCTACAAAGAAAACTAAAATTAATTACCAGTATGTTTCAGCACTATTATGTTATTGCTTTTTTCTCACAGGACATATGAAACAAAAAAAGAAACCTGAATTACAGTTAACATATGCCTGACGCGTAACTGATCCACATTAAATGGTGTTAGGACTGGAAAAAACTTAAAATGAATATATTGCTGGTTTTATTCATTCCAATACCAAAATGAATTTTGAGTGAAAAAACTTCATGCACTGCTTACGAAATTTTTATTTCGAAAATTTTGCCTCAGGCATCAGTGATCGCATCCCGCGTCTATCCATTGTGTACTCGCTCAATAAGCGAAGAATGTGCTGTTTGAACAGATAGTCTCTACTTAAATTTAGGTGAGCACACCATTTCCTAATTTTAAATCGTGTCAATAGAAAAATACAGTGAAATTTCTTACTTTTACTTACGTCATTCAACTCCTCATCCGTGTTGTATACCTGTGACATGATGCTCGTAGGTGTGTAACGATGAGGCTAACTTGTTAGAAGCTAACGAGACTTTTTCCTTTCCAATACTTCGCTTCGCCTAAAGAGTTTTTGCTACTTATCGGCGTTTCAAACATATAAACAAGAACTATTCATTCATATCATAAATAATTATCCGAATTTTTAATGAACAGGGAAGTCAAAGCTCATTGCTAATCTGATTTTGTTGCTGAATGCTGACTTTGACTTTCTAATAAGCCTACCCCTACGTTTTTCTAATCTAGCTACCAGCCTACCACATCGATAAATCTATTCTAACACTACAGGTGAATTGTGTCATGGTGATATCTTTTAACATGAACCTTAACATCCAAACTCCAAAGAGAAATAATTATGAATATGTTCTCCAATACCTACTAGGGTAAACGCGGTATATTCCGACATCGTAGGTAATTCCGTCACTTCTCTAGTTTTTCCTTTATATTAAGCTTTGTTTTAGTTCCATGCATGGTGGCAGGGAATTATTGTGAGTACTTATGCGTTTGCAAGAGCATCGACCGGTCCGATTTTTTTAGCTTATAGCCGTGGCCCCTGGTGTTGGTTCTTGTTTCAAATTCTAGTAACCCTTCAGGGACCTTGTATAGACAATGAGTATACTGAGGTCCCCACGCAGACGTCGATAACTGAGGCTTGGAAGCTTCATAATCTTCAATCTTTCTTCATGAGACTGTTTCAGTGTTTCCTTTCCAATACTTCGCTTCACCTAAGCCCTAAAGTGTTTTTGCTATTTATCGGCGTTTTAAACATATAAACAAGAACTATTCATTCATTTCATATCAATCATAAATAATTATCCGAGTTTTTAATGAATAGGGAAATCAAAGCTCATTTCTAATCTGATTTTGTTGCTGACTTTGACTTTCTAATACCTACCTAGGACCTACGTTTTTCTAATCTAGGTACCACATCATGACATCGATAACTCTATTCTAACACTACAGGTGAAGGCTGAAAGGTGATCTCTTTAAACATGAACCTTAACATCCAAATAGAAACAATTAGGGTAAACGCGGTATATTCCGACATCGTAGGTAATTCCGTCACCTCTCCAGCTTTTCCTTTATATTAAGCTTTGTTTTAGTTCCATAGGGATTTGGTAGGTTTCCATTCTAAAGGCTTTTTAATAAATATGGCAACATTTTGTGACGTTTCATTGTTGCTGACGCGTAGTGAAGTGTTTTGAGAGTCATGTGAAGGCAACAGAACTTACGTAACGCATACGGTTTTTTTTTATAGTTTTTCATTTCTCGATGCGTCCTTAATGTGTCGGAATGTACCGCGTTTACCCTATGAATAAATTGAATATGTTCACCAATACTGAATTACTATCTAATTCAGTACGTAATTGTGCTTAACTGCAAAATTGCAAATGACTCAACATAGGTCTGGTTAGGCCACTGCCCACTGGCTACCTATACTCTATACTCAGTCTATAGCTATACTATAGTCACCTCTCGGCTCTTGAGTCTCAGTCCACTGCCCTTTTGAAGGCATGAATTTGAAATATTGGATGGATTCCTATAAGCCTGCAAGAAGAGAAATTTTTTGTACCTATATATATTAATGGAAATTGCAAGAAATTTATAGCTAGGATTAATAATTCTTTGTTATTATTTTCTCATCCTTTCTGCCTTGAGTTCATCCCTAATTTATTTAAAAACAAGTGTGGATCATGGATGTTTAATCAGTCTTATTAGAGGCTAGCTAGCTGCTGGGAAGTTAGCGTGAGACTTAGTAATTTGCGCACAGCAATAGTAAAATGAATTTTTATATACCTAATTTTATTCTTTATTTAGACCTTTTGAAGCCTAAAACTATTTAAAAATCCATAACATTCATTAGATATTTTTTTTTTGTATATAGAATGGAATGGAATCAAAACTATTTACCAAGAATGTAAAAGCAAATAGAATAGGGCAGTAACAAAACCAAAAAATTAAAGGTCTTCATTTTCAATGAAGATAAAAGGAATTTAATAAGACATTTATTGATATTAAATAGGGTAAACGTGGTATATTCCGACACTTTAAGGATGTAGCAAGAAATGAATGGCTATAGAAAATACACCGTACGCGCAACTCAAGTTCTGTTTGCTTTACGTCACCCTCAAAACATCGCACTATGCACCAGAAACAATGAAACGTCACAAAATGTTGCTATATTTATTTAAAAGCCTTTAGAATGCAAACCTACCAAATCCATATATTCCAACACTGTGTGCGACTAAATTTGGCATTTTGTGAGACTAATTCCGGATTTCCGGCTGCGCTTCCAACTACTAATTCGTAATGCCGACACTCTTGTGTTTGAATTCCTATCGCTGTGTGAGCTGTATTGGAATACGACACAGCTTGGAATTAAGCGGCCTCTAGACGCACAATATTATTGCGCAATATTTAGGTTTGCACAATATTATTGACCATCTAGGGGCGATATTGACGGACTGCGCAATATATTGCGTGATTTTCAGAATCTTGTAAATATATTGCGCAAACTGGAAGATATTTTGCCGTGTAGGGGCTATATTGCGTAATGTTTTGTCAGTGTGTCCCCAGTGGTCGTATGGAGCAGTTCTACGCTTATCTACACGTCATTTTAGCAACATGGTTTACATCATGGCAGATGTTAAGAAAGCTGATAAAGAATTTATGCTGGAATTCATCGAGGTGTATCGTGGTCTCCCAGCTCTATGGGATGTCAAGTGCCAAGACTATGGAAATATCCTTGCAATACCCATCAATATGTCTTCATTGCTTCAAAACACTCCTGCAGGCACCTCATCACAGGAGCTAGGTACATACCAATTTCGCTACTTTTCAGTAAGACGTTTTTCCCGAATTCGTGATGGACTTCATTCTCCAAAAAATCTCACATATTTTTCTTCATAATGTAGTGTGATTTTTTCAATAAAAGGTTCTAACTAAATGACAAAATTACTTACTTACCTTAATGTATTCTTTGAGGCAGTTGATCAGAGCGGTGCAAGCTTCCATAACAATGTTAGATATGGACTGAGGTGACAATGCAGTTAGAAATTTCATATCTTCGAAGCTATTCCCAGTAGCTAGATAGCGGAGGGTTATGGACAAACATTGGGTTGTAGGAGTAGCATCGCGCTTGATAGAGCTGCTTTTACCAATTGCAGGAGTAACCAAAGCATGGAGTTTGTCAAAAAGTTTGGAAATCATTAGGTTCAATCATTCTCAATTCATTAAGTAATTTTTCGTGGGTGAACTTCTCTCTGTTGATGAACCATGTTTCGACCATTTTCTACCTTTTTGCAAGCCTCTCTTACTTTTTTTACGACTTGCTGACACAGCAATTATTACGCAGCACAAGTCATTATCGTTCAACATGTTGGCTACGTGAAAGTCTGGCTGGCACTGTTTGCGCAGTACAGTTGCATGTCTGGGGGCGTAATTGCACAATATATTGCGCAACCCATCAATATGGCCCCTACACGCTCAGTAATATTGCGTAACCCAAAATATTGAACAATAATATTGAGCGTCTAGGAGCTGCCGTCAATATATTGTGCAAACCATATTGCACAATAATATTGAGCGTCTAGAAGGCCCTTAAGAACACTATTGAATATTGAATACTACTTAATTAGGCTTTTAATTATGAGCTATCAAGCTTTTAATTAAGAAAGTTTTAATTTTTGCACACAGTTTGGAACGAGCTGTGTGTGTCTAATTCCAAGCTGTGTCGGAATTAGTTTTTATGTGTCTAAAACCGTCTCTTAACTTGATCATCTATTAATTTTTTTACCACTTGAAATCAGCAAATACAAGTATACATAATGGATTCCTAATATATTCACAGACGTATTTAAAAGTCTCAAACCATAATATTCCTTCTACACAAACAGTTTATAACTATTTGGTAGAGCAAAGTCAACTATTAACTTTGACACATTTTTTGATGTTCTCACTGGGTGATGCGCACTGTCTCTCTTTGGATCTCATCATTTTCCCGCCAGACGGCCCAGACCTAGTGTTTTGGCAATGGTATGGCGCTCAAAAGTATGACGTCACTATTTCAACCATCAACGAATGCATGGCACTAAGAAAAAGCTTAATATAAAGGAAAAAAGTCAAGAAGTCCACAATGTTGGAATATACCGCGTTTACCCTACCTGTTTAACAGTTGATTAAATTTAACATGTGTCCCTAACAGACAACAGTCAACTCCCTTTACCTCCTAAAATGAGGAAACAATTTAATTAATCAGTCAATGTATTATTTCATTTCTTGTTTTTATTATTATTTGCATAATATTGATTTAGTTTTGTAATTTCAATGCATCAATGCATTTTATAAAATCAATAACTATTCAGATACTCAGAATCATTCAGAGTATGTACATGAGCGGATGAGGATTGATGAGCCCTTATTATATTAGATCAAAAAATCTAAACCTTAGAGATTTTCCTGTAAATTTAGCTGATAATATGAATCTACTAACCAGGCTGGATCAATCTCTATTATATGAAGCATTATCCCTGGAATTCCACCCAGTGTGTCACTCATAAGGAACATCAGGCAGTGACTGGCACATAGCCAAAATATAAGATAACATATTTTAACATGATTAAGATTAAGGATAAATAAGCAATCAGGTAACAACAACGTATTAAAAAAGTTACCCAAGAATTTCTAGCTTCAAAAATGTATGGTCATAAAGCATCTCACATTTGGTTTGAGGGAAATAAACTTTTTTTTTGTGATCTCGATATAGAATCCTGTATAAATAATAGATTGTTACATGTTACACAAATACATAGAAAACAATTATAAACAGTATAAATCAATTCAGTTATTAAACAAAGTAATTAGTATGGGATGACCATTGCTACACCTGAGTACTTAATCTATTGAGAGGTTTTGGTGGAATGAATCTAAATACTAAAAGTTGGAACTAAGTTAACTATTGTCATATTCGTTGTGGTGATGTTCACATATAAACAAATCTTCTTTTACAATTAAATCTAATTTTAAAGTTCTAAATAGTTTTTAGCACATTTTCTCATTTATGGAAAAAATGGACTATTGTGCTCGCCATGTCCGTCTGTCCGTCCGTCCATCTGTCCATCCATCCGTGACCTCAAGTTTTTGTCAATGAGAAAATGCGCTCTCTGTCACTCACTGCTGTGAGTACCGAGTTATATTTTTTATATATTAATACAAAATGGTGAATGGAACTGTTACAGTCACTTTTATTCACATATTTTAGGGAGTTAACTTTGACTAACTAAAAGCTTACTCTCCAGTCTCCATGTTAGGCTGAAAAGCAGTTAAAAGATACTGTTACTCAACTATTGAATATTCCATTATATATATTTAACTATTCCATTTATTGCATAGAAATCTGATTTTACACATGCACCCGTTTCTACACCTGGTTTGATTTTCTTCTGGAAAGTGAAGTGAACAATTTGGTTAAAATTGTCAATGTTTTTGGCTCCAGGGACCACAACAAGGATGCTAGGAGGCTGAACTTTGACTTTTTATTTGCAGGTTCATATATTCAGCATCCCTTTTGTTAGTTTTGTATAGTCCCTCCCATTCATTAAAAAAAATTTTTTGAATATAGTCTGAACATGCTACAGTTGCAACTTTTTTAGGTTCATCTTATTTCTCTACAGTTGTCACTGGAAAATCTTGTCAAATTTGACAAATATTGACAATTTTGTTGTTGTGTTATCTTTGTAATTTAATTGGAATTATTTTACTTACAATCTTCTCATACACTCCTCTTCCTCTTTTTTTCCAATTCCTAATCAGCTTGTTTGCATTTTGCTATTTCTGGTTGGTGGGTATTCTTGGAATTCATACAGTGCTGCAAGACTTTCATATCAAATTCATTCATTTTGTTTAGGATGCAAAATTCAATCCCTAACTTCATCCTCTTCTCCATCAACATTGCTGTGACAAATGCTAATTCCTGTATTTTCATTGAAGCTCAAAAGTTTTTTCTGCTTAACCACCCTTAGAATAGACATGGTCAAAATGGAGAGCAAAAATAGGAATAGATTATTTGTGTGAAGTATATGATTTATATTTAGACTATAAAACCCATGAGATTATTTCATGAAATAATAAATTTGATTCCCATTCATGCATGTTATCCCTAGAAAAAAATTACCAAAAAATGCATATAATTTTCAATATCATGCACTTTGTTTGTTGAAAATATAGTGCATTAGAAGATATGTTACCAAACTGTTGCATATGACACTAACTCGATGAGAAAAATGATTATATGAGCACTTTTACGTCTTTACTGCTGTTAAATAGTTTTTGAAATGAAAAATTTCAAAATTGTTATACGATGCAATTTATCTAGGATACAACAACATGGGATCAATGGGAAACCAGAGATTTTGAGTGCCAGCTGTACACACATACTCTAAGAAACCTTATATAATAACTATTAACAAAATACCAATTTATCACAGGCTATTTCTGGGCTCCAAAACAAATGATCTTTTCATGAACAAAACTGAACAACAACTGATTGGTAACACTGAAACAGGATTTTACTTATTATGTGGGGATAAAACCCTACAAATTGTAGTTCTTGTGAATATTATACGTTTTGTAGTTACCAACTGTAATTTAAGTGCAGTCTATATCTGCTGAGTTGCAACTTATATGTTTTTGGAGATAAAACACTCAAATATATATTTATAAGGAAATGTTACACATTCCACTAATTATGTATTTTGTCACATTCAATGCTGTTGGAAACAGTGGTGCAGTTCAATAAGAGGATTGTGTCGTTTTCAAACCATGGGTTTGGCTTTAAAACCCCAAAAAACCCTTATTCCATGGTTTTCAAACCATGGAAGGGATATTTCAAATATATATAATTAAAGTGAATATCTGCTCTGCCACACCTGACCCTCTAACCTCCCCCCCCACAAACAGAAACCCTACCGCAAAGTTGGGGTTTACCATAGAACCATATTTTTGTATGATATTAGATATTGGTTTTCAATATTCCTTGGCTTCAAACTGCAAAAGAAAACCTATGAAATAGTTAGAGAAAAGGCTTCCACTCTTGCTTACTGAAGAAAAGAAAACATAAAATAGATGTCAGAAGAATTTTTCCCTAGTTCTGTTAATGTAGGTAATTGCTATCTATTGACTAGTACTACTTACAATTGGCAAATAATTATGTTTTGCTTTCCAGACGAGCTGCCATGGCTACTGGGCTGCTGTCCCTGAAGTGGAATAACCACCGATCAACCTTCTTCCATGTCCTTTCTAATATTCGATCAAAAGTGAGTACATTGCTTTGGTTGCTTGAGAAATTTTCAAGGTATTTACACTTAGTAGGTCGTTTGGTTGGTTGAGAAATTGTCAAGGTATTTATGCTTGGTAGATCTCTGGGTTAGATTTTATATTAATGATGCTTGATATATCTAGCTGTGGTAATATGTTATATTATCCCATTCCCTGACGTGAGAGATATTGCAAAGAACTTCCATCATTAAAAACAAAGCATGAATGGCAATATGGATTATTACTCATTTTCAGGTGCACATTAGTGATTGTCTAACATTACGTGCAGAGTATAATGTTATGTGTGGTTAATTCTTTTGCTAAGATCTAATAACGTGGCCAGTAAGATAAATCTGCAGGTACATGACCCCTTTTGTTTCAGCGATCTTAAGAGCCTACATTCAAATACTTGCCAGCAAAATAAGTTTGATATTTATGTAGTACACCACAAATAATAAATGTTGAAAATATAAAGCATTTGGTTTGGTTGTTCCTTGTTTTGACTGTACATATTTTTAATATTCAAGTTTCTGTCTTCATTTATAATATGAGGCTGACAATGCATTAAATAACGTACTAAGTGTTAATATCACCTTTTTTAGTAAGTATACAGTATTCAATATGTTTACCTCTCTGTGTGCAGGAATCCTACAGTGATGTCACCCTGGCCTGTGATGGGAGATTTTATTCTCTGCATAAGTTTGTGCTGTCAACTTGTAGTGAATATTTTGAGGAGATGTTTGAGAGGACACAGTGCAAACATCCTGTTATAGTCTTGAAAGACATCAATTCTGAAGACTTGGAAGCCTTGTTGAATTATATGTATGTTGGTGAAGTTAATGTTGTGCAGGAGAAATTAGCTGGGCTTATCAAAGCTGCCGAGTGTTTGAAAATCAAAGGCTTAGCAGTTCCTGATGAAGATCCTATGGAATCTAAAGATAATTCTAGTATAGGTAGAGAACAACACAAAAGATCTCAGAGAGGCGAGGACAGCCCTCGTGCCAAGAGAAGAAGAAGAGAGAACTCGTCGGATGTTTCTGAAGAAATCCTCAGTCCTGTGAGGTCGCGACCGAGTGGTAGAAGCCGAGACCATCACCACCACCATCATCACCATGGCAGTCACAATGCCAAGAGTGCGCCTGTAGCTCCTAGTGGAGATAATGAAGATGGCACCAGAGAGACCCAAGGGCTCACTGATGCCTCTGAAGAGGCAGAAAATTCTTCCATTAACGCCAACAGAAGATCTGAAGGCTCTAATAAAAATAAATCTTCTAGTCAAATTAAAAGTAAAAGAGAACCAGAACAAGTGAGTTGTATCAAACAGTATTTCTTTAGAAACCAAACTCTATTATAAGTTTTTGCTGCCATACATAGACGTTTTCTAAGCCATGATATTGCTGCTTTTAGCCCAAATTTACAGTCAACATTATTGAGAACCAGGTTATTTTAGCAATGCAGAATAGTTCTTAATATAAACTTGTAAAACGAATACTTCTTTAGGGATTTGAGACCACCAGAGCCACTTCGAAGGTTGTTCATGTTCATGCATGAAACACTAATAATTCACAAGTCATATTCATTATTTATTTTTCATGCAGATGATGCTAGATGGAGAAGAAGAAGGTGACGTCAAAACGGAGCTACAAGAAGCAGACAATAACGACGTAGAGGAGGTAGACAACAAAGCATCGCTACACGAGCAGCTCGGTCTGGACATGCGTGACGCGTCCAACGAAGACTACGACAACGCGGCGCTGCTTGATGAACAGCACGACGAGTCGAACCTCGCGGGCGCGTCGGGATACCAGGAGGTTAGTGTGGCGTCATTAGCTTAGGTTATAGACTTTTTTATGTATTTAACTAGTGTTGTTATAGACTATTGCATTTAACTAGTGTTGTTATAGACTATTGCATTTAACTTGTGTTGTTATAGACTTTTGTGTAATGGTTTGGTCCGTGTGAGTCTTTAGTCTATATATAGAGAGATGAATGCATCGTGATTTGCATTAGTATATGTTAATTTAATTGCAAGGCTGTTTATGGATTTCCTCAAGTTTCGAAATGGTTATTCATTCTCGTTGTTTTGTGTTAATTAAGAGAGCTACAGAAATAAAGTACGAGTTATTTATTCTGCTTTATGTATAAAATGACTTTAATTATTATGAGTGTAAGGCGCTGAAATCTGAATTGATTGGGAATAATTGAACAGAATTCACTACCAGATTCACTCGTGTTCCAAATAATGAATGACTATTTATATTTTGCGC
This sequence comes from Hyalella azteca, assembly GCF_000764305.2. Lineage (NCBI taxonomy): Eukaryota > Metazoa > Arthropoda > Malacostraca > Amphipoda > Hyalellidae > Hyalella > Hyalella azteca. The sequence continues at coordinate 555,879 of NW_025945320.1, forward strand.
GGCGACTGTTCCAAATCATGAATGATTATTTATATATTTTGCGCGGCGACAGAACTCGTTCTTATGGGAGGGAGATGGCAGCCTCTCCGGCTTCTCTGCTGAAGGCTTCACGAGTGAAGCGTCTCAGGCACGTCAGATGGTGAGTGTTGCTTCTCTTCTTATCTTGAGACCAAAACTCGTCAGAAAGTTTGTTACCGCGTGCATCACTTCATGCATATCATGAGAAAATTGTGTAAAAACAGTGTTCTATCCGAGAAAGTTTGTTACTGCGTACATCACTTCATGTATATCATGAGAAAATTGTGTAAAGACAGTCTTCTACCCGATGCAATTCTTCACGCATCTTCATAAGAGAATAATGCAATTAAACAATTAGGCTGTCAGCCGCTTAGTGCTCCACATGGAGAACGATTGGTCCTAAAATTTCGAATCATTTTGTTCCTGCCTATAAAAAAAATCGTTTGGAATTAACTCATCTCATGTATGAAGCTCTTGACATGTAAATATTCTGGTTAGTTTGACAAGTGGTAATAGCTCTATTTTTAGTGGATGAATGTATATTCTTTCAAAATTGTTGTATTTTTTGCAAATGTAAACTTGAACAATTTTTGCGACTGACAAGTTAAGGGCTAGGACCATGAAAATTCTAAAAAATGGCCAGGACCATGAAACAAAATTGAAGTTTAGAATCACTTGTACTGATCAAAACATGGTAACAACTTTATGATGAGTATTGGTCTCATGTCTACATATGTTGGTGGAAGCAGCTTAGCAAGTTACCATAGTGGAATCATTCAATAATGTAATTTTTGTAAATTTAATACCAATTTTTGCATAAAAAGTTTTTGCCAGATATTCTTCAATGTTATTGGAAAATCGGTGAGTGACGAGAAAATAAACTCATCTTGATTTTTATAGCTTACAATTTAGGCAATGAATAAGTCTTTTTGCGCTCCCTGAAATGAAATCGTGTTCTTTTCTTGAGCCAGTGCGATGGCCTTGACCAGTAAGATCTTGCCGAGCTCTTCCATTCAACAAAATATTGTGTGTCTCGTGGCTTAAGCACACATCAACCCATCAGCCAAGCCTGATCTATTTTCATCCATTATTTCTTGGCAACAAATCACAATGAATGAATTATTTTTTTTTGTATAATTTGAACATTCATGACCCTCAACACGGATGAAAAAAAAATTATCGATGCGGCTGAGTGTGTGCCTGAAGACAGGAGCAGTTATGCTATAAATTATTGTCAAGATTAATTTAATATGCAACGTTTTATGTTCAATATTGGTCGGCAGCTGTAATACGCTGAATGTTAAAATCTTCTTGTCCTAAAACAAGATTCTGCTGAAAGAGAATATTTTAGTTAATCGGGTTTCCATGACCGAGATGAAATAACCAGACTAAGAGGTGTAGTTGGAACATCGTAGAAATAAGCTCTACGTTACATATTTTTAGTCTGCGGTATCACTTAACACGGATGTGAAAAATCCATGTTTTTTGTCATGGTTTGTTCTATTGATCTATATTCTTATACTAGTCTCTACGTTGTGAAACTGCCACCTTTTTTTATGAATGAACAACTGTACAAGTAATACAGAGTAGCGAGTAAGAGAACTGATCGTGCACATGTGCCGTACTTGGAGATTCGCTGAGATATGTACGATCGAATGGATTAAGCAGAAACCCGTTACTTTGAAGTACGTATCCAGGTCGTTAAATCGAAAATATTTACTTTACATTATTACATATGCATTTTTATCTCAGACTAAATCGTGGTACTGCAATAACACAGTCGTTTACCTGCCAGTCAGCTTTTTCATTGTATCCGTAAACTACTACAATATTGGAGCTCCAAAAAGCAAAGAGTTTTTTCCACTTTGCACCAACTGTCACGTCAAATGTTTGTGTTGTTAAGCTTTATGTGTTGAAATTTTCTGCTATCGCTGATTATGTCTTATTTATGTCTTTAATACTTATTTATGTAATTTTCATAGTTTAGTTGATACGTATGCATTGAAAGTTACCAAATCTAATTGTATTTGCATGCGCAACTAATGTATTGATCTTAGTGTTTTCGATTCCCAGCGCGTGAATCTGAATTTAGGTAGAGAAAGCCCACACTATTTCAATGCTAGGTGTATCAATGACAATCGCTAGCAAGACGTGATCAGCGACTCACAAATGTGTAATCAATTAAAGGAATTTATTATGCTTCTTCGCTTCGAGCGTGTAATGCTGCTTTGCATATTATTTTATGGATATCACGAGTGGCCGCGAAATTATTTCAATATTTTAGTCACTTTCCTGACTATAATGTTCCTAATGTTGTATTAACTGAACATTTTATGAAGAGTTACCCTTAGTCAGATATTTTTGAATGAGAAGATGTCAAATCTATGATATTTTTCTGGTGTGTAACTGAAACTCTTTGAATGTAAAGAGAAACATAAATGTGAGCGTTTCTTGCGTGTTATTTGAGTAACATATGTTGCTTATTCCTTAGATCGGTATTGTGTAATGAAATTATTGTAAGAAATACTGTTGTCATTATAAATACTTCTCCGACTAAATAGCAGTTTATATCAAGGGTTAGACTTGGAGGTATTCCGACATTTCGTTATTCGAGTGCAATTGTTGGGCGCGAATGTCAGGCTGCACAACACTCCAGTTACATGCGACTTCCTCTTTGACTCCATGAGCCTAAGACCCGTGTTCTCCCGTATAGGTGCCACCGTCAATCCTGTCGTCCGTTTGGTATTCGCGCGACCTGCTCGAGGGTCGCTCTGATTTCCCGTCTGTTGCTGAGTCGTCTGGAAAGTCGTCGAGTAGTGAACGGCCATTGATGTCATCAGACAAAACAGGCGCTGCCCAAAGAGCCGCAATGCCTGATGCGGTTCGTTTAAGGCGCTATGAGTGTTCGAATGTGCCTCCCTGCGGCCTCTCCTTCAACAGCCCGTCGGAGCTCAAGCGCCACATGCTTGTTCATACCGGCGAGCGTCCTTATAGTTGTCCACAGTGCGCTTACAGCTGTAATAGAAAATTTAATTTGCGCCAACACTGCTTTTTACGTCATCAAATTTCAATGAAGCATCCCATGTGGTTATGAGTATCCAGAACCATGCACGGAACATCCCTGCTAGAGGACCATGGTCAAGATTTTGCCTCGAAGTCCAGATACAGTGATCGTCCAAATACGAACGATACGATTTTGTACGACGTTGCTGAAATCATACCGACAGATATATTTTTGACATGCTTGGGTACAATGGTATCATTTATTTAATCATAATTATTTATCGTGTTGTAAAATCTGACATTTGCTGGTTTATATGCTAATGTTGCCTCAATTGACTTCGAAGTGCAGGTATTCTTAAACAATATTTTGAAACGTTCAATACATTACTGACTTATTTCATAAAAGATATTATTACTCATCTTTGCTTAGTTCCATGCAGTCGGTGAAGTTAATTTTCTATTGCTTATGAGAGATCGCATCATATCTTATTAGGCTTCCCCTCATTGCATTACACATCGTTGTGTGTGTAATGAACAATAGACTTATTTTATTGCACCTGATGACTCTTTTTTGTGACATTACTATCACAAGTACGAGAGAAATACAATAATTATTGCTATAATAAAATATTTGTATGATACTTGGATCTCTTTTCCTCTTGTAGTTCATTGTCCGAAGTTCTCAAGAACGTGGTTCACCGATAGTTTAATTCATGATCGTATGTGCGTATGTGTTGAAATTGTTACCATACTGCGATATTTTACTGTTATTACTTATTACTAATCTAATGGCTAATCTAAACAAAATTGCTAATCTAAAAAAATGGTTGTAACTATCATTGTATGCGAGGTTTTCTTTTATACTTTGTAAACCGCGGAGAATGTCGTTGCAGTGCATGAGCGAGGCGATGTTATGATAAAGGATAATGGTATTCTATGATCTGTGTTGCAGTAAATATAAAAATCCATATTTTTGGTGCTTGATTTAGCCTTTTTATGATACATTTATGATCCTTTGCAAGTTTAGTTAGTTGGTGTGAGCTTGTTAGCTCTAGAAACTCATCACTTAGATATTTTTCTGATGTGATCTTGATCTTATATTACGAGTTAACGTATCGCTATATCTTGAAATTTTTTTTACAAGGCTGGCACTTAGCATTCTACTTTTGGAAATGTTTCTCCACATTCTTGTTTTAAGAGAGTCATAATTCACGTAATTTATTCGCAGGACTTTAATAAAAATCTCGATGAGCGATTCTCCTGTGGATCGATTGCGTCACTGTTCATTTGTGTCTCTTTGACTCCACCTCTCGCTGTCTGGTAGCCTCTCCGCGTTGACTGACAGCGTCTTGTTCTTGTCTTAGGTCGCTCGGTCTCGACACTGCACGCCTCGCGACCGCGTCAACTCATCGTCGACTCTTGCTTTTGATTTGCCAAACGGCCGCTTGCTCGCAGCCGGATCCAAGACAATACCATACGACGGACTCGCATTATTCCCGAAGACTCGTCCCTCTGAAATGCCATTCTCTGATACCAATTATTCAAGCATCTCTGGTACAACTGATGAGTCGTCACATCGACTCGCTTGCCAATACTGCGGACGTAATTTCACGCAGATGGCCGACTTGAGGAGACATCTGCTTACGCATACTGGAGAGAAACCATACGTGTGTCCTCACTGCTTCTTCCGCTGTGCCAGGAACGATAACTTGGTGCGCCACATCAACGCTGTGCACAGAACTCAGTTAATGCATCCACATGTTGCTGAGATGTAACCAACACTGGAACGCGCACGCAACGTCATTACGAAGTTGCTGTTTCAACGACTGATTCCGCTTGTGTGTAGCTCCATAAGAACTACGTGGTCGAAATTTTGGTGCCTTTTTAGTGAATTGTTGTGACCACTCGATATTGAGCGGCTTGATGACTATCTTGTGTTAATATTATAGTCTTATACTGAACAAAACCTTGAACTGTCTCAATGTTTTGATATTCGGTGAAGCAATTAATTCAAAGTAGGCTAGATGACTACAACGTACGTGCCTGAAAACGTTGAGAAAGATGATCATTTCGAGGCTAATATCTTTGTTGTTAATGACTGCATGTGCGTCATCATTTTGATTAATTTCTATAATGAAATGCGTGATTGCGGATCTTAGATTACCTTGGCTTGAGTGTTGTGAGGTAGTGCCTCTGACGCAGCTCTTGTCTCTCTCTTGTAGGTCGAAGTCTCGGTCCCCACACCCTCTCACTCGCGCCAATACGGCGGCCGTATGAAAGGCGATGCGTATGATAGATCCGTCCAGCCAGTTTCTGCGAGTGTCGTCTCCTGCGAGGGCACCGTTGCAACAACAATCTGCAACCAGTCCATTTCAGTACTCGACCAAATAGCAACAACTAACAACGTCGAACAAAGAGGACGATTGCGCAAGCTGGACGTTCAGGAATGGACTACGTTAGCAGAACGTTCAGTTGCGGGTGGAGGACAATGTCTGCTGTGTAATGCCGTATTTCCCGCACAAAGTCATCTGCAGCGACACCTTCTCACTCACACTAGCTTACGACCCTATGCCTGCCCGTACTGCCCTCATACTTCTGCAAGGAAAGACAATCTCAAGGCGCACATCCTTGCTAAGCATGAAAAGCATTGAAATGTGTTTTTTAGTTGCTACCTTCATTCATCAGCAATGGAAGACAATCCTAAGGAACGTCGGTGAAGGAGTATTGAAATGTGGAGTATTGAAATGTGCGTTTTTAGTTACATGCTTTTGTGTTTGTCTTTTCAAACGGTACAAATACATTATATTTCATGCTCTTATTTTAGTGTTTGCTCAGTTTGGGCTCGCAAGAACGATTTATGTAAACCAAGCGCATACTTATAATATAAACGATTTTAGTTTGTTATTGTGTCGGATAATAGCTTAGACTTTCTAAGTATTTTTATAGTATAAAATGTTTCGTTGTTATTTAGGTGAAATTTAATCCACCTGCGTGTCACGGCGTTGCAGCATCGTATTTTTGTATTACTTGCACTATTTTTCAGTTAAGCTCTTCGGTTGCAAATTGTAGTTAGTGGTCTTGGACATCGTTTGTTTATATGAGGGAGAATATTGGTCACATAGCTGCAATAACTGGACTCAAGGGCGCTTTGGTGTGTCAGCTGCCATAATTGTGTTATTTACGCAGTCGCTTGCAGTTCACTCGTGCATGTAATGTTGTTATCGGTGTGAGTCGCGTGAGTTTTCTTAAATAGTGGCGTTTTCCTCTCGCTAGGTGCAGGAGAGCTCGCCTACTCGCCTTGTCCTTCCCCTTCAATTGAGCGGCTCACACCTAAACGTCACCAACCGTACGACTGCGGCTGGAGGAGTCGTCTCGAAGAGCCTGGCTACCTCCCTCGCCGGCTGTGTCGTGCCCGACGTCTCCACAAAGCCCTTTAGATCAAGCAGCAGTAACGCACGCGTTGCGATTACCAACGAAACTACCCCGTCTGGTGTTGATAACGTACCGGTTGCATGCTCGCTGGGCTACAATAATGAGCTCATCCACTGCCAATTTTGCACGAAAGTCTTCAGGTTCCGCAGCGAATTTTTACGACACCAGCGTACACACACGGGCGAGAAACCTTTCAGTTGCAGCGTGTGTGGCTGCAGTTACACTCAACTGTGTTCTCTCAAACGGCATTTCCTTGCTGCGCATCCACTAGCACCGCAACCAGCATATTTTTTAAAATGATTGGCCTGACCCTTTCATTATTATTTATTGCATCACTTTTTATTCACTGTTGTGCATGTAGTACATATACTTTAGATTTGTGGTTCAAACAAATTTTTGTCTACGCTCTTGCTACCATGTTCTTCGTCGGTCATAAGTTAAGGCGTTACGGAAAACCATTAATTGATAGATGTAAAAGGTATGTAACTAAAACGTTAATCCCCACTTCAGACGTAGATTAGTTCTGGTTTAGACTCCAGTGTTGTTTATATTAATAAATTATTTAATGGTCACGTAAGGATGCGGTGATAACTGTTGCAGCCTGCGTCACCCTTCGTCTGAAATTGCTTCTAAATTGTATTGACGGGTACCCGCATTGAAATAATCTGGAGTTGATTATTCGGAGATTTATATTTCTAATATAAAAAGTTGTTCTAAGTTGTAAGTTGAAAGAATATTTAAAACTGTGATGTTTACGGAGTATGTGCTTTGCGTTGTATTTTGATTAATATATTGGTTATATATTTCGCGTTTACTGTTTCCATTAAAATTAGTACAGCAACATGTTCAAGCTAAGCCACTGATCGGGCTTGGGAATGTTATGTGTCCTGCATGTGAGCTTCAGCTTAGTGTCAATTTATTCCGATTGAATACTACGTGCGGCTGTACCACGAGATTTTTAATACACGGCTGGGTAATTTTTGACATCTGTTGTTTCATTCAATAATGTTAAATCAATATAGAAACCATTGTGATACAAGTCTGTTGCAAGAAAATTGATCTGCCTGCTTATCAATGCTTGTCAATAAGACGACGAAGTTGATTTTATAACGGCCAGCCTCACTTTACATGAAAGCCTCAATACTTCTTGTTAGCGGTACCTGCGTATTGTAGCAGTTGACCGGGACATGCATGCTGTAATGCTGAAAAGCCAAGTGGTAGTTTCGACAAGACGTGCGTTGTGAGGTCGCTAGTAACCCAGGCTGTTTCTTCACTTACAGATGCCGGGCCCTCATAACGCCCCCTTACGTGACACTCACTTACTGGCTTCATCTTCTATCTCCAGTCATTTACCGACATCGAGTAGCGCGCCTATCGGCACCAACTGGCTTGTATCGTCACGTCAACCTGCCAACTGGCAAATTTCACCAAGCTCTGACGTTCAAGAGACATCTTCACAGAACACCGACACATCTTCGTTCAAGGCTATTCCTATCTTACAAAGAAATCCATCTGATCCCCATGCAAACCTCCCTAATACTCATGACGGGAACGTCGATAATTTGTATGTAACTGATACAACCGCTCGTCCTGCCATGCACAGCTGCACTCTCTGTCCCTACACGTCATTTAAGAAGTACAACGTGAAGAGTCACGTCATGATGCATCTCAACATCAAGCCTTTCTCGTGCATTTACTGTTCCTATCGGAGCGTCTTCAAGAAAGATGTTCTCAAGCACACGCGAATGAGACACCACGACGTCCTTTAAACGCGTTCGAGTCTCGCATTTTATGTCTGGCCGTCTTGTTAGTATATCTGGCCGGAATTGTAGTCGTTCTTCTTATATTTCCAGTTATTTTTCGTCACTAGGATATGTGCAAATTCGAGTGGTTGCTAAAATTGATTCTGAGAGTCGAATGGCCGCTCAATTCTCGTGTTCGGATCTATAAATTATTCTGTGATGTCGGTGGAAATAACGAGTTACGCTCAAATGATTTATCTGAAGTAATGATGGGTTATTTTGGGAGATCCGGTTCGGCTAATTTTCATGGGTAGAATCTTCATTCGCTCGCTTGCGTTCAGGCAGCATTAGTGTCTATAACGACCCGACTACGTGGACGTTGCCGAAATTGGGGGAAACGGTCTCCGTGTGAGGGAAGACGCGATGATTGCGTGCCTGATGGCTCTAAAGTACGTTGAGCTTCAGCGCTTGTTCTCTTCTCTCAGGTTGCATCGTACAGCGAAGGTCTTGGGGCACATGAACTTCAGACAACGATGACGATTTCCGAATATGCACCCGAGCTTTTAGAGCATAGTGCTGGAACTGACACAGCTACTACGCAGTCGATGCCTCGGGCTCCACAAGCTGCCTTTACTGGCCCTCCTTACCTTGTGGCGGGGCCATCTTTATACCGCTGCTTCATGTGTTCCTACTCAACTGCTTGTAAAAGTAACATGAGGCAGCATTTAAAAGTGCACACCAGTGAAAAGCCTTTCAAGTGTTGCTTGTGTCCCTACAGCACTAAGTATAAAGGGGATCTCCTTCGGCATACCCGACTACGACACGAACACCCACCGAGCTCCTGAGGTGCCTTCAGTTGAAGGGTCCGTTTCAAAATTCATACGATAATGAACTAATATTTCCTATTTGTTAACCTTAGTGCAGTTCATTTTCTCAAGGCAATGGTCCCTGTGCTGTCAGTGAGCTTAGTTGATTGTAGGTATGCGTTAGATCTACCCGAAGTTATTTAACTAACGAGGTCGTAAGAACTTACACGAGAAACTCATTATAAAAACTAGTCGTTGTCATTCATGAAATTGGTCTGTAGTATCCAGAGACAAGACATGACCTCCCGACGGCCTATGACGCGACAAGTGGCGGTGAAGGCAGTACGATTTACAGCTCATGGGGATAGTATGCGGTGCTGAGTGAGGCTTAACAGGTATTGTGTACTCGTGCAGGTTTTGCCTCAGACCGGCCCCTCGGATGGGGACTTGATGTTGCAGGGCAGCGTTCTGTCATCCGGGACTCTTGATCTTCTGACGAACCTGCAGGCGAGTGCCTTGCACCACCCACTGGCAAATGAGTACTGCAATAGTGACACCTTGTCGGGGGGCGCGACTCAGGACTCGCTAGCACCAGCGGCAGCAATTGTGGCACAAGATGATGGCTCTGCCTTGTACTGCTGTTCAGTGTGTTCCTTCAACACTCCTCGCAAGGACAACATCAGAAGGCACGTCAAAACCCACGGAATCGTCAAGCCCTTTGCGTGCCAGCATTGCGCGTACAGAAGCAACTACAGGAGCGACGTGCTCCGACATACCCGATCCAAGCATCCCAACATGCCTACTGGCAGTGCGTAGCTATGATACCGTCAGACCACTGCCATGCTTCAACGATTCCCCTGCGGCTTGTGATTAAGGTCTTTATTTACGCTTTGATTGTGCGGTGTTATAAGAGACTGAATCTGTTTCGTTCGGATATATTGATGTTATCGTTGTGCGTAAGCGACTTCATTAGAGTTGAATTAGAAAATATTCTCACTAGTGCGAAATATACGTAATGCGGATAAATTTGCTTTTATGTAGTAAAATGTACCTTGTTGAAGTATTGTCTTGACGTGATTCCATCTTTGCTTTAAAGCAAAATCTTGAATTGATTGTATTTCATGACCAACCTAAGTGTTCATGTTCCTTCTACTTTATATCGAGATTATGCATTAAATTGCAGAAACACGAGGTTGATATATTTTCCTTTTCCGTGTTTTCCACACATTCCGCTGAAGAGCTTCGCTGATAATATGATCCCCCTATCATATCGAAGAAAGAATTGTAAAGGTACCTTTAGACCCGGTCAAAATAATAATTTTCAAAAAATTGTTCACGGTATTGAGGATATGAACGGCGTAGGTATGTAATGATAGAACCTTCGTTGCGCATCGCAATAACTAGCGATATTCTACTGAAAATCGCTTACGGATTTCTCGCAGGCTAACGAACTACGTTCTAAACTCAGAAGTAGGCTCCTGCTTAGTTTGCACAAGTATTCATCGTGACAAGTGTTATTTATGGGTATCTTAAACTCGAAGGAATTGTAAATCAAAATTACTCGATATTTGTGCGGTTAACATTCGTTAGTTGATTATTGTGTTGAAAGTCGCTCATTTCAATTGTTAGGATCAACAATTTGGTGTTGAATCAATTGTTCATTTAATTCATCAACAGCACGTGGGTATTTCAGTCCAATACATTACCTCGACGACCAGATAACCCTTTTCTAGTCTAGACGAACCCTTTTTTTCTAATGAAGTCGACGACTTGCCGCGACATGAATGTGAACGGGATGAAGTGTACGTGCCATGCAGCGGCGAGTACGAGAGTAATGTGCATTTTTGTCTCGTGAGCAGCCAGGGGAGAAGAGAGACGAGGTTCCTCGATGGGTCTCCTCAGAAGAAGCAGATCACGGCGCTGCTTCGCGTCTTCGCGGCGAGGAGAATGAAGGGTTATACCGCGTGCGCATCGTCGAGAAACGAATGCCTGGACTTGAACCACTCTCTCCTCTGGGACCTGTATGCACCGCACGTGTATACGAGTGCAACAATTGCCCCTACACGTGCATGACACGTAACCATATGCAGTATCACGTACGGAAACACACTGGCGAACAACCATATCAATGTGGTGTGTGTGGTCACCGCTTCAGCGTGCGAAGTAACCTGCTGAGACACATCCGGACATTGCATAGGGACCAGCTTGCGCCTTCGTTTTCTACCCAACCCTGCGAGTGAGGCTTTCGGTCTCCTTGGTACACCAAGGATCTGCCTGCCGTGTGCGAGTTGTCATTGTTTTGTGGCTATGCAGACGTTTTATGACCAGTGCTCATGTTTCCAGTCTGCTGCTTACGTCTCACATTGATGCATTTCGACTTGTGTCTCATAGGGGTGCATTCAATGCGTACATGTTTTACGCACAGTATAAGAGTTGTTCGAACAGCTGTGCACTAATGTTATGAATAGAGAACCGTTGTTTTCGGCTGTGAAGCTGCATTTTTGGCAATTGTTGAGCTGTTGTTAAAAACTCATGCCATTTGTTCGAAATTACATTACGTTAGTACATTCTGCGGCGAATTGTACTAATTACTATTGATATCATTGACAGAGCAATACTTGAGAACTAGATCAGTATATTAATGTTACAATCCCCATTTATATGGTGCAGTTTTTGGTGCTCCTGGCATTCAGGTGGATGTACGTTGGTTTTTTCAGCTTAATTGTCTACTTGCGTTGTTTTACATCTTCAGAATAGTGTTTGATTTTCTTCGGATTTATAACATTCATCGAATCCAATATGTTATTTTTTACCTTCAAGGCTCATAAATAGCCTCTTTTGATTGGAAAGGACATTTCAGGTAGTAGCTAAGTGTTCTAAAATAGGATAATCGGGTTGAATTCTAGAAATTTTCAGAATTTTTTTGATTTTTGATGCTTCCTCTGCGACGCCCTGATGCTCTGCTAGGTCGAACAGTTCTTACTTTCTCCAATAAATCACTTGAAGTCGGTATGCTTTCATTTCCTTGAATTGTTGAAATGCGATCAAACTGAGGTTTAACTTCAATGACCTTATTTTTAAGCTGGACTGAAGTTTCGTGGGATCTTGCAACATCGCGATTACTTTTTTTTCTTCTGACCGTCGTGCTTACAGGATTCATGGTACTCATCAGGCATCGAAACAATTCTTTACTATAATACTCAAGATACCTGATATTTTCTAACCTTCAGTTCGACTGGAAATGAAATCCTTGGTCTTTGTTCTTAATTCACTTTCTTGGCTTCAACCAACTTATCGAGTTTTCTTTAGACACCACTTTTCAAATTCCCGCGAAAGCCGCTTTCGACATGTATGTATAATGGCGCACATGTTGAATACTATTGCGAATGCTGTGCAGGGCGTGCAGGGTGTTTTGACCTAAGTTGTGTTGCGTGCAGGTGGGCACACATGTTGCACATTATTGCGAATGCTGTGCTGGGCGTGCAGGGTGTTTTGACCTAAGTTGTGTTGCGTGCAGGTGGGCACACATGTTGCACATTATTGCGAATGTTGTGCAGGGCGTGCAGGGTGTTTTGACCTAAGTTGTGTTGCGTGCAGGTGTTGCATCCCGACGACCAGTGTGAGCTACCGATCTCCGAGTTCAGCAAGATAACGTCTGCCACGGCTGCTTGGCGTCACAATTTACTACCTCATCAGCTTAGCTCGGAAACTGGCCAAGCTACTAAGAAAATCTCAATGCCGATGAATTGTCCTGTTTGTCCGTACAGTACATTATGCGGGAGCCACATGAAGCGACATCTTCGTACTCACAGCGGCGAACGCCCATTTGCATGCACTGTTTGTGCCTACCGGGCAACGCAGCCTGAAAGTTTGCGGATCCACATGCGCACTCATACGGGCGAAAGGCCCTTCTCCTGCCCTCACTGCTCCTACCGCTCTACTGTGAAGCACAACCTTCAGCGTCACGTGGCTACGCATACCCAACACCAGCAAAATACTTAGTGATGACATTCTAGTGTCATACGGATTCGTCTTGAATACGGATGCATTTTTACCAAAGTTAACTTCATTGATATTGGTTTTGAAGTTCAATCAACCAGTTATTGTAACAATTAATTCTGCATTATTTTTACCTTACTGATCGGTTAGTGTATGGAAACAGATGTTCAATCTTATACCTCCAGTCCTTCCTAGTTTGGTTAGATTATTGTGATCGCTACGCTTTTACTTTAGTTTCTCTTAGTGTTGGTCTGTTGATTGTGGCTGCGTGTTTTCCTTGAGCTCTACACAATCCTCGCAGGCGGTTATATCTCGTTGAAATTGCCATGTATGGTCTCCAATCTATCGCATTGCACGCAACGGCTACACTTTTGCGCTCGTTTGGAATTAGCTAAGGCTGTTCTTTTTCATACCTTGACAGCCGATGCAAGGTTAAAAAATCCTTAAAAGCTGTCTGGTTGATGGGTAACTCTGTGCTCTTGTCAACAGGTTGGTTCTTATCCTCATCTTGCCGTGACCACTTGTCATTCGTCTGAGTTTGAAGTTATCTCCGACACGCAGAGCTTTGAAGCGGCATCCAAATCTGCGTTGTCTTCGAGCGAGAAGGAGGAATCAGCTGGGGGAAGTACTTCGAGATACAACCACCTTGGACCGCATCGTTGCCCACTGTGTGACTACAAAGCCAAGACCATGACACACTTACAAAACCATCTCGCCGCTCACACTCACGAAGGCTTTGCGTGTCAACGCTGTTCCTACCGAACTCTCAACAAGTATCATCTGTCGGATCATATGAAGATTCACGAGCCCCGTAAGGTCTTCAAATGCGCCATGTGCCGTTACACCACGACTCGTAAAAACAACCTACACCGGCACCAAATGATCCATGGAGTGGCCATACCTCGCCTTGATGGCGCTAGCTAATTACTATTGGATCGGAGGCATCGTTGAGGGGCTTGAAGCGGGTCAAAGCGTCACAGAAAACCTGAATTCAGTTCACTAATAATAAGCACTTATCTTCAAGACTCGGTATTGAAGGACCAAGAAAATAACCACATTCATATGAGGAATGTGCGAAGATAAAATTAATTTATGCCCTATTACTACGCTCTCTTTACTTGGTTGGCGGTCGTAAACCTGCTACTATCTATAAATCTGCGTAAATGGCGAAATATTAAATATTATCTGACATGCGTTTGCGCAGCATATCACAGTTATCCGTTCAATGTTAAATTATTACAGTGTGTCAAGATACTTTCGTGTTTCTGACGTTAGTAGGCGGTGCCCTTTTTTTACTCGATGTAACTCTTCCAGAGGAGGCCGTTCAACTGCACTAGTGGGAGTGCATGTTAGATGTTTACGTACCTACGCGTATACTGGTTTGATCTGACGCGAGTTCTTGTTTACAGGGAAATATGTCGCAGCAGCAGGGACTTCACTCACTCTTAACCTGCAATTCATCGTCCAGAAACTCGCTTGTAGCAGTGATGCCTCCTCCACCCCGCTCACTGCAACACAAAGATCCGTCGCTGGAGTTCCTCATGTCTTTCTCCAGCGGCTCGTCCGCTTCTGCTGGAGAAAGTTCTCAAGCTTCGTCCTCCTGCACTTCGTTCCGCACTTCCAACTTCGAGTTTTCGACGGCGCCAAATTTGTCACCTCGACAGCAGATGTCTGAAGCAGGGAAGGAGCATGCAAAGCAGATGCATCGTTGCAGCTTCTGCCCATATGTCTCCCCTCTGCTTGGGAATCTCAAAACTCACCTGCGCCGCCATACCGGCGAGAAGCCATTCTCTTGCACCTTCTGCCATTACAGATCTACTACCAAGAACAATCTCATGCGCCACAAAATGAGCGTGCACATTGATCTCATGGACCAGCAATCAACGAACAACATCAGTGGCATGGAGTCTGCAACAAATAATCCCACGTAGCACCAGCGTTGCCAAATGACGTCATCAGAAACAACTTCATGTATTTAAATTTCAAGTCAGGATTCATAGTGTGCGTCGTGTCTATGGAGCTCAATATTTCATTTTATGTGCGTCTCTTTCGACAACCCAATTCGCTTATAGGATGAATAGTTTCATTGATACCTATAATGTTGATTCAAATGTTAAGAAGTGTCTACTTTACCTCTGATTGTTATTTCAGTCAAATTTCGGGCTAAGGAAAATAATCGCTGTCTGCAACAATTCATTATTTAAGTGTGGAGCTATGTAAGTTTTTGGTTTCAATCGGAAACCAATGTGAAGTATTTGTAGAAAGTTTTAGGTTTCTAGTGATAGTTCATTGTGAATACTCAGCTCAAAGTTATCTGTAACGGAATAAAAAAATTGAAATTATTACACCCTGTATTTCTTACCTAATCTCGGTATTAGTCGTACGTCCAATGTCGTGATTTTGTATAGTGGATACGAGTGCTTGGTTTTAAATTTGTTCTCGTGTTGCAAAGCAATGCTTCAGGGCTTGTTTTACAGGTTAACTGTCTGGTTTATGGCGTGTTACAGGTGGATGGACCTCAAGCCATTTGTGATGACAATTCTTCCCAGCGAGGCGTGATTGCCATGGTTGGTCATCCCTCTGCTTGCCGGCAGTTGCCACGCCCTGCAGGAGATTCCCGAGGAAGTTCTCCGTCACCAGCACCTTTGTCAAACTTTGATAAATGCCTCGCGATACTTATGCCTTCAAGTCACGCCTCATCTTCGGCCTTGCTAACCTCATCCAAGCCGTCACTCCTCGGCTCTGAATTACGTCAGGACGCTCAGAACTCTGGATCTGTTGGAACCGACAAAGGTTTCATTCGTGACTCGGTGGAGATCCAATCTACTACTGGCGTTAGCAAGATAGTTGCCGTTTACCGCTGCAAGAGTTGCACGTACAGCTGCGGCAGTGCTGAAAATATGCGCAAGCACACCCGTGTCCATAGCGGGGAGAAGCCATTCGCTTGCCCCATGTGCTCGTACCGTGCATCGCAGCGCGGCAACCTCAAGCGCCATATCCGCCTGCATGATCCGCTTACGCAGTGACAGTAGCACTGCCAACTCATGCGTATGGTTATTTACTTTTATTAAACGTATCATTGAATAATGTAAAACATTGTTTTGAAGCGTTCTACGCACTAAGAAAAATTATTCTTCTCTTGATGATGTACTTATACAGGAGTCATGATGGGGCATTTTATGTTCTCGAAGTTGTGTCACTAGTCCTAGCTTCCATGATAAATCTTGTGTAGCCGCGAGGTTGGAGCTTCGCTTTTTCTGTGTTTATTACTATTCCGACTATCGGATAAGATTTTAGCACTTTATAGATGCAACTGGGGTTAAATTCGCGATGAGCGTCGAAAGTTGAACTCGCAATCAAAATGACAGAAAATCTGTATTGGTGCTGGGCGTGATTATTCGATGCATTATTTTGGAACAATGTCGTCAGTGTCCAGAGAAATTATCTGTTCAGGGTTTGGCTATTAATAGCGAGTATTTATTTCTAAAATATAATTAGTCTTGTTAATTCAGCCCTAATTATTGACTTTCATTGATCAGCTCGGAGTCCACGATGGGTCTTCAGCAACATCACGGGCAGCCTGGCACAGATCAGCGTCGCTTCCGTTGGGCGTCCTGGCAGGAGGAATGCCTAAATTCAATTCTGCAAGTTTACCAATTGTTCCTAGACCTAAAAAGTCTATTATTAGCGACAGCTCTGAGGCAAAATCATTTGTCTGCACATTTTGCTCCTACCAAACTAATGTAAAGACAAATTTTCGAGTGCATCTGCGCACCCATACAGGCGAGAAACCCTACGAGTGTCCATACCCTCAATGCACATACCGGTCGTCCCACAAGTCAAACCTTAAACCTCACATGCTAAGGCATCAAGCTCAGTCACCTACAAACATGCGTTACAATCTCAGCACAAACGTAGACGCAACTCTCGACTACAGCCTTGCTGCTCAATCATTGATGGACATCAATTCATCTCAGCCCTCGAAAACCTCGCAAGTTTATACCTCTTGCACTTCTTCTTATGTTACAGCTGGGCCTCCTGGAGTCCCGTATGAAGGCGACCAACTCTACAGTATATTTGCTTCGTCTTCTGATGCTTCGAATATTTTGTCTAAAGCATGCCTTCCTGCTGATGTTCCATCCCAGTCATTCCAGTTATCTGCAACTGTCGGAACTTCATCTTCAGTGGCCACTGAATCAGTGGGCGAACCCATTTGTTTGTTGGGGACGTCTCCAACACAGCCTGAATATTCTAATTACTCGGAATCTCAAGAAAAGTCCGAATAAGAGAAACTCTTTTAAATTCCATTGACGTCTCTACCATGACGGATGTGAATCACATTGATTTCAACATCCAGAAGTCATGCAATGCCAATGCGTCAAACTTATCACGTTCTGAAGTCAACTTATACTACAAAGCTAACTGTTCTCCGTTCATTTTCGTACCGGTCGCACAATCTAACGGTCACTATTTCATGTGTGGCAAAAGAGATCTAAGTCATTCAGTATTCTTACTACCCTGCTTCAACATGAGAGGTCTAGATTCCTGTAGTAGATTGTTATTGCAGCATTTATTTAGACCCATTAGTGTGTACTCGATTCCTAGCATCACTATGGTTTTTTGTTGAATTTTCAGTGTGTAACAAAGCAAAATATGTAGAGTATACATTTTATGAAACTCTTTGAAAGCTCTGTTACTCCATGACTGATTAACCGAGTTGTAACTGCAGTTTTTATATTGCTTTTCTACCTCTCATTCGTTACGCTTATGATACCTACGAGGCATTTTTCTTCGATTACAGGTATATTTGAGTGCCCTTGCCATGTATTTTTTAAATTTTTTTCATTCATTTAATTCAAGAATATGATATTTATGCGATGTAAGATAACGCTCTAGCGACTAGAGATGAACTTTTTATGGTGTGTGTAAGTAGAGTTCTACATAACTTCGTAATCGCTTTATCCTACACAACTGTAATACACAGCTGTAAACTCGGATCGTATTTGTGAAGCCAACGTAGATGTCTCCCAATCTACTCTCTTACTTACTTTGGTTCCGAAAATGCAGATTTTTCCTTTAATTTTCTTATAATATGTCATTGTTTGAACGTCGTTGGCTTTTATTTACATTTGCAATTTCGTTATCATATGCAAAACCAATGAATGAAAATATTTTACGTTTGAGTCATTATGAATTGAGTGTGCATTAGTTTCTCGTAAATAGTGTTTTCATGAGGCCTGTATCAGACAATACTTGTACAGCAATCCTATGTGAACCGCGTTTCATGAGCATTGTTATTGAGAGTGCCACCACAAGCTAGTGTTACCGCATAAAGGATCTCACTTGCGTTTTTTTCTGGATTCGTAGGTATGATACCGTGTACCTTGCTTTTCTGTCTCTCATGCGGGTGGCCGATGTCTCTTGTACGCGTAGCTTTTTTCTGTTTCGGTCCTCAATTCCTCCCAAATTTTCGCCTCTCTGAGATGGTAACGATGCTTCCTGCTCAGTTGCTTCAGTGCGCTGTCGGTTTCTGACTTTCCAACATCACTTGTAGATGATGTTGGTGCAGGAAATTTGCTATGCTGACTTTAGTTGGGAATAATATCTTTTGACTTGCGCTATGAGATGGATTCGTAGGTGAAAGTCTAGTAAGCCAAGTAAACTACCACTAGTGTTAGGATGCATTGTCGATCTTAAATAGATTTGACTGACCTAAGAAATTTGCAATCGATCCCTTACTAAATTTGGTAATTGTGGAGAGATTCTATGAAAATTTATTATTCATTCAAGATGAAATCTAATATAGACAGTTACTAGACACGATTGCGTCTTACCGGGCTTTTTTTGGCAGTAGAGCTCCCGGTTGTCTAGCTTGTACACGATCTGATAGCCGGCACCTAGCTCGATGACTGGGTGCTGGCTACTACGCTGCAATGAAGACCCCTCACACTCACTGAGATTCCTCTATGATTGACTGTATATAAAATTGGATAGATTATATTAATTATCGGTAAGGTTACTATTCGTTCTTTCACGAGAATAGGCTAGAAATGCAGCACCAGAGTTGATATTCTAGCGCTAAACAGGTACGGAAAGTTGTCTCAACAAGTTAAAATTCTCGGTAGAGTTGTTATTAGGTAATGTAGGATCGAGCTGAAACAGTTTTCACTGCATAACATTCAGCGCAACCTCAAAGATAATATTATTCAGATATCATCAGATTTAACAAGGAGCTTTGCTGGGCATTAGTCAAAAATCGAAAATGTTTCTTATTTGTGCGTGAAAAATTAAAATGCCTGAAGAAATATTTGTGTAACGATCGTGAGTTGTAGTTTTCGATACCAGCAACCTGGAGGTGCATCAAACTCCTACCAAGCATTCGTGTTTGATACAGAAGCAAGTTCAAATCTTTCTTACTGTAGCTTTGTTCACTGTGGAGTTATCTGGAACGACACTTTTTGACCACAGTTGCATATAGTCGTCATTTTGAGCGGCGGGGATAAGGAGTTTAATAAGGAGGCGCAGAGTTTGGAGCATAAGGAGGCGTAAAGTTTGGAACAAATCACCAGGCTCATTTTCACTTCAACAAATTGCAAATGTGGAAACACATACCAGCGCCCGGTTGTGAAGCTCCTTAGAGCATATCCCATCAGAATGTTGTGGAGCGGCCTCGAACGCTTGTCTCCATGACGTGGGGTGCTTCTCGTCGACAGATGCTCAGAATATATGTGGCCTTTATAAGAAGTGAGATGGATGAAATGGAGTATGGCTCCACACTTGTATGGGACATTCCAAAGTCTTATTGAACCACCTAGAAACAGTGCAAAATTTTGCTCTCCGGTACATCCAGAGAGCACGCCTGTTTTGATTTTATCATCTGAGAAACTCATATCGCACAATTGTCTTCAAGATACAGAAGTTGATGCGAGTCAAGGGACTTAACTGAATGGCGATTTGCTGAATTAGAGGCCATAGTGGCATCACGTGGAAATGAGGTGGCTGAGAGGGTTGCAAATATGGCACATTCTGACAACTGTTCAGCAAGATCTCAGCTGCGACTTCGGTTCCATGAAGTCTTTCGCCGTTCAAGAATGGGCACGCCTGAAAGCGACCAGTTGCCGCGAGAAAGGGGCTGGCTAAAATATCATATTACAAAGACTACAAGCTCGAGGGTAGCGACTGGCCGAGCTTCGAGCAGATCAAGGATTTCTCATGATGGTCGCGCAAAACTTGCTCTCAGACTTTGCTGCATTCTGACTACCAGCCTTAATTAAGCGATTGTAGAATCGCACGGTTATTGCCAGAGGAAAGCTGAACATGTCAGTAAAAAAAAAGTTCCTTACGTTACGGAGAAAGAATACCAAATCCCTGTCAACAAAAGAAGAAGACTAGAAAAACATGTCGACGTTTCTAGCAAGGGAACTCAATGAAGGATTTTGTTAAATTATTTTCGCACGAATTAGTTTAAAATTGTAAAATAGTGCTTACTTTGCTTAAGCAAGTGCCGATTAATAATAATAATAATAATAGTGGTTTCAGCGTTTATTAGGCCGTAGGCCTGTTGCCGATTCTTAACATCACAGAACATTCACAGCTTGATGCGGTCTTGAACTCACAACTCACTGCTCCAATTTTTGCTTAACCGCCCGGCCTCCTTGCCGATCAGAAACTGGCGCACAGAGCTGGGATCGAACCCGCGCCTCTCTGCGCCAATCTGAACTTTTAACCACTGGGCCACCCTGCCGACAATATAGCAACCATTTTAAAAATATATCTCAGTACTCACTGCAGTGAGTGACAGAGAGCGCATTTTCTCGTCGACGAAAACTTGAGGTCACGGACAGACAGACGGACGGACGGACATGGCGAGCACAATAGTGCATTTTTTCCATAAATGAGAAAATGCTCTAAAAAGCGGAAAAAGCACGTTTCTTGAGAATATCTATGTGCCTCTGACGAATAAACTATTAAATGCTGATAAGTTTATTATAAAAAATCAAAATTAGATCGAATCATTGCCCCTTTTTCAAAACGCAAATGATTCTTCCGGCTTTAGGGTAATATCTGACACGTGATTTAATTTACTCCAAAAAGCGTCACATCATTACATCGTCGTGGTAAAAAAACGGCAATGTGCACTGCGCGCGAAGTCACCGAAGTGCTGTCCTGTCAGTCACGTGTACCTTTGAAAATTTGTGCCAATAAACAATTTGAATGCATGATGTGTAATCAAACTTCATCATTACTTTTGAAACAGGTAATTTTTATAAAAAAAAACTAATGATAAGGTATACAAGTTACTTTTAAGCTAATATAAGAGACCGAGATGGCCAAACATCAGCGTACAACCTACAACGAACGAACCAGATCAGCCGCTATACATTTTTTTTCTACTTTTTTCTTTTTCTCTCTTCTTCTTTTTGCCACACAATTCCTACTACACACAGCAATCCCCCAATTGTGGCCTTTTCCTGTGTCTGTGTGTGTCATTATTGTATAAAACAGTCTTGCATTAATTTTACCTAGCCAAATAACCCTAACCAAACTGAACACAGCCTGACATATCCTAACCTGTTGTAACCTAACCTGTCCTAACCCAACCAGGGCCAACCTAACCTGTCCTAACTAGCTAGCTATCTTGAAGTTGAAACTATAAGTAGCACTGTAGCAGAACTCTTGATTATGCAGAAGGCTACTGCCCTACGCCTACAGGAAAAGGTAACTGTGGTTAAGTATCAGAGTATGTTACTTACCGGAAGGCGGAAGCTACCTGTAAATATTACAAGATGGAGATGGAATGATTATGATTAGAACATGATCATCATTTGCATAATGAAGAAAACACAGCATTGAGATGCAGCTGGAGCTGACTATCTTTAAATCTAAAAGTAATCAGTAATTTCAGTATTTAGGCATGTGTTTTTTATAATAGGCATGTGTTTTTTATAAAAAATTTATTCTCTTTTAAATTACTGGCATGACAATCTTACAAAGTTACAACTTCACACACATATATAGATATATTTGATTAGGTACCGTCCATAGTGACAAAGCACAGATTTTTTAGAATCAGTTCATTTTTCATTCCCTCATTTACTCACAATTTAAACCAATTTCTTTTGGATGATAATGCAGGTATCCAGGATACTTAACTGGTCTACATATAGGACTCAAAAATGAACTTGAGGGAGAGTCTAAAAAACTCTGCTTTGCCACTATGGTACCGTCATGCCGTCATGGGGGTAAAAAGGGATGGTTTTGAGCGTTTTTTGTTCATAACTTCTTACCATGAAACATTTCAGAAACAAGTTTAGGCTCATTTTATAGGTATACTAGCTCTTTGCAGTTTGCAAGCACTATCCACTATCAAATGGCATCTTCAAAAAAATTCCATATGCTATTCGTAAGGTGCCAGACGCAAAATAAAACCGTCCCGAATTATCCCTGGGAACGTGGTAATCCAGGACACTTGCAATAAAAGTTAATTTTAAAACTTTTGAAGCATGCTGAGTGTACTCCTCTATTACTAACAGTACTCTGAAGTCCTCCTCTTCCATTGTAGATGTAAAATAAATGACATTTTCTGTGATTTTTACTTGTTTTTCCTTTTTTGATATGATATTACCACATTCATTAATTACCGTATTATTGATGTGATATTACCATATCCATGAACATGCCATTGAGCATTTACAACAACCTTGTCCACTGCAAGCTTCATATCAGCAGCCATGTAGCATTTCTTCTGTATCTGTAAGCTTACAAAATGGCTTGTAATTTCACACCATTTTAATTGGGTTAAGTGAATTCACTATAAAAGAAAAATTGTAAAAAAACATACTTGAAACAGAAAAGAATGTTTTAGTCACAACCATCTTATGTTTTGGAGAAATAAATCATAGTTTAGGACTTTAGGTCAGTTACTCTTCATTCTATGTATGATGCCCGGTGCAGTCGGGTGCACAATTCTATATATAGCATTCTATGTACAATTTTGTAACGACCGATGATAAGTGAATTTTTTTTGCTGAGCAAGGTAAATGTAATCAAACTTCTTTGTTGTTAATCAATTTTTTCGTTAACTGGAGCCTTTGCTAACTGAGGTTCTACTGTAAATGCATTTTTAAGGGTGTCCCTAATTACCCCGAGGGGGTGTCCCTTTTTACCCTGTTGCGTGGAAATCGCTTCCATTTTTTTGTGGAATGAAATAGGCAAATTCTGTCAATTACTTTTTCAAGCCAACACCTGGGTGCAACTTTTATGTAAGTAAAATTTTTTAATACGGCTAATATTTTTTTTTTGCTCCAGACCTTAGCAGAGGTACTTTTCCAAAATTGCACTTTTCACTTTTTTTCAGTGATTTTTTTTAGAGATAGTAAATGTTTGATTTCTTGACTAGCTTTATACATAATAGATAGTAAAAATGTTGAAGTTTATGCCACTATTTTTTGTTTTGCTATATTTTGATTAGTTTAGCTGCTACTACATTTCTACGAAATGTAGGATGCGCATCCCGATTTACCCCGCCCATCCCTTTTTGCCCCGTTTAACGGTATGTATTCCTATTAAGTATGATACTGCCAGTTTCAAGTTTCACCAGTTTTCATGTGTGTGCTGTGTGCAATATGCATTGTGCAATAGTAGTAGCCTAGTTGGTACTTGGGTACTTACAAGTCAGGAAAAGTTTTTTTTTCTGAAATTTTGCAGCTACAGGGTGCATACTGGTCATGGAAAACCTGGAAAGTCATGAAATTTGAATTTTCATTTTCCATGCCTGGAAAGTTGTTGGATTTTATTTCAGGTCATGGAAAGTCATGGAACAAAAGGCATTTTGATTTCCCTCAATAAGGTTGATGTTGGTTACATGGCCAGGACTGCAATAAAAAAACAGCTTGCAGACAGGAATGCAAGTGCAATGCAAGTTCTCACTTTCAAGACACAAATGCGGGACTTCATGCAGGCTGTAACCCAGAAGCTACTTGATGCGAGCGCTATCACTCTATCAGTATCAGTCATCAGGTACAGGCATATGGCCTTGGTACTTGGTAGGAACCTGAGATGGCTGGTGCCACCAAAAGTCTTCATCAAGAAGGACTGTAAGGAAGCTGACAAGACACAGTTGAAGAACAGTCTCATTTTGCTTGTTGATGCCAAGAGATTCCCTAATACAGATGTAGATGGTGTTGTGCAGAGAGATGTGCAACTTTAGAGATGAATTGTAACATTGCAGTAAACTAAATGCACAGTTTCAAGCATTTTCAACTTCTGATCGACTGGACACTTTTTGGCATGCCATTCTGTCAAAGAGCTTCTACAAGGTCTGGAATGTATAGTGCAGATGCTCATGCTCCTGTCTCATGGCCAAGCCACGGTTGAAAGAGGGTTTATGTTCAACAAGGAAATCATGATGCACAACATGGAAGAGCCAAGGGTGGTTGCCCTGTGTGCTGTGGTTGACCATGTTGCACATGTTGGTGGCCTGGACAAGATGACCATCACCAAGAAGATGTTGCTTGCAGCTGGCAGTGTCAAAACAGCCTACAATAATTATTTGGCAGAAGAGAAAGAGCAGAATGCAAAGGCCCAGAAAACCCAGAAGAGGAAGGCTTTGTTGGTGAGCTAGATGAAATGAAGAAGAAGAAAAGGCATATGGAGGAGGGCATCAAGGTGCTTGGGCAAGCAGCAAATGAATATGCAGAAGCATCGGAAAGAAAAGGGGAGTTTAAAATTATTGCAAGGTTCAATGCCATGAGGCAATCTTTGGAAACAAAGCTAGACACTCTTGAACTGAACATTAAAGAAAAAGTTGATATAAAATAGCTTCCAGTTGAATGTTAAGGTAGTGGTGTTGAAGAGTGTTCTGAACTGTATTGATATTATCATGTACAATCTTGTGTGCATTACTCAATATTTATTGTGATATGACACTATTGAATTCATAATAATACCTGTGTGGGCTTGATTTTCAGACTGTGTCATTTTTGTTCCTCTGTGGCTGCCTGCTCTATGCATTTACACATTTGTTATTTATCAACTGTAGGCAACTAGGCAATGATAGAATATGCACGGTTAGTCTTTCAGTCATGCTAAACCTGTCATATACAGTATTGTGCAAATTAGTTTGGACAGTGGTTGAAATAACAATTATTTGCCCCATTGAAGTTTTATTAAAAAAACATGCCAATAGGACAAAATATGATATAATCAATAGGAAATATGACCTCCTTTTGCTTTTACAAGCATTTGAACACAATTTGGCATGGATTTTACCATAGTTGAACACATTTTAGTCTTTTGCTCATCATGATACCAGGTCCTAATTACAGCACTTATTAGCTTTGCCATTGTCAGACAGTCTTCTTTCAGGAGTCTTTGTTTGATTATAGCGCATAAGTTTTCAATGGGATTAATGTCCAGAGAATTTTCAGGCCAGTTTAAAATCTCCAGTCCACTTTCTTCAAAGAATGTGCGCGTATTACATGCAGTATATATATATATGGCATGGTGCATGATCCTGCTGAAAAATGCCATCTCCATCAGGAAAGTCCCTTGTCATACTAGGAAGCAAATGAGTCTCCAAAATAGCCTTCTATTTAACACTATTCATCATTCCCTCTACGCTACTGAGTCATCATTGGCTTTTAGCACTAAAACTACCCCAAAACATGTTCATAAGCAGATGTTTGAGAGATGGCATTTTTCAGCAGGATCATGCACCATGCCATATATATACTGCATGTAATACGCGCACATTCTTTGAAGAAAATGGACTGGAGATTTTAGACTGGCCTGGAAATTCTCCAGACATCAATCCCATTGAAAACTTATGTGCTATAATCAAACAAAGACTCCTGAAAGAAGACTGTTTGACAATGGCAAAGCTAATAAGTGCTGTAATTAGGACCTGGTATCATGATGAGCAAGTGACTAAAATGTGTTCAACTTTGGTCAAATCCATGCCAAATTGTGTTCAAATGCTTGTAAAAGCAAAAATAGGTCATATCTCCTATTAATTATATCATATTTTGTATCATTGGCATGTTTTTTTTTTAAAAACTTCAATGAGACAAATAATTGTGCTATTGCAACCACTGTTCAAACTAATTTGCACAATACTGTATGAGTCTTGGAAAATTATATTGATGATCATGGAGAGTCATGGAAAAGACATGGAATTTTTTTTCTTAGTAACAGTATGCACCTTGCAGCTATAATATTGTATAATTTCAACAGGTATAAAATCTCGTTGCTCTAATGTCATGTATTTTTATTAGATGGAAAAAAATGGTGGATAGCACTTGGCAAACATGTCATTTCATAAAATTTTCAACCTCCATAATCTGCAGTACTTTGATGCTCCCACCAGTGCCAAAATATCCTGCAGAATGCAGGCATGGAATATATCTTCTTGGTGAGACTGAGCCACAACTTTATTTTTCAAGACTTGGTTTTATGGATTTGCCAGCCATGATTCCATTTCTTTGAGCTGTGAATTCCATATCTCAGCCATCATTAGCCATGAAGAGCCATTTACAAACCACAAACTTATTTACAAAGTCCTGTGCACGTGTTACCCCAAATCTTTAACACGTTGACTCCGAAGTGGTACATATCTGTACCACGAGGTATATTGCTCCAGGACAGAGTGGTACATATGTATACCATTTCAATTATTTCAGCACATTATTTCAAAAAAAGATTTTAACATTCAAGTTAAGAAGTTAGTCACATTATATTTTTTACCGGTAATAGGAAGGATAGGGTCAATGAAAAAACGTAACAAATCTCAAATGCGCGTATTTTTAATAGCACAGATTTGAAACAAATACGGCATTCTGTCACAGCCTTAAATTCCAGTTTATCACATAAAGTGAGCGATAATAATTAAAATGAATAGAAATATGGAATACCAGCCATATTTCCTTTATCAGTTGATGATTTGCTCCAACTTCTAGACATTTTCATGTTTTTCTATTTTTTATTAGTTTCTAGACTATACCACAGAGCCGTGGTACAATAGTGTTACACTTTGTTTGTCGCATGGTTTTTGCGGCTGCAGTACGTTGTGGTACACATATGTCCCACATGTTTTCTCTCACCAACATGTCCCGTCTAATGCATATAGAGCTATGCACCTCCTTTCACTGCGGTGGCAAGTGTCAAACTAACTTGAGAAAGGAAATTTGTCACCGTCTGCTAGGGAAGTTTGGCATATGACCAATTAGAGTCAACGTGTTAATTTTACCCTGAAAATGGTCAAACATCAATAATGACATTTGTCTTTAGTCTTTACTTTAGTCACTTTAGTGGCAACTGAACAAGTGATTATACTGTCTGACCGCTCTTCAATGAAACGTTTTGGGTTGACTCAGTATTACGTTCTGCCAGAACATTCTGGTGGGGTAAATCAAGACAGTTCTATGTCATCGTGTAAAAATGTTATAGCAGCAAAACTGATTGAAATATTGCAAAACTAACAATAGTGGCATAAACTTCAACATTTTTCTAATCTATGTAGCATAAAGGAAGTTAAGAAATCATACATTTATTAGCTCTAAAAAATCCCTGAAAAATGTTTAAAACTGATATTTTGGAAAAGTACTTCTGCTAAGGTCTGTAGTAAAAAAAGTTGTCATGTTAAAAAATTTTGCTAAAAAACTTGCAGAGACAGGTATTGGCTTTAAAACTTTATTGACACAATTTGCGTACCTCAATCCAAAACAAATCGGCGGCCATTTCAGCAAGACCGTCTATTATGGGGAACCCCCCCCCCCAGGGTAATATGGGACACCCCTAAAAATGCATTTACAGTAGAACTTTGGTTAGCAAAGCTCTGGTAAAAAAAAAGTGGTTAATGACAAAGAATTTTGATTAAATTTATTTATTTTGTTGAAAAAATTTCACTTGATGAAAAATTAATGCTTCATTGGTCATCACAAAATTGTGTATAGAATCTCCTAGATAGAATTATGCACCAGGCAACATAGAATGAAAAGTAATTAACTGAAACTATGACTTATTTTTCCAAAAAATATGATGGTTGTCACTAAAATATTCCTTTCTGTTGCAAGTATTATAATTAATTGCAAATAATTATAATTAATTTTAAAGTTTCTAGATGGAAAATCCATAGTCATACTACAGACTTACAGAGCAATATACACATGCACTGACATGGGGATGAGGGTGAAAAGAGGAAATAGCTTCAAGATAAAAGGGGGGGGGGAAGGCATATTGTGTGTTGACGCACTCAGCACTTGTCTTCAATAGTTGTGGAGGTTTTGTCATAACTTTCAGGCATTTCTTGTTAAACTCCATGTGAGAACCCAAACAAACTAGATTCATTTCACACCATTTTATAAAGTAAAAAAATCAGTGGTAAACAATTGTGATTAGTTATTCTTTGCAAATGCACATGAATTTGTATGTGCCCGTAAACACATTGTACGAGCTTTGTACGTACTTCATACATAAGTCCCCAAACCACAGCTGCCCATGAACTCCACACATCTGCAGCATTTTGGGGAGAGAGGGTATCTAGCTGGGGAATATCAAGCCTCAACCATTTTCAGCTTTTCCTTGAATCATAACCTTCAAATAATTCATGCACAAATCAATTCATGTATGTTAAACTATTATTCAAAATTGGAGAAATTGATTTGATAATAAACATATTTCTGAGTTTACGTCTGCAAATCTCACCACAGCTTGGGGGTGAGGGAAGGGGATTCCAAGCTTGGGAGTTGCTGTGAACCTGTTGTTTTGCAGGTCTCTGCTTGTCTGATTTATGACTGCATTCTTTAAACCAAATAGGTGTGAACTGCATACAAATAGGTGTGAACTAACCTTAACCCTAAGAGGATTGTTAAATGAGCTTGATCATGCCCTGAAACTAACCCCAGCAGTTTGTGTAAGTTACCCTAAGAATAATAATTTATTAAATCATGCATTACAGTCCTCCTTTGTTTTTATTAAAAAAATGTGCACCACCCAGTCCTTTCTCAGTCATTTCATCTTGATAATCAAAATGTGCATTTCGCCATGTGAAACATGTTGGAAATGCAAATTCCTGCCTGATACAGCACTTCATATCCACTTTTAAACTCAGATATGTCACTTGGTGGCACTCACAAAAGTGTTGTGTAAGAATTCCATACAAAAACTTGGATTTAAAAAATTTTTGATGCTTGAAAACCATTTACTGAGTATGAGTAGTTGCAGATGTAACAATATTGGAATATTTTATTGAGAGAAAATTGGGTGTTGTACAACTATGATCATACATTTGATTACACTGAAAATCTCACATCTCAAACAGCTAGAGTGCAAGCATCTAAAAAAAATATCCTTATTTTTCCCCAGAACTTTTGAAAATTAGACTTAGCACTTTGAAATTTTTCCTAACCTTGAAGCTGTTTTCAACTAAAATGTTGAATTAAATGGACGTTCAATTATGCAAAGTTTGAAAAAACCTACTTATTCTCAAAGAACTTAATGTATTGAAAAAAAGCATTAAAAACTTTTCCTGAGTGCACTAGGTGTTTAAAAATAATGCATACCTAGAGAGTTGGATATTTTAAAATTATGATAATTGTTTTTAAATTCCATTACAGGATTCCATTGAGAAGATTTAGAAGAGCTTGAGTCCAGTGCAGCACTTTGATATGGCTCCAGACCTGTTACATATTCGTATAAAAGACCACCAAACTTCTCTGCATTCGTCTTTTTTGCATCTCTTCTCCAGCCAGGACAGCAAGGTTTGTAGATGCTCATCTAAGGTTAAAGAATTCATTGTGTGTTCCAAGTTTACTTTGTACTCTGGGCTTGGCATCAAAGTTAGGTTATTGGCAAGTGAAATCTACTTGGGAAGATAAATAATTGGTTTAAAAGTGGTCAATACTTAACTTTGTACTTGCACATCAGCTAATTCAAGTACTAATATTTATTCTGAAATTCATTTGCTGTTCAATTTTATGCCTAATATTCAGGGGTTAGACAAAATAAAGGAAATGCCTGAGAAATCCCAAAATACATTTTATTAAGGTGTAGGTCCACATTTTGCAGCAATTTCAGCCTCAATTCTCTCTGAGGCATTGATTCATATAAATTGCAAATTTTTTCCAAAGGAATTTTAATCCATTCTTCAGTTAAAACTCCCTCCAGCTCTTTCAAATACAATGGCTGCAGGAATCAACTTCTGACTTGCATGTCTAGAATCGACCATAAATTCTTGATAATATTCAGGTCTGGTGGTTGTGGTGGCCAAATGAGATGCTCAACGTCATTAGAATGTTCCTCGTGCCATTTTTTAACAATTCCTGCTGTATAGATGGAGGCATTATCATCTTGCAAGATGGCGTTCCCCTCTAGAAACAGTGCTTGAACCATTGGAAGAACTTTGTCCTCAAAAATTCCTAAATAGTCTAGACTATTAGTGATTCTTCCATGAAGAAAAATCATAGGTCTGCTAGATTTCAAAGAAATAGCACCCCAGATCATCACAGATCCCCGCCATGTTTCATGGTTTGGAGGAGGCAGTTGGGATTGAATGACTCCTTTGGCCATCTCCAAAGGCAAACTTGGCCACAGTTGATTGCAGCTCTTTCAAAGAATCCAGATCAGTGCAGCTCTTGGCAGACAGTCTATGGAAACTGGGTTCTGCAGGTGTCCATTGAGGTCTGCACTAATTTTAAATGCCGTGGTCTTTTGATTGTTCCTCACAATTTGATTTCGGTACTGATGGTCTTTCAAGACGACTTCAAAAGCAGTCATTACTTATGAGACAGTACCTCCAGAAACGTCAAGTATTTGAAATGTTTCTGTCACATTAGCACCTGCCATACAGGAACTAATAATTTGGCCTCTTGGAAAGCAGACAGGTGTGCCATTTATAGGTTATAGACACAAAAAGCTACTGAAAATATCTGTGTAAGGGTAAAATATCAATGACCAGCAAAAATGAACAATAAAACATAAAAATATGTCACATTTTTATTGTTTATAACATATATAAATATTTTTTTTGCATGCACTCTTGGTGCATAATTCATGATTCATTGCTCCTAAAAATGTGATTTGTGTGATAAATTAATGCGTCTTTATATTTTTTGTATTCACATACTGTTACAATTTTCTATGTACAATTTTTTTAATAATAACATCAAATTCATATGTCAATTGCATGAAAATTTGTGACAATCATGTTTCCTTTTGTTTTGAAGATAGAACAGGCAACTAATGTTTTCATAGTCAATACAATACTTTACATTTTATATTAGATTCCTGTTAGTCCCAATGGTCAAATTTATTATTATTTTTGCTTGCAGATAAACTATGATGATGCCACGATTGCGTGTGGTGGCAAGCTGTACCCTGTGCACCGGCTCGTATTGTCAGTGTGCAGCGACTACTTTGCTGCCATGTTTGCTGCCACCAGCGCTGTTGGTCGTCACCCCATCATTGTTCTGAAAGATATTCCATCAGATATATTTGAAGTTTTGCTAAAATTTATATACATTGGTGAAGTAAATATTGAGAGGTCAAAATTTAGTGCTCTTGTGGATGCTGCTCGTTGCCTCAAGGTACGCAGTTTGGCATCTTATAAATATGATGCCAATTCTGAGAATCCAGACAAGAGTCATGATGTTTCTCCCAAACCTGCTGAGAAAAGGAAAGTTGTTTCAGAAGAAGCTTCTGCTGATGAACAAAAATCACCCAAGGTTACTTGTCAGAGGTCTCGACAGCTGACAGGAGCAAATGACAAGCAACTTGTAAAGCAGGAAGACTCGACTGAGCCGCAGCAACCTCCATCACAGGTGTTCTACTGCTCCAATTTTCTCATTCTGATTTTGATACTAATGCGATTTTAGGAGTTGAATTATTTATTTTAGTCAGTGATAAAAATGGGTTGTTTCTTGCCAATATCATATTGTTATCCCCCAGCGCTTCAATGATAGACAAGCTAGCAATTGTTGTGCATCATTTATAAATATTATTTATTATAAGTTTAGATATTGGCACATATTTTCATCTCTTCGTGTTTTTATATCCAAAAATGTTGTTTAATGCTTGTTTTTTTTACAGGTTTCATCTATGAAAATTAATGCGTCCTTGAAGTTGTGTTCAGTAAGACTCTCCCCCGTAGAGTTATACACTCCAAACGAGGAAGAAAACGACAAAAAATGCCCCAATAAAAGTATGCCCAGCAAGAAGTATGGCTGTAAGTTATGTGACTTTAAAACCCGTTTCAGGGGCGCAATGACGTTGCACCTTCGAAAGCACGTGAGACTAGAACAAAAAAAGTATGAGAACAAACTATACACCAAGAAGCAAACTAAAAGATGCATGAGCCTGAGAACTGCTGCACTGAATAAATATTATGGCCGGTCTTTGTCGAAGAAGACTGATATAAAAATGACTGAAATTGCTATAGATGAAGCAAAGATAAAGAATGAATGGGAAATTGCAGGTCCTTCGATTTGCAAGAATGATAAACCAGATTCGGACCAACATTCAGGCTTTCATTTACCAGTTCAAAAAGAAATCACTTTTTCTTGCACTTATGACAATAAAAAATCCGCTCGGAAGTTCTCGGTTGCATCGCCAGTGCCCAAAGCTTTTCAAAATGATCCCCTGCAATGCTCTTTGTGTTTTCTGCACTTTGGTACCAAGTCAAAGCTGCTTTCTCACAATCTGACTCACAAGCAAGTTAACGGATTTTACCGCTGTTGTTACTGCGACTTTTCTTCTCGCGATCTTTCCAGCCTTGAGATTCATCACCGTGTTCACATGGACGAGAAGTCATTCAAGTGCTTTTTTTGCGCCTTCTCGTCCCGTAGTCCATATGGTCTCAGGTCACACTATGAGAAGGAGAGTCACCCATTTCAAACCTTGGCAAACTGTCCAAAGTGTCCGTATGCCTCTAAGGAGTCCAGCGAACTGGAAGAACACGTGATGTATTCACATCCTGAGGGCAACGCACCTTATAAGTGTCCTATATGTTCCTTCTTAGCCTCCGACAGAAGCCAGTACATTGAACACATGCGTTCCCATCCTCCTCAGACCAAATCGTGGTTTTGTGTCAGTTGTTACTATTGCACCTATGATCTGAAAGCCTTCAACTTTCATGTGAAGACGAGACATAAGAAGAAGAAGAATATTTCAGTTGGACAGCCAGCACCGAAAAAATCTGCTTTGAAAAGAGAAAAGAAAACTCGCACAGAAGAGACAGATTTGGGCAAGATTGGGGCAAACCATGGCAAGTCACTGAATGAAATGAACGAGTCAGAATCGGAAATGTTTTCCTCTCCTGCCGCTTCATTTGCTAAGCCAAAACCGGTGCGCTCTACTTCACCATCCAACGAGCGCGTTATAAAGCTCGGTAAGAAGAGATACAAGTGTCCGTTGTGTTCGTTCACGGCACTTAAAAGGGCGCATGTACAAAAACACCTACGACGCCACACGGGAGAGCAACCATATGCTTGCACGGAATGTCTCTATCGTTCATCGCGATATAATTCCCTGGTGTCTCATATGAAACAGCACCGTCGCAATCTTCCGTTCAAGTGCACACATTGCTCTTTTACTACAGCGTATCAATCGCTTCTTCGTAATCACGAAGTTAGGGATCATGCCATTGATGATCTCGACGATATTTCAGCTACGTACGATATTGCTATTGAATCTCACTGTCCTCATTGCCCCTTAAGTTGCAACGACAGAGAATCTCTGCTGAGCCACATCGCCCAAGAACATCCTGAATCCACTTCAGTCAATATTCCTTCAACGTCGTCTACTCTCTTTTCAGACTGCCCTGCTGTTCCAGCGGAAATGTCGGATGCCTCTCTTAATCCTATCTCTTTCGGCGGAGCAAATATTAACAGTAAAGTAAGGAGTGACAACGACAGCTGTATATCCTTCGTACCCGAAACATCGCCCGTTAATGACCCTGATTCAGCTGGTAATCCCTCCGTTGACATGAATGACTCCCATCCATTCTCCAATGTCCAGTTGAAAGTTATCAAACCTTCGCTTATGGATATGGTTGACGTTATAGATGATCCTACTTACGAGAAAAGAGTATCTGTCGAGACTTATTTGTCTGTGGACAATCCTGAAAATCCTTTCATAATGAAAACGGCGGATCGTAAGTATCGTTGCAATGACTGCTTCTTTTTGACTTCCGATCCCGAGGTTATGAAACAGCACCTATCAGAGTATTTAGCATCTAAACCATATGAATGTGATCGCTGTGATTTTCGTTTTAAGTTCGCCGTAATCGCTAATAATCATAAAATGAAGAGGAAGGATTCAAAGAAATTGTACGAATGCCCAATATGTAAGGTGAAAATGTGTTTTGTCACAAAGCATTTGTATGAGTGTTATCATCAAGCTTGTGCAGAAAATGAACCGGGAAGGTCGCATCGCGGTAGACCGCTTAAACTCAAACGTAGACAGCTTCAACTGTCGGCCTTTGAGTTTAGCTCTTCGACCTCAAACAGAAAGGAAGCTGGTGAAAATATCAACTTGCTTCCATCATCTGCTCTTATCAAGGAGAGAGACCCAAATAATGTGGCAGAGGTTAACAAGCAATCAGAAATTAAGATCGACAACGAAGCTATGGACGATAAACATATAGGAAGCGATGTAGAAAATGCAATGCTCGGGAATAGCTCACGTCATGAAGTTTCCGAAGGCTGCAGTGGGCATGACTCTAGAATGTCCGATGAACAAAATAATTTTTCTGATTGTGAACAATTGAAGGAACTACTTAACTCCAAAGCTGCTGAAATTGAAAGAATCGGTATTGTTCGAAATGACCATCAGTTGAAGTCGGCACTTGAGGAAACTAGTGAGAAGATGAAGAAATGTAAAATTTTGATGCACCAAATAAATTCTTCTGATTGCTCATCTAAAAATTCGGATCGAAGCTCAAGAAGCAAAGCTAATGCTAATGCAGAAGTTCTTGGCGGAGCTGCCAACCTTCAAGGAAGTGTTGGCAGTGAAACTAACTGTGATTTCCAAACCCCAACTGAAGCATTTGATGAGAATGAAGTGAGTGAGATTGACAATCAGAACTCGCACGACATTAACGCCGTTGAAATCGAGTGCCTGCAGAACACTACTGACCTTCACGAGCAACAAGTATTTGAGACGAATGGACTTAAATCTTTAGTTAGAGAAACTTCTGAAGACGATGAGGCCATGGACATTTCGTTGATTGATATCGATGCTTTTCATCCTGCCATAAAAGAGAACTTTTCTGGCGTCGATGCACTGCGAATGGTCGAAGATTGCGCTCGTGATCCTCTGGATATCTCAGATTTGCCTTCTTGCAGTAACTCGTCTCTGGCTTAATATGTACTTGTACACAAATGACTTTTGTGGTCCCTGGCTTTTTCTGGTGCCTCTATCTCTGAATTCTTATCACAGAGAAAGTAACTGCTTTTTAACGTTTTTTCTCATGGAAAAAAGGCGGTATTGTGCATGTCATGTCCGTCCGTCTGTCTGTCTGTGACTTGACGTTGCCGAGTATCCATGATATTCGGCAACGAGAAAATGCGCTGTCACTCACTGCAGTGAGTACTGAATTATATTTTTTCATCTGCACGCAGGAGACCTGCATTCATCCCTTGGAATGACGTATGATTTAAACGGTGAGAAATTCATCGCAACGATTTTGGAAACGGTACTCCACAGCTGCTAGAAGGCCTTAATACTCTTCAGCACACCTAGCTTTAGAGCTATCATTAATTTCCTGCCTTTGTTAATTACTCTTAGCGCCCTGCATGTTGTGCACTTTAAAATCTAAGTTTCACTGACCCGAAATTTCAGAACGACACGGACGGCAACGATACTTCGTTGGGCCGCCAGTCGTAGGGAGCATTACTGCCCCCCACGGCTTAGCATGCCCAAACTTCCGTCTCAGTGTTAAGTGTATTTCTGTGTTACTTACAAGTGTATTCTTTTATCGGTAACCGTATTACCGAATTTACTATATTAAAATTAGACATCAATTGTCTATTATACTGTGTCCTGTCCATCTTCTTTTGTTGTTAGACTTAATTACTGTACCTCCAGTTTGTGCGCAATAAACCTTTGCACATTAGCGACCTTAACACCATATTTTGTTCATGTCAAGTTCGGAGATGAGATCCAAATTATGAGATTAGGACATGAATTAATGAAAGTGATAAATTTATTATTGCAAGTGATAAAGTCAACAGATAACTTCATGAACGGAATTTAGTGAAAATTTTATTTTTTTTTTCGTTCGCAAGTCAATACATGCATAATTTTCACTTTCCTTAATCCATCAATCTTCGTAAGATGAGTCAGCTAGATTTGAGTGTTTATTCCTAATTGATTAGTTGCATAACTTGCGACAGCGGAATTTTTTCATAATGTATAATTTATAGCGGAAACTACAGGTCATCTACAAGAATATATGTGTATATGAAGATGATCAGTGTATTGATATCTCCTTTATTTTTACGGGGAATAATAATTCGCAGCGCTCACGCACCGGCGCCACTCGACGTCGTCTAGAAGCACTGACAGCGTGCTCCCTTGTGGCTTTTGTTTCAAAGCTCGTAGTTCATTCTATTGTATGTTCATGAAAGTTGGACTGGACCTATAAATTTCTTGTGGGTTGTCTATGAAAAAGTTTAGTGCCATGTATCACGATGAATTATAAGGCAAATGTCACCTAAAACGTACATAAAACTTAAAATATTGTCATCTAAGTTGCGCTGTTTTATTTACGGTTTATTCATATGGGTATGTCAGAATTGCTGGGTATTATTGCATTCATCCCAGCTTTCAGTTGCGTGTAAAAATAATCGACTAATTATTTAAATATGTGCCAGTGCTAAAAAATATGGGATATATACTTGAAATTTCCTCCTGAAACTAGCTGTCAACATATTTCGTGCATGAGAGGTAACTGATATACCCATGCTTGTGGCAGGGGTGGTATCAATTGATGAGGTGATTAATTCATTTGGTTTCATGAATTTAGTGCGTTGAACTAACGGAAAATGTATTACTGATGCTGCGTGTGACAATACCACTGGCACGTTGACAGCTGAAACTTTTAGCGAGTGAAACTTGACCGGCGACATGGCGTTTTGTTGACTGGGCAGGGTGGCCCAGTGGTTACAGTTCAGTGTATCATGATAGGCGCAGAGAAGTGCGGGTTCGACCCCAGCTTTGTGCGCCAATTTCTTGTGAGAATCGGCGATGAGGCCGGGCGGTTAAGCACAGCAGAATTGTTGCAGTGAGTTGCGAGTTCGAGACCGCAAAATGCAGTAAATGTTCTGCGATGTTAAGAATCGGCGACAGGCGTACTGAACGCTGAAACCGCTATTATTATTATTAGAAACCGCAGGCGTCGGTATGCTACTTAGAATAGAAGTGTCTGCACTGAAGAAATAGGCCCATGGCCTGTTGCCGATGCTTGTACTTTTCGTGACTTGATTCCACAATGGATCCGGCCTTTTGAACCCTATCTTTCCATAACTGACGATTGATTGAGATAGCGAGTTCTGTTCTGACCACTGAAGCAGGAGGTGTGCTGTGCTGAGCTCCCGTGACGAAAGCCGGCTTCGGCCGACTGCCACGTCATCGTTCTCAAAATTTGAAGTGCCCATGGATGCATGCTGTGCAGTGCTGTCTCGCTCCGAGGCGTTGAGCCGGCGAAGGAGCTACTGGCTATAGACGAATATCTATCAATGCTCCCTGCATCCCACTGCAAAATGCAGTTCTTCTGAGATAACTCGAGAAGAAGTTTTTTGTACGACGCTTAGTCCTGACTGGCTACGCCAGGTGTGCTGTTTAGAACCGTTACGTCACAAAGAATTTAAGATAGCCCCATGTGTGGTTAGTGCCCCCGGGTTTGTGGTTGGTGCCCTCAGGTGAGTGGTTAGTGCCCCCTGGTGAGTGGTTAGTGCCCCCCAGGTGAGTGGTTAGTGCCCCCTGGTGAGTGGCTAGTGCCCCCAAATGAGTTGTTAGTGCCCCCTGGTGAGTGATTAGTGCCCCCTGGTGAGTGGTTAGTGCCCCCTGTTGAGTGGTTAACGTCCCCAGTTGAGTGGTTAGCGCCCCCAGGAACCTCCCCCTGGAGTGGGACTATCTGCCCTGGTGTGGGGCTTTCTGCCCTGGAGTAGTGCTCTCTGCCCTGGAGTGGGACTCTCTGCCCTGGCGTGGGACTCTCTACCCCGGTGTGGTCTCTACTTTGGCGGCCCCATTCTGTAGTCATTCAGCCGTCAAGAAACATTGGACAACTCTTCAGAACACCTAAATTCGTAGCTGAAAATAAAATTACTTAATTTCCTTAAACTGTCATGTCGTGGGGCCGCATTGAACTAGTCTTCAGAGGCTCCCATAAACTTTGATTTAAGAAGAAGAAGATTGAGATAGCTGCTGGACGTATTGCAAGCCCCGTAAGGTGCTAGGCATTCCAAGACTGAGCATATACTCTTGCATAGCTTCGTCTTGTCTGTTCTTGGAGGCGTTCATACCCGGAGCGTCAATGATGCTGTCGCGGAGGCTGTTCCACATGTGGATGACTCGAAACGAGTAGAAATGTTGTCGCATGGATGTATTACAACACAGTTTTTTTAGTTTATTGTCGTGGCCCCTGGTGTTAGTTCTTGTTTCAAATTCTATTAATCTTTCTGGGACCTTGAATAAACCGTGGGTATACGTATACTTGTATACTTCAATGAGGTTACCACGCAGACGTCGATAACGAAGGCTTGGTAGCTTCATGTATTTAATTTTTAATCTTTTTTCATAAGGCTTGCCTTTTAACGCCAGTAATTATTCTTGTAGCAAGTCTTTGAACACTCGACTCCTTGGATTTGAGGAGGCGCGTTTACTATTAACAATCTAACGCGGTCATATGATCCTCTAATTTATTTCAAGTGGCTGATAGTATAATTATTGTTTTAATGACCATTCGGCTTTTCTCCAATTCTATTACTAGACGTATAAAATTGTTACATCATATTAATCGAACTGAGCATCTCAAATAGCCATTGTAGGAGTTGTGAAGATTCGATATATGAATCTCAACTTTATTGATATATAAATATAAGGAAAGATAAGCAAATATTCTAAGGTTCACAAGACATGGAATGTTCGTTGACCATTTTTTTAATTGCCTGATTCTTTAAACAGATGTAATTCGATTATCAAAGCAGAAATTACTGCGAGAATTTGTGTAATGAATCATTCAATTACAACAGACGCCATACGCATTTTGAGGAACTAGAAATGGGCGACGACCTGCCTATATGTAAACAAAAATATAACTCGGTACTCACTGCAGTGAGTGACAGAGAGCGCATTTTCTCGTCGACGAAAACTTGAGGTCACGGACGGACGGACAGACAGACGGACATGACGAGCACAATAGTACATTTTTTCCATAGATGAGAAAATGCGCTAAAAATGAAACCCGTGAAATTGAGGGTAAAAAATCTCTGGCACTTCTTCGTTTTACGTTGAATTTGTTGTCTTTTTGCATTGCAGCGAGGAGCGAAACGCAAGCAAACGACTGGATATGAAAACAGTAAATCGATGAATGTACTCGAATACCGTAAGTCCGCTACCACGCTCAAATCATTCCACTCAGAATGAAGTAGCTTTTGTGGCTTATGCTCTTATTAGTGCAACATCATGATTGATTTAGGTTTTCTGTTTGAATTGGTAAGATAAGTTGGAGTGTTGTTCCTAACTTCATACCGAGTCTACCGTAGTCCAGCTCGTCATTATCGAAGTCCCTTAGCTTGTCTTGGTTTGGAAAATCGAGAAAATGTTCCGAGGCTGGCAGGTTTGATTGCGGTAACGGTAAATTTTCCCTAATGGTTGCTTCGTCAGCATCAGATGCGCTCATGAGAAAAGGTACAATTTTAATATTCTAAATCGTTAGTTGATATTGGTTTGTTTTCAAAATATAAAATATGCAATTCAAGTACTAGGTACTAGGTACTATCTATGTCCCATGATCATGATGTACTGGAAAGTATTTTTTGTGAGTGTTGAATCTATTTCTGGGTAATATCAGGAAACTAATATTTTTACATTACTTATTCATGTATAAATTGTATATATATACCTATATAGCTATATTATATAGGCTTATTATGCCGCTTAGTAGGTACTAGCCTAGGTAGGCCTATATCATAATCCTGTATGATAGCTGTGTCTGTATTTATAATATCACTTCATTCACTTGTACCGTAAAATGGGGTAACTTTGACCACTTTTTTGTTTCAAAATGATGCCATTTTTTTACTAGATAAGTTAAACTTAAATTGAAAAAAAGTAACCCCATTTTACGGTATGTGATATATTTGAAATCTTGCAGCTCAGTTTTAAAGTTACGTTTTATTCGTAATGATTGTCAAAAACCAAAAAATGATTCATCTAAGTCAGTAAGTGCAAATAAAAAAAAATCTTCAATTTTTTTGTGATGCCAAAATCAACTAATTTCTCTTTTTGTTAGCCTACAAATCTTGGGCATCCAGAGACCAGAGTCTTCTATTTTGTTTTGGTTTCATAAATAGTATTGCAAAGGAAAAGGCCACAGGGACAGGAACAGTTGAATTAAGCCAGATTCATGAGCATTTTTACCTCTTTATGGATGGCTTTTGCCCAATTTTCCACTAGGAGTTCTAGTCTCTAACTAAACATTTTAGGTCCAAAATATTTTTATTTGTGTCTTAGTAGTTGCAATCATGTCTGCATCTTCAATTGTTTTTTAGCACTAAAATAGCTTTTTTGTTTCTGTGGCCTTGGAAATTCATACACAATAAAGGCCATTCAAAGTCCTCAGGATGACTTGGTTCAAGGCCTTTACTGCAGCTTTAGGTATAAAAGGCTTTGACAACAGCTACTGTATCCATAGACACAAAAATTGAAAATTCACTCACTTTCTGCAACATGTTCAGAGAGCAGATGATTTCCACATAGTGTTACTAGGAAGTTGTGGCTCCAAAATTGCTTGGAAAGCATTAGTCATGGTACAGATTGGCTAATCAAATTTATTCCAAAGTCACATATTTTCAGTGAATTTGTAATCTTGGGGCTTCAAAGTTGAGTATTTTTGTTTCATTGGATTGGTAAATATGTGGCTTGCAATTTTGCTAGTATGCCCTGGCATTGAGGCAATCTAGTTTTTTGCTTAATTCCCATTGAAAATTCAAATATATACATTAACAATTATACATTTTCAATTCTTATTTTATTGTTTGAATTTATCATGATGCAAAATGATGGTTTCTGTTGTGTATATACTTAGCTCCCCCCTCATTTTTTGTTAGCATGTTCCCTTATTGATCCAATGAAAGATGTTGATAGTCAATATAATTAAACTACTGTCAACTAGGGTGACTTTGGCTGAGTTTTTGATTTTGTTTTGCAAACAAAAGCGGGGTCATAAAGGATGACCAAAGTCACTCCGGCGTTTAGGACCCCATTTACAACCCTGGCATTTATGACCCCGGCGTTTATGGCCCCGTTTTTGTTTGCAAAACAAAATAAAAAACGAGTCCAAAGTCACCCCGGCAGCCGGAGTCACCCCAGATGACGGTACTGGTTTTTAGGATAGCAAAAGTAGTAACTGATATTTCATGTATATACATATGTAGAAAATATTTGACATGAAAAATGTTTAAATTTTGCATTTTTGCAATGATGGCTTGAAAAGTCTCAAATACCATCTGTATGCAAATGCTTCATCATCAATTTCTGCATCAAAACTTTGAAACCTGCTTCAACCCATCTTTTCTTTTAAAAGCGCTTAGAATTGAAAAATATTGTTTCTATTCTTATTCCTAAAAATTAAGTTAGTGAAAGTTTCCATGGAAAGTCTATTATTATGCTACTATCTATTTCCATCGTTCATCAAACTTGTGTGAATATTGTGTTGTGGATGTGGAAAGCACTTTGAGTTGCCAATTTCTTATGGTAAGGTCATCAGTACCGTAATTCAAGAGATAATGACAGAAATCTACCATGTGCCTTGTTTCACAGCATTTTCCTGTTTTTGGTTTCTCAGAGTACATGCCTTGCCGATGCACCATCTTAAATCTACTTTTTCTTTACCAATTCATTGTTTAAGTTTGGCTACATTTGTTATTAGATACTTGCTAAAAAAATATTGAGCATTCAATCCTATTATCCTTAGTACATATATATGTGTACCAAGTTAATCCATTAAAATATTACTAAATTTTCAAAGTTTTCAGGTAATAATAATCAATACGTAGCATATACAAAATTAAAAATTAATGTGAATTTAGTTCATAGCACAGATTTTGTTGGAGAACATTTGAGCCAGAAACTCGCATCATTCCACCTTCATTTTATTGTAACTGTACTTGTTACTGTGATTCTGAGATTTGTCTCCTAACTGAGATAAATGTCAAAATAGATCTTTGAATTGTTGAAGATATAATTAAAATCAAGATTATTAGTCTTGAGAAACCTACTTGAAGTACTGTAATAAATTTACTGTTTAACCTTATTTAGCCATAGCCTCACCATGATGAACCTCCCTTGTTTATGCAGTGTTCTTTTCAGAGGCAGGAATTGCTCCAAGTTTCATGGGAGGTGAAATGACCAAATAATCACCCCTTTCAAAATGGCTCAAG
Source organism: Hyalella azteca (assembly GCF_000764305.2). Taxonomy (NCBI): domain Eukaryota; kingdom Metazoa; phylum Arthropoda; class Malacostraca; order Amphipoda; family Hyalellidae; genus Hyalella; species Hyalella azteca. The sequence goes on from NW_025945320.1 coordinate 598,536, forward strand.
ACCTGTTGTATCTCAGATGGAAAAACCATTACACATCCTTGTGCTCCTCCTTCTTGCAACTTTTTTCCAGTCATGATAGCAAGGTTAGTGATTCATTAATTTACTAATCAATTTTGAATTTTTTTTTTTGCATCTTGATTTGCATCTATTGAGGTTCTAAATTGGTAACTTCAGTAAGTGTTTGAGAACATCCAATATTGGTGCTAGACTTTTGTCACCCTATTTAGTGAGCAGCAACTATTTTGTTGAAATCAGCAAACCAAAAAAATTTTGTGTTGGCTCAGACTGAAATAATTCTTTGAATTCTGTACTTGACAGAACTTGACAGAAAGGCATATTGATACATTGATCTGATACAAAAATATATTTGAATCTACAAAATTTCATGGAAGGTTTGAATTTGTGGTTTATATATTAACATTGATTTTTTACTTTTTGCAGCTAAACTATGATGATGCCACAATTGCATGTGATGGCAAGCTCTACCCTGTGCACCGGCTTGTATTGTCAGTTTGCAGTGACTACTTTGCTGACATGTTTGCTGCCACCAGTGCTGTTGGTCGTCACCCCATCATTGTTCTGAAAGATATTCCTTCAGACATATTTGAAGTATTGCTAAAATTTATATACATTGGTGAGGTTAATGTAGAGAGATCAAAATTTAGTGCTCTTGTAAATGTGGCTCGCTGTCTTAAGGTTAGTGGGTTGGCATCTTATGAAGGTGGAGGGATCTTGGAAGATGCGTCTGATGTTAAGCCTGACAAAAAACGTAAAGCTGCTGCTACCGAGTCTTCTACAGAAGCAGTTGATGTTCAGGCCGTGGGTAAAATCAGACGTACTAATAATGACACTCGCCAGAAGACTGAAGGTCCAATGCCTGATCAACCTCCAAGTCTGAACAAAGAAGAACAAACATCAACTGGTCAAGTGGTATTGAAAGATACAACTCAGCCATCTCAGGTGTGTCTTGATTCTGTGCATTCTTTTCAACATGTCCGCCTGCTCTACTTGTATTATCTTATAGTGTACGACTGATAAGTTTAATTCATTGGCAACTCACAATTCTTAACAACCTTGCTTAGAGTGATGAAAATCCTCATTTTAAATTTTCCTCTTCTTCTTATACCTGTATATTTTTATCATTCTGACTGAATTCTTCTATGCCTAATTTCTTTGCTGACCCCTACAATAGATTTTACAGATGAGTAATGATGCATGCCTATTTCCAGGAATCCCAAAGGACAAGAGGCAGAAGGATAAAAATGCGCATCAACTATGAAGAAAACGATAGCAGTGACAGTTATATAGGAACTTTTGAAAAGAAAGCCCCACTACCAGCTGATCAGTCGAGCTCTGTAAGCGCGTCCAACATCTTGGCTGAGGAAGATGGCCTGCCTCCGATGGACTCGCCTGATGTAAACCTGCCCCTGGCCTATGAAAGTGTGTCTGATGACTCCAGAGACTCCCTTCAGGTTGATTCTTCAGAGACGGGTCATTCTCTGAAGATGTGTAGCGTGCGTCTCTCTCCTGTTGGCTCTGATGTATCCAAAGATGGGTATGTGGCTGGTGAAGACCGCAAAAGCAAAGGTACTTCTAGGCACAGGAAATTTCAGTGTAAGTTATGTGGGTTCCGAGCCCGGGGAAAAGGACCTATGGTATTACACAGCCGCACTCATATGAGACAACAACAACATAAGGGCAAACTGAGTATGAAGCTCCATGCACGAACATTCCTGAAGCCCTTGGCTAAAAATTTATCTGAAACCGAAAAATCGATTATTGAAAGTGGAAATAAAGGAGAAACAATTCTTGCTTTAGACAGCAAAGATAAAAGCAACGAGCCCAAAATTTCATGTCCATTGTGCACGTTCCACTGCCATGATTCAAAAGATTTAGACTCGCACATGAGCTCACACACTCCGGTACAGGAGGAAGTCAAATTCTCTTCACTTGCTGCTACAGAAACTCCAATTGTGAAAACGTCAGTACCATCAGCAGTTTTACCATCTCCTGCCAAGGACCCCTTGCAGTGTATATTGTGTTCTACTCACTGTAACAGTGAGTCTGAGCTGTCGCTTCACTATCACACCCACAAACGAGATGATGGCTTCTACTGTTGTTGTTACTGCAACTTCGCCACTCGCGATCGATCTAATCTTGTGATCCATCATCGTATCCACACAGGAGAGAAACCTTTCCAGTGCTTTTTCTGCACCTACACGTCCCGTAGTCCATATGGTCTCAGGTCCCACTATGAGAAGGAGAGTCACCCACTGCAGACCTTGGCAAACTGTCCAAAGTGCCCGTATGCCTCTAAGGAGTCCAGCGAACTGGAAGAACACATGATGTATTCACATCCTGAGGGCAACATACCTTATAAGTGTCCTAAATGTTCCTTCTTAGCCTCTGACAGGAGCCAGTACATTGGACATATGCGTTCTCATCCTCCTCAGACCAAATCGTGGTTTTGCGTCAGGTGTTACTATTGCACCTATGATCTGAAAGCCTTCAACTTTCATGTGAAGACGAGACATAAGAAAAAGAATATTTCAGTTGGACAGAAATTTGCTTGGAAAGAGATAGAAGGACAGAATACTCCTCCGGGAGAGGTTGATCTGGGCAAGATAGGTGCAAATAAAAACGAGGCACTGAACGAAATGAGTGGGTCAACATCGGAAATGACCTCTCCTGTCGCTTCATTTGCAATGCCAAAACAGTCCCGCGTTCCTTCACTAGCCAACGATCTCGTTATAAAGCTCGCCAAGAATCGATACAAGTGTCGGATGTGCCCGTACACAAAAAGCTCTAGGCAATCTGTGAGAGCCCACACTCGACGCCACACGGGAGAGAAACCATATGCTTGCACGGAATGTCTTTATCGAGCATCGCAATCGGCTTCCCTGGCAACTCATATAGAAAAACACCGTCGCAATCTTCCTTTCAAGTGTCCACATTGCTCCTATTCAACAAGGGGTAAACGGCTTCTTCGCAACCACATAGTTCGGAATCACCGCATAGATGATGATAATATCGAAGATATTCCATCTGCCTACGGTATTGCTATTGAATCACACTGCCCTGATTGCTCATTCAGAAGTGACGACAGACAAACGCTACTTTGTCACATCGAACAAGAACATCCGGCGTCTGCCTCTATCACTTCTAATACCACCTTTAATTCGTTCTATTCTTTCAATTCAGGTGAATTTAGTGCTGCGCCTGAAATGCCAGATAACTCTACAAATGACGACAGCTGTGTCGATCCCTCGGAATTGTGTGGGGTTGTCATAAAACAAGAAGTTCTGAGCGATGACGATAGCAGCACATTTGATGTGCCAGCTACTGAGACGCGTGATGTGTGTGAAAGTGTCGTGCCCCAAGCTGAGAATGTCGACGAGCCTGATGCAACGGTAAACTCCATTTTCGAAGTGGCTGAATCTCATCCCTTCTCAAACGTACAAGTGAAAGTAATCAAGCCTTCGCTCATGGATATGGTCGATGTTATCGATGATCCAACATTCGTTATGAAAACGTCACTCATGACTTACTTGTCTGTGGATAATCCAGCTAATCCTCTCATTAACAAGACTGATAACAATGAATATCGCTGCAATGACTGTTTTTTTCTAACTCCTGATCCGGAAATTATGACTAAGCACGTTAAAGAGTACATCAAGACAAAACAATATGCATGCGATCGCTGTAATTTTCGCTCTAAGTACTCCAAATCTATTGAAAAGCACAAAATGAAAGGAAAGTCCAATAAATTGTACAAGTGCCCTACTTGCAAGTTGAGGACATGTTGCCCACTACCCACGCATTGGTATCCGTGTTACCAAGCCTGGGAGCAAAGCAAGACTGATGAAGTTCTTCCTTACAGAAAAGGGCGGAGACCACTTGAGCCTTCCATATTCGATTCCTGTTATGCGTCATCAGCGTCTGAAGGTTACAGTATGAAAGATGACGTGAGTGACGCAGCTTCGCAAAGCAATGGTGAATACAGTCTGAATAATGAAGTTGTTGAATCAGATGACAATTTGAAAGTGGAAAATGAATCCAATTCAGGTAAGATTTCAGATGCAAAATACAAACTGAATGTTATTGATCGCAAGGCTGGAACTGAAGAGAAGCCAAATGACCTATTAAATAACGATGACTGTGCCTCGTATCTAAATGCTTTAGATGCTTCTGAAAAAAGTGTCAGTTCTGGTAATCCGGAAAAAGACAAACACCCGACTAATCTCGACAAAAATTTCGACATAGGAGCAAACAAAAGACTCGAATCTTGCATTGAAACATCTGATGTGATGGCGTTGGAGACAGGCAATATTTTTACTGACCACAGCTCTGGTTTTGATGTGAATTCAGCAGACGACGAGGAAAACTTCATTCAATGCGACCCAATAAGTGTAGACCCAATGGATCATGTAGCTGAATTTGACGAAGATCAGAATAATGAAGAGAACGGAGAGCTAGAGACCTTGGTTCCTCTGACTGAAGTGTCGGGACTGAATCAAATAGATGGCATGAATGCTGAACCCTCAGGAAAAAAAGCCGAGACCAGCAAAGAGGAGGTTTCAAACTTCGCTTCGATGAAGTCGCCTCTTGCTTTCTCTTTTGCAAGTAGCGATGTTGATGATAGTTTGGACTTGAACAGCGTGAGTTAAAAAAATTCAATTCCAGGAAGAGCCTGTGATTGACAAAGTGAGCTTTTCTGCTCCAGACGAATCGTGTTCATCGGCATTGCCATAGGAAAATCTATCGTGATAATTTCTTGTCCACAGTATTCAATTAAAGTGTAAGATTAGTCGGTAGCGGTTTAGTTTTGAATAATTCTCGGAACGGCGCACATTTTCGTTCAGAATGTAATTCTTGCAAATTCCGTATTTTGAATACATGTAATTTCAAAAATAATCGATCCAGAAAGCACTTTGCTTGAAAATTTGATGTTTGGAACGAGTTTTCCGACTAGTCCTATTTTATCCTCTTCTCTATAAACTAATTGCAGATATTGCGTTTCTCGTCCGTTCAGGCTCTGCACGCGTGCCCATTTACGTTGATGTCTTTACTACATTAAGGTTTATGATGTACTTCACGTTTTATCAGTTGCTTCACTCAAAAGTTGATCTAGTCTGGTGTAGCTGTAGATTATTCCTGTGTGATATTTATTTGTCGACTGTCTCTTGCTATTGCTTTGTAAATATTCTTATCCGTGTTACTTCTTATCCTAAAGCCTCCGTTGTGCGAATATTCAGGATCTTCTTTTCTATTCATTAAATTCAGCACTTGCATATAAAGCCCTCTGAACCATAAATACTCGTCTAAATAATCAACGAAATTTTCTAAAAATGCGTGGCCGGTCTGATTTATTCATTTCTTGAATTATGGATGCCGCGCAATTTCAGAGCAAATGATTTTAGGAGGCTTTAATCTCAACTCTCATTTGTTCGTTCAATGGCGATAAATACGTTAACGTTGATTGCACAGCTCGGGTTTTTTGAAATTCTGAAGTAACGCTAATGTTAGAATACTTCTCTGGTCGGTGGACATAATTTAAGTAGATTTAAGATGACGTTAGTGTTATGGTTTGTGTTACATTTCTTCATGCTGCTATTTTAATTCATATTTTCCAGAGTGTTCGTCTCTTGGTTAAAGCTTACTATTCAAGTTGTTAAATGAGAGAAAATTATTCGCCTACTATGACGTAGAGTTTCCATTGCTCCCGAACCTAGTTTTTCATGGCATCGACGTACAACTTTTAGGTGCCCTTATATCAATTCTGAAGAGTGAGTGTCATTTAGGAATGTAAATAATTTCTTTCGAGTACTTAATGAAGTTCAGTTGTTTTCGTGTACGCTTTGCATTTAATTACTACTTCGTTGTTTGTAATTCATGGAGGCTTCGTTCACGCTACGACTGTAGCATGACTTACAAGTCTACAGTAATCTCTGGTGACTACTTTGTCTGTGCAGCTTCTCCGACGATGTCCCAACGGCGTACTAATGTCGACGGCGTACTAATAACTTGCATGCGTAGCTTCATCTGTCCACGTCGATTAAGACTCGTATATTAATTACAGTTCAGAGTACCAGGATTGGAGCAGAGAGGCGCGGGTTCGATCCCAGCTCTGTGCGCCAGTTTCTGGTCAGAGTCGGCGAGGAGGCCGGGCGGTTAAGCACAGCAGAATTGGAGCAGTGAGTTGCGAGTTCGAGACCGCAAAATGCTGTGAATGTTTTGCGATGTTGAGAATCGGCGAAAGGCCTACAGCCTAATAAACGCTGAAACAGCTATTATTATTATTATTATTATTATTATTATTAGTAGTAGTTGTAGAATGTGATAACCTTTTTATTAGTCCCAAGGTTCCATTTGTTTTGTCAAATATTACGGACATCTCTATTCAGGTAGAGTCTACTGACTTTTTATTATAATTTAAACTGTATCTTTTCAGTGTCATTTATGCGTAGTTATTAGAGTCACTAGATTCATAAAATTTCTCTGCGTGTTGACTTCATGACTTAACCTTTCTATTAGTAAGTTACTCGCAATATATAGAAGTTAAATCGACATCTGAAAACATTGAGATGGATGCAATCGTACGTGCTTGTTGGCTTATCATTTAGAATTTAGCTGGACGAAACTTATCATGTCAAAGGATATCGTGGTCTTGAAAGGACAGTAAATGCAAGCTCATCCTTGGTTCCTCTGACTGAAGTGTCGGGACTGAATCAAATAGATGGCATGAATGCTGAACCAATAAGTCAGTCGAGCTTCACCATTATTTAACTGGACGTTCATACTTGAATGCACAAATCTTGGTTAGAATTTCAGAAATGTTACGATAAGTCCCTAGTTATCTCGACGGTCTCGTCGCGAGTAGCTAGGGATAAGAACAATGATGTCACGTTTCTATCGATTTTTATTTATTTAAGCAAATCTTGCGATAGCCTACCGCTATTATAATGACTTATCCTTTATTCATTAGAATGTTAGAACTCTCTTCCAACAATATACAAACTTGTACAAAATGACTTGACGACAACAATCGAATTTTCACCACTAGTTGTCACGTGAATGAATGGAGACTCGTAATTATATATAATACATTAATCAAAATTCGCCGACGGTAAAACGAGGATTAATACTTCACTGTCCTAACTAGGACCCATACTTTCAAAAAATTTCAGAGATCGTAAGTTCATCAACCAATCATCGACGGCCTTTCAAGCAAAATCCACCAATCATAGACAAGAAAATAGAGCGTAAGTACTTACGTTCACTTAGCGAATTTTGAAAGTATGGCCCCGCCGATCAATTTCACAGTTCTGATTAGAATAGTATGACGATGCGACCAGTTTGTCAGGCGGTCGGGAGCTGAAGGCGAACCAGGACAAGCATGAGGTCTGTTCACTGCGGTCCTTTATTGAGAGTATACATGGTCCACTAAAACACACATCGATATTGCCACAATGTCATGAAAACTTCAGCAGACTAGCCTTTTTTTCGACAATATTAGTGTTGTTGAAAGTGTCGTATGGTACTTGACTGTAAAGATACGAATCTAATAATTGAAAGAGAAATACGGTACTTGTTTTTAGCTGTTATGTAAACTGTAATGTAATTTAACATGCAGCCTGAAGGAGCAGAATGTTTTCCGATGACGCTCACTGAAGCATCCCCATTAAAAACATCAATAGTGTTAAAGATAAAACACTTAGAAAATTATTTTCGCGTTAAACAACGTAGAGACGCGATGCAAAATACGCATGATGTGGCATCACACGGGATCCAGCTGATGTCATCACACGGGATCCAGCTGATGTGGCATCACACAAGATCCAGGTGATGTGGCATCACACGGGATCCAACTGATGTCATCACACGGGATCCAGCTGATGTGTCATCACACGGGATCCAGCTGATGTGTCATCACACGGGATCCAGCTGATGTGTCATCACACGGGATCCAGCTGATTTGGCATCACACGGGATCCATCTGATGTGGCATCACACGGGATCCAGGCCACGAGGTGACAACAAAACTCGAGTTTTGACCAGCGGCGTAGAGCTTAAGTTGATGCCTCCAGTTATTAGGCTTAATCAAGCAGTTCTTAGACGCAGATTATGCTGTGATCAACTCTCAAATACATAAAGAATCCACGTTCCCTTGTGCAGAAATTGAAACCGATTTCCAGAACTGGGCGAATGTTTTCCTAAAAAGCCTTATAATTTTCAGGAAGGAAACGAAAAGTGATAAATTGTTATTTATACCTGAAGGCATGGATATAATTTATGTCTCAACAGATGAAGGACGACTCTTAGGATGTAGGATGATTTTCCTTCAGTAAACTAAAAAAATACAGTTTGCTCGATAAAATAATTTGTTCGCTTTTTAATTGCCTAACAAAATTCTTCTAAAAAATCACGAATAATTGTATATATATATATTTTAAATTTCTTAAGATTATGTCTTTTGGCATACTAAGTCGTCCACGGTGCAAAAATGAACAATGAAATCGATGCATCATGGCTATCAAATAATTAAAAAAAAAACTTCCTTTACATGAGCGTGATTATGTGTTGTCGCAATTCAGGATATTCAACAATGGAAACCAATAAAATGAGTCGTATTACGTCCTTAGCTTCGTGAGGTTAAGCCATTCATGGGCTTTAGAACAAATGTATATAATTTTTACAATTTGCAATCCAATCTACAATATCGACTAAATCACTAAGTCTTATGCGAGATGTATACTAACTGTACACAATAACACTATGTAAGGTACATTAATTAATATCGGGTTCGTTATGAGAAGTTGCAAATGCGAGTGAAGGCATTAGGACATTTGTTACAAACCCAGCGCAAATTGGAGCTTTAATGTAATTAATAATATGAGCTACGTTTTAATCGATGGTACTCGGGATTACGTTCAACTATCCGAGTTAGTGACAGATACGAGTCCCTTCCGATTTCGAGGGATGGTTAATCAAGAAATTGAATCGTCTGTAAGTTGATAAGTATTTAAACTTACGTGGTTTACATAAATGAGACTAAAAATTGCCACCAACTAGCATGGCACAAACGTGCTCAACGGGATTTTCCGGTCCTTATGGCACTTAGATTTTATGGTTATTTCGCGCTTAACGATCTAGTAGCGAGAGTTTCATACGTAACGATGAAAAATACACCAAACATCAAAATGGTTGTTAAAGTCTACCAGCTTGTCACCAATGAAACATGTAAATATTTTTAAATGCACCATTATTCTCCTGACCAAACGCTCTTTTGATTTACTACCGCTTCACATAGCAACGAAAAACTTCAAAGTTGTATCTCAATTCTTAAGAAAATAATACCTCATGCCTCGCGAGGCTTACAAAGTGAAGAAAATTAATCGAATGAGTAGAATAAATGAAAGATCTGTGTTCTTCTGAAATGTTAAAAAAAGTTTCGAGACCAAAAAGAAACCTTCAAATAAAAGTTGAATTTTGATACGAGCTAATCGGGTAACCACGACGGTGGCTTCAGGTCCTCCAAATCCATTTCGGCGGCTCCGATAAGACGCTTAGCTGCATCTGCACGTAGAAAAGTTCAAATCATGTTGCAAATTAAAATTTATAGTTCCTTTCCAAATTTACAAATCATTTTTCAGAATTGGAAACTAAATTTTACTGAGATGATAATATATTTCTGATACTTTTCATAAATTTTCTGGTGAGGACGGCCATGGAGCTCTAAACTATATGTATATGGGGACATAAAAAGGAAACTCCTGATTCCATAAATAAAACTTTTATGGGTTTCATTTAATTTATTTCCAAAAAAGATCAACCAAATTTCCTGCAAGAAAGTGATGCGTAATCAGGTTAGTTATCTTTTTAGACACACATGCAGTGAAGTAACGGAATTAGTTTAATCTGCTTGATGGTTAGTGAAGCAGATCATTTTGCAGACTACACATATAATAATAATCTAAGATTTATATTACAGATTACCGCAAGCAACATATTTCCCCTGTCTTTCATTATATTTGCTCGGTTTTCGCACCGTGGCTGAAATTAAATTGATTTCATGCGAAAAAAAGTAATATAAATTATATTTTGAGAGCGGTTTGCCCATAATTTGTTAGCTTGCACACAGATGCGTTGAAAATTTACTGGTAAAGGTTTTCCATTAGTTTACTCACAAGCAAATCAAGAGTAATTAATGAACAAGTTTAGGTTTCTCTACAATTACACACATGGAAAATTAGTCCCTGAGCAATATACCGAAGCATTGCTTCAAAGTTATAAAATATCCCCAAGCAAAATTAGGAATTATGGTCTAGAAATTTATAATTAATTATGCACAGAAGCAAGGATGGTCTTTGAATAATAAATTAGTTGCCAGCACCTCTCACCGCATGCAGAAGAAAGACGTGACGCTCCAGCTCCCCGAGTCTGGTGTGTTGGAGAGTGTTTGTGCTTGTGATATACACTGAAGTTGATACACTCCTATGAGTGTATGAAGTTGATACACTCCTATCTTTGTAAAGTAACTGGCTCACTGTAAGAGTGTTTGTGCTTGTGATATACACTAAAGTTGATAAACTCCAATGAATCTTTGTAAAGTAACTAGCTCACTGTATGAGTGTGTGTGCTTGTGATATACACTAAAGATGATACACTCCTATGAATCTTTGTAAAGTAACTGGCTCACTGTAAGAGTGTTTGTGCTTGTGATATACACTAAGATTGTGTTAACAATGAAGCAGATCCTATGAATCTTTGCAAAGTAACTCACTGTATGTGTGTGTGTTTGTGAAATTGTGATTTAATTAAAAGTTCTGTATACAATGAAGCAGCTCCCATGAAATTTCATTCCATTTAATCGCCATCTTTGCTCATCATGAACCGAAACTCTCCTCTAGGTCTGATTTAACTTTGTCATTTAGCTATTTCCTAGCAGTGAACATTTGCATTGCATAACTCTGTTTCCAAATTTGCGTACAAAAAAAAAACGACTATACAACGAATGAGCCTGCATGCAATGTTCCTAGCGCCATTGATCCCATTTGCGACGCAGAAAACTGTTAAAGAACATTACTTCTAAATTATCAAATTGTAGTAAAACTGTAGCATTTGAATTGGTTGTAAAACTGCAGCATTTGAGTTGGAGCTAAAAATTTAGTATTGGAATTGGGGTAGAACCACAGCATTAAATTGGTGGTAAACTGTAGCATTTGAGTCAGAGGTAGAGCTATAACATTGAAATTTGGTAACACTGTAGCATTGGGATTGGGTAACACTGTAGCATTGGAATTGGGGTAAAACCGCAGCATTGAAACTGGGGTAAAACTGTAGTATTGGAAATCGAGGTAAAACCGTAACATTGAAATTGGGGTAAAACTGTGATATTATTTTCATACCGTCAAAGCATTATTTCTTATTACTGGGGAAGTAGCACGTAATCTACGTACATCATTTCGATTGTTTCACATCTGTGTCGGCAAATTAATCGGAAGAAATGTGATAAGTCGTAAGTAAATCGATCGTGGATGAAAAACTCCATAAATTTATTCAACAACAAGTTCAAGGTATGTGATATGATTTAAATTTTGCTGAAGATTGTGTGCTGAGTTACATGAAAGAGTGTGGAGAGTGTTAATTCATAAATTGAACATCAAGGTTGATGCTCTTAGCGTACGTATTAATGCATGTTGTGAAAATGTTGTGCCATGTGATTTGGTGAAGATGAAAAATAGGGAAAAATATGTTAGTAAACATCGACGTTAGTAATAAAGAAGGAAGTTCTATCAAATGTGCACGTTGAACTATAATACGTCAAACAAATAGCTAATCTAATGGGGAAGCAATATGAAAAATTTTAGCAAATGAAGCTTAAAATATAAATAAAATAATATTCGTGACGACGAGCAGAACCAAACTTTCTGGCCTCTCGATGATAATAAAGGCTTTTCAGAGCAAAGCTTCACGAAAAGCCTCCTAATATATCGCGCATTTCCAGAGAATGAATTCATAAAAGAATAATAAATAAAATCATCTCCATGTATCTTCAAAATTAAACAAGTTTTGAAGTCTGTTGATCACATCCATTTAAATGAAAAACATTAAGAAAAAAACACATAAAATGAATTTAATTAAAAATGCTCTTTCCAGAGAAACCAACATAATTATCAAAGAAAGTGGTGCACTTGAAAAATGTGTATGCAACAACCGACCTGCAAGTGTTTTCGTCGAACTTCATCCCTGAGGAGCATAACTTGACGCCGGTCTTGCAGAGGCACCGACATTGGTCTTTGTCGTAGTACTGCAACCAGAATAACACTTTATTAAGAAAACTTTGGAAATTAACAATTAAAATCTGACGCAATATTTGACGAGCGATAAATTTTAATTTCAATATTTTCTTCCAAATAAATTGTTTGACGAGATTTCTTTGATTGCACAAGTTAACAGTTATATCCAGGGCAACCTACTTTATTGCACGTATTTCTACTGGGAGCCTTTTTTTATAGCAACCAATGCAACCAACTCTCAATAAAGTTAAAGATTCTAATCGAGTACTAGTAACGTACTTATATTACAATAATAATATGTTTGAAATACATAAATATTTCATTGCGGGGGGATCACCTGGTTATTCTTGCAAGAGATCTGCGGTTCAGGACAGTCGCAGGAACACGTATCAGGATTATGCGTTTGCGATCCGTAGCACGCTTGCTCCTTAATCTGTGCATGGGAAATCATAAGCAAATTTTAACTTTATTAACACCAATTTGAGTTACCTTTACGTTCAAACGAAACATTAAAACTGGTAGAAAATTCATCAGACTTCTTGAGTGAAACGTTCATTGCTTTTGCCAGCGAAATGAATATGATAGCATCACAATTTTGAATTTAATACGCCGACTTCCTTACTTCACTATATACATTCTTGTATTCTCGTAAAAATTCAAAGACATGCCTGGAAAAATATTCAAAAATCGATCATAGTCAAATCTATATTAATTATAACGTAATAAAAAGTGCTTTGAATGATTTCTTCAAATTTTTTTACAGTAGTTTCCTGGATCTTTAACTTCAGTTAACATAAAAAATGGCACGAACTGTTTTATTCATTTCAACAATGGATCGTCATACAGAAAACCTTTAAAGTATATATTTTGCACCGATGGTCAACTAATCCACGGTGTTGTCTTCGTTAGCCGTGCTCTCTCCATTTGAGCTCTCGAGCTTCAGGAACTGTACAGAAAATATTAAATAATCAACATGGAAGTGTTGTAAAACGAGTGATATAATTGACGATATCAGGCTTCGATCTTCACAATTAAAATAGTCCTGGTTGTAGATTAGTGTCTGATTTAAAAGTATGCATTGTTCCAAATTGTTCAAAACCTTAAAAAAATTCTAAATCTATTGCCAAAGTGCTAGATGGAATAAATATTTGTAGTTTATTTGTTTACAAAATATGGCTTTGGAAGTTTGCATGGGAGGCAACAGAAAAATTATAAAATCAAATTTATCTCGCAATTTGAGTTTAGTTTAATCAAGGCGCATTCTGATATGGTGGATATCACGCCATTTGAGTTTAGTTTAATCGATCAAGTTCAATTATTTTGCTATGGTGGAGACTCCGTACCGGTATTTTTTTCGTCCTGATCTTGGTAGGTGAGCATTCGAGAAGGTCGTTGGTGCAGCATCCTCCGCAACGCGTGACTTCCACCATGCAAGGTTCGAGGTGATAGCTGTGCGTGTACACTGACTTTTCGTTTTCCGACAGGTTTGCCACGTCCAAAATTGGCAGGATCATCTTACGAGGCTTGCATGTTGTCTTTGCCATTAGATTATTGATCCGTTTATACTTCTTTTGAACTGCACAAACAACGACGTCTTCACATTAACGGTCGCTGACCCCAGATCAGACTTTCGATGCGAATATGACTGGGAGAGATTCTCGAACTTCAATTGATTCACTTAAGATTTTATTTTGGACTAATATTTTAAATTTGGATATTTTTTTTCGGCTATCTCGCAAATTTTAACAGGAGCAAACAACCTTTTTTCAAAGATCAGCTATGTTTCAATGAACATAATGAGTATTGTCTATATTGTGAATTCATCATGTCTACAAAGACAATAAATTTACTAAAAATGACGAATATTTTTGGCCTTGATGGAACTATTCGTTAGTCTATATTTGTTGTTCAAAATCCGTCGCTTGGAAGTGTATGGGACTTTGTTAAAAAATACATAATGAAACAATGAATGCATAAGGGTCGTATCATGCGTGATAAAATTTTGTAATCAGCACCGATGCGCATAACATCAACTTCGACTCATGCCAACTTAGTCTTAAAACAACCTAAGTTATTGTTTAGGCTGCATGCTCGACAAGCGAAGACGACTAAACTTCGAACAGATCGTGCTTGGATAGAGATTCATTAATATCAATACATGCAAAAAAAACAATAATAAAAAAATACTTAATCACGCAAACATTGTTTCATTCAAAACAGACTTAGTATCTAATTGCATGCTTCCCATTTCAATCATAAATAAAGTATTCACCAAAAAAATGGTTCTTTCGTGATAGAAGATGGAGCATAAAATAAATAACATTGAGTATTGTAATATTTTGAAAACTGACTTTTGTCCTTCATTGGTCTTTTAGGATAAAATTAGGCAGAAGACGTTATAACCGAAACATTTGGGAGAATTTCTATTAAACGACAGAAATTTGCTTTCAATGAGAAACATTTTCTTGATTCAGATTTCAATCAATTTAGATCAATGCATCGTATGCTTAAATTTAAGGATTAACCAATCGTTTATTTTTAATGAGATCATAGTAACTATTTGTACTAGGAAGACTTTTAAGGTATAAGGTTTCTTCAACGCCAAACCATGATGGAGTCACTCACCCAAAGACACCTAGAGATAAATTGATTTAGTAACGCACATAAATTTATATACGGCAATCACTCACCTCGTAAAGGAAGCTCTGTCATGCCAGGGATGCTGCTAGCTGAGTCCCAAACGTGAAATACAAACTAATATATTGCACCAGGATTCACTACACACACAGTCCCTTACTTCGTTTACATTTCGACTTCGATATTAGCTCAAAGAATTGCATTAACAGACGCATCGTAACGAGACAGGTATCGACACACATCATAATTTCACAAATTCGAGACTACAGGGAACACCTAGTGAAATACGAGTCATTTCTGAACATATTCATTCCAATATAAAATATATTTTGTTGAACGAATAATACAATTTACGTGGCTTAATTAAAATTTGTAAATGAATTTAAAAATTACAAAACTGAACTAAATGAAACAAATATAAAAACGAAAAAAATAGGCTTTTCAAGATAGTTTTACTAGCATTTAAGAAACTTCACTCAGACCTGGTTGTTGCGTACGCTTGGAAGTAAATTAAATATTTTGATACTTTTTACGATTGAGCATTGATTATAGTTGCAAATTTTGGCACCTAAAGAAATTATGTTTCTCCTAATTAATTATATTAAAAAGGTACAAATTGATAACACTGAACGTATATAATGACTAGTCTTGAATAGGTATTACAATGAATGTATTGAATATTAAAATCCTCAATCCTGAGCATCTTTTAATAAAAATGTGAGTTGCTGATTCAATTATAGGTTTCAAAGTTCACCAGTTCGATCGTAAACCACTTAACGAAGATCTGATTGTCTGCAACAACACAAATCTCACAGGCGCTACTGAAATCAACACAAACTGACGAAGAACAGCGGAATGTGAAATACTACATAGAACAAATAAGGAAAACTAATGACGTAACAATAGGAGATAAGAAATACTCAGCTCCGGTTAAACGGACAGGAATGCTTATAGAAGGAAGCCATACTCACGCTTGCTGTTTTCAGGTCGAGTTCTGCGTTTGGCTGGGGCACTCGTAAGGCCCCTGGTCTTATCGTTTTCGCGAGTGATGGCTTTTTTAAAGTGCGTACCCGCTGGGGAGACGGTGCGACGGCGGGTCCTGATCTGAGGCTGACCGGCTGCGAAACTCGAGGCTCGACAGAAGTTCGTAAGGCGGCTCTTGACCGCGTCGTTAGCGCTGTTGCCCTGCATGATCATCAACGGTGTTAAACAGGCAACTATTTATTAATGGCAGGCAATTCAATTATATATAAAGGTGACATGTTATACTGATGGTAGAACTAAGAGTGATTAAATCGTATTCAACGGTTTTAATCGGTTATGTGTGGCTCATCCGCAATCGAACGCATGCTCCTGTAGGAATCTGGTTCTTTTTATCGGAGTCGTATAGGCCTTATTGGTAATTAGATAATTCATAAAAACTTATTGCTATGATTTGATTTTGTACCTTAATGGGCATTATAAAAGCTACGACGGCCATTATCGACGTTGTAGTTACAATCCTTTTAGTTTGGAGTTTTTCATGAAAGCGTTAAGCATCTTTTAGCTTTGAGTTCATGAACGTACTGGAGTTGGTCCAACAAACTCGTGAGAAAACCTCGTTGCAAACGTCGTGCAAGGTCGTCAGACTTACCACCATGTCGGCATCTATTCATCATCATATTTATAAAACTTTTGAATAATTCTGGAATATAAGAATTTGATTTCGGCCGTGAACGAGCTGCAGGCTGCAAATATAGTTTTAAAAACTTTTGTTTCCATTGATATATAATGAACACTATAATTTTTAATCTTGGAATAATATTTTCAGAAAATTCTGCTTCAATTCTTAAGAAGAATTCACCTCTCCCTATCGAAAATGGAAGGAATTTTCTTAAATCAGCGGTTTAGAAGTTTCATAAATTACCGGTCAGAATATAAATGACCAAACTCAACACAGCTCATGAAACATCACAATATTAGAAAAAATATAACTCAGTACTCACTGCAGTAAGTGACAGAGAGCGCATTTTCTCGTCGACGAAAACTTGAGGTCACGGACAGACAGACGGACGGACATGGCGAGCACAATAGTGCATTTTTTCCATAAATGAGAAAATGCGCTAAAAAGGATTGCCTGTATCCAATGCAAACGTTAATTCCCATTCTTGAGAACTCAGATACCGCGTTCTCGATTATTAATGAGCAAATTGACTAGAAACACCAGATGAATAGCTTAATTGGAAAAATTAGAGCAAGTACAAAATATTTTTCCTTGAAACCTGCTCGATAAAAGCACAACGAACGCTAACGGGAGAACCGCAATCGCCTCACGGCCAAGAATTGAATCAAAGTGAAATTTCAATGAAGTGAACCTTACTATATTTATTAAAGTGTACGTTATACTGCGCACAGAATAGAAAGATAAATCACAGCGCTGGTCCTACGTGCAGCCAAACAAACCTTCTACTTTTGGGGATAAAATAGGAAACGGATGCCGTGGGAACAGAGCTTCTTTGCTGAGTGATTGCATGTCAAACATCGCAAACAAATGTGCTTAGTTTGTAATTTCCGGATTAGTGCATGCTTGGGATATTATGGAAGTTAATTTAATCTCTACTCACTTTTAATTAATACGCTGTTAATGTTATTTTATCACGTTGGCTCCGAACCACGTATCACGTTTATATGCCTACGAAGAAATGGATTTCTTCGTACGCATATTTCTGTATGGTACACAATTCAGGGTTGCCAGATGGCCTAAAAACGGCCAAATCCGCGAACAAAAAAAGCAAAAAAAAAATTTTTCTTAAATTTAACTAGGATCTAGGAAGTACCCCTATTAATTATAAATTTTAGCCGGCCAACGCAATTGAAAAAAAAACTAAATCGCGGAATTTGTCCGGAAAAAAGCCCGTCTGGCAACTCTGGATTCATAATGGTACAAAAAATTATATAATAGTACAAGATGAAGCAATCGAAGTCAACGTGTTAATTAACAACGACATTCGTTATTTTGATTTAAGGGAAGTGAATGAAAGTTAAGAAAGTGAAATGAATCCAAGTGAATTTTCAATGAAGTGAACCTGATTGTATTTATTAAAGTGCACTTTATACTGCGAACAGAATAGAAAGATAAATCAAATTGTTTCTTTGTTTTAGTGGCCTTAGGTGCAAGCGCTTCAGATCGAGCTAAGATAAATAAAAAATTTCAAGTCGAACCAGTAAACCCCTCAATGATAGAACATAACTTTTATATTACATGGTTTTGATGCAGCCCGTTATTAGAGATCAATTATTTCAAGATCGTTCAATGGGTGGCGATATTAAATCAGAACTGATCTAAGAACGCAATAACCCAAACTATCGATCAATGCATCGCGTTGCAACCTCAGTAAGGCCTCATTGGAAACATAGAAAGCGGCTGTGCAGATGGCAAACTGTGAGTAGTAAACAGCGAGTGAACTTTTGGTCTGCAAAATACACAGGCTCGGGCAAACGCACGTAAACAAAGGGCGCGAAGGGCAAGCGTCACAGACCAAACACCGCGTCTTGCGGAGAGACTACTGACGTAACGTACGAGGTGGCGGCGCTAGCTCAGAAGGTCTCCGAAACTTCAGACATCAACACCACATATATATTTTATGTGATGTACGCTTCTCAATGTGAAACATTTTCTTATATTTTCTGAATATTAGACATTTAAGAAAACGGTTAAGTTAATTCGCTATTAGAATGAACAATTTATATAACAAATTGCTGAAAGCATGGACAATAAACCAGAGCCGAGGGATGAATGATGCAATCATATTTTTCTTTCTTTCCATAAAACGAGTAACTTTAATATTTGTATGATAACCAAACTGCTGTGAATATTAATTTTAATTGCAATGAGTACACTAACACATATTTGAACAGTCCGAATGTGTGTTACACTAAATTCTGGATGCCACCTCCTTACCATCACACGGATACAACGATGCTCACGCATTGGTTCTAATTTCGTGTAAACAGATAAATTTTCACGAAGGTTACAAAGGTTGGAACGAAAGACTCACGCAACCGACGACGGCATCAAGCAGGTCAGGATTGTGACACAAGGAGGTGGCGGTTGAGGCGTTGCGATGCACTTGATCCAAGAAGAACGACTGCAGCTGCAGGAGAGGCTTACGGTCCCGACCACACTCCCGGGCCCTGTTCTGAGTGAGCAACGAAGAAATGTTTGCGTGAAGTTTAAAACCTATGTCGCATACATTTTGTAATTTGAACTTTATTTAATTATATAAAATTTTCTTACTTATGGGATTTCAAGAAGCAATCTACGCAGAAATCCTTAACACGTTGAGTGCACGGGTAGTTTGTAGGGTCTTTTTTTCCGACAAATTCAACGATTTAGTCTTTTTTCAATTGCGTTGGCCTGCAAAAAATTACGATGGCGGTACTTCCTTGTTAGATTTTAAAAAGTGCGAAAAAAGGAAAATTGAAATTTTGTACCAGAACTTACAAATTTACTAGTAATCATTGAATTTTAAGCCCTTTTATCCGCGGACTTGGTCGTTTCTAGGTTATGTGGCAACCCTTGTGAGTCGTACCGCACCCAACGTGTTAAATAATTTTAGAAGAAAATCACGAGTCCTAATGTCGAAAATTTGATCAATAAAGACTAGACAAAGTCACTGACTTACTGTAAAATTACCGCTGTTGATCAAATGTATGGCGCTGGTGGACGCTCGGCCCACGACCAGCGACAACACCAGCAGCGCCACCAGCAGGAACAGCCCAAAGGGCGCATGCACGATGGACAGCACCGAGGGCCACCGAGGGTCTCCCGGTCTGCAAATATTTTATTTTACATTGTTTTTTTATATTATTTATTATATGTATAATATTTATATTATACAAATATTTTATACATATTTTATCTTAAATTTATTTTATAGGTAAAATGTCGTTTAATTAAAAAAAATTATGTTCCTGTACGTTTAAACAAATCGTTCTTTCTCAAATCTTAAATTTTTCGCTGTGTTTTCTTTCTTTCAGGGCGTCACTTTCTACTTCCCTTCACTTGAATTTAGTTTTTTGGACCACAACCATCTTTTTATCCGATTTCTAACAAAAACAACTGTTTTTCAACAATATCAAGTAATAACCATGAAAATATTTATTGGAACGCACGTTTCCTGCCTTAAAACTCAACACAGGCGCATGCGCAGTCCACAAGCACATACATGGGACCTCAGCTGCTGCGCAGTTTAGAGAAGAACGAAGCTTTAGAGCGGGATACTCGAGCCTACGGCAGGGCAGCAGATTGTCCTGATTTGAGCCTATAGAGAAGGCAGACGAGGCTTCGCTAAGTTGTCTTTATGGTGACGGCTGCCGTGCCTTACCATTGTATGCGCATTTACTCTATTTTTTATACCTATGAACACATCAGTCAAGAACGTCAAGTTTCCCTCCTTTTATTTGCTTTTATCTTCGTGAAAATCCGCTACTATATTCACGCAATTTACTCGTAAAAGGTTAGGGCACAATTTAATAATCCTGATGAGTCCCAGATAAATGGATTTAGGTAGACACATGCACTATAATTGATACAAATTAGGTTCACGGGAAATTTTGATTCAGGTCGAATAAAGAGATTAGTTCATTTCTCGTTTCAATACTTTATGTTGGAATTAAATTTTTGTATATCAGTCATAACCAAAGGATATATAAGTCATCAGGATAAAAAGGTTAACGTTTGCAAGTGAGAATTATTTGCCAAAATACCACAAAGTAAGGAAGAAACAAACTTCGAATGTAAATAATGAGAAAAACTCTCAGCGTTCTATTTAATTTCAAATGAAGGCTACATGTGGAGCTGAAACAGTTCAGTATCGTGTGCGATATTTTCTTAAATTTTATGAAATTGCCAATTTGATTATTTACAGAAATTTACAAATTATCGTCCCGTTAATTAATGTGTTTCATGTCATGGTTTCACAAGCCGTTGTTAATGTTGATAAATTTTAGACATCAAAATTTAAGTGAAAATTTGAAACGGTTAACCATTAAGTGTCTCAATCAAGCTCTTCTTCATGAATGAGATGCATTAATGAAAACAAACTGCTTGCGATGTTAGCTATAGTCGTTATTTCACGAAAATATTTGCAATGTCGAACACATTTCTGCTTGATTGCCAGGTAATTTCACAGATGTATTTCTGTAGCAGCTTCAAGTCGAGGAAGCGATAACGATTGTAACAAAAAGAGTATTTTGGGAAAAAGCCTACTACGATATACATTATCAATCTTCCTAAAATGCGTAGAATGTGATGAACTAAACATTTACATTGAATATGAATTTAAATGAAAATCAAATTCAATATGATTTTGATTCATATTGTGCATTTTCTCTTCGAACTTCGAAGCATTCCAATAAATGTTTACAATGCATACCACTTGCAATGCATACCTTGTTACATTTTATTAACTGTGAATATTAAGTATTGATATTGAAAGTATTTACGTTAAATCAAGATTAAACGTATGAAAATAAATATTTTAACTTTTATTATGAATCTGAGTGATTATTTATTTGTGAGTGATTTATTTCATTTACGCACAATTCTTATTCCGAAAAATTTACTTACTGTTCATGCCTTGAAGTGAGTGTTACAGTACAATAATGAAATAATTTTTTGTTGAAGTAACGTGCAAAATTACAATGTTACTATTACAATACAAAACTAAATGTTATTTTATTTTTAATTTACGACCGTAAAATATCTAGTCCAACACCAAGAGTGTCCACCTGAATGCCATCCAGCCACCGACTGCTGTCAATGCATCTCATTTTTATTCTGTGAAAGCCATTTTATGGTGGGACGTCTGAGTGCTCCACAATAGGACCGCAAAAGACCGCTTCCAGACACACACACGGATACTGGAATTCTGCGGTCACACGCTTCTCTCCCAGATGCTTATCTAGCGACGCCAATTCCACTTCGCTTCCAATAATAGGCCGATTTTATCGGCGACTGGGCGTGCGAATTGCGACACTGCTCGGGAACATTTGAAAAGTGACTCCGTGTTGCTCTAGGTTCCAATAAACCTTAGACTGGAGCCTTTTTGACAATTGGAAATTAATTGTTTTCTCTTCATGGTCGAAGATAAGAAATTTTGCGAATCAAAAGCGTTAGCATTTCCCCCAATCATTTTATTTTAGTTTAGATTAGGAGTGCAGGACAAAAACTAGAAAACATTCAAACAATCCAATTTCTAAGCTTGTAATTTTTATTCTATCATTCTAATATATTCTTGCAAAGTGATGAACAGTAGGTAAAATGTTTACATGAAAAATTTGTTGAGCGTAAACTTGTTTAAAGTTTTTAAGTTTAAAAAAATTTTAATGCAAAGTTTAAAATAATTTAATGCAGACATGCAGTGAGAAATTGATTGTCGCTCTAAGCACTCCGCCACAACGCACGATGTCGTAATTGATTCATGTGAAAAAAAATTATGCCGTTGCTTTTCTTATTCCATCATGGCTGGCTTTTTAGTAGGCAGCGCCGTGCTTGCGAGGCTTGATAGGAAGCAGCCTAGACTTCAAAAGCTACAAGGTAAGTTCATTAACTTGCAGTAGGCCTAGAGGAGTTGCTGTGCTTTATGTCATAAGTGGGCCTGGCTAGCCTCACTATCGTGGACGCGGCTATAGAACCAAAGCTTGAAAAATGAACTCGAAACAAATTCTTGCTGAAGCCAGTAAATTAGCTTAAAAATGCGAGAACTTAGTTAGCGGAATTTAGTTGAACCACAAAAATTTTTTTTGCGTACAAGTTTTGTTAGTGAAAAATTTGTTGAGCGTAAAGAACGTAATAATCATAATAAAATAATCATGACGTAATAATCATGACGTAATAATCATGACGTAGTAATCATGACGTAATAATCATGACGAAATAATCATGACGTAATAATCATGAAAGAACGTATTAATCATGACGTGATAACCCTGAAAGAACGTAATGATCATGAATGAACATTAGACAGTAGCTTTATTATCGCCTCGATGACTTCGTTCTGTAACTCTGTATCGCAAGACCGTTAGACCGTCCACCCTTAAATGTTTTTGAGGAAGGAATGTGCCAATGATCTGGAACAGGAAATTGTTTCTGAGCTGACTAGACAGAGACGACAGTTAGTGACAGCATTCCGTGCGATTAGCACTGTAGGTATAGGCTCATTGAAAGAACAGCGTTAGGCAGAATGAGGAGAACAGTCATGAACGAGGTGTATTAGCTTATAAAGCATAACAGTGCTTGATGAATAATTTGAAAAATAACAAATAGTGACATGAGTAAACAGGGTAAATTACAATTTTTCAAGCAGCAATGAGCAGCAGCAGGCTACGGATGGCTGCAGTTCGTGAAGCGTCGTGCAGACATGAGGGAGATCCCTCTACCCCATATACAGCAACACGCTCCTGTGACCTCCTCGTAAATCTTAGCGCAGACGGCGTTTGTTTGTTTTGTCGTGGTGGGGCAGAGCAAATGTTTACGTGATTTAAGCCATGCTTAGTGCGTGTTCTGGACAATTCACACGCGATCAAGGGAGGGCTGGCGCCTAAAATTAGCTGATATGGCATCCACTGCATGATTTTAATGGCTGAAAGTAGCAAACTGTTGAATATGAAACAATACTTTCGATCTCTGTTTCATAATAGAATATGAAACAGAGAAATAAATTCATTGAATGCATGAATTCTATTTTAAGTTTTATAGAAACATCAAATAGTTGTTTAAAAATAAATATATATGTATTTTTATTTTCAGGCAATGACTCGGGACAAAATTTTGTGGACGTTTCTGCATGCAGTTTATGGTCTTCCTGTTGCACGCGTTGGCACGCTCAAGAGCCACATTTGCGGTTCGATTCCAGTTAACGATAGAAATTCTAATAAAAAAAGAGCAGCTGAAGGTCTTAGTACATCAAGATAGGATGTGGGTTCAAAGCTTGGATTTAAATTTACAGGTACAAAGCCCTAGCAAGCTGTACAAATACTGCGATGTCTATAATCAACGACAGGCCAAACTTTGTCTAAAAATGAATCAACGCCAGCATCACTATTATTTTGACCATAGGCCAGCAGCTGCCAAAGAAGTGCGATTTTCCGGTGGTTTGCGGATATCAAAAAGACTCTTGATGTTTCAACGGCCTGCAGATGCTGTCAAGACTTACTCAAAGGCCTGAAGAGCGAAAATTTGCTTTTTTGAAGGAAAAATGCATCTCTGCTCAAAAAACCTGCGGCTCTCCTCAAAGGCTTGCGTGAGTTCTCAAAGGCCTGAGGCTGTCCTCAAAGATGCCTATATAAAGAGAGGCTAAACATGTAAGCACGTGCGGCAAGAGCTCGTAAAATAGCAAAGAGGTGTGAGAAATCATTGCCGACTAAGCGACCAGAGTTCTTTTATAGGGAAATGATGGCTGCGTTCGAGTTTATGCTTGAACCCACAAGCGTCGTCACGAAGAGACGATGTGCAGACAAATTGTCTTCGATGCACGTTAAGTATTAATAATTTCAGATGAAAAATTTATAAATAACTTTAGATGCTAGTAATACGCACTTGAACAGTATCGCTGGTGTCTGGCACCGCATGAGGCGCTTACGTTTGATAGTATTTGTGCATTAGAACACGTTTAAACAATCCAATAAAAGCTACACACTGAACGACCAACAAAATATTCACCAGTACTTGATGGAATGGAAATGAGTAACATGAATTTAACAAGTTAGTAAAGATTAGTTCAGTAAGTTCAAGCTAATCATCTTTACAGGCATTATTGTAGCTCCGTGATTATTTAAAAAGTTGAAATAATTTTCTAAATTTACCACGTTTAGACACTTCAGCTTTTAAAACCTCCAGCAAGTATAAAATTAATTTACTGTAAGGCAGAACAATATTTAATGGAAGTATTACCCTTTCACGTTCCAATGCTAGTTTGTTCGTTCAAGAAGTGTTCAAGACGTTGGTTAATGAAGTATAAAGCTTGGAAGCAGTAACCGTGTCTGTCAACAGCTAAACAAGGGGAACGTCGGCTGGCTCGAGGAATTATTTCCTGCAATCTTGCAATTAAGATGGAGCATCAAGTCAGTCCTGAAATTTCAACTCTTCAAGAAGTCGCATATTTAGAAATGGACGCATTTGCATCAGCGAAGTGATTACAACTATCAAATCGGGGAATAAACGTCGTATAGGAATCGAAGATTCGGCTATCGATAGCAGCGCTTCCTACATTACAAGAATGTGGTTCTGTAGCAAATTAGTAGGAATAGAGGCATGGACAGCAAACCTAATCCCAAGACAGTAAACATGGACGGTGTCAGCCAAGCAATTGCAAGTAAGGCACGGGAGAGCTAAACTAGAACCCTAATGAGCGCCAACGAGGGCGATGCTTCGTTCAGTGGCTACCCAAACAAGTAAACGAGCTGCCGAAGGAGGCCTAGAATGTATACAGAAGGCCTATACCGGCCTCAGCGTCTAGCCAACACGTTTGCCTCACGCCTCATTGCTCGTCCATAATCCACTTGTTCGCCAATCTAAAGCATCATATACTTGTTGCTCGAACTGAGCTCGCGGTTTCAGGCCTTTGATATGTATAATACACTTGTTGCTAATACAATTCGAATATAATTTAGTTGTTACTTTAGATGCTGTATAGGGATCTCCAGGCCCATTATTTCTGTAACACTTGTTGTATACAAAACTGGTACACCATCCCATTTTTGTCGGCGGCACTGCAACGTGTATTCGTCCACTGGTTCCACACAAAACTTGAATGCTACGCATTATCTGTTCTTTGCAAGACTGAAGTGTTCGAGATGAGCATTTCGGAGAGTGTTGTATCTTTCGTTACTGTTCATGTGAGTACGTCCCGATGAGCTGAATAAATTTAATAAATAACTAACTCTGCCGCCCTTTTCCCCACATCACCAACAATTCAAAGTTGAGAAAAATATCAACTTTAAAGTGACAAGGTTGACATAAATAACACAACAGTTCTCCATGACACAATCTAATTTATCCATTATATTATAAATAGATAAAATGGACACAAGTCCATCGACAAGTAGACACAATTTCTGCAAGATTGAAGTCTGAGGCCGACCGCGGATTAGGACATTCACAGGCAGCTCGGGTCAAAGTCAAATTCGAGAGGAGGTTTTAGGTCGCGATAAGAAGCAGCTGAGCCGTGCTCACGGCGACACAGGAAGCTGCGGCAGCTGCTAGCGGCGGCTAGATCAGAACGCAGACAAGAAAAATCAGTCTTGAAAAGAGACAAGCCGATCTAGAGACAGTAGAAAATGTCATAGGCACGAGTGATAGACAAGTTGAGAGCAAGAAGAGAACGCTAGGAGCATTATGGATAGGAGTCAAGTCAGATTGAATGGCCATCAAGATGAGGAACATGCATGCAAATTACAGATGAAAATACTATTCGGTAGAAAGATAGGAGAGAGAGGGCAGAATTTAATTTTTTAGAATCGTAAACAGGCGCGTTGAATAAATTGTGAATTATTTTCAATCTTTTCACTTAGTTTGCAGGCAGACAAGAATTTCGTATAAATGCAGGATTAAAGTGAGAAAATATATTGAATTCAGCAGATGCGCCGCTGTTTAGCAAACAAGTTGGAAAGATAATCGTTTGCGTCAGTCTGCATTAAAAAATGAAATGAACCATGAAATGGATACTTGCTTCAAGAATCAACAATCTAAATGACAAAAATAGGTGACAATAAATCAGCGTAGTTAATAGAGGAAAAACAACAAAAACTAAAGCATCCCAGGGTTCGTCAATCAATTATTTTGTCTGATTCAGAAGCAAAGCCAATAATAAGAAGACTTAGAGATAAAGTCTCACCTGAGCGCAGGCTTGCGTCGCTTCATGGCGGGCACATGAAGCGGCGGTCGAGGAGAAATGGACGGCGTTTTGTGAGAGTTATGGACACCCTTACTCGAAAAGATCTTTTGCAAGAGCTACGGCACGCCTTACTGTACGTAGAGGTGTAATCGAAATGGTCAAAAGGCCTAAACTAATTCACTGTACTATTATTAGCTCGGAGCGTTCCACTTCAACTTATGGGCGAAACTCTCGCTGAAAGGGAAAACATACCTTATTTCTCGACATTGACGCACATTGAATAATGCATTTCCTCGACAGAATTTCAGTGAAAGTATTTTCCTACCATATAAAGGCCATTGAAGAATCTAACGGTCGAACATTTTTAAGCATATGCCCGCAGTTCAGCTCATAGCTATTGAGTAAAAGTTGTGATCAGTATTTCTTAACACTCATAACCTTCAGAGGTAAATTCGGTGACTGGAATGACGAAAATTTTGTTATTTGTCATTTCAAAAATTTGTTCTAAACTTCACAAAAACTTCAATTAACTCGCAAATAGATAAATTCAATATGAAAACTAAACTAAATATAAGAGGTGCGTGATTGCGAGCATATATTTCAGTAAATCTTCTAAGAAATGGTAATAACCACACGAGGAACGTGTCGCCCAGAGACGCAGTTTCTTCCCGACCCAGGATATTGCCTATCAGTTCGGGACTCGAGCGATGACGTTGCGAATTTCCGTGCCTTTTACCAAGTTCCGTACACATTTTGACTCCTGAGGCGTGCTCTGCGGACAACTTATTTCAGCCACGTAGGAGGAGAGATAATTGAAGGTGAATATTCATATTAACCATTCTGAGTTTATCTTGGATGAGAATAAATGAAAACAATGGAAACTGTATGACAAATTCAGCCAGAGAGATGAAGCTATAAACAGGAGTGAGATTAAAGTTAGGATATTAGGAGATTTAAATCTACGGATAATGTACAGAATATTTTACTGTTCATCTTTACTTTCGTTATATTAGTCATAAAAGAATATGAATGCCTTCACTATATTGGACTATGGATCCGTGAAATTTGTTATAGTGTTAACCATTAAAATGTTGAACATTTTGTTTACCCTTTAATGTTTCGAAAGTTTCCTAAAGCGGCACAGATTATTGTTTACAAAATTGATATAAGGTTTGATCCATCCTAAGCTTCGACTGTGAAGAGAAACTTTTGAAGCGTCAAGACGGGACTTTAAATCTACAAGTGATTTCTAAATGCACCCTGACGTCTGACGACACTAAAACGAGAAAAAGTGTGAGAAAATCGCTCGCAAGAACTATGCAAAAATGCGATTCAAGTCCAAGTCGAAGGACTTGTTTCAAGTCAATGTCAGGAAACGATGTTGAACATCGCAAGTTCTACGTATTTTGGACTCCAGACATTCACCTTGAGTAGCCCAGTCTCAAAGTTCAGGTCATGCATTCGACACCATAAACTGAAAAGGTTTTAGAAGTGGTAACTCGATATTGGAAGTATTCAAGCTAATTGAGCATGAATTATTTTCTATTGAAAAGTGCATCTACCAGATATTCCCTCATATTGCAAGCCATGCTAACATATTTATTCAAGCCATTGCATTTGCCACGTCCGGAGATCCTACCCGGTAGATATTATGCAGGAAATAATTTACCAAAAAACTACTCCGATTAATAAGAATGATAACACAAGGATTTTAATCCGTATCATCTAATGTGAGATTTAATTATGTACGAGTTAGTATAAATTAACGTCTATTGATTTGGTAAGTTTGATTAAGTCAAAGGTTTTTACAAAGAACACTGGTTGTATTGATTTGTTAAGAATTAAATCGAACAATACAGCTGCCCACCCCCAATCTCAATGATGACTTTAACCTTGCATTAAATCTTTTTATACTTTGGAAGATACTTCTATGTTTATTTCGAAGAAGCTCCAATCCTGTAATCGATGAAAGAATATATAATTGAAGCACCCTAATAATTCACAAAAAATATCACAAGTTATTACAAAAATATTAATATCTTTACATCGACCACAGCTATCAAAAAAAATTCTTGGTTTCCTCAAGTCGATAATATAGATTACAATCAGTTTACAAATACCGGAAGTGTTCTTATTAAAACAGCTTATCAGCACAGAGATTTAATCGCGGTCATTGTGGACGGGCATCACAAGCACACCCTCCGCACCACGCTCCTCACGACGTCTCGAGATCAACTGAGGCCGAAAGTCGAGGTTAGGTTAGCATGATGGCGGGAAATGCACTGTTCGTCTGCAGGCGATAAGACCTATCCTCATATAGTATCCTGTCATCGCCATGAGTATCCTGTCATCGCCATGATTCTTGTGGGCGTCCGATTTCAAACAGGACGTCGCCTAGACCTTCCTCAGCCACCGACGAATCTTCTCAGTTATTTGGGGGAAATTTTTGTCGGAGAAATTTTAGTCAGAAAAGCTTGACACATTTTCGTACAAACTTTTTGATTTAGTCTTCAATTTGCATTTGTCTTCGTACTCTGTATTAGTCTTCATACTATCATTGAGGTGCAATTGAGAGCATACAAAAATACACGTTGTTGTGTACCCAATCGAATGACGAGAATGCTCCATTTATGTTTGTTTTCTTCTCATTCATATAATTCGCAAAATCATATTAATTAATGGAGCTGGGTTTCACGCCACACCTCTCACCTTTAACTTTTATCAACGGAACGGATTTCTCATGAACTCAGGAAATGGTAAACCCAACCAACTGGCGCCGTGGCACCGTGTGAAATGTCAACCGGTGTGAATGCGTCCACCTCCAGGCTGCAACCACGATGGGAGATTTGTCATTCATTAAATCAGTTGTCTTGAGTGACAATTGATTAAAATTTGTGCAAGGTCAACTGTAGTTTCCTTTTCATTCTTCCAGTTATTCAAACTGTAGTTCAAAGGCTGTGCTATCGTGAAATTATATATGTTCCCAGGTCATTCCTTCAAAGCTCATCGTTGCTCGTTAGCTCGGTAAGGAATCCTTCAATTGAACGTGTTGAATGAAGAGGCAAGGTGATCTTCCTTTCAGTAGAAACGCAGTTTATATCACACAAGTATGTGTAGCCCGCACACTGAGCTCGTGACGTCAAACGTGGTGCTGCAGAAGTCGAGGAATTCTGCTTGAAGGAACCTCATTGGCCGCTGACCGAGAGTTATGCGAACTGCGCGAAGAACTTGTATAAGCTTCTTCATTTGAGGCTCGTCTCCTCATCAGAAAGGCTAAACAAACATGTCCAACTCTCAAACTCCTCAAAAAGGCGCCCAACTCAAACTTCTGCTCATGAAACACAGTAAACTATGTTCGAAATTAAAGATGAAGTAAGCACTTGGCCATTCCTAACTCTTCTTTTAAATCGCTTGTGATCCATCTCATGAAAAACGTTCCCAAAAAGCGCATTGCAAAGGATTAGTTTGCGCGTGCAGTTCAAGAGGTTGATTAATTGATGTTTACTCACTAATGAATACAAAGGCTCAAACTTTAGTGGAAGATTTCAAGAATTAGCTATCTCGTATTTTCTCAATAAAAATTAAGTTTTAAAATGAAACACGAATTATCGGAGATAAATCCGTTTTGCTGGCAGTCTTGTTTGAAAAATATAAACCCCTTGCTTGTGATGTAACATTGCTCTTATTTTTTTGAACTGCTTAAATTTGGCATTGAAGAGCTAGTAAAGTGGACGAAGAATTCAACCCAATATCGTCACTCAAAAACACGAACGTTAAGGAGTGTCACAAAAAGTTGCTTGTAAGATTTTTATAGAAATGTCTTTGAAATCTTGCTGGTATTTTGTTAGAAACGAGTTATTTTTATTATATGGAATATTATTATCTCCAATAATACTTACATCAATACCTAAGAGAGATCCCTTCGTGATGAAAATATTGATGTTTTATAACCCAAAATATTTAAGTTTCAATGCGTTCATCTCAAGAGATTTTTCTCACTGCTTGCGTGACTCATTCCTTCTGGCAAAGACTTATGTAGTATCACATCTGTGGCGGACTTGTTACAAACACCACGGTTGGGAAATGCAGGTTGTGCTCCTGCAACCTCAGACCCAGAGCATGATCTGATCTTGGCTTCTGAGAAGGGACAGTAAACTGAGCCCAGCTGTGATCATCGACGACTGAGTCATTCCTGATGACTTTTTATCCAGGAATGCCATTCCTTGGATGAGGCGTGTTACATGGGAAATAACGCGATTTCTAGATGGGAGGATTATGTACTACCAATGAAAAAAATATTCTGGTCCAGGAAACGTGCTTTGGACGCTTAGCTAAAACATAATTAATTAAGAACGGCGAGGACCAAAAATGCAAGCGTGCATGGTGGTGAATTCGGCGAAGACATGAACCATCACACCCGAAGCTGCTTGTGGACTCATTAAAAATTTCTGTTGCACATTCATTCATTTTTTCAATACTCTGATAAACAATTACTTGACTAAGATAAGGCTGGGAGGTGCATTTGTCCCAATCAGTATCAATTTAAACTAAAGTAAAGAAGATACTCTGATGAACGATTTACGACTGATTTTACACATACAAGTTTTTGTGTAAAAGTTCTCCGGGACTGGAAATTTTGCCCAATTCCTGTTTTCAACGGACTAAAAATGTCATTATCAAAAGGCTTGCGTCCATTAGAATTTCAAGAGCAATTGTGTAAACCAGCAATGATGCGTGATGTTGTTTACGACAGTTGAACTAATGCGGAAGAAGATGTTAAGTCGTGCGTCACATCCTGATCGAGGGCTGCAGTGAAGGAGAGTGGGCGAGTGTTGCTTGTAATGTGCTATTCTGAGGAGTTACTTATTCCAAAGTTATGCATGAAATTCGGTTTATAAGAAGATTTGTTGATCAATAATCTCGATCACGAATGGGCAAAACTTAGATTAAAGAATGAATTACGGTACAACTCAATTATTTTCGTAACTTTGAAGCGAAGTGACATAAATTTATCGTGATGTATCGGAAAAAATTTCCGCTCTTGGCATCGTCCAGATCTTAGCGTGCTTCAACTCAACATATCACTTATTTAGTAATGACTTTATTTTGTATGATTGGGACGATTTCCTGATGGAAAAGCTTTTTGTCTAAAACAACAGTTATCGGGAAGTAATTTAAAACTTATTAATGATACAAGATTGTTTTACTGTGAAGTGAGCTCCTCAACATCATCCAACGCTTGTTTCCACATTAGTTCAAGAGTTTCAAAAACTCGCAATTCATTTTAAACGAATTCATGAAATAAGAATAATCTACAACCCTAAATATCACTGTAGAAACATCGCATGTCGGCAGTCAACGTCTATCGGGTGGCTCCAGTGCTTAGTGTTCATCTGGATTTTGAGGTCAGTGTCGTTCCAGACTCGTGTGTGGTGGGTAGTGTGTGTTCTCTAACTTCTCTTTCCAATGGAAGAGCTGGAGTAGGTGAATCATTTCACTACTGGTTGCGTAATATCTTGATAACATATGGATGAGAGAATAAAGTTTGAAAAGGTAAACAAATTTCTTCAAAGTGATTTTTATGTTACAAAGAATACTGTTTGACATTAGTCATTGTTTACCTGGTCGAACTAGGACACAATTTAACCGCATCGATGTGTTCGGTAACGATGTCTTCGCGAGCGCGTCTTCTACTTCGTGGTTCGGGGGTGATTGCATAAATACCGCTTGTCTCAATAAATACCGTTTAGCGTAAATTGTTGGCAAATTATTAAAATCCAAGTTTCATTAAATCATTAAATAAATTTCTAGTTTAAATGATGTTCACTTCGTAATTACTGCCATTTTAACCCAAGATTAAATATATGTAAAATTCGTTCATCAAAGTGATATTAAAATATCTATTCAAATTCAAAAATCTTGAATGAGCATTAATATATGTCAAAAAGGCGAAGAAGCGGCCCTAGACAACCCAAACCAAAACTTTACTATAAATGTAGAGAGGTGTGAGCGCTGCTGGATTCGAGTGCACGTGGCGTGAGCTTAACTTTATAGTACAAAAATTAATGTTCAGTGTGTGAAAAGCAAGTTCTCCCAATTACTGGCGTTGAGTGCAAATTTTACAAGCCTTGAGTTTTCAAAAATAAAAAAAATTATTGTTGAGTGTGTAAATATTGGATTCTCATACTGCATGGTATTAAGCGTGCAAGCTTAGAGCTCACTGAAAGTACAAAAATTACTGTTAGCTTTATAAATATTGAGCGCGCCCGTGTCGAACGTATATAAAGCAAAAGATTTTAATTGTACTGTAATACAGAGTTTTCTTAGCTAAAATATTTCTAGTGATAATGTATGTATAGGCACGCTTATATGCAACTGTGTGGACCCAACCATTCGCTGCAACACAATTATGTCTGATAAGAAGACCTAGTTACGCCGATTAAAATGATGGGTCATCGATTGCTTGTTGGACTCCGAGAATTACGTTCACTTCGTTGACTCACGAGGGCTGTGCTGCGTGAATATTTTGTAATAACCTAGCTATTTTTATTGCCATTCAAACGAATTGTTTCCGGAGCTCCGCTCGCGGGTTCTTCTATGGTGCGTATATGCTATCGCAGATTGATAAGATTGCTCACGTGCTTATGTATGTGCTTAAAGGAATTTCAATCAGGGTTTTTACCGGATCTCCATAATAACTGAATTCTCCTACTCTAAAGTCTAAACGATACAAATATATGACAGTCTGTCACGGTAACTCAATCACAATGCCACTGAAATTTTAGGGCTCTTCCGACACGTGCTAGAGGTACGAGTAATTGTAGTCTCAATACACGCCCCATAGTCCACCAAACATGTTTAAAACAATAATTCTAGCCTCTGATATTCTTAAATATATTATAGTGGCACCTAACTTTTCTTTTCTGATTGATGGTTAGTTTTTGTAGCCAGGGCGTGATTTTAAAAAGTAAAGCGATCAGGGCAGAGGCGTAATTGGCGCTATTGGACCGAATTACCAGTTCGTATACAGACTGCATCAGCGTTTCCTGACCAAAGCTCCTTTTAAGTGTGGCGCAAAAATATTAATTTTTCCTCCTATTGGAAATCCTGTGGTTTTTGAATAAGTACATAATTCGTTTCATTTTTATTCCATTTATAGTTTATTACGCCTAAGATTGAATTTAAAATAAAGCGTTGATAGGTGAAGTGAAAGTTGTGAGGCCTACATGCATTTCTAGCACCTTGAACACTCAATTCTGTTTCACCTACAATGAATTTCAGTACTCTTAGTTTTTATGAAAGCAAACAATTGATATCCGTCATGTTGTTATTGAAGTCTTTTGTTGACAGATACATACTGTGAGATTTAAAAGATAAAGACAACATGAATTATTCAATAAGCAAGAGAGTGGAAGCAAGCAAGGGTTAACAAATAATTATTGAGGCAACGTAATGGATCATTGCCTTTTTATGAGTTATTGGCAACGTAACTATTTACGACCGAGATGAACACTGCAAGTAAGCAAGTCGGGGGTACCTATTATTGGCTGCGGTAAAGATAACTTTGCGTGAGAACATATAAAATCCTTTGCATCACTATTTTAATTTCATTTGCAAGTAATTGTGATGTGTCGTTAATTTTTCCTTCTTGAACGTTAGTAAAGTTGTGAAAGTAATTACTATACAATTTTTTAAACACGAGATAACATGTTTTACAATGCACCTAATTTTAGTGCTAGTTTAGATGTTATCTAGGAAGACAAGTCATTATAAACAAGAAATAATTGCTCGTAGTGCTAATCGAGGTGTAAGATGCCTGAGATGAAGATGGACGGAGATGACATCTCGGCCATGGCGGCCAGACGTAAGGAAGGCCGTAGGAAGTCCGATGCCTCAGGTTAGTTAATTTATAAATTATGTGGCTAACAGAAAACGGGTAAATAATCTAGCGTTCTGATTTACATATTTAATATATAAAAATTAAATTACATCTAACTGTATCTATGATGTTAGTTGGAAGTCAAACTACAGGTATTTATAACTGGAAACGATTACCTACTTTATTTAAAAAAAATCTATAAAACTCCTTAGATAAAATGAAATTCAGCTACAGTAGTAACTTACCTCATAAAATTTCAACCAGATGCTGTTTCAATAGAATAACGATTTATTCTAAAGAATAATTTCTTCAAAATGAAATCAATGTGTGAAATTCTTCGTACACAATAATGGTTATTCATTTTATTCACAATGTTCTTTTCCAGAGCTTTCTTTTAGCGGCTACACAAGCATGTCCCAGACGAAGGCACAAAATACATCGTTCGCGTCTTCCTTAAGCGTAGGACTGCAGAAGGCATCGCTGGCGCCCCGCAAGTATCCGTCAGAGGCTGTGTTGCGGATAGACAACTTCACCTCCGGCGACAACACACCTCTTTCTTCCCTGAGCCCTTCACCGACGCCTCCCCCCAGGGTATACATGCATACTTAACTTTTCTTGTGTCTGCATGCATGATCTCACGCAAGTGTAATATATACGGGAAATAAATGATGAAAGCTTAGTTAGACTCTACATACATTTAGTAACTATGAAGGGAACAACATAAAAAATCTTAGATAATAAATTACTAGCAGATTATATGTTTTTATATTAAGACTTAAGCATAAAAACGCATTTGAGAACAACCCCCCTACCCAGAAAAGCAATCTCTCGAATATGTATGTAGACAAAAAATACATATTTTTTTGTAAGTGAAGTCAATGTATGGTTATTCTTGTTATTTCACAAGATTTGTGAAATGTTGTTATTTCACAAAACTATTTCTCATTTTAAAGTGCAGAAGAAAGTTTCACAGACCTCGATACCCTGGAATCTGTATTTAGCTGTGGCGTGTCATGAGTCACGCAAAGTGATCAATACAGTTGTAGCCATCAAAAGCAGTTTTGTTTAGTGCTCAATGTGGCACAGCACGCACCACCAATCTTCTGCGTATTGACATTTGTGTGATGCAGAGAGCGGATCCTGACGAAAATGCGTTCCGTGGCTTGGCGCAACAGTTGCCGATGTCCAAAGACATCATTTCAAGCTAAATTTATTTAAAAAAATATTGCCGTAATAGCGTAGACAAACAAGTAATTTGAAACAAGAAAAAATGTTCTGAAAGAATGTTATCAGTTGTACCGAAGTAATTACATAAATATTTATTGAAATATTACGCCAACTTTTAGTGAGAATGCAACAATGCTTCTACAGAATTGGAACTTATTTGCCCTCCGAATTTGACTTTGATGAGCCAAAACTGTAACTGTTAAGTCAATATTTGAATTCCCCTGCTGGCCTCGCGTACACAAAGATAGAACAAACATCCAGTGTTCTTCTCGTTCATATTTCATTAACTGCTGCATACACGATTCCCAAAGAATAGTCCATTTTATTGTTAGAGTTTGTCAGTCGATCACCCCATTTTTAGAGGGAAGTATTTCATTTGTCTGATCTACCAACTCAGTTTCAACTTCATTTCAATAAAGTAGCCCAATGAAGATTTTGTATTCAGATACGACCTCTCCAATACTTAATCTTCATATACTGGATTTGATTTGTATTAGTACCGTATCTACTTGAACTTATTCGATATTTTTAACACACAATTAAATTGAATAATATTTTTGTGACATTTTCTTGATAAGTCAATATTCTCTGCTGCATATTGTTGCCTAGGTTGTTGCGACCCTAGGATTGCACTGGATTGTTCTTTTTGTTCTAATTTCACCACGGCACCTGTGCGTGGAGGCCCGTAGTTACGCCACGTTGTTTACGGCAGCGTGTTTACGTCGACCGGCGTCGACGTTTACACGAGGCGGGGCGCCAACAAGATAAAAAAGAGACGACCCTCGACAGATTGAGGCTCTTTGCCCAAATCTCGGGGGATTCCCTGAAACGAAGCCCAAAAACTGAGCCGCAAACTCAAACAAGTGTGCGCGAGAGGCGAGCATCGTTCGCGGTTGTTTTAATAGCATATGATCGCTTTAAGCCCTCGTTAAGGTTCAGCCTATGAAGCTGTATAAATGTTTAATAAAGCTTCTCAGTAATCATAATTCAAGGGATGGATTTTATATTTTATTCGCCGCTATATGTGAAAAAGAGCAAAATTATAATCTCTAATATATAATCTCTCTTTAATAAAATCAAAAATTCTAATATCTCTCTATAATCTCTATAAAAATATCTCTATAATTTAATCGCCACAATTTCTAATTATATCGTTGTTGCTTGCTTGAACAATGTAATTTAAGCACACTATGGTTAATTTTTACAAGTTTACTAGAACATTTGCTTAAGGATTGTTTCAAGAATGATCCAGTTAAAAAAACAAGTTGCATGAAGTCGTATCAGAAAATTGCACTAGCAAATGAGGTTAAAATTACCAGTCAAAGCGAGGGCGTTCGTAACCAATAACGACGTTTCAGCTGCCAAGCAACACTCAACAGATCATACTACAACTTCAACAATAGATCGAAACAAATGAGAATTGAGCGCCATACTTCAAAGTGATATCAGGAAACGATAAGTAGCTGATACGCGCTTGGATAACACATAATATACATTAAAACAAATGCACTAAAGCCACTCGTGGAAATAAAATCACATTCTGGAACATAATGAAGATAATCACTTGGTCTCACCTGCTAGCAGAGTAAGGTTCCATGCATGTTGGTTGGGTTTTATTTTTCTGGTTATGATAATTAAATATTATTTATTAATTTAAACAGAGGTTTCAATTTCTTGTTTTTCCATATCAAAATTTCGCTCCAAGAATGAGATACTAAGGTACAAATTGTCCTACACTAAATTTGGTGTAAAATTTCTCTAGGTATCAAGGGAACTGTTATTCGCTGCACGGACAAACTTGGCGCGTGATGGGGATACTTAAATATTCTTTCCAATAACCGTAGAGTTTTATAAATGTTTGTTCATGTTTGTTGCAATCCGTTTACCCGCAAATTTAGCAACATTTCTCTTTTGAATGGTTCGTATATTTGTCTTGATATCTGCAATTAAACTACAGCATGAATGTAATGGCTTATTACATACAAAACTACATGGCTATTAAACTACAGCATGGCTATTAAATAAGCTATACTTAGCTTATTTAATACATTTTTCTTTTATATGGGGAGTTTGCTTAACATGATAAACTTTTGATTTTGATAAACACTAAATTTTTGATTAGGCAATCTTGTTAACTATATCTTACACTGGTGTCCGTAATATTTACTAATTGAGCCTGATCACCATTTATTTTATTCAGTTGAATTGCACTCATCTTAACTTTTGAAAGTTAAGTAATTAATGCTGAGAAATAACTTGATTGATACGAATGTGATAACAGTTGACATTTAACTGCTCTTGCTTCATTTTCCAATTTAGCTTCACTCAATATCTTCAGGAGCTGCTCAGCACTAGAGCGCGTAAATTATTTAAGCGAAGAGCCAATCGATGCCACAGTAACGTGGCAGCTCGATCCCAAGACTTGGTGAATGAGGGTTAAGAACTCTTGAGTTTCTTGATGTGCACTCTTTTTATTTTGAAAATATCGGGTCATTTGTAAAACGCATGCATCATTCATGGAAAGCATTATCTATTGCGGTTAGTTTTTTTTCAAAAAGCGGCAAATGCAGCTGTCATTGGCGAAAAAATATTTTGGATATTGCATGCATTTATTGTAGGTAAATATTATTTATAGCTTGTGTATTTTTATGGATAGAAAAATCAATGAATTTAAAATTTCAGGATTTATTACTGTTGCGATGCATGCAGAGATTGTTATTGAACGGTTGTAATATCTTTAACTTCCATTCGTTGGCGACATCGCAGCCCATTTTTTTCTGTAACTCACGATTATGTATGTCCCATCGATTTGCACGATATTCGTATGGTTTGCAACTATTAACAAGTAACACACAACTTCAATATATGGTCGTAGAGAAGTTTTCGTTAGGTTCTCAACGGCTCCCACTTGTCGACATAACTCTGCAATTTGTACTAATGGTATAGCACTGACATATAGCTACGTTTTGAGTGTCCGAAATTTGTACAATCCATTTGCCACCGTCAAATTTCTGACATGAGGGCACAAATTTGCATTCTCTGTTCTCAGCTGTACATTCTGCATTAAGCAACTCACTTTAATTTTTAATAAGATTGAATGTGAAAACTCGTTAAACTGCTTACTTTATCAATATGGCATTCATTCATCGCATATGTTGGATACTTACCGCAGAAAAAACTTTTGATCGTGTATTGGCTGGCTGCAACGAACCGTTGCCATGACAACAGCGTCTCGTGGTTCCACATTGCAGCGAATTGATCCCGCAATACCAGTAATGATCTGGATAAATTCTTGCCACGGCCTCAAATGCTGAGCACAAGTCAACGTTGCAAGTATTTTGTTTCGTTTTTGGTGTTAAACAAACATCGTCAAGTGGAGAAAAACATAAATAATACATATTCTGAAGCGTGGCCTATAATCCTCTGATAAATAAATCATCTTAGTTACTCACTCTTTCTGTTAAAATTAAGGAAATGTTACAAATTAAATTAGTTGCATTTTCCCCTAGAACTCTTAAAAATCCAAGAACGGAAAAGGTTCATATCTGATTTTGGTCAGATATCGAAATGTCAGTTCTTTGGAACTGACATTTCGCGTCTGTCGCCCGCGATCGCAATCAATGCAGAGTCACATATACCGAACTTTAAGCAGGTCAAGGCCTTCCTTATAATGCATATTTACTGGACGTAGATGATTAAGTTGGTCTGCTCGTAGGGTCGAGTATTCGGAATAAGGAATTTAAATAGGTTAAAGAGTAAATATACATAATTAAGAATTACTGGTATATATATATTACGTGAATTTATGAGATTTTTGAAAAAAAGTTCTCCTGCGTAAAAAATTCTTTTTAGCATAATTGGGCTATCAGATGCACAATTTAAAGTTCCGGTCAATCTTTGCCCAAACTTTTTTGCACCAACATAAGTAGTTTTCAAATATATTTATAATCACAAAAGTAAAGTGAAATGTTCTGACTAAATGACGGATTGTAATAATATATTTTGACTATTCGACTAAATTCACGTAATTAAATCATCCGTTATGTATTTAACTGAGTTAAACCTGTCAATCCAACTGTCTTTTAAGCTTGATTGAGGTGCTGTTGGATTTTCTACATTTATTATTTTACGTCTCTTTAGATAACCATGATAGATTATTGTTAAAAACAGAAATGTAGTAATGATTTTGTGAGAAGCCTAGTTGTGTCATCGATACTAAAATATTAGTTAAATTCACCTAAGAAGCAGAATGAACTTGTCACCATGCTTTTAATTTGTCATCTCTCCTTTAATTTGTCATTGAACTGTCCTGACGTACTAGTTTCGCGACCGCCAGCCTGACCTAGCAAGCTTTATCTTATCAAAATTGATAACCACTATAGTTTTCGGAGGCGTTCCAGGAAACCATCCGTTGCGGTATTTTGATATTAATTGTTTTCATCAGTAAAAGTATTTTCTTGCTTTTTCTCGGCGGTCACTCTTTTTTTCTGTTTTATTTCTTTTCAGCGGTAGAAATATTTCACTTTATTGTTTTTAACAGTAACAATGATCTTAAACCTACAGGCAAAATGTTCTCCCGAACAATTTTTAACCTAGCTTTAAATAATTTTCAACTTTAATAATTTTTAACACTTGGCGAACCTTGAAATGTTGCAGGTGTACGAGACGAAAGGATTTTTGAAGGATGTGATCGCTAGAGAACCTCGACAGCCCCACAATGCGGCTCTGTTCCAGAGTTACGACGGCTCGACCGTGAGCCGCAACAGCCTGCCTCCGCTTGTCACCGTCGAGGTGAGCTTGGCTGGAATTGAGACTTAAAGGTGCTTGCTTCTACACGGGGACAGTGCTGGCGGCAAGTAGATCTGACAAATGCCAAATGTCTGCCGCTTGGTGTTTTTCCCGCAAGTAAGCTCAGACACGAGGCAAGTTTAGGGGTCGGCGTGCCGGTATTTAGTCGTTACCGGCACGGTGGCACCTTAAACTTGCCTCGTGTCTAAGCTTACTTACGGGATAGACACAAAGCGGCAGACATTTGGTACTTTTCTGATCTACTACTAGCCGCCAGGTACTCTCCCCGTGTACAAGCACCTTTTGCCTTTGCGTGGTGAAAATTTAATAATAATTAAGATTCCTCGAATCTATGAAATGAACTGTCCGACTTCTTCATATACCTATTGGTGCTCTAATGGTTAAATGTATCGGTCCAAACATTATAAATTTATTTACAAAAAAGTGGACTGAGCGGAAAAAAATTCGCATATACCAGCTAGCAGCACGTTGGATTAGCTCAGGCGCTGTGACGACATTTTCTTATTTTTGATTATGCCAATAGCTTTAGATGAAGACGCCGAGTTCACAGTTTTTGATGTGTTAGATCAACAGTCGAAGTAGCGTGCTTATTAAAGGAATGGACGCTCTATTATAAAATACCTTGTGGGCAATTGACACTATCTCAATTTGAAAGAAAATGGCGGGAGGTGAGAGGGTATGAGAAGCACCTACAGAGAAATGAAGACAAGCAAACAGAAGGAAAATGAAAAGACAGGTACTCTCCTCCTTGTCCTGGATTACACAATACTTGTCGGAATCCTGCTAGGTGCATCGTAAGAAATGAGTGACAGTGTGTGACCAAACCTATTGCCGAGCACACTAATGTCGCACTAGCCACATAACTCCAGTATCAATAATTAATTCTCAATAGCAATGCTTCATTTTGACAAATCAAATTTCTGCATCACGTCATAAAAAATACCGTTTATTTAGAAAAAACTTCCCCCATCTTTATCGTTTATGTATAATTCGTTGTTTAGAGTTACGCGCTGACGCACTATTTCCAGGTGCATGGCACCACGGTGGCAGCTCTGCTGCACTCAGCCCAGCACGTCTCGCTGGTGTCGGCAAGGCTGGTGGCGCGGCTGCAGATCAAGAAAGACGTGCAGTCAGACATGCCCGTACCTCCTTCCCCTCTAGCCCCAAACGGTGAGACCATTTGGGGGTAAGAGAAAACGGTCATATCAGCTCACAAAAGGCCAAAACGGCCCAAATAACTAGCCACATAACTCCAGTATCAATAATTAATTCTCAATAGCAATGCTTCATTTTGACAAATCAAATTTCTGCATCACGTCATAAAAAATGCCATTTATTTAGAAAAATTTCCCCCATCTTTATCGTTTATGTATAATGCGTTGTCTAGAGTTACGAGCTGACGCACTATTTCCAGGTGTATGGCACCACGGTGGCAGCTCTGCTGCACTCAGCCCAGCACGTCTCGCTGGTGTCGGCCAGGCTGGTGGCGCGCCTGCAGATCAAGAAAGACGTGCAGTCAGACATGCCCGTACCTCCTTCCCCTCTAGCCCCAAACGGTGAGACCATTTGGGGGTAAGGGAAAACGGTCATATCAGCTCACAAAAGGCCAAAACGGCCCAAATTCTAAATTAACCAGTTAACTGAAAACTTCCGGTATACTACCAATTCTCTTTTACGCTATTTTGTCTTAATAATATGCGTTTAAAAATTACTTTTTAAATACAACACTTCTGAAGAATGCAGTGTCTTTGATGTTACACATGTACAATAAATTAAAAAAATTAATTATCAAACTTGTTTAATATTTGAAAATTTTGTCAATTTTCAAAATTATTTCTTCTGACAACTGATTCATGCATTGTTTCTAACTTTATGAAAGTGTGCAAAATTTCAGATCGATTGGACAGGTAGAAGTGTGTCAAATATGGATTATAAGATTGGGAGCAGAGAAAATTATTTTCAAATTTTTTAAGATTGAAATTTTTTTAATTTTACATTTGTTTACTCTGTTAATTGATT
This sequence comes from Hyalella azteca, assembly GCF_000764305.2. NCBI lineage: Eukaryota > Metazoa > Arthropoda > Malacostraca > Amphipoda > Hyalellidae > Hyalella > Hyalella azteca. Next base: position 641,282 of record NW_025945320.1, read on the forward strand.
CATGCATGGTCTCCAACTTTACGCAAGTGTGCAAAATTTCAGATCGATTGGAGAGGTAGAAGTGTGTTAAAAATCGATTATAAGATTTGTAGCAGACAGACAGACAAACAAACAAACAAGAAGTGAAGTTAAAGAGAAGTGTTGTAAAAACAGTCAAAATACGCAGATAAATAGTAAGCAGAGCCATGCATTGAGTTCTGTNATAGGTTTTGCATTCCTTAGGCAATTTGTAGGTCCTATTTTGGTCAAAATCGTATTAATGAAGTTTTTGTACTGATGATGGAGCTGGACTCTGATAAGTTTTCACTGCAGACAAAATGAATTTTTTGGCGTTTTCTTTGATTTAAATGTGCTATACTGATTTATAAAATGTGTTCTAAATTCATGTAAAGAAAAGAGCACTTGTTGCCCTCATGTGATGGTACCCTCATTTTAATGGTGACTTCGAATCTTAATTCCGCACCAAAGGATGGGCAACTTAGACGTCGTCCACCGCATGTAGATTGAGTCTCTACAAACAAAATTAGCGGAGCCTCACATACACGACATACTGTACATACGACATTCACCAGATGCAAACGATCAGTCACATGCAGGCTATATCAATCATACAGGTCATTTTTTCGTAACAAGAAAACGATCACTTATTCGCCACATGCGATCGATCACTTGTTCGCCACATGCCACCGATCACTTATTCGCCACATGCATACGATTAGTTATTCGCCATGCACAAACGATTAATTATTCGCCACGGGCAAGCGATCACTTATTCGCCACGTGTGAGCAATCACCTATTCGCCACATGCACACGATTAATTATTCGCCATAAACATAGATCAATTATTCGCCACATGCGAGTGATCAACTTATTCGCTACGTGCACATGATTAGTTATTCGCCATATATATACGATCGACTATTCGCCTCCTGCAAACGATCAATTATTCGCCACAATCGATCAATTTTTCGTCAACTATTCGCCAATCAATCAACTATTCGCCACATACAAACGTACACGTATAACGATCATTTATCCGCCACTCAGGACCGCAAAAACGCACCGGGAAAAACAGGTAACCCAGTCTGCTTTTCTTACTAGTTTAACTTTGATTACACGGGTCTGAAAAAAATCTGAAAATTGTTTTATTTCTGAGAGGGTTACTGTTTTTTTTGCACTGATTCCATTTTGGGTCATGATAACTTCAAATAGTGCCTTGAAAGGGCATTAATTTGAATTGAACTCTCATTTCCCACCACAATATCGATGAATTTTTTTTTTTAGAATTTTTAACGACGTCAATATTTTAAGCTGTCCGTTTCCATGTTATGCGATTTATAAAGCGTGAAAGTGCACATCCAGCACTAGTATTAGTGATCATCAAAATTTGTTAGAAACAAGAAAATAGCTAAATATTTTTAATCATAAAGTGTTAGACAATGATTTACTATCGACGTGTCAAGTGTTCATGGAATAAAATGACGCAGGAAAACAGTGAATAATATCACCATTGCCTCACTATTATTTGTTAGCGTGAAGTTTTTACGGGAAAATTATAGCAGAAGTATTTCCGTTCTTTTGACTTTGCCGCTGTTAAAATGCATTTTTTTCAAACGACATTGCCAATCATTATTCATTAAAATTGAGTCCCAGCAATCATTAGACGTAGACTCAACGTCAACGATGTTACAGCGTTAGTGGCGCGGTGGAGCGGATTTGCCTAACTGGAGCGCTCCTCTTGTACAGACCGAGGAAGAATTTTGTATAGAAGAAATATATATAATATATATATAATACATTGGGGGTTTCAAATTAACGAATTTAGCAAGACAACTTTGATACTGATACTGGTGATATTTTACTTGCTATTTTTGGTTTAGATTATAATAAACTGATAAAATATGAGCCATTAAAATATACGTTTAAAAATTAATTTTTAAATAAAACCTTTCTAAAAAATCCAGTGTCTCCAATGTAAACATGTACAATTAATTTCTAACTTTAATTTCGAATATTAAAAAAATATTTTTTAAATTATTTTAATGCATAAAATAAATTAAAATTTCAAAATTATATATTCTGTCAATTGATTCGTTCATTATCTCCGACTTTACGCAAGTCTGCAAAATTTCAGATAGATTGGACAGGTAGAAGTGTGTTAAATATTGATTAAAACATTTGTAGCAGACAAAATTATTTTTTCAGTTTTTTAATATTAAAAAAAATAATTTCAAAATTATTTATTTTGTCATTTGATTCATGCATTGTCGCCAACTTTACGCAAGCGTGCAAAATTTCAGATCGATAGGATAAGTAGAAGTGTGTTAAATTTCGATTATAAGATTTGTAACAGACAGACAGACAGACAAACAAGAAGTGAAGTTAAAGAGAAGTGTTGTAAAAATAACATAATTAGATTAAGATCATCCAGATTGAGAGAATCAATGTATTACAATTGGACATGTTACTGAAATTAATCGGCTTTCAAGTCAGGTATTTTGATTAAATTGGAAATTTCTTGCTTGAACCGTGCGGCTTAATTAACAATTATAAGTGTTATACTTGATCCAGCGCAAGCATCGCGGCTCTGAAAATGACGAAAAAGCTCCATTAACAGGCTGAAGAGTAAGGATATTTTCATGTATGAAGGTCTTCAGAGAAATTATGTAATCGACTAAAGGTCAGGAAATTCTGTTTTAGAGAATCGTGAAAAAATTTTCCCATATATGATGATGGCAAAATAAATTCCGTAAAAAAGTAAAAACACATATTTAGTTTCGTATGATCGCGCGGTAGGAAACTTTCGCGCTTCATAGTGTAATTAAATTTTTTAAACGAATATTAGTAGGTACGGAAACGGAATGGCTTTAATTTTTAAATGGAAGCAAAATGAGTTAAAAAATATTAGAGAATAAAATTTCTCACTATATTAATATAGGACTTTAATGTCTGAACCAAGCAAAGATAATTTGAATTCAATTTCGTCACATAATTATAATTGCTAAACTTGGTTTCAAAATATAACACAACAGGAAATTCGATGAAATTTTTTTTTTCGCAGGAAGTGGATCTGCCTGGCTAATAGATGGTTGCTTGAGATACTTGGAAATCTCCCTTAAAGGAACGAAGTTTGTAACACAATTTTTTGTAGGTGAGTAATATACATTGGAAGTGAGAGGTACAGGTAAGTATGGGGGTTGGTGCGTTACATGGACTAGCGATAGTTCATGGATTGCTCGGTCTTTTAAGATGCAACTACAGTTCATTTAAAATACTTTTAGTGTATTTGTTTTATCTGCCCTGAAATTTACTTGAATCGCAAGCACTAATTTACCATATACTTCTATGATAATATTTCTTTCAACTGTATTAATTAAGAATAAGTCGCAAGAGCTCTCAATTAAACATTTATTCTTTCCAGCTCGTGATTTGCCAGCCGATATCATCCTTGGCGTTGATTTTTTAAGAAAAACCCAAATGCGTCTAAATTTTTCGGAGAGCTGCGCTTTTTTCTCGAGTGGTGGAAAAGACGTCAAAATTCCGTTCTTATCATCCAAAGAAGTATCGGATCATCAGCACGTCGCATCTACGGCCGCTAGAGCACATTCCTCCAATTTCTGATAGCGAAAATCTGTGTAGTGTTCAGGCAAAGACTGGAGCATGGAATAAATAAATTTTTTGCATGTTACGCGTTAATCGTGAATTCTGCATTCACGAGTGATATGGTTACTCTGTGCTTGCAACAATAATCAAGAGTGAAGGTTATATTCTATGTTATAATGTAAATGTAGGCAAAGGTTCCGATAACAATTAATTGTAGCCTTGTTGCATGATATTTTTGCTAGAAATGAACAAGGTATGTACTAACTTCATAAAAATGATAGCAACACCATCATGATCCCTTGTCATTTATTATTCACCAATGAGCAATTTCATTTGTTTTTCTCGTAAATTTCCTTCCGAAATAAGGCAAGTTTATGCTAATGATCTTTTCCAGCATCGTGCACTGTTGGGGTTAAGAACAGGTTAAATATTCTAAATATTCAATGTCTCTGCAGCCTTGACGAATAGATGCGGCTCAAATTAATAGCGGTACTGTATCCGAACAGAGTTAAAATAGTTTTAAACTGACTTAACAAACCCTTTTATTTCTTATGATCAATTTATTCGAAAAATTATCCGGTTTAGGTTAAAACCAATTAGCGAAATTTACAAGCGAGTTGTAGCTACCATAAATAATTATTTCAAAATATTAAACTCGTTTCCCACTATAGTCGTTATTTTCTCGGTCAGGTTTAGTAAGGTGGATTACATTTCCAGGTAATTGGATTCAAAATATTTTACGAATTGTCTAAAAATCATTGGTAACTCTCCTGATACTATTTTATGCAGCCTGCTGAACGTAGTTATAATTTTGATGGAACTTAAGACATTGAATTCTTTTGCAAGCATTGCACAAGCAAGCTGCAACGGTTAGTGCATTGATGTGAACTAAAGTACCTGAACAACCCATATAAAAATAAATAATGTGAAATGATTGTTGTTGAATGATGATGTTGAGTATCGTCATTTTCAGACACAGCATTTATTTTGCGCCCTTAACTACTAGGCTTTACCAGTTGTTAGGCATTACGAATCCGACGTCATTTGTAAATTCTGTTACCTTCTGTTAATTAAATTTATTAGTATCTTGTGTTGTAGCCTGCTGTTCAGCTAATGAAGAACTACGGGCAGCTCAAAATATCTATTCCTTTTGTGATTAACCATCTTCTTCTGGCTTGCTAAATTGTAATGATATTTTACGCTTTTTTGTCGCTATTAACTAAGCCACAGCTTAAGATCGTCATCTTGGAGTCTATGTGTTGAGAAAATGCAAATTGGCCCGAACTTGAACATAAATAATAAAGGAGCTTAATAATTTGCATTTAGCGCGTTTGTATTAACAAATTCAGTATACATTTATTCATTCTACGGAGACCAGAGACGGTGAATTAAGAATGTAGTAAGTGAATGCGTATTTACTGTCTATCCTGCATGATATTATGTTAGTGGAAATGTAGGAGGAATTGCTGGTGACTGTTTTCATTGTATAAAAATTTAACTGAACGTATCGCACGCAGTACCTTAAAACAAAGTTTTCACAATTGTTCAGCATTTTTATCACTAGCAAGCATTAGGCTGTGAGACATTTAATTATAGGCTTTTCAGTGTTTTTTTTTTTTGTGTGCGTGTGTGTGTGAAACTTTCAGTGATACACTCTCCAAGCAAAAAAATCCTTCATCTTTGCTCTGTTTAATATAATTCTCGATTATGCAACGATGTTCTTTATCGTTCATATGCATGCTTTATATAGTCGTGGAATTTATATTGAATACAGGAAACTGGGTTATATCGCATTAATTTTAATGTGTTTTGTAGAAAGTTTGGATCTCAATATAGTGATGAAAAAAATTTGAACTATTAGTTCTCAGGATGATTTGAACTGATAAGGGGTCATTTAATCTGATTTGACGTCACGCTATCTTATCTGATAAACTTGTACGTATTTGCATACAATCAATCTGTAATGATTCATGAACTGTTATGTTCACCGGATTCATCCACTGGCATTAGTTCAAGGGTTATTGGGTTATTTCACTTTGTTAATTAAGATTTATTTTAAGACAATTGAGTCTAGAGATAATATCTACGATATCTTATTAAGATATTAAATATCTTATTAAGACATTCAGTCTAGAGACAACATCTGAGCCCTGGATTATGCATTTGCCATTAGGAATGTTAACGAGGTTTTGAAGTCAAATAAATCAGTTACTGCAGTGCCTTGTACAAAAATATATTTCAAATTATTTTAAAATTTTATTTTGAGTCAAAGCCTAACTCATAAGATGCAAGCAATTTTCCAGGAAGCCGTTATCTTAGCTGCTATTTGCTTGAGTATATATAAAATAATTATATATAATTTTTTAAGCGTAAACAAAAAAAAATCCTATTAAATGAAGAAACTTTTCGAGATTATCTTCGTACCTGAGATTCAATAAATGTTTTAACCAGAGTTGACGCGTTCGCACGCATTCCTCGAATAAAGTTCGTGCTGTAGTCACATCTCATGTGTCACTAAAATTTGTACCGCGATTTTCCTTCTCATTTTTTTGCGATCATTCAACAATTATTTCTTATATTTTGTTCTGTTAAATTAATAATCACATTATCAAAAGTGTCTTATCTATTTTCGATTTACTAGCAAGTCATCTTAAAAAATTTCATCTGTTTAGGTTTTACTAGCATTTTCATCTAGAGAAACATTCTGTGTTCGCGATAATTAAATACGCGTCACTTTCATTCGGCTAGTCATGAAGCACCTGACGCTTCACCGGTGATGAGCATTTGTGTTAGTGTTTTTGTAATTTTATTTTGAGTTATTTATAAATTTTTATTGTGCTTTTTTTAATTTTTCGTGATTATTTTTGACAGGAATGACTCAGGTCAACTTATTCCTTGTCACAGTTTCAGTTTGTTTTTCTTCTTTTCTGAACTCAGTTATCTATCACGATCAGTTAGCTTCAGGGCGAGCCGTCCGCTGGATTTATTTTGGGTTCATATTTTTTGTTCTTTCAATAATTCCTTATTTTGATTTAAGTTGCATATCAAGCATTCAACAGTGCCTTCGTTACTAGTAAAGTTTCATGCATACCAAGTTCACTTCCCTGCACGGTTAAAGTTTGGTTGTCTGGCTGGCGCTGACGTGTGAGAGTTCGGAAGTCACCTTTTCGCTTACATGCAGTGCTAACAGCAGTGTACGTGTCGTGCCGAAATCACGGAATAACCGATCCTATGGAATCGGCGGCCAGTTAGCCGAATCTGTAGAATAAGCATTTCTATACTAGTATATGAATCTGGGGTTAGGTCAGTCAGCCGAGTTATTTTTTTAATATTTAAATATAAAGAAACTTGACCGACCTTGACCTAACCTTTTCTAACTCTAACTGTCTATTTATATTCTAACCCTAATGCCCAATTTTCGGAATCAGCGACAAAATGGTGATTATACGGCAAGCTGGCTGCTGATTCCATAGAATCGACAATTAAGCGATTTCAGCACGACATACGCAATTAGGTAAGGTGCATCAAAATGCTCTGCGACGAATAAATTATAACTACCTTCACGCGAGGCTTCTGAAGTTGATATATACATGTATTTTGTGTCTGATTAGCATGTCATGTTATTTAGATACTATTGATAAATAATCTTGTCAGCGGGCGACAGATAAGCGCACTCGAAACTTGAGGTTGTGACGCCGTGTTTAGTGTACTGCTGTCAGCTTAGACGGTCACTTGCTGGTTCTCTTCATACCAACACTGACCCTCTTTAATTATCAAGAGTGAGTTGAAAAGGAACTAATATGTGGAAATACTAATAATATGTGGAACTAAAAACTCTATAAACAATTTTTATGTTGACTTCGAAACCTCTATTCAAGTGTTCATAATATGGATATTGCTGATCAGATTTTGATTTGGTGAGATAACGTTTGTGGTATGGCATCCGTAAGATTAGGAACTGCATTTAAAGCGGAAAAATAGATAAATTTTACATATGTTTGTGGTGTATGTTCCGTAAATAGTCATAATTATGCGTGTGCAATTTTTGGACGAGTAATTTAGAGGTCTTTTTGCTATCCATACCGCAGGTTAGGCAGTTAAAACATTTCACTTGAACTTTTTTTTTTTCAACTAAATGCTTATGTAAACAAAATCTTTCAGATTTTCCGTGCCAGTCCCGTATATTGAGATAATTATATAACATTTCAGTTTAGATTTTGTCCTGAGCATTTTGTGTTTGAGTGGAGAGTGCGGAGCATGAAATGCTAATGATTTTGAATCTGAAAAGAGAAATAAAATTACGGAAACGGGATAGTTTAAACCTAGCATAACTGAGGTCGAATATATTAGATATAAGTATTTATATATGTATAGATAAAATGTTTTTTTTTTTACTGAAAGTGTTCGATTTCTCGAAAAAAATGGAGAACGTTTATCTGGTGAAAAAAATAATAATAATGAGTTAATGACGTAAGCTTGCATCATTTTCAGAATTCACTGGTCTCCTTCAGTTACATAAAATCGAAGCATACAAAATAAAGACACTTCAAGAGAATTAAAAATTGGAACTCATTCGTGAAGAAAAGGCAAGATATCATTGTCCATAAGGTTGTGGAATTAGAGCATGCAATTTGTTAATAAATAACTCTAATTTTTAACAGATTATTTATTTTATGAACTGAAATATACTGTACATGATTTTAGCTGTGAGCTCCTTAGAATAATTTCGAAAAAATTGCTATTCCAATGTACATATTTGTAGGTCAAGCAAGAATGAAGTTTCCTTAGAGTGCAGGGAAATACTCGGGCCGATTCGCCGCAAAGATTCAGATTCTGTTTCATCTGAGATGACGAACAAGGCGATTAAGAATTAACAAATTTTTTGTGATATTCGAAGAACTGAGGCGAGGTTGACACCCACAAGCTACGGGATAATGGAGTCTGAAAACCAACCGTCAGCAAGAAACTATTCTGAAATTAAGAGTTCACCTGCGAAACCGCAACGACGGAGCCAAGAAATAGTATCAACAAATTCAACTGCCTCTGAGGCGTGCGATGTAAACTTCATCAGTGAATCATCAGTCAGTAAAAATATTTCAATTAATTGCGATGTTTCGAAAGTTGACACGCAGCATATCCACGAAAATAACAGCAAAGACGATAACTGTGGTAACAAGTCAGCGAGACGAGAAGCTAAAAGCTTGACATCGCCGTTGTCGGACAAAAGGAGGGCGTGGTATGACGTAGGGTCGTTTATGCTGATGGATCAGGAACAAAATATTCTTGATACTATGAGTAAAGTTGAATTTGAACAAATGCATTTTGTTTTTAACGATGTTCGCGAAAATCATAGTGCAAGTGATGAAAAACCACACAGTCCGTTGTTTGAAACTTCCAGTGATGGGAGTTGTTCAGGCTTTTCACCCGCACGGACCAACGCGACTTCCAGTTCCACATTGGATAATGAAGAGGCGCCTCAATCAATTTCACCGGGAACATCATCTGAAGAGGTCCTAAGCAATGGTATGTCACTAACAACATCAATTGAGGAAGGTAAATCAGAAAACTCACTTTCCATAGAAAATGAGAGTCAAATATTTCCAGTGGACAATATATCGCATATATTGGTTTGTGAGGAAAGTGCCACACAAAGGCTATCAGTCGATAAGAGTTCAATAAATACTACAGGTGAGCTTAACAATGCCGATGAAAACCTTGACGAAGAATCCAAAATTTTCCTACCTTCAGCGATTGCTGTTGTAAAACAGACTTACGCCGAGATGAATTACAACCGCTACTCCTACAGGCTCCGATACAGTAACCCATTTCAGTCTCCCGTGAGTCCTGCTCTTGACTTATCATCGAAAAAGACGGATACTTTCGGCACTCTGCATCGTAAATTCCGAAAATCGATTCGTAAAAACAGCAAAACTAAACCAGAAGTTCCTGAAGTTTTTCTAGTGTCGATGAAACTATTCCTGAAAAAGGAAGAAATTCATGCCAAGGAGCTAGAGGCACTCATCACACACACAGAATCCTACGGTGATCCAGTAACTGATGAATGTCTCTTAATGCTGAAGACAATGAAGGCTTCGTGCGATGCAATAATAGAACATGCATCCAAGAGGACACTTAGCATCGGACTATTTGTCGAAATATTTTTCAAAGAAATTGAGCGTTTGAAGGTTCACGCAAACGTCTTGAAAGTTGCACGCCAAATCGAAGTCGCTGCATATGACAAGGACAAAAGATATCTACTCTCACTCCTTGAAAAGTTGTTAGTTCTCAACCAAAAACTTCCCTACTATTGTCAGACTCTTCACTCTTGGCTCGAGCTCAGGCCATACGAAGACAATAGTGGTCTGGGAGACTTGATAGACGTGCTTGAACAAATACGCTTCGACAGTCTACTGCCGATTTAAGTTCCTTGATCTTTGGTGTCCACACAACTACAGGCGAAGGAATCCATTTATTATTGTAGAAAATGAAAATGTAAAAATGTAGATGAAAATGTAAAAAGTGTAGATCGTTACTTCAGGTTTTTACTTTAATTTACTGTTCTTCCTGTATAAACAGTAAAATAAGATTAATTATATCTCAACCTCTGAGCTTACCAATGCAAAAGTTCTAACAATAGGTGAAGTCAAATACTCAAAACAAATATTATTAGCAGATCTTTACGCTTGTAATACGTGATCTTCTATAGAATGAAATTCACTTGAAAATCGTGTATTATTTCAACTGATATCAATAACATGAACTCCACAATCAATCGTGTTGCTAGAGAAAGGCAATTGGTTTTGTTAGAGGAAATTTAAGCACACGGGAACGATTTGTGACGATATAATAGAATATAAACTGCGCCTACATCATGTATCAACTACTTATCTTTACAACAACATTGAGCTCGACAAATATAACTGAAAATCTATTTTTCTATACTTCGTTGGATAGAACAAGAATTGATCGAGGTAATTATTTTTCATATAATAACTAATAGTTGCCATAAGCTACAAATAAAAAGCGTTTAATTAATAAGCGCTGCTCTTCAGCAGCAGATAATTCTGTTGCAATACTGCGACCAATCGTTGGTATTGCACAGAGGCAGCAAACATTTTAGCTGCATGAAACTATCGCGTGGTTATTCACGCAGTTTCAGATCGCAATCTTCCACTTCAACCTATAAACGGTTACAATTCTACTAACAAAGTTCTTTCTTTACACTGAAGTTCATATAAATGACAGCACATTTCAAGAAATAGATACAGTTGTTATGATCAACTAAAATCTAATACGACAGTAGTGACAAAGTACAATGTAGATGATATGCAAAGGCAATGAGAGTCTACAAGAACACAAAACTACATTATCAGAGAGCTTGAAACATTCCTAACAAGACTTTACGACTGGTGAGCCAACACGCAAATCACGCCGACTCTTCACCAAACCAACCAGCAGACCACGACAAACCATCACCAAACCAACCAGCAGACCACGACAAACCATCACCAAACCAACCAGCAGACCACGACAAACCATCAGCGACCCAACCAGCAGACCACGACAAACCATCACCTAACCCAACCAACAGACCACGACAAACCATCACCAAACCAAACAGCAAACCATCACCAAACCAACCAGCAGACCACGACAAACCATCACCAAACTTGATTATTGCCACTGAAAGCAGGAGCCCTACTTAGCAGCTCGTTTTGGAAAGCAGACATCAAACGTCATCAACAAAACGATGGCCAGGAAGGGAAATTTGCTGTACAAAAATTAGTTATTAATTTATTAAAAAATATATTATGAACCGGCAAAAGAGCGACTGAAAAAAATTGCAACTATACCATAGAGAATCAGAAAATGATGCAACTTTAAAGTGGCGAGAACATTTGCAGAATGACCCGGCAGAAAATATAGACAAAGACGACGATAAATATTGAGGAATATTGATAAAAGATTCCGACCTGCTAGAGGTTGTAAGATCTACGATGAACAATACACATACAGAGCTATATGAACCAATGTAATCAATGGGAAATAATGAAGCAAAGATCGTGCTTTAAGCAATTAGCGAAGATAGTGACTCCACTTTCCCTCAACGTACAATGGAAAGGAGTATCCAATAGAGTTTATAGATACTACGTAGATTCTATACTCTTTAGTCGTATTATCACTTATTCTGCACGTTTCAAATATCAATAGTTTATGTATATTCGTATTCTTCTTCTAGTTCATACATATTTTATTTACATGGAGAGTTTATATATAGCCGCGGAACTGATTTAACAATGTGAGTTTTCTCTCCTTCAGTGCATAATGTATTAGATGTGATATATTACGTGTTGCTGAAGCCCTCTAGGATGACCAGCAAAAAATTTCCTGACGATGTAAACGAATCGTTCTGCAGTGAAATTACTTATGGAGCTGAAATTTGAATTAGCAGAACTTATGAACTCAAATACGGCAAAAAAATTGAAGGGGCTATACGAAAAATAATAAAATAACGAGCTGCTGGTTCTCGCTCAACGGAATCACGGGAACGTGACCGATTCTTTTAACCCAAAATTTTTCTCCTTGTTTCTTTAGACGAACATATCACGACGCCTTGAAAAATTCACATATTTAATTCTGCATTCTTTTGATATCCAGTGTAAACCTGATATAGGCGAGAAAACAACATGCAAGTCTGATAATTTACAAAACAACGAGATTACGACTAATTATAACGTAAATTACTAGTGCAAATAACATCCAGGTAATAATATTGGCACATACTCTCATTGATGAAGACATATCAGATCGTAGGAGCGAGGTAGCTATTCCTCAACGTGGTTCTCACGTATCCAGTACAACAATTATTTATTTGCGGTCACGAAATCGTAGACATATTGCACATCGCGGACAAAAGCATGATGCAAAGTCATGGTTGCTCATAATTGATTGTGATGTAGAAGTTGAAATTGATTGACATGACGCCAGCGCTTCAGGTCTGCCTTCAGACCATGGGCACTTCAGCAGCAGCAGCAGCAGCACTTCAGAAGCCCAGTCGCGCCATAGCCATTTGGCGGCGCAGCTTCCCAACCTCCCAGTACATTTCGTGAGCTGTGAAGTCAATTAAAATTAAATAAAGCTAAATATAAACAATAATACCGAATGGCCGTCAATAATTAAGAATGGCCGTCGCACTCGGAAATTGAATTAAATAAAACTAAATCACAACAATAATACTGCTTTAAGAATGGCCGTCGCACTCTGAAAGTGATCAAGAGCGACATCGTTGCGAAACTAATTTGACTCTAGCAGAATGAATATATAAATACGATATAACTAATTTATTGAAGGTAAATCAACTGGAAAGTATTGATTGGTAACAATAAACTGAAATTATATCAGGGAGTTGGAAGTAGCATTTTGTAAGAAGTATATGAAATAGAAGTACAATATCTTCAAAAAATACCTGAGCTTTTGACAAGGCCTTGCTTGATGTAGCGAAGGTAGTTCAAGAAGTCGCACACAGCAATTATCTGAAAGTAAAAGAATGATTTCAATCATCAGAACAACTCAAGCCTTGCTTGGGAAAGGAAACAATCATTTTCACAATTCAATTAATAGATAAAAAACAAATTGTAAATAATTGTAGGAATAACTTATAAGCCATGATTAACGAAGCATAGTGAGTTAAAAGAAAATCAATTCATTTCCAGCATCACAGTGCAATAAATTCATTTCCAGCATACAGTGCAATAAAAAAAACAATGAACGTAGCAAACTCACACTGTTTCTACTCATTTCTTTATTTTCAGCCAATATATATGTAGTTTTCCAGCGAGTCTTAAGACTAGCTCTGACCAAGCCATACCCTGTTCCTAGCTGTGACTAAGCCATACCCTGTTCCTAGCTGTGAACAAGCTATACCCTGTTCCTAGCTCTGCCCAAGCCATACCCTGTTCCTAGCTCTGAACAAGCCATACCCTGTTCCAAGCTCTGAACAAGCCATACCCTGTTCCTAGCTCTGACTAAGCCATACCCTGTTCCTAGCTCTGACCAAGCCATACCCTGTTCCTAGCTGTGACCAAGCCATACCCTGTTCCTGGCGAGCTGGGATATGTAGTACCAGGTGTGTGGTTCATGGCAGCCCAGGCGGAAGCGGTACTTGCAGTAACGAGCCACGTCCAGCAGCACACATTTCCTGAACGACATGAAAGAATCACACCACAAATAGGGCAATTACTACAACTACTTTCTTCCATAAACAAATTAATAATCTTATATTTATTACAAATACGACAAAAGAATTGATCAGGAATGTGAAGCATACAAGGCGACTAGCTAATTAATTATAAGAAATTGATTAAAGATAATCTTGTGATACTTGAGGGAATAAATAGTACTTGCGTTTAATGCAACGATGAGAATTTATATGCTCATATTTTTAAGAATTTGATGAATATTTAAATGTTTAGTAACCTTTGACTAGTGGTAGATTGACTTGACATAGAATGGTCATAATGATATTACACTAATTTGATTGAAGCTCAAGAATTACGTTCACTGAAATCATCTATGATACTTCAGTTGCTGTCTTCGCATTTTATTTTGAAATTCATACATTTAAAAATAGAAACATTTTTGTTACAACTCATGCGCTAATCAACTGCTTAAAAGTAACAATATTTTCTAACTAAATTTCACAAAATAACTCTAAACAAACAGTACCATAGTAAAACAACAATGGAGAAGAGAGGTAGGAAAAAAAGTTTATCCCTTTCACGGGTAAGTTACCATATATGATCACTTGATATCGCGTCACAAAAAGCCTCACCACGGCTTCCTGTTTGATTTTGAGGCATCCTTATAATGCCTCAGTCAATCCCTAATTATCTGACCATCATTCTATCTATAGCATCACCAGCTGCAAAGTCCACAAATTGAAATATGAGCATTTAAATGAAGGTTTTGACTCGGACGATGGAATTGATGCTCTTTCCGCATTTTCTTCAAAAGGTGGAAGTATCAATATATATATTTATTTATTTTGGCAACTTGATTAAATTTAATTAAATTAAATTTTTATGTTTCTAACTTTTCATTTGCATAAACTGAATTTTAATTATAAAGAAAAATTTTTGTACTGATCGCATTTATTGAATTCTTCAAGTGAGATTTAAACCTTCAATAGGCAAAATTTGCAAAAATTCATAGAAATAAATATATTGTATAATACTTCTTACTTTCTTGAAATGGTTTCTGAAATTTTAATTTCTGGATATTTCAATGCTTGCCCGCTAAAGGGTTAAGCTGTCTTGACATGAATAAAGTGGCATGCAGGATGAGGAGCATGGCATTACAAGGGCCATGCACAAAATTTCGGCAAAACAACTGCATTTTCCAATGCACAACAAGAACTCATAAACCATCAACAATCTAAGTGGGGTTTTAAGTAAGCCAGAATCATTGATTTTATTATTAATGGATAGATTTAACAACTATTACTTTCAGATTCTGGTTCTGAGGTTTGAATGAAATTTCACATCTTCCCAAGAAAGTCTCGAGGATATTTCAATAAAGTAGGCAATGGAGCAAACTGCTCTTCAATTAGCCAACAAGTTAAATAAAAACGAACACCACATGCAAATGAGAATAAAAGATTTTATGCGTTGGCATCAAGAAATATGAACAAATCCTTCACTATGAATCACACGGCCTAGTGTAACTATGGCAAAATCAGCCAGCAGTGTCAGGGGCGTATCAGGGTCAGAAGATCATCAGGGATGCATTTTCAATTAAAAATTATTCAAAGTTTATAAAGAACTCAATGTTTTGCATTATATGTATCCAAAATAGAAGGATTTAGAATGTAAAAAAAGTGTCAGCCCGATTATAAGACGAGATCTTGATTGAAATTATCTGTTGGAATGACATTTCGAAAAACTCGCCTACTCTAGGGAACTTAAAGGTAGACATCACAAGTTAGGGTCAAGCACGAAAATGTAAACGAAATAAAACCTGGTCACGTCCGGGTGAGCTCTGCAAGAAAGAAGAGAAAGTGATCACGTGAGTGAAGTGCGAAGGTGAAGTAGGTAAAGTTGAACAGCTTTTAATTGCTTAACTTACTACAGCCCAAGTCTTTATAGCTCAGACACAACTCAAATATTGAGTACAAAACCCTAGTAAGTGGTCTGTGGGCACTGGACAGTAAAAACGATCAATGACTCGGTTAGTGCCCAACGTAATCACTACATTTGTCAAGCGAGTTTCAGGTGAAAAATTAAATGAAAATCATTGCCACACCATTAAATGAAAAATGATTTTCATTTAATTTCCTGCTTAGAAGGAGTTCCAAAGAGTTTAAGGATTATTATTTGGCATGGTGAATAGTTCGCACGTCTCTACAGTTGCCGGTGTCCGGTGCTTTTCATGCAGTGTAAGAACTCGTTACTCAAAGCGATGCACACACCGACACAAATGTTTCATGGCCCAGGAAAAAGACAGTACGTAAATGGTTACTCACGCTGCGGCGGCGTGCTGGTGTCGCACATTAAGCTCCTCAATGAAAAGCTCATTCTCTTGCACAGCCTTGAGCACGGCGTGGCTCAGTGTGGTGTTCGCAAAGTTCATGCATAAGTTGATGTCTTCTTCATACACGCGCCGCATGAAAGCTGAAGATGCAGGGTTCATGTCGCCGTTCTGCGTCCACGCAACAAACTCGCGGTGGCAGACTGGATCAACCTAAGATTAAAAAATATAACTCAGTACTCACTGCTGTGAGTGACAGAGAGCGCATTTTCTAATCGACGAAAACGTGAAGTCACGGACGGACAGACAGACGGACGGACAGACGGACATGGCGAGCATAATAGTGCATTTTTTCCATAAATGAGAAAATGCGCTAAAAATGAGCAAAGAATAATACTAAAGGCTACTTTAATTAGTCACTCATTCGTTTTTCTTGAAATCGATTCTTATAGAATATTTAATAAAAAAATACCCCATGATAATCCTAGAACGAGCAAGACTAGCTCTTGAGAACTTCAATGATGTGGAAAAACATACTGAATTTCTGTCCAATAAATAGTAAATCATATCAAGTTCAATATTATCACATCAAGTTCAACATACGAGTGAATGAAGTTTTACAAATAGAGTAATCATCTTCTGATATTGAATCAATATTTAAGCTGTGAAAGGAGAGTGTGATTAAAGATTTCATGCCAGCTCTTAATTTTGAAACTTTCTTTGGATGAGCTACAACAGCTGGTGACAAAGCACGGTAGTAGAATTTTGTGGTAAAAAATTTACATGGGATCTCACAATAACCCAGCACGTCGATTGGAATTATCTGTAAAAATTATAACTTCTCAACTATCAAACATAGACATCTGCAATGATAATTTTGTACAATTAAATCTTATTCCAAAGGTATTTTAGTAATTTGATGATGACTTTTTCACTGGAGCATTTCTCACCTCCCAAGCATCACAGTCGACTACAGAGGGCTGTCGCAGGTCACCGTCAGCAGTATGGGCCAAGGCTCCCTTGAAGGGGGATGAGGGCGGCGTGATGTCTCTTCCGTATTTCAAGTCAAAATCAGAAGGCGACTTTTTGTGACCGCGATGGAAGAGACGCAATCCTGAAAATAAAAATTGAGCTGATTGGAAGGATTTAATATTGTAAGGGGTCCGCCCACATTTCTGTATAAGACTTTTCCCTTCAATTCCATCATTTCAACCAGTGTGGGTCTTCTGAATAAAATTGTCGACCCTATTCTCCCACACTGAGCAGGTAAGCTAGTTTATAGGCATAATGCAATACACGTGTCTTAGTATTTATTTGGATACAGCTATAGATGTTTGAAATTTTGCTTGAATAATAAAACTACGTAAAGATAAATAAATATGATCCCAATGATATTAATTTAGGCTTGTATCTTGATCTTGAACGGGTCAGCTCTTTAGGACTGAACCTTGTCCCACGAGTTCACTTATAACATTATCTGTTATACTTGCTCGTATTACTTCTGCTTTCAGCCTGTAACGTTTATCGTAGTTTATAAAGCAACCTGCCTAATTGACTTCGTTTTGCACACCACCCCTAAATAATGTTTCGAACTAACGTTCCCTGAAAAATATATTAAGAAGCTCAAAAAGTCCTTGATTGGTTAATGACATTGCCGATTAAAGTGATTAGAGCAAAATTAATTTGATAATATCAGTGTACACATTCTTGTATTTTACATGAACTATCAACAATATGCAAATATTTTCACCAAAGAATTACATTTTTCGAGATCAATTACCTTAAAAAATCAAGTTTGAACATTAAAACCAGGTTCAGCACACAACACTTAATAAAATGATTTTGCTAAATATAGGTTTTTTCACCTGCTGAAGAAGAGGAGTTGCCATTGGCCGACGACGACAACATGATCGCAGGCGCTGACTTGGCATCAGCTGAGGGAACTGCACAGGCAGCACTGCCTCCAACTGCAGCTCCTCTGCTGCAGCTGCTTGACAGTTGCGAGTGAAGGTGAAGATTGGGAGCAGCAGGGGTTGATGTCATCACCTGTGGAAGAAAACAATCACTGAAACAAGTACCTATGTAGTTGGGCGTGCTATGCAACATGTCATGATATAGTTAATACAGAGAAAGTGGTAGACACGAAATTCTTTCATTCTGAGACATTATTGTAGCTAGAAAATTTCCACTAATTTTTATCCTCTCATTCCAGTGTGCATCAGAATTGATTAATTATTAAAAAAAATGCTTACCATACATATATAGGTATTCATAATCTGATTTTTTAGCCAAGATTGCTTACCTCACAAGCGTGTTCTCACCATAGCTTTGAGTGCAGTGACTTCTCCTGACAATACATCAACAGCCATCTTTGCCTCTTTCAGGCTCTTCTCAGCACCAGCAGCTCTCTGATTGGCACAGCTAACCATCTTGTGTGCTTCCTGGAAAAAAGGTTTAAAAATTTATTTATCAGGACAATGAAGCATTGAAAACCAGGTTGGTTCAGAATGGCAGAAAGAACTTCAACTTGTGGAGGGCCTGATGATAAAAAAAGGCTTCAGAAAACATTAAAAATATTTGGAAAGTTCACTTGGTGGTTCTTGTTAAGAAATTGAAAGCAATGTTCATGTAGTGATGAGATGATAATAAAGTATTCATAAATAAATGCAAAATCAGAAGCAATATATTTTTTAATTAAATTAAGAGTTTAATTGATACTTTAATGCTTTTAATAACTAACTTTCTCACCTGAAACAAGTTTGCTGTAAGTTCTTGTAGTTCATTCTCAACCTCTCCTCGGATTTCTGTGAGATTTTGTATCTCATGCTTCTGCTTCTGCAACTCCTGTTGTAGCTCAGCAACTCTGTTACTGTGTGCATTACAGCAGACACATGCAGTGGTGCTTTGTAAACAAACTGTTTCACAAATAGTACTTTGGCAGTCCTCTTCACACTTATTGGAGGATCTATTGCCTGCAGTACCAGAAGTATTACCACTACAAGATGGCTGTGGGCTCTCTTTGGGTAAATCAACTGATGGATCTGAAGTTTCATCACATTCACAACTTATTGGCATGTAACCATTCATCTCATGATAGCTATCATCATCTTCATTGTCACTTTCAAATGTTGCTCTCCATTGCCATTTTTCTGGAGTTCCATGGTCATTATCAGCATCATTGCCTCCAAAGTTATTATTTACAGATGAACTATTATTATTAATATTGCATTCACTGTCCATTTTAATTGGTGTGAAACTATTATTAGCAGTTTTTGTGTCAGTATTGGATGAACTAACATTTGTTCTTCCTTTGATACACTCTTGAACAATTTCTAGTTCCTTTTGAGAATTAACTTCATTATTTTCTGGATCGCGAGCATGAGCAGACTCACTCGGCAACATTTCTAAACAAACTTGTTCAGAACAGAGAATAGGTGGAGAAGGTTCTGATGTTGTGTTAGAAGAAGGCAAGTCATTTTTCTTCACTTGAGCTGGTGCAGCAGAGCTGGTGCTCTTCATTGCAGCAGCAACATAGGCTTCCACATCAGCAGCATTGTTATGCTGTTGCAAAATCTTAGCATTTTGGGGCTGGCTCAATAAAATATCAGGATTGTAAGCTGGTCCAATCTGCCCCTCAGGAGTGAGACCTTGAGCAGCCATCACGTGACATTTCAGGGCAGTCACTCGTGCTCTTACACCCCAATGCCAGCTCTCTCCTACTTCAGGAGCTCCTTCTCCCATGGTGTCTCTTGATGGTTAGAACTGTAATGAAATGAGCAACATAAGAATCTTTAAACAAATACACAAAAAATCATAGATTATATAGATCATAAGTCATTTTGGAGAAAAGGCTTAGTTGGCAATCCTGACATAGCCCCAAATTCTTTAAAAGCTCTATTTTGAGGTATTTTTACATCAAGAGACAGGCATCCAAGAAAATTTCTTTTTATACCAGCTAAATTGCAGTACGGTAGTGCAACGAAAACTTCTTGCATATTACTAAAATTTTGTGGGTCAATATTGAAAAGATAAATTTTTGAAACCTTAAGTATATGGCAACCTGATTGTGCACTTTTGTTGACAATTAGATAGGAGATACGGTAACACTAGGGAGTAGGGCTTATCTCGTATCTAATTGGGTATAAGCTAGTCATGAATCAGACAAAAATGTTCTTGCTTGTGGTTAATTTTTAGTCATTCTTAAGTGGCCAGAATTACAATTTGTAGAAAACATTAGTATTTTTCTTAGACAGATTTTTCTGACAACTGCTGTCAATACCTATAATGTGGCCACAGCCGCTGCCCAGCATGCATCTTGTTTTGGTCTAAATCCAGCTGACATTCCCTGTTCAGGATGAACAATCTGACCCTATTGGCCAACTGCAACTCAATGTAGGAAAAACTAACAACTAAGGATCAAAAAGCACTATCAGGGTGCACCCTGCATGCTGGTGCTAGTAAAAAAATCTCAAAATCTGCTTGAAACATCATCTGTTTCAAAACTGGTATGAGCAGTAAAGTCCAATATTACCTTGAAAAGTGATGTTTTTACATTGTTGAGAGTTTAATTGATACTTTAATGCTTTTAATAACTAACTTTCTCACCTGAAACAAGTTTGCTGTAAGTTCTTGTAGTTCATTCTCAACCTCTCCTCGGATTTCTGTGAGATTTTGTATCTCATGCTTCTGCTTCTGCAACTCCTGTTGTAGCTCAGCAACTCTGTTACTGTGTGCATTACAGCAGACACATGCAGTGGTGCTTTGTAAACAAACTGTTTCACAAATAGTACTTTGGCAGTCTTCTTCACACTTATTGGAGGATCTATTGCCTGCAGTACCAGAAGTATTACCACTACAAGATGGCTGTGGGCTCTCTTTGGGTAAATCAACTGATGGATCTGAAGTTTCATCACATTCACAACTTATTGGCATATAACCATTCATCTCATGATAGCTATCATCATCTTCATTGTCACTTTCAAATGTTGCTCTCCATTGCCATTTTTCTGGAGTTCCATGGTCATTATCAGCATCATTGCCTCCAAAGTTATTATTTACAGATGAACTATTATTATTAATATTGCATTCACTGTCCATTTTAATTGGTGTGAAACTATTATTAGCAGTTTTTGTGTCAGTATTGGATGAACTAACATTTGTTCTTCCTTTGATACACTCTTGAACAATTTCTAGTTCCTTTTGAGAATTAACTTCATTATTTTCTGGATCGCGAGCATGAGCAGACTCACTCGGCAACATTTCTAAACAAACTTGTTCAGAACAGAGAATAGGTGGAGAAGGTTCTGATGTTGTGTTAGAAGAAGGCAAGTCATTTTTCTTCACTTGAGCTGGTGCAGCAGAGCTGGTGCTCTTCATTGCAGCAGCAACATAGGCTTCCACATCAGCAGCATTGTTATGCTGTTGCAAAATCTTAGCATTTTGGGGCTGGCTCAATAAAATATCAGGATTGTAAGCTGGTCCAATCTGCCCCTCAGGAGTGAGACCTTGAGCAGCCATCACGTGACATTTCAGGGCAGTCACTCGTGCTCTTACGCCCCAATGCCAGCTCTCTCCTACTTCAGGAGCTCCTTCTCCCATGGTGTCTCTTGATGGTTAGAACTGTAATGAAATGAGCAACATAAGAATCTTTAAACAAATACACAAAAAATCATAGATTATATAGATCATAAGTCATTTTGGAGAAAAGGCTTAGTTGGCAATCCTGACATAGCCCCAAATTCTTTAAAAGCTCTATTTTGAGGTATTTTTACATCAAGAGACAGGCATCCAAGAAAATTTCTTTTTATACCAGCTAAATTGCAGTACGGTAGTGCAACGAAAACTTCTTGCATATTACTAAAATTTTGTGGGTCAATATTGAAAAGATAAATTTTTGAAACCTTAAGTATATGACAACCTGATTGTGCACTTTTGTTGACAATTATATAGGAGATACGGTAACACTAGGGAGTAGGGCTTATCTCGTATCTAATTGGGTATAAGCTAGTCATGAATCAGACAAAAATGTTCTTGCTTGTGGTTAATTTTTAGTCATTCTTAAGTGGCCAGAATTACAATTTGTAGAAAACATTAGTATTTTTCTTAGACAGATTTTTCTGACAACTGCTGTCAATACCTATAATGTGGCCACAGCCGCTGCCCAGCATGCATCTTGTTTTGGTCTAAATCCAGCTGACATTCCCTGTTCAGGATGAACAATCTGACCCTATTGGCCAACTGCAACTCAATGTAGGAAAAACTAACAACTAAGGATCAAAAAGCACTATCAGGGTGCACCCTGCATGCTGGTGCTAGTAAAAAAATCTCAAAATCTGCTTGAAACATCATCTGTTTCAAAACTGGTATGAGCAGTAAAGTCCAATATTACCTTGAAAAGTGATGTTTTTACATTGTTGCAAAACTATGATAGACTATAATAATACTATAGACCAGTTTAAACTTGAAAATCAGTGTTTATGTTTATTAAAATTTACAATGTGGAGCTAGTTAGACTCTTGTATTGTTTTTTTTTCATTTGAGATAAGATGAGACAATAAGTTTGTCTTGGTTAGAAATAAAAACCAAGACAATTATCAGCACTCCATGGAAATTCTGGGACAATACCAAGAACAGAGGACATGTCCCAGTTGAAATAGGAGATTTAAACTTCCTTGACTTTCCATCTTTTTCAACATTCACTAGTTAATCCTCAATTCTCATTATGTAATTTGAAAGATGAATCATGTCAGACATTAGCCTATCTGATTAACATTGTGTCTGTTTATGAAGCTTCAGATATATTAAACTAAACTCCGATATATTAAACGAACTAACTAAATATGATATTTCCTATTGCCCATTTAGCAAATTTGATGTCACAGAGTGAAATTGAAAATGTACTAACTAGCCTAATTGACAGAATGACAGTAACTGTCACTCTGTCAGAAATGATCATTGGGCAGCAATATTCTTGAAAATCACCAGAAAAACAATAATTTTTACCTACCATTTTAGAAAACATAAGTCTGGACTCTGATATTGGAGCCAACTCAGCCAAGTCAGGCGTCAGCCAAATTACCTGTGAGGCTGTGCGCTGTGCCTGAGCACTAACTGACTAAGGTCTAAACTGAACTCTAAGGTAATGTTTGTTAGTTATTCTTTATTTCTCAGTTATAGCGGATAGCCTATAGGTTGTCAACTCTAAATTTGGTGATAAAGATTAAAGCATATTGCTTAACTGTGTGGCGTGTGCAATCGTGCATTATCATCAAAAATCTCCAATTTGCAGCTAATCAATGCCTTCAGAGACTTAGATGAGAGTCGTGAGCTAAGATCTTGCGACTTAAGAAATACCTTGCTTTAGACTGGCTACAACAACGGTCAAGTTGTTAACGGGCGAACAACCGAACAAGCGAGTCCGCTACACTACAAGCAGAAGCAATCAAGATCATTAAAAATTGAAGTTACTCACGTCGATTACTTCATTATGTTTTATTTTCTCCCGTTCGACTCTACAGTTGTGAGCACACCGTTGTATTGTCTTGTCATTCATTTGTCAATATCAATGATGATAAATCAGCATTTTCGAGCTTTGCTTTTGTATCTTGGTAGCCTTTCACTCAGCAAATTACTTTCCGAATGACGCTTTCTAAAACTCGGATATTTGCCCACAAAAAGAGAAATTCATGTACATCAAAAGCAAGTGGCAGTGCAGTAAATGGGAATCCTTTTTAACGGTAATGCACAATTAATTAATAAGTAGATAATATAATGCAACAAACTGAAATTCATCCTATGAAATAGTTAACGTGTTACCCATTAGATGTCGAACTTTTAGGCCGAACACTCCATTAAAAGTTTGATGGTAGTGCAAATCATATCAGCGAGTTCCTGACATGGCATTATCCTTAATTACACTTTTGCTAAGAAAACATCAATTTGTCTGAATTAAATTTATTGGGTCAGATATGACACTGTAATAACTAATTCAGGAACAAACGATGCAGGGAAACTTGAAAGATAACATGAATTGTATAACTTAAGACGGAGCTAACTATTTCTCATATATGATATAGGTTTATATATAAAATAGTTTACTACAACAATTTTTATCGTATAATTCTCTATCAAAGATCTGATTACAGAGTAACCGTACACACGAGCTTTAAATACAAAGAAATTATAAATAAATTAATAAATTCTATACTTAACTGACTGCATACTATATAATTCCTGGTGATGGATTTGATTAAGATTATCAATGGCCAATTAATTGCCGGTAGAATTTCACATACTAGAGTAACAGCCTACTTAAACTTTAATTATAATGTAACAACTGGTAAATCATTTGGCACATGCGCCACAAAATTGGCAGGAAACTGTCCCGAGCGCCCCTCGCTCTCGCCGAGCAGCCACTGACCGCCCTCCACCACGGCCGTCACAGTCACCACTGCTCCCTCCTGTGGTCAGGGCATACATTTGATTTGAGACATTAATTACATCAGGTTTAAAGACATTGAGTTTAATGGCGCGAACAAGAACTTGATTTGTTTCATCTATGAATGAGACTGGAAGATATTTTATAATTTACCAAAACATTACAACATTTAACACATACCATGAATATGGCATGCATGCTTGACACTGCGCCATGAAGTGTTGGATTGAACGAAGATACAATAAAATGCGTATGAGACAGCACGCATAAAATATGGCAATTGAAATATGATTTGGGTCAAAACATCCGTTCGAGAATTCAATCCACTTCTTCCACGGTAAACTTCAATCAAAGACTAATAATTTCAAGAAACAATGGAAACTCATGTCAGTTAAAAATATAGTCAAAAAGATATTTCCTCAGTTTTCGCAGTTTTCAAGTGATAAGATAGTTGCTTTTTTTCTGCTTTTGTAGGGTAACAACTTGTTTAACAAATAACTCATATCAGCAAATGATCCTTGGGAGCCATTATTGAGCTAGTCTCATCAAGATGCAACTAAAACCTTGATAGTCTTTCCCTTTTGCGCCGCAAGTCCGCATTTCCGTTACTATGGAACCTTTAGGGAAATTTACCTTCAAAGGTAAGTCGGATGGAAGTTCAGGTGAGAAGTCGTAGAGAGCATAAGTCTGACAGGAAGAACCAGCAGCAGCAAAATCCCTCGAAACATCTGGATAAGTTTGTTCAACTCCTGTCGTGACCTAGGAATCGACAAGCAAATTAAATGCATGTTTGGGGATTGAGTTGGCCTAGTAATGAATACAAATTAATTAATACACTAGCTTAAAAAGAGATTGAACCATATTATGGCCGTTATTGTCTTTCGGTATTGAAAACACAATTTAAATGCTGTACGAATTGCATCACTGATGACGTAAGGTATAATTTAATTCATTTTCTGAATGATGTGACATTAAAGCTTGAAAATTTCAAAAAATTACCTTGACAAATGAAGCAGGGAAAATTCCCCGTCTGCCATGTAGCGTCCCCTCTAGCCACTCGTTGTTCACCACTGACACGCCCTCGATGACATCCCCTTCCTGTGGAATGTACAGCATGTAAAACCAAGAAATTAAATTTAAAAATACATTCAACAGGACACACCACAGACGACAATTATGGGTTCTAAATAGAAACCAAGTGGGCGTTAGTATTCAATACCAAGAGAGACCTTACTCAAATACTCGAGAGACTGTAACATTTTTGATTAGTCCATCTTACGAAGTTGAATGCAAAATTTCTGAAAATAAGGTAAAAATATTTGTAAAGTTATTGGCGAACGGCGTAAATTATAACTATTTAAACGATAAACAGATGAAGATATGTTAAAAATGAGCATGTGTTTTAGTCCTGAATCATTTCTTGTTCAACTCCCCAGTGGCGTTCGTGACGTGTCCAAGGCAATTTAAAAGCAGAGCTAGCTATTCTGTTCCTTCTCGTAAGGATTACTAGTGGTGATTTTGATCATAAAAATCGAATCAATCCCACTCTTCTATATGCAATCTCCATTCAGATGCGTCCCGAAAACTTCGACACTTTCCACCGGCAACCCACCATTCTTGAATTCATCCCCAAGCCACGCTTTGCAGCGGCTATGGTCTTGTAGACGTAACTATCGTAATCCTGAATGTCATGTGGAATACTTACTATTCCATTCATCACTTACATGGAATACAGTACTTGAGTCCTCTTCCTAAGTCCAGAAGAGGACACAGTGCCAGTGTCCCTAGACTAACGGACACTGGCACTGTGCCAGTGTCCGTTAGTCTACAGCCAGCCCAAATTAGGTAACTATGCAGCCGCCATTAGGTACCATGTTGCCTCTCACACAGGACACCCAGAACTCCGTCTTCAGGCTTGCCAACCGCTGCCTCAGGATGGTATCCACATACCATGTCTGCACTGCGATAGGCGTCCCACCCTATTCAGAACACTTGGACCTCGCGTATTATCGCAGTTCCTTTCACGGGTGTAAGGCTAATAAAAACCGCCATTCAATCTCATATCGGTGACCTCGCAGTGTCTCCCTAGACAAATTTCATCGTGTCACTTGGATCTTGCGAAAAAATGAAGCGATATATTTGTTTCCGACCAGCGAATTCAGCCGGGAATAAAGGGATCTTGCTAGCCGCACCGTCGCCGACTGCTCCTGGATTAGTCGCTCAGCTCTAGCGTAGCTTCCGTCATGTCACTGCAGTTCCTTGGCATCTCTTACGTCTAGGATATTATCTCCTACGCTCACAAAGCGCTGCCTCTCTTGAATGAAAATACACCCTTCTGTCCACTCAGCATCTTTTCGTCTTCCCTTCCTCTCCCATGGCCTTCGACATTTCATTTCTGTCGGCACAGTCCCGTTGTGGCAGCGGATTTTCCAGCCACCCTCACGCCTTTGCTGAACTCTTCCCTCTTGCAATGACCTCTAACTGCAGGCAGGTGTGCCAACTGAGCATAATTTACCATCTTCTCATGCATGACAATTACTGACTAGCGTGCATGACTATCATCGCAAAAAATACTTGTTTTGCTACAGTGTTTCTATGAGCAGGAAATGATTGCTATGCGCAACCTTTAGTCTCACCTTTAAGCACAAGTCGCCAGGTTCAGCACTTTCATAATCAAACTCAGCAACGGCATAAATTGTAGAATCCTGAAAAATATCCACACATCATGAATTTTTAGATATTGAAGTATTCAATCAGTTATATAGCTATATTCTTCGTGGAAAACAAACAGGAAAAATATCCCGCTATGCTTCAATAAATATTTAAGCTAAGAGTTGCCAAACAAATTTTAATAATTATTTACTTTCACACACTTCAAGCTCCTTAATGGTATGATGTAACAAGTAAGTAAAGACAAGAAGTAGACTATGCTGTGGTAAACTCACGGTAGTAGAGCGCTGCTGAGTGGTTTCATCAACGTGAAGGCTGGTGACGCTAGACACCGGATTTGGAGCCACGCACATAACAGTTGTGTTCTTGGGTTTGATTATGGTTGGTTTCTTCTTAACAACAGTGGGCGCTGTATTCTGGACGCCAGTTTCGGGTTGCGAGACACCCGATCTTACACTGTCTTTAACCGTCGGTGCGATAGTATCAGAGTAGAAACGAGACTGAGAGACAGGACTATAAGGATCATTTGCAGGAATGACGCTGGGATTTTTGCAAGCATTCCAATCAATAGTCGTTGATTCGAACTCGCTTTTTAAGCCATTGTAGTTCCTGGAAGGAGGTTCAGGAAATACAGACACTGGAGGTTTGGGACCGAAATTATTTAAAGGTAGATTGTCTTCTTCAATTGAACCGAAAGGATCTACCTCTTGATTATTGGCAAAGCCATTGGTATGAAAGTCTTGAGCAAAGGAAGACAAGGGAGCATCGAGAAGAGACACAGGTTCAGTGAGTTTTGGTTTGGTGTGGTTAGAGTTCATAGGTCGGGTGCTGCCGTGACCGTTGTGTTGATTACTTGGTTTACTTGGAGGAACAATGTTCTTGGAGGGGGATGGGGAGAGGTCGATGAGTATAGCCTCGCCGTTT
Organism: Hyalella azteca; assembly: GCF_000764305.2. NCBI lineage: Eukaryota > Metazoa > Arthropoda > Malacostraca > Amphipoda > Hyalellidae > Hyalella > Hyalella azteca. The sequence continues at coordinate 669,442 of NW_025945320.1, forward strand.
TCTGTACACTCTGGGACGTTGTTCTGCAGCCTCTGCAAAACAAACAGGTCCAAATATCACTATCAATTTTTTAGTTTCATAGAAAGAAATATACTTATGTGCTATTATTACATGGGAAAATATATCATTTTATACTGAACTACTGAACAGAAAAATAGTACCTAGTAAATAACAGTAGAAATTAAAATATGACTACCTACCATGACCTAATGAAAACTTATGTTTTACGAATGGCCCCAAATACACCATCAAAATACAAATACATAAGCAATAGAGTCAAGGACAGGCAGTCTAAACAGTTGGACTGTCAGCAATATTTCATGCAATGCCAGAGGCCTTTTTCCTCGAGTTACCCATATGAAAATAGTAGTGGTGTAGAGCAAGAAGCATAAGCATGCAAACACAAGTAAAAGTCCTAACATTCAAGAGAGAGGCAATAAAAACAACACGCAACTATACTAAAAAAATATTATGCTAATACCATTGGAAGCAAATTGGTATCAATAGCAGGACATAATAAAATGTCAGTGGGAAAAGGGGCGACATTAAACTTACAAAGTATAACTTTGACTTCAATCTTCCAAAGGGAAAGACCTGCGTGGTGGTAGAACAAAGAAATGCACAAAATCGAAATTCATGAATTGGTGCCTCATATATTATAGGCCAAACTGTGTGATGTATAACAATTTATTCATCACAACCAGAAAATCTTGAATGCAGATGAATGAATGGAAGATAGGTGCTTCTAAGTTAGTATGGATTGTGAGGTATTAAGTGTATTGCCTCAAACTGGGTGAAAGTGACTTCAATCAATAACAGAAACAGATTTATTAACACAGCACTTGATTTGGAGTTGAAGAAAACAATCACAGATTTACTTACTCTTTTCAAATCAAAAAGTTCAGTTGTTCAAGCATGCAAAAAATTGCAGTTGTTATTTGGTAATTAGTTCTTGACATAAAATTAGCGAATAATTTCAAGTAAAATTAATCTTTGTGAAGAGTATTGGATTTTTTTTTCAAAACAAGCAACAGAAATGTGAACAGTACTAATGGCTGGTGTTGAGAATTTATTAACAATTAGCATGTTGTGCATTATGACTACAAAAAGTAAAATTAAACAAAATTACTGAGAAACTTTTCATGTAGAAAATTTCATCAGTATTCAAATACATAATTTCTTTATCTTTGAGTAATCACAATCACAAGATTCCAGCCTACCACTACAAGGTGTGATATATGAATAAGCTGCAAGTGATAGGCTAATAAATTGTCAAGCCTATATTAATTGAGTTCTTATATCAAGGATATCTTACACTAGTTGAAGATATTTATTAGAAGCACTCAAATGTTGGCCTCCAACTCACATTGCAATGTATTCCCAGTTTAGGAGGTGGAGGACGCGGAGGTGGTTCTTTCTTATTACCATTGACATGACCGCCTCTAGTGTTGCGTCGTATGAAAGACATTGTAAGAGGTTTTGAACGGGGAGTTGGTGACGGAGCCTCTGGCTTGGAAGATTTGGTGTGAGTGGTCTTGTCACCTGCTGCTGTTAATCTGCACATTTTATGTACAGAGGATTATAACATGCACATGACATAAAAAAGCTATATTCTGAATCACTTTGAAGTTGTTGACAATATGGAAAAAAATACAAGCAAAAATAATAGAAGAACTCAATAAATGAATGTTGCAATTTAATCATGACTGATTTTTCTCATTCAGCCATATTATTTATCTTGAATTTAAGAAAATGTCTAAAAAAAATCTCTAGGATGAACACAAGTGCATAGAGCAAAATTTAGATGAAAACATATGATGATACAAACTACCTACTCAGTCAAAAAATATACTTGAAAATTTAAATCCAAGAATATAAAAATGTACACATTAATTTCTTGCTCAAAGCCATTTGTTATTATACAAAATTTTCAAATATCTTTTGCAAAGATTAATCATAGTAATAATTATATTTTTGTTTCACAAAATAATCTAAGCATTGGTAGAAAACCAAACTGCTTCAGGTTCATAGTTACAATTTTAATATGAGATTGATATCTTTATATTAATTTCAAATTAAAATATAGTCTTAGTTTGACTGATTAAAGTAATAACTGAATTGGGGCTCTAATCATATTTAGCTTTGAAATGACACACATTGTTCAGTGTGGATATGCAAATAAACAGCAATACAGGTATAGGTACAAAATAATCACATTCTCACTTTACAGGCGGCAGCTGACGAGGAGGTGGTGGGGCACGACGTACTGGCTGCAGGTTCCCTGCACAGCAGAAACATGATTATACATATCGTGTATTTTTTTATCCCAATTATTTTTATTTATTAAAATTATTATATAAAACTGATAACATAGAATAAAAAATTATATATTTTCAAATAGCATTCAGCTTATCTATTACCTATATAAATACAAATCATATGGAAATGAAAAATTAACAAAATTTACTATTTTGCCCACATCATGGCATCAAAATGAAAAAAAAAAATTGTTGTTTAGGAATTCCTTGGCACAGTATTATTTTGTATTAATCCACTTAATTAGTCAATATTTGTATCAATGACATTGAAAAAATCTTGCATGTACAGGAATTATTGGTTTCCAACTATTGTTTACTCAAATCAATAATTATCCATGAATATAAATTTAAAAATCCAAGAAAATTCACAATATCTTCTTGAGAACATACATTATCATAGGTGATGTTTCCTAGCAACTTTTTACTTTAAAATTAAGTAAACCAGAGGAATTTGAAATGACTTTATACTATTTCCTATGAGTAAACTACAAAAAATATATCCATTAAAGTACAATCACAATGAAACCCAAGCAACCATAGTGCTCAGGAAAAAGGCTGAAAACAATCAGTTCAGAATATATTAGACAACTATGTAATAATGTCAAGAATGTACCGAATAATTACGAGTAATTTATTTACAGAACAGAAGGCACAGATAAATGAACCAAGTGGGAAAGAATTGCTATTTATCCAGAAAGCACACTAGATATTCAGCAAAAACCTGTGAAGTATCTTTATCTGAAAGAGTATAGGCAAGATAAACTATTAGTGTCTATAAAGAACTTGAATGCAAAACACAAACAAATGACACCACAAATTTGACATGATAATCAGATATATCGTATACAGCAATCCCTTGATTAACGCGGTTAATAAATCCCCGAGTTTTACCGTGTTAAGCAAAACCGCGCTAATCAAACTGAAGAATATATGGGAATAATTATAATGAATCCTCAAAAATAGCAAAGGAAAGGAAAATTATGTATGTACATCATATAATGATTAAGGCATTGCCTAAGATGAAATGTAAGGAAATATAGTACCCACAATTATGATTCAATCACTAGTGCAGCTTTTGGCCCAATTCTAAAAATTCAGACAATACCGTAAACCACAACACAAGTACATTGATACCACAAGTGTTTTAAAAACACTAAATAGATGAAAACATGTGGTGGAGATGGATAGCAGTCACAGAATATGCTTCTCCATAGATGGCAATTTACAATTGTCAGTGGAACATGATTGACTGTTATCCATTGATAATGATTAAAGCAGCTCATAATTAATGCAAACAACAAANTCACCTTAAATGCAACACTTGACAGAACAGATGAAATCTAGCAATCAGATGACAGAATCACATGTACAGTATAGAAAATATATATAGGTATTTAAATGATGCTTCTCACACTTCGACATTTAAATAAACATATAAGCTGCTAATATTACAGCATAAAAACATCAAAGGTCCAATCAATTATAACAGTTTATTCTTCAACAAACCTTATTAGATGTGATTTAAAAGGCCAGGATTAATAATTCCAGAAACCAGTTAATTGTAAATAATAGATTTCAGAATTTATTTTGCTTTGTTATATATAAAAAAAATTGGTACCTTCAAGGGCCAATAGTATCTGTTCTGTTATGAAATAAAAAAAAAGTTAAATAAAAATTGGACATAATAAATGAATAATTTAAAATTAGCATCAAAATTCTGACTACATAAAGTAGGTATTTGTGATGATGAAACCAATTTTCACTTGTTAGCTTAGCACAGATATAAGGTTGCTGAGCATGCTGTGTTGTATATGCTCTGTATGCAGCAAATTCTGTGGAAGGGATGAAGTAAATGTCAGAAAAACTACCCAATTCTGCGGTAAGATACAGATATTCTTGCCAAATCTGTCATTGCGTGCTGAAACTTGATTCTATGCAAGCGTAAAAATTCAGTATGTCAGTAACTGTTAGAAAAGTGAAGTTTCCAATTTGGTATCAATCCAACCTTGTAACATTGCTTTATTCTAAAAATCACCAGAGCTTTTCAGGAAAAATTTGCTTTTGTAATGATTGATTCAATATTATATACAAATTGAGTATCTGTAGACATATTATTCCTCCAGAACTCCACTATGTCTCAAACAAGAAAAACATCTTTCTGAGCTGGGAAACGATTTTTCTTCAGAGCTGGAAAAAGATTTTACTGGCACTTTATGGGCTTGGAGCAGACATATTCCAAACTGGAAAAATGCTAGGAAGCCAACTTTGAAAGTGATGCCCATGACATGCCTCTTTCAGCTGTTCTAAAAGCCATGGCCTAATTTTATCTGTAAAGATCTAGGAAAGTGTCATGGTTTAGTTGATAATTTCCCAAAAAACACCTATGAAACCATTGTCTTCCACCAAAATTCTAGGAAAATTCTGCCAGGATTCCAGATCAGGCAATATTCCTGCAATAAAATTATTCAACAATAAAATTCCCCATGTATAATCTATCAGTCATCTATCTAAACTATCATCTAATAGTTAAGAAAATTTATAATTGACTTAACATATCATAGTGATGTCAGCGCTGAAACATAGGCCTGTCACTGATTCTTTTCCTTTTCGTGCCTCATTCACAGAAGATCTAAAATCGTGTCATTTGACCAGATCTTTTCAAGACTGACAATAGTTTAAAATAGCTACTAGACTTCCACTGGGTTAGATATGGTGCTAGGCATTTCAAGTCTGAACATATATTTTTCCATAGCTTAATCTAGTCTGTTCTTGAACGAGTCACTGTGTGTGGCTATATTCGGCACGTGGTGAGGCGTATTCCGTCCGCGCTTCAAATTCTACTGATACCTAATGCCGTCATCCACGTGTTAGAATTCCGTTTGCTGTGTGAGCTGTATTGGAATACAACACGGCTTTGAATTAGAACACTAATGAATATTGAACACTACTTAATTATGCTTTTAATTAACAACTATCAAGCTTTTAACTAAGCAAATTTTAATTTTTGTACACAGCTTAGAATGATCTTGATGTGTCCAATTCAAGTTGTGACAGAATTAGTTTTCATGTGTCTAAATCCATTTCTCAACTTAATCATCTATTAATTTATTTCATAGACAGCAGCAATCATAGACGTATTTAAAAGTCTCAAACCATAATATTCTTCCTATACAAACAAACAGTTATTCACTATTTGGTAGAACAAGGTCAACTGTCAAATTTGACACATTTTTTGATAATCTCACCATAGTGGCAAACCAGAGCTTTTTTAGAATCAGTTCATTTTTAATTTCCTCATTTACTCAAGATTTAAACCTATTCTATAATTTCTTAAGTATGATAAATGATAATGCTGGTATCCAGGATACTTTACTGGTCTACTTATAGGACTGAGAAATGAACTTGAGGGAGAGTCTAAAAAACTCTCTGCTTTGCCACTATGATTATCTCACTAGGTAGCGTGCATTGTCTCTCTTTGGATCTCAATATTTTCCCGCTAGATGGCCAAGACCTAGTGTTTTGGCAGTAGTTTGACGCGCAAATGTATATAGCTACTAGACTTCCACTGGGTTAGATATGGTGCTAGGCATTTCAAGTCTGAACATATATTTTTCCATAGCTTAATCTAGTCTGTTCTTGAACGTGTTCATACTTGGAGCACCAACGATGTCATCGGGGAGGCTGTTCCACATGTTGGTGATTCGAAGCGAGAAGAAATTTTGTCGCGTGGAGAAGTTGCAGCCAGTTTTTTTAGTTTATAGCCATGGCACCTGGTATTGGTTCTTGTATATACCATGAGTATACTTGTATGCAGCAATCATTTGATGACCGTGGTTAATAAATCCCCGAGTTTTACCGTGTTAAGCAAAACCGCGCTAATCAAACTTAAGAATACAGCAATCCCTTGATTAACGCGGTTAATAAATCCCCGAGTTTTACCGTGTTAAGCAAAACCGCGCTAATCAAACTTAAGAATATATGGGAATAATTATAATGAATCCTCAAAAATAGCAAAGTTACATAATTTTTTTCCACTAAAATTCATCATATTTTTTTTCTAAATGATAGGGGAAATAAATAAAAGAAATGCGAATGAATTAACATTAATTTTTTACTGAAAAACGAATCCAATTTCAATTGCACAGTAGTATTAGATTTCTTTCTCTCCTGCATAATTGTGCGATAGCAATTCACTTGCCTATCCAGGCCATGGCAAACATTCATGCTTTTTTCTTCATTTGGGTCTACTTCTCTTATGATTTCTTTAGTTTTTTTCAATTGCAGTGAGTAATTGAGTTGAAGGCTAACGAGTAACTAGAGCACCGGCATGGCGCACTTACCGGCGAACGTTGCCAAACTCGACCATTCAAGTTATGAACGAGACAAGGCGCGGTTAAACCGACTCTGTAGTCAGCATGGTGCCTACGGAGCGGGACCTTATTTAAAGAATTATAGGCTGAAATTCATATAGTAACAACATTTGGCAAATTTTTCCAAAAGTCGTAACAAAAGTAACAACATAAGATCTAATACAGCAAAAAGTAACACTTTAGTTACGAACATAACACCTCTGGCTAGAGGCGGGAAAATGATGTGCTTTGAAAAAAAATCGCGCTAATCAAAACTGGCACCGCGTAGATTAAGGGTAGGTCGCAATTTTTTTTCCGCGTTAATCAAAACCGTGCTAATCAAGGGATTGCTGTACTTCAATGAGGTCCTCACGCAGACATCGATATCTGAGGCTTGGAAGCTTCATAATCTTTAATATTTCTCCATAGGACTTGCCCTTCAAGCATGGAATTATCCTAGTTGCATGTCTTTGAACATTTTCTTATAAATTTTTGTCCTTTTCAAATCTAGGTGACCACACGTTTCCAAACTCTAGATTTGGGTGAACGACAGCAACAAACGACTGCTTCATTGCTTCTGCATCTAGGAACTCTTATGAGCGTCTGATTAGTCCAAGAAGTTTGTTGGATATGTTAGCTTGCGTTTCAACATGCTTATAAAATTTCAGCTCCTTGTTGACATGAACTCCAAGATCTTTTTCCACACTAGACTTTTCAATCATTACTCTCTCGTTGCAACCATGTCTTCTCATACTGTAATCTTGATGTTCATTGTTCTTCCTGAGGTGAAGTACTTTACACTTGTCAGAATTAAACCGCAGCTGCCATGTATCAGCCTGGCAGTTAACTAAACTGTCAAGACCATCTTGCAATTGCGCTTTATTTGGCGCATCCTTAACTGTATTAAAAACTTTTGTGTCGTCGGCATACATGGAGCACACACTGGACACTGCTTCTGGCAGATCGTTTATAAAAGCAACGAACAAAATAAGCCCAAGAATGCTTCCTTGTGGCACACCACTGCGCACTGATGCCCACTCTGACACGGTTCTATTAATACTGGCACGTTGTCATCTACCTACTAGAAAATCTTGTATCCATTAGAGTACATCTCCCTTAATTCCCAAAGACTTCACTCTACGCAACAGCCACTCATGTGGAACACGGTCAAATGCTTAGGCAAAATCAAGGTACAATGCAACCACTGGCTCCCTTTTGTCCAGCAGGCGAGTCCAATCGCTCAACGTAGATAATAAGTTAGTGGTGCAGGATCTAACGGCAATAAAACCATGTTGACAATCTGATAGGAGATGGTGAGCAGTCAAGTGATCGATAATCCTATCCCACACAACAGATTCCATTAGCTTACAAACAACACTTGTCAGACTGACAGGGGATAGTTGGCGGGGCTGCTTTTGTCACTTTTTTTTGAACAACGGTGTTACTTGAGCTTCTTTCCAGTTGGTTGGCAAAGTTCCTTTGTTCAAGGTTTTTTGAAAGAAAACTGTCAATGGGCTGGCCAGAACGGTTGCTAATTCTTTGAGCAATCTGGGATGGAAACCGGCTGGTCCACATGACTTGTTGGGATTTAGAGCTACCAGGTGCTTGAGAACCTCTTCTTTGGGTATTTCAAAACATGTTAACTTCGAGCCAACTGGGCGCTCCTCAATATCTGGAATACGGTACTGTTCAAGCCCTCATATGTGAACACACTGCTGAAGAACTGATTAAGAATGTTAGCCATGCCTTCATCAGAGGAAATCTTTTGTTGGTCTATTTTCAAATCAGATATACCATCCTTTGACTTACACTTCAAACTAGCATACAAAAAGTAGACTTTCAGATTATTTTTTGCATTTTTGGCAATATTTTTTTCAAAGTTTTTCACTGCAGTGCGACAAACATTTTTAGCTTGATTTCGAGCTCTTGCATTCAGGTTACAATCAGAATCACTGCAAGTTCATAAATAGGTAAAGGTAATGTTTGTAGGCTTCTTTCTTGGTCTTTCGCTGAGCCTTAACTGCACTGTTCATCCACAGGCACCTTTTTGACTCCTGCAAGCATAATCTTAGGTACACATGCATCAACTGCAGACATAACCGTGTCTTTGAGAAATGACCAATTTATTTATTGTGTTCATTTTAAGGCTTGATTCATATGAGATATAAGTACCGTAAAATGGGGTAACTTAGACCGGCGGGGTAACTTAGACCACTTTTCGTTTTTTTTACAAAAACCCCCACAACTCAAAAACTATTTGACATAGAAAAATTTTGTCAATGGGCATTAAAGGCCTAATACTGAGGCTACATAACAAAACATAAATAGGCTGTCAAACATAAAATATGTTATATATGGTAATTTTATATTAACTTCCAAGCCAGTCTATGTTACCCCATCAGGGCTGACATTAGGTGGTCTAAGTTACCCCATTTGGGGGCGGCGCCCCCCATTTGCAAACTATGACACTTTCCCAAAATTTGTCATTTGCATATGCAACTAGAAGAGTTGCCTATCCAGGCCATGATGCATCAAACCTGGAGTTATTTAACCAAAAAATAAAAAAATTGGAGGGGGTAATCTGACAGGCTTAAAATAATAGCTTTTTTTGTGTGTCACATTTTTAATTTTTTAACATATTAGATATGCAAACTTTTTAAATCTTTCTATTGTGTTATGTAGCCTCTGTATTAGGCCTTTAATGCCCATTGACAAAATTTTTCTATGTCAAATAGTTTTTGAGTTTTGGGGGTTATTGTTAAAAAAATGAAAAGTGGTCTAAATTACCCTGCCGGTCCAAGTTACCCCATTTTACGGTATCCATGATATTTTAGTGGTCTACTTATAGAACTCAAAATTGAACTTGAGGGAGAGTCTAAAAAACTCTCTGCTTTGCCACCATGCCCGGGAAAGAAGCTAGGTATTTAATTCAGTTGCACGCAGGCCCACGTGATATGTAGTTCTGCATCTGCTTGTCTGAACCCTGAATTGCGTGTTTAGCGTACCTACATGATGGAAAACTCTGCTTTGCAGCATAGTTATAATTACTTAATGATGTTTAGTTCATCCAAGTCAACTTAAAAGACAAATTTTCAACTAATACTTTTTATAAGTCTAATTTTAATTGTTGAGTGAAAGGTGCACTGGTGCAGGCATACAACTTCCAAGTGATTAGGTAGTTTATAAAAACTGAGCAAGTTAGCATACATGTTTTTAGCCTTTAAGAAGTTCATTTTTCGCCTCAAATAACAATGTTAGGTCGAAAAGTGGTCTTGGTGGATCAAAATAATATATGAACGGTATAATGAACCTTCGAAATTAGAATTCCATCCTGCAAGGCTTATGTGACTCTTCAATATTTAGAAGATGATAAGAAGATCTACATTCCTGAAGCTGAAGTGTTTTTGTATATTGAAGCCAGTTAAATGGTCAATATTTAGCTCATTACCTTGCAGCTTGCTCCATACAAACTTTACAAAGCTAATGAATAGACTTGCCAATAATTGTTTACCAAAAAGTCCCAAAGTGGTAGGCCTAAACACCACCTTGGCCATTATTGAAGGCAAATGGCAATAAGAGCCCTTTTTAGCTATCCATATAGTGCATAAACTGCATATAGCCATATAGGCTACTGTACCTAACTGTTATTGTAAATTAGGCTAATTGCAACATAGAAAATAATAGGTATTTAAAAAGACAAAAAAAGATGAAAAAAACAAATAAAAAAAATAATAAAAATTATTGATTTTTTTCTTTTATTTCATTTTTTATAATCAACAAAATCACCAACCCTGGTGAGTGGTGGGCTGGACGGCTGGTCCCTATCAGAAACTTGAATACATTAACATTGTGACTATTTTGTGAGCAAGTAAGGTAAACCGTAAGGTAGCCTTAGTACCTAATACTACCTATCAAGTACAAGCTACATCATTACATGTAGCCGATGTAACAAACTTACCCAATGACGAATCCATCTTATTTAGACTAAATAATTTAGTTACTGAGCATAAAACTGATATCTCAACAAGAGAGCATGATTACAAAATGAACGTACAAAATTGGATGACCTGCATTACCAGTTACAGCTGATGATCATGAAATCTACGTAACGACATATTTAGGGTTAACCTAGTTACCTAGAGATAAGGAACTGACACTCGTAGCATGTTGCAGTTTTCGGAATGACTTCCGTTTTTAGGTCAATTCCAATTTCCACGAAATTTTTCTCACGATTTTTTTAATATCCTTCTTGAATTACATGTCGCTTACTTATTGGAGCTTTTGGAGCCGGACGTATTTATTCGAGTGTCATTGGAAATGCATTATTAACCCTTTACCGCCAAATCGGACCAAATGTACAGATGATCATAGCCACAAATAGCAATGAAACGCAAATCTCGTTAATATTAGGATAACATGGCTTATAGATTTATTTTTATATAATCCTACGATGATTGTTGGAGAGGAATATACATGAGGCTCGGTTACTTCTACTCGTTTGTTCATATATAGGGGTAAATCTACTCGGCTGCATCATACGACCAGGGATACGGCGATGAATTTTTTAATTGTAAAAACGCATTATCATGATGTAAAGATATCAAGAAATGTATAGTCACGCAAAATTTTCCGCTCCAAACTGCCTAGACATAGTTGGCGGGATTTCAAGTACTAGCTTTATCGTCAGTCGTCTGGTTGCGTCTGTCAGGGTCAGTTGGGGAGCGGGCTGGGCGTACGCGAGTGCCTGTGAGAGATTTTGTGACCTGTGCGTGAACCTAACTCACAGTTTCAGCTGTGTAGGTTACATAGGAAAGATGTCTCAACTAATTACGATCAATCTTTCAAAACAACCTGGAGCATCATGGGGCTTCCGTCTGCAGGGCGGAAAGGATTTTGCACAGCCTCTCGGGATTCAAAAGGTGAGGTGGTAAAATTGAGGGTGGTTTTTCAATTTAGGTTCTAGGAGCAATTTTGCTACCAACTGACCGGGAATAATATTTATGAAGCGATATATTCAAACTATGTTTTATCAAAATTATTTAGTTTCTTAATACACTCGATTTTGCTCAATAAAAAGTTTAATAGCCTAGCATTACGACACATTTCCGAAGTCCCCGAACTGATGTCAGTGACCAGTGACCAGTCTTATTGCTGCATGCAAGTATATCGTTGCATTAAAAATTTCTTAGCTCATGCGTGGAATGGAATGCAATTATACAGAGGATTTCTCTTAATAGCAAGTGAAAATTAGCAATAATGAACATATTGCCAACGAAGATTTGAGTTTGACTCTAGGTAGGTAGTGAAGGTATAGAATTGTTCAATGCAAGGCAGGCTTCGGT